>NC_052330.1:5348946-6013946 GCF_016432855.1 Salvelinus namaycush
TAAGCCATTTTGCCGCAACTTTGGAAGTATGCTTGGGGTCATTGTCCATTTGGAAGACCCATTTGCGACCAAGCTTTAACTTCCTGACTGATGTCTTGAGATGTTGCTTCAATATATCCACATAATTTCCCTTCCTCATGATGCCATCTATTTTGTGAAGTGCACCAGTCCCTCCTGCAGCAAAGCACCCCCACAACATGATGCTGTCACCCCCGTGCTTCATGTTTGGGATGGCGTTCTCCGGCTTGCAAGCCTCCCCCTTTTTCCTCCAAACATAACAATGGGCATTTTGGCCAAACAGTTCTATTTTTGTTTCATCAGACAAGAGGACATTTCTCTAAAAAGTACGATCTTTGTCCCCATGTGCAGTTGTAAACCATAGTCTGGCTTTTTTATGACGGTTTTGGAGCAGTGGCTTCTTCCTTGCTGAGCGACCTTTCAGGTTATGTCGATATAGGACTCGTTTTACTGTGGATATAGATACTTTTGTACCTGTTTCCTCCAGCATCTTCACAAGGTCCTTTGCTGTTGTTCTGGAATTGATTTGCACTTTTCGCACCAAAGTATGTTCATCTCTAGGACAGAGAACGCGTCTCCTTCCTGAGCGGTATGACGGCTGCGTGGTCCCATGGTGTTTATACTTGCGTACTATTGTTTGTACATATGAACGTGGTACCTTCAGGCGTTTGGAAATTGCTCCCAAGGATGAAACAGACTTGTGGAGCTCTACAATTGTTTTTTCTGAGGTCTTGGCTGATTTCTTTTGATTTTCCTTATGACGTCAAGCAAAGAAGCACTGAGTTTGAAGGTAGGCCTTGAAATACATCCACAGGTACACCTACAATTGACTCAAATCATATCAATTAGCCTATCAGAAGCTTCTAAAGCCATGACATAATTTTCTGGAATTTTCCAAGCTGTTTAAGAATTTACCCACTACATGGACATTTGGTCTGGGATGGCAGAATCGTGGCATAAGACGACTAATATCCTACAGTCTGTGCTGGCCTAAAGGTGACAAAAGACGAGGTCTCCATGGAGACAGAGCTGTTGAGCATGGGTATCATAATCATTCCGTAATCATCCCAGCAGGACGTAGAGCAGCTCGTCTCTGTCAGTAAGTCAGCCAGCCAGTCACACACCTACTCCTGCCGTCTCATTATCGAGCAGAGGGATCTAGTGGGTGCTCCGTGTTGATCTTTATGCACTAGCTTCAAGCTTGGTATGTCCTTAATAGGCACATCTCTCTCCATCTCCCTCTCTCAGCCTCATCTACACTTAGCCCACCCTCTCTTTCTTACGGCAAAAATCGTGGCAAAGAAATTACAAAACTTGCTCAGTCTGTGCAGGCTTTAAGGTGGCAAAAGACAAGAGGTCTCCATGGAGACAGAGCTGTTGAGCATGGGTATCATAATCATTCCCGTAATCATTCCAGCAGTACATAGAGCAGCTTGTGTCTCTGTCATTTAGTCAGTCACTCAGCCAGCCAGTCATTCAGCTAGCCAGCCGGCCAGTCAGCCAGTCAGTGAGCTAGCCAGTGAGCCAGTCATCCAGTCAGTCAGTCAGCTAGCCAGCCAGCCAGTCAGTGAGCTAGCCAGCCAACCAGTCAGTGAGCCAGTCAGCCACTCAGCCAGTCAGTCAGCTAGCCAGTCAGCCAGTCAGTGAGCCAGTCAGTCAGTCAGTCAGTCAGCTAGCCAGCCGGCCAGTCAGCCAGCCAGTGAGCTAGCCAGCCGGCCAGCCAGCCAGTGAGCTAGCCAGCCGGCCAGCCAGCCAGTCAGTGAGCTAACCAGTCAGCCAGTCACCCACCTGCTCCTGCTGTCTCATTATTGAGCAGAGCGGGGATCTAGTCAGCCAGTCAGTGAGCTAGCCAGTGAGCCAGTCAGCCAGTCAGTCAGTCAGCTAGCCAGCCGGCCAGTCAGCCAGCCAGTGAGCTAGCCAGCCGGCCAGCCAGCCAGTGAGCTAGCCAGCCGGCCAGCCAGCCAGTCAGTGAGCTAACCAGTCAGCCAGTCACCCACCTGCTCCTGCTGTCTCATTATTGAGCAGAGCGGGGATCTAGCGGGTGCTCTGTGGTGCTCTGTGTTGATCTTTATGCACTAGCTTAAAGCTTGGTATTTCCTTAACTGGCACATCTCTCTCCATCTCCCTCTCATCTACAACAACCCTACCCTCTCCTTCTTACTTCCTCTCTCGCTCCTTGTCTTTCACACCCTCTTTCCCAGTCTCTTCCACCCCCTCTCTCTCCCTTTTCCTCCCTCCCTATTTCCTTCTTCCTCCCCTCTCTCTCTCTGGCAGTGCTCTGAACTCAGTAAGGAGGCACAGTGGATAGTGGCTCTGTTACTCCCAGACAGCCTCCCAAAAAACACCCTATTCCCTATTTAGTTCACTACTTTTGACCAGGGCCCACAGGGGGTGGAAATAGGGTGTCATTTGGGACACACAGCCTCTAAATCATCAGAGAGGAGACGATTATATCCCACAGCCTGCACAGTCCATACACGTGCACAACCCACACACATCCCCACAGGAAGAGAGGAAATATGTGTGTGTGTGTGTGTGTGTGTGTGTGTGTGTGTGTGTGTGCGCGCGCACGTGGCAGGGAAGGCATGTTAAGTCTCAAGGAGTACACCACACTCTCAGTATTCACACACACTCCATGGCGATGACTCATGCAGTCAAGCTCCCTGCAGACTATGAGGGTCAGGAAGGAGAGACTAGGGCAGAGGGGGGAAGGAGGAGACTACTAGCTCTTTCAGCGGCACTGTGAGAACCTGTGACTGTGCTTGTGAATGCACCTGAAGACACCTCTGGGCTATGTCAGCCAGACAGCTACACCATCTCTTCCTCCTCCTCCTCCACTGACTGAGCTCTCCTCCACGATAACCAAAGGAGTCAAGCAAAACATTTTCGAGTCAATGTTGTAGGCATATGTGCTGCAGTTTACAGATCAATCTAATTTCTCAGAGGGGAACCAAGGGAAGGGAAAAAAGCCCCTCGTTTTTGGCAGAGGCCCAAGATAAGTGGCGAGCCATGCAAGGATAGCGTCCCAAATGGCACCCTATTGCTTATATTTCTATAATGCACTGCTTTTGACCAGGGCCCTTAGGGTGCCATTTGGGACACAGCCAATCTCTCGCCCACACAACTGACGAGAAAGAAAAAAAACAACAGCAATCTATGCCGACCTGTTCATTCCTCTTTCTTCTCCGAAGTATCAACTGAACATCAAAGTAATCGATTAGGCAGTGAAATTAGTATTCTCCACAATTAGTTTCCTCCGGGCCTGTAGATGGGGCCTGGGCTTCAAGTAGGCCTAGTTAGCAACCCCCCAGAGAGGTGCCCCAGCTGGGCTAGCAAAGGAGGACGACAAGGGGTGAGCTGGAGTAGGCTCTTATGCATGGATGCGCTCGTCTGAAAACAACTGGTGCCTCGAGGTAGGTGGTGGACACAGCCAGCAATAAGACACAGGAGGCCAAAGGGGAAGAAGTAATTGGAAGATGTTATTACAGTAATCGCGAAGCCAGAGAAAAAAATGAAAAAATGTCCGCCAACAGCTGGTGAGCAACAGGACGGAATGATGGCCATGTTCGCCTCCCCTCCGCTACAAGACAGATAATGACAAACTGTGGGACCAAGCACACACACACACACACACACACACACACACACACACACACACACACACACACACACACACACACACACACACACACACACACACACACACACACACACACACACACACACACACACACACACACACACACACACACACACACACACCACACACAAAAGAAATTATGATTTTTCACACCTTTACTGCTCCAAGTATTACTTCCAAGAGAAGGAGCAATTTGTTCCAATGACCCCTGCATGTACAAGTTAGACATAAATAGGAAAAATTAAAGAGGGCGGGGCGGGGTGAGCACATGAAGGTGGACTCCCGGAGATTGAATTGATGTTGAGATGTGTCTGTTACTTGAACCCTGTGAAGCATTTATTTGGGCTGCAATTTCTGAGGCTGGTAACTCTAATGAACTTATCCTCTGCAGCAGAGGTAACTCTGGGTCTTCCATTCCTGTGGCGGTCCTCATGAGAGCCAGTTTCATCATAGAGTTCTTGAAATGTTCCGTATTGACTGACCTTCATGTCTTAAAGTAATGATGGACTGTCGTTTCTCTTTGCTTATTTGAGCTGTTCTTGCCATAATATGGACTTAGTCTTTTACCAAATAGGGCTATCTTCTGTATACCCCACCTACCTCGTCACAACACAACTGATTGGCTCAAACGCATTAAGAAGGAAAGAAATTCCACAAATTAACTTTTAACAAGGCACACCTGTTAATTGAAATGCATTCCAGGTGACTACCTCATGAGGCTGGTTGAGAGAATGCCAAGAGTGTGCAAAGCTGTCATCAAGGCAAAGGATGGCTACTTTGAAGAATCTCAAATATAAAATATATTTTGATTTGTTTAACACTTTTTTGGTTACTACATGATTCCATGTGTGTTATTTCATAGTGTTGATGTCTTCACTACTATTCTACAATGTAGAAAATAGTAAAAATAAAGAAAACCCCTGGAATGAGTAGGTGTGCCCAAACTTTTCACTGGTACTTTATATGTCTGGGCTCTCCTGTGGGTTTTGAACATTATTGGTCCAGCAGCAGCGGCCGCTCTAGAGGCAGTACAGCATGTCACCTGCGGCCAGTCTACACATCATCATTCAGACAGGCCTTCAGAAACAACTCTCACCCTGAACCACACACACGCAGAGGACTTACTTGTGCATGTGTTCCACTCCTGTTAGGATCATGATGCCATAGGTGAGCCCACTCTGAACCAGAAAGTGGAGAGCATACCTGAAACACAGAGGAGAGATAAGTGATTAACGGTTTAATCAATCACACACATAATCCCCACGATGTCTCCATTTCCCTCCACTTCTGTCCCTCTTCCCCGCCACCCTCCCTTCCTCTCTTTCCCCTCCATCCTCCCTCTCTCACTTTCCCTCCATCCTCCCTCTCTCTCTCTTTCCCTCCATCCTCCCTCTCTCTCTCTTTCCCTCCATCCTCCCTCTCTCCCTCTTTCCCTCCATCCTCCCTCCCTCTATCCTCCCTCTCTCTCTCTTTCCCTCCATCCTCCCTCTCTCTCTCTTTCCCTCCATCCTCTCTCTCTCTCTCTTTCCCTCCATCCTCTCTCTCTCTCTCTTTCCCTCCATCCTCTCTCTCTCTCTCTTTCCCTCCATCCTCTCTCTCTCTCTCTTTCCCTCCATCCTCTCTCTCTCTCTTTCCCTCCATCCTCTCTCTCTCTCTTTCCCTCCATCCTCTCTCTCTCTCTTTCCCTCCATCCTCTCTCTCTCTCTTTCCCTCCATCCTCTCTCTCTCTTTCCCTCCATCCTCCCTCTCTCTCTTTCCCTCCATCCTCCCTCTCTCTCTCTTTCCCTCCATCCTCCCTCTCTCCCTCTTTCCCTCCATCCTCCCTCCCTCTCTCTTTCCCTCCATCCTCCCTCTCTCTCTCTTTCCCTCCATCCTCTCTCTCTCTTTCCCTCCATCCTCTCTCTCTCTCTCTTTCCCCAACATCCTCTCTCTCTCTCTCTTTCCCCAACATCCTCTCTCTCTCTCTCTTCCCCAACATCCTCTCTCTCTCTCTCTTTCCCCAACATCCTCTCTCTCTCTCTTTCCCTCCATCCTCTCTCTCTCTCTTTCCCTCCATCCTCTCTCTCTCTCTTTCCCTCCATCCTCTCTCTCTCTCTTTCCCTCCATCCTCTCTCTCTCTTTCCCTCCATCCTCTCTCTCTCTTTCCCTCCATCCTCTCTCTCTCTCTTTCCCTCCATCCTCCCTTTCTCTCCCTCCATCCTCCCTTTCTCTCCCTCCATCCTCCCTTTCTCTCACTCAATCCTCCCTTTCTCTCACTCAATCCTCCCTGTCCCCTGTGCCATATAAATCAGACAGATTGACCCACAACTGACCCTTAATCATTACCCTGCAGCAGAGACAGAAATAGGTCTATTTCTTCACCCTTTTTGTAAAACATGCACCTTACATTGGGCCATATGAAATTTCTCTGTAAAGCTAACTTTCAAATCAAATGTTTTCATATGGTGTATAATTGGTTTCTCTCTTTTCATGGGCAGTGTCCTTTTTCAGCGTTATGATATCCATAACATGCATAACGGTTGTGAATGTTACGGCTATTGATGTATCATATCTTCAGACTTTTACTAAAGCAATTGTTTATGTCTTGAAAAGGATGTGTTCTAGCTAAGACTCTTGGAAAATATATAATAAAAGCATTTCTCATACATGGCAGTACTATTTTATTTAGATAGAAAGATGAGAAAGAGTGTTTAGCAACAATATGTGAAGTGTTTTATTCAAATGAAAGTACCCCAAAATATACAGACTTCATCTAGTGTCCAGACAAATGGATTGGCATTATAGGTACGTGGAGGTCCTGGGTTGGCGTGGTTTGCGGTTGTGAGGCCAGTTGGATATACTGCCAAATTCTCTAAAACGACATTGGAGGCAGTTTATGGTAGCGAAATTAACATTCAATTATCTGGCAACAGCTCTGTTGGACATTCATTCAGCCAGCATGCCAATTAAAACGCTCCCTCAAAACTTGAGACATCTGTGGCATTGTGTTGTGTTACAAAACCGCACATTTTAGAGCGGCCTTTTATTGTCCCCAGCACAAGGTGCACAAGTGTAATGATCCTGCTGTTTAATCAGCTTCTTGATATGCCAAACCTTAGAAATGATCATTAACAGGGATGTAAACATATTTGTGCACAACAATTGAGAGAATAAGGTTTTTGTGTGTATGGAACATTTCTGGGAGGAGAGCACAATCTCAACGCTGTGCATTACAGGAAAGACATCCTCCTCCCTCATGTGGTACCCTTCCTGCAGGCTCATCCTGACAGGACCCTCCAGCATGACAACGCCACCAGCCATACTGCTCGTTCTGTGCGTGATTTCGTGCAAGACAGGAATATCAGAGTTCTGCCATGGCCAGCGAAGAGCCCGGATCTCAAATCCATTGAGCACGTCTGGGACCTGTTGCATCGGAGGGTGAGGGCTAGGGCCATTCCCCCCCAGAAATGTCCTAGAACTTGCAGGTGCCTTGGTGGAAGAGTGGGGTAACATCTCACAGCAAGATCTGGCAAATCTGGTGCAGTCCATGAGGAGGAGATGCACTGCAGTACTCAATGCAGCTGGTGGCCACACCAGATACTGACTGTTACTTTTGACCCCTAATGTGTCCTATAAGGAGCATTGCTGGCAAATCAGATGGCCGAATGGTAAAGAACATCTAGCCGCTTGAGAGCACCCTTACCTGCTTATCTATAAATGATGTCTCCGTAATCTAGCATGGGTAGGATTGTCATCTGAATCAGGGTTAGTTTGGTAGCTGGGGTGAAAGAGGAGCGATTACAATAGAGGAAACCAAGTCTAGATTTAACTTTAGCCTGCAGCTTTGATATGTAACCCTCAGAGGTAGTAATAACACCTGTGGGAGGAGGGGCATTCTTCTAACCAAACCACATGACCTAGGTTTTGGAGGTGTTCAGAACAAGGTTAAGGGTAGAGAAAGCTTGTTGGACACTAAGAAAGCTTTGTTGTAGAGCATTTAACACAAAATCCGGGGAGGGGCCAGCTGAGTATAAGACTGTATCATCTGCATATAAATGGATGAGAGAGAGCTTCCTACTGCCTGAGCTATGTTGTTGATGTAAATTGAGAAGAACGTGGGGCCTAGGATCGAGCCTTGGGGTACTCCCTTGGCAACAGGCAGTGGCTGAGACAGCAGATTTTCTTACTTTATACACTGCACTCTTTGAGAGAGGTAGTTAGCAAACCAGGCCAAAGACCCCTCAGACACCAATACTCCTTAGCCGACCCACAAGAATGGATTGGTCTACCGTATCAAAAGCTTTGGCCAAGTCAATAAAAATAGCAGCACAACATTGCTTAGAATCAAGGGCAATGGTGACATCATTGAGGACCTTTAAGGTTGCAGTGACACATCCATAACCTGAGCGGAAACCAGATTGCATACCAGAGAGAAAACTATATACATCAAGAAAGCCAGTCAGTTGATTTTTGACAAGTTTTTCCAACACTTTTGATAAACAGGGCAAAATAGAAAGTTAGGATCAGTTCGATCTCCTCCTTTAAATAAAGGACGAACCGTGGCTGCCTTCCAAGCAATGGGAACCTCCCCAGAAAGGTCATAGATAGGCTTGGCAATGATAGGGGCAGCAACCTTAAAGAAGAAAGGGTCTAAACCATCTGACCCAGATGTTTTTTTTAGATCAAGTTTCAGGAGCTCTTCTAGCACTTCGGACTCAGTGACTGCCTGCAGGGTGAAACTTTGTAGCGGGGGAGGTGAAAAAGAGGGAGAAGCATCGGGGATAGTCGCATTAGAAGGGGTGGGAGATGAGGAAATGTTGGACGGGCAAGAAGGCATGGCTGAGTCAAATAGGAATCCTGACTTAATGAAGTGGTGGTTAAAGAGCTCAGCCATGTGCTTCTTGTCAGTAACAACCACATCATCAACATTAAGGGACATGGGCAGCTGTGAGAAGGAGGGTTTATATTTTCCAGAATTTCTTGGGGTTAGACCCACAGAGAGAGAACTGCTCCTCAAAGTAACTAACTTTGGCCTTCCGGATAGCCTGAGTGCACTTATTTCTCATTTGCCTGAACGATAGCCAGTCAGCCTGAGTATGCGTAACCGAGCCTTTCGCCAAATGCAATTCTTGAGGTGGAGTAACTCTGCAAGATAACGGTCGAACCAGGGGCTGAACCTGTTTTTAATTCTAACTTTCTTTATGGGGGCGTGTTCGTTAACAATACCACTGAAAATATCAAAAAATAAGGTCCAAGTGTATTCGAGAGGGGATCAAGATGATTCTATACCATTTCACAGAGGCCTGTTTATGAAGGAAGGCTTGCTCATTAAAGTTTTTTAGCAAGTGTCTATGACAAATCAGGACAGGTCATTTCACTGAGCAGCCATTACGAACACAGGCTGTAAAACAGTGATCACTAAGGTCATTACAGAAAACACCAGACTGATACCTATCAGGATTATTTGTGAGGATAACATCAAGAAGAGTAGTCTTTTCTGGGTGTTTGGAGTCATACCTTGTGGAATTGGTAATAATCTGAGAAAGATTTAGGGAGACCCATTCCTTTAGGACTTGGTCAGGTGGTTTAAGCATGTCCCAGTTTAGGTCACCAAGCAGGACAAATTCAGACTTAGTGTAGAGGGCCAGGAGAGAGCTTAGGACAGGTAGGGTACAGGCCAGTGCTGATGGAGGACGATAGCACCCAACAACAGTCAACAAAGAGCTATTTGAAAGTGTTATACTTAAAACCAGCAAATCAAATTGTTTGTGGACAGACTTGGTAGAGACAACTGAGCACTGAAGGTGTTCCTTGGTAAAGATTGCCACTCCCTCACCTTTGGAAGATCTGTCTTGCCGAAAAAGGTTATAACCAGAAAGGTTAACATCAGTATTCAAAACACTTTTCCTTAACCACGTCTCAGTAATGACCAACACATCTGGACTGGAGCTGTGAACCCACACTTTCAATTGATCCATTTAAGGTAATAAGCTTCTAGTATTAACGTGCAGAAAACAGAGGCTTTTACGGGAGCTGTACCAGAAAGGTACCCCCTGATAAAATGGGCCACTGTACGCCTATGTAGATATTCCATTAAAAATCAGCTGTTTCTAGCTACAATAGTCATTGACAACATTAACAATGTCTACACCGTATTTCTGATCAATTTGATGTTATTTTAATGGACAAAAAATATGATTTTCTTTCAAAAACAAGGACATTTCTAAGTGACCCCAAACTTCTGAACGGTAGTGTACGTGTGTGTGTGTGTGTGTGTGTGTGTGTGTGTGTGTGTATATAAACTCAGCAAAAAAAGAAACGTCCTCTCACTGTCAACTTCGTTTATTTTCAGCAAACATAACATGTGTAAATATTTGTGTGAACATAACAAGAGTCAACAACTGAGACAAACTGAACAAGTTCCACAGACATGTGACTAACAGAAATGGAATAATGTGTCCCTGAACAAAGGGGGGGGTCAAAATTAAAAGTAACAGTCAGTATCTGGTGTGGCCACCAGCTACATTAAGTACTGCAGTGCATCTCCTCCTCATGGGCTGCACCAGATTTGCCAGTTCTTGCTGTGAGATGTTACCCCACTCTTCCACCAAGGCACCTGCAAGTTCTAGGACATTTCTGGGGGGGGGGCCCTCACCCTCCAATGCAACAGGTCCCAGACGTGCTCAATGGGATTGAGATCCGGGCTCTTCGCTGGCCATCGCAGAACACTGACATTCCTGTCTTGCACGAAATCATGCACAGAACGAGCAGTAAGGCTGGTGGCGTTGTCATGCTGGAGGGTCATGTCAGGATGAGCCTGCAGGAAGGGTACCACATGAGGGAGGAGGATGTCTTACCTGTAACGCACAGCGTTGAGATTGCCTGCAATGACAACAAGCTCAGTCAGATGATGCTGTGACACACCACCCCAGACCATGACGGACCCTCCACCTCCAAATCGATCCCGCTCCGGAGTACAGGCCTCGGTGTAACGCTCATTCGGTCGACGATAAACACAAATCCGACAATCACCCCTGGTGAGTCAAAACCACGACCCGTCAGTGAAGAGCACTTTTTGCCAGTCCTGTCTGGTCCATAGACGGTGGGTTTGTGCCCATAGGCGACATTGTTGCCGGTGATGTCTGGTGAGGACCTGCCTTACAACAGACCTACAAGCTCTCAGTCCAGCCTCTCTCAGCCTATTGCGGACAGTCTGAGCACTGATGGAGGGATTGCGCGGTCCTGGTGTAACTCGGGCAGTTGTTGTTGCCATCCTGTACCTGTCCCGCAGGTGTGATGTTCAGATGTACCGATCCTGTGCAGGTGTTGTTACACGTGGTCTTCCACTGAGAGGACGATCAGCTGTCCGTCCTGTCTCCCTGTAGCGCTGTCTTAGGCGTCTCACAGTACAGACATTACAATTTATTGCCCTGGCCACATCTGCGGTCCTCATGCCTCCTTGCAGCATGCTTAAGGCACATTCACGCAGATGAGCAGGGACCCTGTGCATCTTTATTTTGGTGTTTTTCAGAGTCAGTAGGTAGGCCTCTTTAGTGTCCTAAGTTTTCATAACTGTGACCTTAATTGCCTGCCTACATGTCTTAACGACCGTTCCACAGGTGCATGTTCATTAATTGTTCATGGTTCATTGAACTAGCATGGGAAACAGTGTTTTAACCCTTCACAATGAAGATCTGTGAAGTTATTTGGATTTTTACGGATTATCTTTGAAAGACAGGGTCCTGAAAAAGGGACGTTTCTTTTTTTGCTGAGTTTATATGTCTCATTTGCATATTCCCCTTCATTCTCCCTCTTTATTTCCCTCCACGTCTCTTTTCCCCTCCGTCCTCTCTGTCCATCCTCCCTCCCTCGCTTTCCCTCCACCCTTCTTTTCCTCCATCCTCCCTCAGTCTTGTCTTTCCTCTGTGCCATTTGCCATATTGTTGCCAGTCAGTAATGGGCCAAGGTTCATGTGCCCAGTCTGCCTACAGAGAACCATTTGTCCCTTCATTCGCTTAATTTAACACACATTCACCCATAACACACACTCAACAGTACGACTGGGTGCAGTTACATAGGAACAATGACAAAGTGGATACATACCCAACACCTCACAAGCACATCATTTAGTGCTACACAGACTTTTAACCCAGTCATTGTTTCCATTGAAGACAATTAAGCATGCCCATTTTATCTAGTTTGAAGTTGTTGTTTTTTTATTTTTATTATTCTTATTTTTATTTCTTTATTTTTTTAAATCGGCCACATGTGACAGTTTGTGGTCACAAAAGATTGCAATGTTTGCGTGCCATTTTGTGGCAAGGAGTTCATATTTTTCACAACATATTGCATGTTACGAACAACAATCCATATACAGTAAATGTGGCGCTGACTCCCTACATAGTACACTACTTTTGACCAGAGCCCTATGTCTATAGGGTGCCATTTGGGATGCACTCCCTGTAAGTATGTGTGTGGCTCTAATTAGATCCTGCAGTTTACAGTGTGTTACAACTAAACGTCCTGGCACTCAGTCCTCTGCAGTGTCCCAAATGGCACCCTATTCCCTATTTAGTCCACTACTGGTCAAAAGAAGTGTACTACGTAGAGAATAATGGGCCATTTGGGACACAGCCCTCATTTGCCCCATTGGTCCATCGACCTGTTTGTTTTATTAAAGCAGATCTGTTAATGAGAGAAATCTTTTTAGCAACACTGATAAACATTGATTTAGCCCTGAGAGGAGAGCACTGGTCGGTGATGAGTCCAGCAGCATATTGACCTGATGATACATCTATTGGCGGACCCATATTGGCATGTCCTCCCTTGGTGCCCATGAATCAGGTTAGAGGGGGGATCCTGTTATGGATATTTTACATAAGGAATCACTGGTCCCTAATTCATTTCACTAATTTAACTACACTTGGAGGCAGTCAAAAGAGCTTCTTCAAAATACTAGCTTGCAAAAAAATAAATATATATTGCTTAAAATTCTATGAAATGGACACAGACTATGTCATAGTATTTAGTAACAGATAGTTGCCAAGAGGCAGCAGGTCAATATTAAAAGAGGGCTTAAGAATATCCCTATTCATTGTCCCACTACCTATCCTATCCATTCACAGTCCTATTCAATATAACATCAGCGTGCAAAGCAAAAACATCCTCTTGAACCTGATGGCATCAGATGTGAACACAAACACGACACAACCATCTGGTTCTAACTCCGCTACTTACTCCCGTCTAAAGTTTCGCAAAACAAATCAACTGCCCCCTATCAACCCATGCTTAGAGAAATTACAGCGGCCCGTTTATGCAGCAGCGCAGCAGAGTGCTTGGAGTGGGGGTATCGTTTTCCCCTCTAAATCGACCCGTTTGGCCATCATGACACAGCGCGTGGAACCTGAGAGTGTGTGTGGGTGTGTGTGTAGGCAGAGAGACGGACTCACCAGCCGAAACAGAAGAGAGCAAAGTAGAATCCCAGTAGCGTGGCCACCACATGTCTGACAAAGGGACTGGTCTTACTGGGATGGAGATAGAGACGGAACCCGAAGGCTGTCAACAAGGCAAACAGCTGGCACACCACAAAGTTCACCTGGAGAAAAGAGAGGGGGGAGGTGGAGAAAGGAGAGAGAGAAGGATGGAAGGAGAGGGAGAGATGCACAAATTGTTATTGTGGATGGCATGTGTTCTTTTTCAGGACCATAATGTAGTTGTATAACGTCAGAACACCAGATAAACAAGTCTTAAACCAGAGAGGAGGCACACAGCCGGGAATTTGGGATTCATTTAAAGCCCCTTCAGATGATAAGACCAGAAATCCAACGTTAACAGTGTGGGTTCCATTGACTTGCAGCAAATGACTGTGAAGATAATACATTCATGGAGATGTCTCAACAATGATAAGCAGCACTAGCGGATCCTTTTATATTCCGATCCCCAGAACTTGTGACAGAGATATGACGACATAGACTGGGGTCCAGTGTGGCTCAGTTGGTAGAGCATGGTGCTTGCAACGTCAGGTTTGTGGGTTCGATTCCCATAGGGTATGAAGATGTATGCACTCACTACTGTAAGTCGCTCTGGATAAGACCATCTGCTAAATGACTAAAATTGTAAATGTCCCAAATGGTAGCCCGATTCTCCATAGACCACTGGGCCCTGGGCAAAGGTAGTGTACTATAGGGAACGGGCAAAAGTTCAATTTTGGACTCAGGCAGTGGCTACCTTGCAAGATTAAGCGTCTTGCTTACAGCAGAGACAATCAATCCACTACTTTATATCAAAGGAGTGCCTTTGATTTTTTCCGGCCTGCGCAGTTCGGCGAGAGATGATCGTTTAACCCCCAATGACGTGTTTCTGCGCATGAGCTTAGCTAGTCAACGTCACCATGACTTCGCCTATAAGTGTGATCGGGGATATCTTATTGGAGAAGCAGTGTCTGCCTTCATCCTGTACTGTCTTTGCGCAGCCAACTAAAAAGGCAGCTACTTCATGGAAACAAATCCATTGATTGAATTGTAATGTTACTAGCTACAATGGCCAGATAGCTAGAGTGGTAAAGCATTTAGTGCTGTATGCATTGAGCTGCACTTAGTACCAACCCATTCGTTTCATATGAAGTGTGTTTGACACTCCTGGCTACGACTCATGTACACTCCTCACACCACCGGAGACCGGGGTTCAATTCCCCACTCTGATCCTTCAATCTGATTCTCCAACCCATCTGTATCCCCTCTGTCGTCCTTTCAGGACTGTCAAAATACACCACACAAACAATTTTAAACAGACTGAACATTGTTTCCCTTGGTGAGTGCAGCTCTCAGTCAGGTTTAACCAGGCTACCACACAAGGATAACGGGGGAGAATGTTGGCTAAATGACAGGAAGCAGAATGAGGTGTGACTCAAAGGCTGCGTCCCAAATGGCACACTATTCCCTATTTTAGTGCACTACTCTGGTCTCTGGGCAAAAGTAGTGAAATAAATGCAAACGGGTGCCATTTGGGACGCATCCAAAGCAAGGGCATGGCCGGTAGCGCTGGGCTACCCAGGATGCCCTGTGACCCAGATAAAACTGCTGTTCTGTTAGCATATGCCATAATGCCAAGAGCCAAGTGGAGCCACAGTAACACAGAGCTTGAGTCTGGACTGAACAGAGCTAAGGGGCCTCACACACCCATAGGGACACGAGCTCAAACACACACACACACACACTTAAGCAGAGCTCTTGGGCCGGTGTGAGTTGAATACTGATGAGCTGGCAGGGATGCAAGAGGGGACAACCCATGCTCTCCCTCTCTCTCGGGTCAAATGTCACTATAGTGGGAGGCGGTCCAGCTCAGGGTCAGACAGCCCGCACCCTCTGCCCCAGGGCATCATCACCCCTCTGAAAGTCAATCCCCTCATCTGTAGCTCTGCTACCCTTCCCGTCTGCCATTGGTCCTAATAGCACCCTATTCCCTATATAGTGCACTACTTTTTACCGTGCACTATGGGAATAGGGTACAATTTGGGACACAGACAGAGAGGCTGGCCCTGGTTTAAGGACAGCACATCTGTCAACTCGCCCCATGCCAGGGTGAGTCGATCTGCTGCCTATCAAAGACAACGAGAGTCTGGGGCATTCCTCTCAACCAAATAACAGAAAGGCCTGTGCCAAACGGCGAGGCAGTGATACAGGTAGGGAAGAACATGCTTTCAAATACCATATTAGACATATTAGTCCTGATTTACAAAGGTCCAATGCAGCCGTTATCTCATTATCAAATCATTTCTTGGTAACAATAAAGTACCTTTCTGTTTTAAATTTAAATGGTCAAAAAGGAGGAAAGAAATTGCTTCTTAGAAAAATTTAATTTCGCAAGAAATAATTTTGCTCGGACTGTCTGGGAGTGGTGAGAGAGGGGCTAATTGTAGGAACGTAAGGGGAGAGATGAGTAACCTGAAAACTAGCTGTTATTGTCTTTATTGGTCTATTACGGCTTGGTGATGTCACCAGGTGGTCCAAAAATTCCATCCAGACAAACAAGCTGAAATTTCAGGCACTTTTCAAACAGCTCTTACACTAAAATTGTATTATCATAATTTTCACAATATTATTCCAATCTCAGTGTGGAAATATATAAAACACAAGAAAATCTAGTTTTACTGCACTGCCCCTTTAAATGATTTATCACCTCAGTTTTCTGCAAAGCTTACTTCATCATTCAGACTCAGACACTAGCCTAAAAAATTGTTTCATGCCATCATGTGTGATTTTAGTATGAACCTCTACCATAGGCACTGATAAGAGAATCATACTCGTATTAGGTTAGCCCTTTCCACACACAGCCCTCATCATCCTGTACACAAGTTGGAAATGGCAGATTTAGCATTGATAAGAACCTAAATTGGAACGCAGTGCCTGTACAGTAACATGCTATACATGACGTCAGAGCTCAGGTTCTCTGCTTTACAGCGCTGTATGGGTTTTGACTGACAGCCGTTATGAACTTGAGCCCTGTGTGCGACAAGATGCCCCCATCCCTCCCACAAATTGGGCTACTCTTGCACATTTGTTGTTCTCTGAATGAGGGAAATGCTATAAGTTGAGAGAAGTCGATGTGTTCGGAAAGATGAGACGCTCAGGATCCTAATACCGATTATAGCAAACCACACACCCGTGAGTCCAAATATGCACTTCACACGTCATGTACAGTATCAACATTTATGATCGCTATGTTACAGTCACAAGGATGACATATGTTATACCCTGGGTTGTCCTGAACAAAATGAGCCTGTTTGTCATATTGTGAAGAATGCTCTCACGACAAAATGACTATGAGCACCAACATTTCTATGTTTGTCTGAAGTGCCTTTCGAAACTGTAAGATCGTATTTCATAACTTAGCTAGCAATGTTAGCAAGAGAATAAGCTTTAAAATGATCCCCACCTGACTCTGATTGCGACTTATAAAAATGGACCTTTTTGGATTGCGTAAAACAACAGTAATTGTGTGATGGTGGGGACACGGGGCTGTGTACCAAACCAAAGAAACGACAAGTGTGCTTGATTCAGTTCGTCAATGGCAAAGCTAGGAGAGCTAAACAAAGCACATTACACCTTGATCACACCTACAGCGTCGTCGCGTAAAACAGTACGCAGCGTCATCTGGCTAGGTGTGCAACAGCAAGTTCAACGTTCACCTTCTACCATTTCTGTCAAGCGGTCCGCGCATAAAGTTTGACGCATATGTCGGATAAATCCAACGTATGCGCCACACAGAACGCACTGCAACTGCCTCTGCAACGCTGCAAAACAAACGCGGCGTTCCATTGGAAATGAATGTACTTCTGGTGTGCCACAATGCAATGACGCTGTAGGTGTGGTCGAGGCGTTATATTGAAGGCTCTTTCCTTCAGTCAAAAAAAGGGTATTGAAATTACTTCGGAACTGTGCACAGTTTGAAGAGTTGTGTGGCCACTTGGAGACGCCAGATGGACCTCTTACTCAAACCCTTGTAATTGTTTCTCTTCTCTCCAGAAAACCAAATCATATTGGAAGGTATTTGAATCTATGTAAGTTATTTTGAAAACAAATATTTGACGAAGAACCAAAAACTACAAAAGTTAGTTGAATTAGTCTAAATATATTATCATAAAGCACATGGTTTGGAGGGCTCTTGGATATGAATCTTAATGTAGCCTACAGCCTAGAATTAAATACATGAGGGGCATGGAATCACCTCAACATTAGAGTAGACCACCTTTGCAGCTTCAAAATGACTAACAAATATATGTTCATATGAGTGAGACATAATACAGCAACACTTGACAAAGTTCTTATACATGTGTAGTATGATAGCCATATTGTTACCTAGGACTTTGGAAATTGCTTTAGTATTGCATAATAATGGAGTTATTACGTAAGTGAAATAAGGAAGTCACCACTCGTGTACAATAGTTACAAAAACTCAGCAAATTCCTATGCAATTAAAATGCAATTATCGAAGTATTAAAGTAACAACATGCTCATAAAATGTTTCTCCAAAATAAGTGTTTTATTATTTAAAAAAATATTTAACCTTTATTTAACTAGGCAAGTTAGTTAAGAACAAATTCTTATTTACAATGACGGCCTACTGGGGAACAGTGGGTTAACTGCCTTGTTCAGGGGCAGAATGACAGATTTTTACCTTGTCAGCTCGGGGATTCGACCCAGCAACCTTTTGGTAACTGGCCCAACGCTCTAACCACTAGGCTACCTGCCGCCCCATTACTACACAGGCACAAGAACAGTTTAATGTTACGCGTTACTGAGAATGCTAACAGTAACAAAATATGGCTTTAAGTGTCGAAAGGAAACTTCTTGAATCAACTACTGCCAAGGTAGGTGGAAAATCATATTAGTTTGTATTCTGAGTAAACTATCCCTTGAAAATGATGGTATAGTGAGTGTATGAAAGAAGAACACTTACCCTCAGATGGACAAAGTTTTCTTTGCAAAGCATCCAACATGCTGCTTTCAATGTCTGCAAATGGCTTTGAATAACTCAGCAACCTTTTCAGTGGTATGTTGAGTCATGCAGTAGTTGAGCGTCACAACTTATTTATACTTATATGTACAAAATATAATTGGTTAATTGGTTTGACCTGGTTATGCACACCTGGGGCAAAATCTGTATTCAAATAGTTTTGAAAAGTAGTCACTTTCTAAGATCTGTATTTGAATAGTTGTAGTCACCTCCAAAATAACTATTTGTTCCCCTGGAAAATAGTTACTTTCCACAAAGCATGGTTAAAACTATAGCTATCCCAGGTCTGCAGCAGTGTAATGTTTAGATTCAGTCTTTTGTCAGGTGAAGTGTTGTATCCTCACCTTGGGTCTGATAAATGTCCCCATAATCTCTAAAGTGTTCTCTTTCAATTTCTGCCATTTCTGCCATTTTTGTGTGTGTGTGTGTGTGTGTGTGTGTGTGTGTGTTAGGATCCCAATTAGCTACTGCCAAGACAGCTGCTATTCTTCCTGGGGTCCAAACAGGAAACAAATAAAACATAACATACATAAATACACAGTGCATTCGGAGAGTATTCAGACCCCTAGACTTTTTCCACATTTTGTTACGTTACAGCCTTATTCTAAAATGGATTAAAATATTATTTTATTTCCCTCATCAATCTACATACAATACCCCATAATGACAAAGCAAAAATATTTTTGGGGGGGCAAATGTATTTATATATATAAATTACATAAGTATTCGGACCCTTTACTCAGTACTTTGTTGAAGCACCCCTGGCAGCGATTACAGCCTACTTCTTAGGTATGACGCTACAAGCTTGGCACATCTGTATTTAGGGAGTTTCTCCCATTCTTCTCTGCAGATCCTGTCAAGCTCTGTCAGGGTGGATGGGGATCGTCGCTGCACAGCTATTTTCAGGTCTCCACAGATGTTCAATCAGTTTAAAGTCTGGGCTCTGGCTGGGCCACTCAAGGACATTCAGAGACTTGTCCTTAAGCCACTCCTGTGTTGTCTTGGCTGTGTGCTTAGGGTCGTTGTCCTGTTGGAAGGTGAACCGTCGCCCAAGTCTGAGGTCCTGAGCACTCTGGAGCAGGTTTTCACCAAGGATCTCTCTGTACTTTGTTTTGTTCATCTTTCCCTCGATCCTGACTAGTCTCACAGTCCCTGCCGCTGAAAAACATCCCCACAGCATGATGCTGTCACCACCACGCTTCAACCTTAGGGACGGTGCATGGTTTTCTCAAGACGTGATGCTTGGCATTCAGGCCAAAGAGTTCAATCTTGGTTTCATCAGAGCAGAGAATCTTGTTTCTCATGGTCTGAGAGTTTTTTAGGTACTTTTTGGCAAACTCCAAGCGGTCTGTTATGTGCCTTTTACTGAGGAGTGGCTTCCGTCTGGCCACCATACCATAAAGGCCTGATTGGTGGAGTGCTACAGAGGTGGTTGTCCTCCTGGAAGGTTCTCCCATCTCCACAGAAGAACTCTGGAGCTCTGTCAGAGTGATCATCGGGTTCTTGGTCACGTCCCTGAGCAAGGCCCTTCTCCCCCGATTGCTCAGTTTGGCCCGGCGGCCAGCTCTAGGAAGAGTCTTGGTGGGTCCAAACTTCTTTCATTTAAGAATGATGGAGGCCACTGTTCTTGGGGACCTTCAATGCTGCAGACATTTTTTGGTACCCTTCCCCAGATCCTGTCTCGGAGCTCTACGGACAATTCCTTCAACCTTATGGCTTGGTTTTTACTCTGACATGCACTGTCAACTGTGGGACCTTATAGACACAGGTGTGTGCCTTTCCAACCAAATCAATTGAATTTACCATAAGGGGACTCCAATCGAGTCTCATAGCAAAGGGTCTGAATACCTATGTAAATAAGCTGTTTTTTTATTAGCAAAAAAATATCTAAAAACATGTTTTCGCTTTGTCATTATGGGGTAGTGTGTGTAGATTGATGAGGGAAAGCATTTATTCAATCAATTTTAGAATAAGACTATATCGTAACAAAATGTGGAAAAAGTAAAGCGGTCTGAATACCATCCGAATGCACTACATTTACATTACAATTCAGCCATTCAGCAGACGCCCCCATCCAGAGCGACCCACAGCTACTGCATTCACCTTACGATAAACAGTCGAGACAACCACATATCACAGTCGTATCCCAACCACGCATCACATACATAATACAATTTGGCAGTACGCTCAACCGGCCTCACAACCGCAGACCCCGTGTATGGCATCGTGTGGGCGAGCGGTTTGCCATGGTCAACGTTGGGAACGTGTGCCACATGCTGGCGGAAGAGTTAAGGTATGGGCAGGCATAAGCTACAGACAGCAAACATTTTATGAATGGTAATTTGAATGCACAGAGATACCGTGACGAGATCCTGAGGCCAACTGTCGTGCCGCCGTCATCTCATGTTTCAGCATGATAACGCACGGCGCAAGGATCTGTACACAATTCCCGGAAGCTGAAAATGTCCCAGTTCTTCCACGGCCTGCATACTCACCAGACATGTCACGCATTGAGCATGTTTGGGATGCTCGGGATCGACGTTTACGACAGTGTGTTCCAGTTCCCGCCAATATCCAGCAACTTCGCACAGCCATTGAAGAGGAGTGGGACAACATTCCACAGGCCACAATTAACAGCCTGATCAACTCTGTGCGAAGGAGATGTGTCGCGCTGCATGATGGTGGTCACACCAGATACAGACTGGTTCTCTGATCTACGCTCCTACCTTTTTTAATATCATCTGTGACCAACAAATGCATATCTGTATTCCCAGTCATGTGAAAACCATAGATAAATTGATAAATATGAACTATAACGAAGCAAAATCTTTGAAATTGTTGCATGTTGAGTTTATATTTTTGTTCAGTATAGATCCAGATGAGGTTTAGGGTTGAGCAAACGATTTGTCCCAAAAATTATGCTTTTAGTTTGAGATATTTAGCACTAGTCTTTTGCTAGTTACCCATTCTAAAAACTGACTGGAGCTCTATGTTAAATGTGTCAGTTATTTATTGTAATGTTGCAGCCAAAGTGTATACTGTGGATTCGTCAGCGTACATGGTCACTCAGGCTTTATGTAAGGACAGTGGAAGGTCATTAGTAAACACAGAAAACAATAATGGTCCAAGTCGGCTGCCCTGCGATACACCACACTCACCTTAAATAAAAAATATTTAAAAAATATGCAAATTAACTAAGCAAGTCAGTTAAGAACAAATTCTTATTTACAATGACGGCCTACAAAAAGGCAAAAGGCCTCCTGCGGGGATGGGGGCTGGGATTAAAAATAAATTAAATAAAAATATAGGACAAAACACACATCACGTCAAGAGAGACAACACTAAATAAACAGAGACCTAAGACGAAAACATAATATGGCAGCAACACATTACAACACAGCATGGTAGCAACACAACATGACATCAGCATGGTAGCAACACAACATGGCAGCAGCACAAAAACATAGTACAAACATTATTGGGCACAGACAACAGCACAAAGGGCAAGAAGAGACAACAATACATCACGCAAAGCCGCCACTCAGTAAGAGTGTCCCCATGAGTCTTTGAATGAAGAGATGGAGACAAAACTGTCCAGTTTGAGTGTTTGTTGCGGCTCGTTCCAGTCGCTAGCTGCAGCGAACTGAAAAGACGAGCGACACAGGGATGTGTGTGCTTTGGGGTGTTGTATGTGGAAGATGAGGGCTGCAGTAGATATCTCCGATAGGGGGGAGTGAGGTCTAAGTGGGTTTTATAAATAAGCAACAACCAGTGGGACTTGCGACGGGTTAGAGGCTTCCATTAAAGAAAACCCTCTGTTCTATTTAATAGGTAGCTGTCCATCCATGATAAGGCAGAGGATGTTAATCCATAATACCTACGTTTTTTTCAGCTATGATCAATGATATCAAAGACATAGTCATGAATATGCTTTTTATAGTTTTTCTGTTAGAAATACTTCAAATTTGGCCATATCCATATAGGCCAATTTCCAGAAGTGTAAGGGGTTAATGACAAAGTCAACCATGACTACACGTTTCCCCCTTTGCCTTTCAGACCATTTTTGGCTTCCTATCGTCTGTCCACTCTGGCCTCCTCTGGTCTCTATGTGCCTCATACTCTTTCCATCTTTCTCCGTTACTTCTCCCTCTGCCTTGTTTCGGTGTTCTCTGTGTGGGTGCTGCTGGTTGTACCTCTCTAACGAGGCTGGCAAGA
This sequence comes from Salvelinus namaycush, assembly GCF_016432855.1. NCBI lineage: Eukaryota > Metazoa > Chordata > Actinopteri > Salmoniformes > Salmonidae > Salvelinus > Salvelinus namaycush. Next base: position 5,371,313 of record NC_052330.1, read on the forward strand.
TGTGCACCAGCAGTCTGCATACAGACTTATGTCTCTGCACCGTGTCGATGGTTACCACAAAGAGCCTCACACAAATCTAATCCCAGTGATTCACTGTGGCTGCAGCACAAATGGCACCCTATTCCCTACATAGTGCACTACTATTGACCGGAGTCCTCGTGCACTATATAGTGAATAGGTTGGCATTTGGGACATAACCACTGTTTCGCTTCCGACCGAGTGGGGAAAAGTGGTCATGTGGTGTTTACGTAACAGGAAGCTGACACAATCTGCACGACACTGAGTAGCTACAGCTCTGTCCTCCTTTGTGATGTCCACCCTATTCCCCTCAGTGCCCTACTTTAGGCCAGAGCCCTATGCAGCCCTTTAGAACCATCCCAAAGCATTGTGCCATTAACATCAAGCAACACCTCCAGTAAAATGATTCCATATTCAGTAAGAGAGACCACTTGCCCATGAAGAGGTGGCTATAGAACTGGAGGGCAATGTGGCAGAGGAACACGCACGCTCACAAGCACAATCACACACGCACGCACGCACGCTCACTCACTCACACACACACACACGCTCTCACACACACGCGAATGAACACGCACGCTCACACACAAACACGCCGGTTCACAAGCACTCTCACGCTCACACACGTGCTCGCAGGCACGCTCACGCAAGCACACCTACGCAATCACGCTCACACAAACACGCTCACACACACACAAACAAGCACCCTCACTCACACGCTCAAACACGCTCACACACACACAAACAAGCACCCTCACTCACACGCTCAAACACGCTCACAAGCACCCTCACTCACACGCTCAAACACGCTCACACACACACAAACAAGCATGCTCACTCACACACAAACAAGCATGCTCACTCACACGCTCAAACACGCTCACACACACACAAACAAGCACGCTCACTCACACGCTCAAACACGCTCACACACACCCTCACTCACACGCTCAAACACGCTCACACACACACAAACAAGCACGCTCACTCACACGCTCAAACACGCTCACAAGCACGCTCGCGCACACACGCACAAGCACGCTCGCTCACACACATGCTCGCTCACAAGCACGCTCACACACACACATGCTCGCTCACAAGCACGCTCACACACACACAAACAAGCACGCTCACTCACACGCGCGCTCGCGCACACACAAACAAGCACGCTCACTCACACGCTCAAACACGCTCGCGCACACACGCACAAGCACGCTCGCTCACACACATGCTCGCTCACAAGCACACAAGCAAGCACGCTCACAAGCAAGCACGCTCACACACGCGCAAGCACACACACACACACTCGCACGCACGCACACACGCACGCAAGCACACACACTGTCGCACACACACACACACTGCCGCACACACGCTCACACACCACGCTCACACGCACGCATGCACTCTCACACAGGAATTGTCAGTGACGTTAAACCAAACCTCCTCATTCCTCTTTCTGATTCCACTGATAGAAAGAGAGAGAGAGAGAGTGTCACACAGCCCCATGCATAATCCATGCAAACCACACTTAACAACTCAAAGTATACTGTACCACTACAGAATGGCTGTCAAATGATATGCATGACCTCAATGTCTTCTTCATGGAATATGGATGACCTCAATTTCTTCTTCATGGGATTTCTGTGATCTTTCCTTCCAGAACTCTGGCATCAAAACGGTTTTGCGACGGCACTTTGTTAGGTTCTAATTTTGAGTAAATAACTCACGGACACTAGAGAAGCTTAACCAAGTTGAATTCTTCCCAAAGGGTCGATACAGCTGTAATTCAGACAAAAAAAAACATTTCACACAAGCACTGATATTTAACCCTTTCTCCTAGCCAACGCATCTCTGTAGCTAGACAGAACCTTAGTGATATCGGTTCTTCCTCACTTCATCTAACCTGACCCCTACCCCAAAGTGCTCACTCCTCCCCAACTCAAGGCTGTCATGGTTATTGATACCAGACGGTGTCTCTTCTCCTCCCAGAGGATCCCTGATGGCTAACAATAACATATCCTGACATCATGTAAACGTTATACATGACCCTCTCTCCCTCAGTGACATTGTTAGCTTCTAAGATCTCCACCCGTCTCTCCTTATCAATGCCTGCCACATGTAATCGCTTCCCTGCACTCAACACGTTCCAAGCTTAGTTGCACCCACTATATACCTTTCTCCTATAACCCTTAACTTCTGGTGTAGACCCTTAACCTTAGCACTCCATCAGTGACATGAATAAGTATATTTTCATATTCTCAGAACCCAACAACTTGAAGAAACTTTCAAAGTTCTTGAAATGTTCCGTATTGACTGATCTTCATGTTTTAAAGAAATGATGGACTGTCGTTTCTCTTTGCTTATTTGAGATGTTCTTGCCATAATATGGACTTGGTCTTTTACCAAATAGGGCTATCTTCTGTATACCCCACCTACCTTGTCACAACACAACTGATTGGCTCAAACGCATTAAGAAGGAAAGAAATTCCACAAATTCACTTTTTACAAGGCACACACAAGGCACACCTGTTAATTGAAATGCATTCCAGGTGACTACCTCATGAAGCTGGTTGAGAGAATGCCAAGTGTGTGCAAAGCTGTCATCAAGGTAAAGGGTGGCTAATTTGAAGCATCTCAACTATACAATATTTTTTTGATTTGTTTAACACTTTTTTGGTTACTACATAAATCCACGTGTTATTTCATAGTTTTGATGTCTTCACTATTATTCTACAATGTAGAAAATAGTAAAAATAAAGAAAACCTTGAATGAGTAGATGTGTCCAAACTTTTGACTGGTACTGTACACTGCAGAAAACAGTCTAATATTTGTTGAAATCAGATACTAAATAAATAGGTCATGCGGGACAAGTCACGAAATAATAATTTGTGTATCGTTGCACATACAGTAGGGCACTGCACATGGCTCCATCCCTTAGTGTAGGGCCCTTTGAAATCTGTTTTCTTTTTTGCCTGATTCAGTTTTTTCCCTAGATTCTGTTGTTATCTCCGTTTTGTTTTTCCAGGTTTTCGCTCAAACACTAAACAAATTACAGAAATTGTACGTTATACGTCCACAACAATGCCACATCAGGAAACCACTTTTGAGGTCTGGGAAAATGTAGAAATGTGTTTTTTTGGGGTGTAGCCTAGTTACACTTTAATTCCAGTGCGCACCTAGCAAGAGGTTGCTGTGTTTTTGTAGCGCACATGTGATGTTAGAGTTTGCAAAACAAATACCCACTGGATTGATTAAAATAATCATACCAGGTAAGCACAGGCTATTTTGCAGTTAATATTTACATTCAGAAGGTTTTAGGGAAAGCCTTTCCATCTACTAGAAGACTGTTTTCATTAGCATCATCGCTAACGGCAAACTCCCAAGCGAGTTCTCTCTGCAGTTTAGGGCAACATATCAATGGTGTTTGTAGATGATATAATGACGCGCTCCCTCTCCCTCGCTCTCTCCATCTTTTATTAAAGGGATCATTATGCTAAGATGTTGTCGCACCACAAGGAGACAAACTAACGGGGTCAGAAGCTAGTCAGGAGGAGAAACCGTCATGTTCAATAGGCTAAGTCAGTTGATTCTCCAGGCGTTTTTATGTAAGCAGCCATCTGCTGCCAAGCTGTGCTCAAAAACACAGCGGGACACGAACGCTGTGAAAAAAAGTGAGAGGAAGAACCCTAAACGATACACTATCAACACACAGCACAGGTTTTATCAGATACTAGATGAAGGGAAAACACCCTATGAAAATGAGGACGCTTATGGTCTTATTTTTGTTGTTGAATCAAGCTATAGTTGCATTCCTTCTCCCTCCTCTTCAGCCTGCTGCCACCTTTAACTTCTGAAACAAAGTTAGTGTGTGTTTGTCAAGGCAGAGAGGGAAGGGAGTGAATAGGAAATAATAATGAACATTCCCGATTGTATTTCATCCAGCTCGCCTCAAATTGCTGCCGTGTTCTGTTTTGGTTGTGGCGCCCTGGGGTGCGTCCCAAATGGCACTCTATTACATATAGTACATTACTTTCCACTAGGGAACATAGGGTTCTGATAAAAAGTAGCGTACTCAATAGGGAATAGGGTGATATTCTGGGCGCAGCTGGCCTCCTCTCTGCCAGCAGGGAGGGAGAACGCCTTCAAAGCCCTCATCTCCTCTGCTCTGTTTGGACAGCTTGTGTTTAGCACGGCTCAGGCATACACAATGACAATGCAAGAGCTACAGTGCGGGGCTAGGGACAATAGTGTGGAGTGTGTACAGTAGGTTTTCCACATTAAAGAGCTTGTGATTGTATTGTAAAATCTATCCATGTACAAGTACCGCATATTGTTATATGAGCACACACACACTTAAAATCTTTACTAGGTCTCACACACACACACACACACACACACACACACACACACACACACACACACACACAAAAAGATTCACAGCACAGCCATTAGCATAGCGTTAGACTATTGTACTCCCCCAATCTGTCCCTAAATACCGAAATGACTAAAAACTCAATGACTCAATTGAACCACAAGCTCAGGCACACTGAATAGACTTCAGTATTTTGTCCACATATTTTTTATTTTTAAACATAAGGGAAAGAGCTTTATAAAAATTGACTAGTAATAAAAACCCACTGATTCATATTGTGTGCGTCCCAAACGGCAACCAATTCCCTATATAGTACACTACTTTTGACCAGGGCCCATTAAAAGCAGTGCACTATATAGGGAATAATAGGGTTCCATTTGGGAGCCAGCCATTATCGCCATGTCAGATGAAAATCCAAAGCTATTCAGGCTGTGTGTTTGATGAGCCCATTCTTGCAATCCATCCCTAAGGAGGTTAAACTCTGGCCACCCCTGCTGAAGTGGAGAATTGAATGCAGAGACTGAAGAAGAGAGGACCTCCTTGATGATAAATCAGGGAAGTCCATTGTGAGAGCAAATGAGAAGCCAAAAGACATAACCTCCTCAAAGCTTTGCAAAGAGAGAAAGGCAGAAGTGTCTGATGATCATCACGGGGAGCCATTCAAATCAAATAAAAAGCTTCTGCATGGTTGATTTTGTGGTCAGTTTCTGGAGAGCCACGCCGTAGTTTTCCAGAATGTTTTAAATTAAAGTGATCAATTGTCACTCCCAGCACGCCCTTTGTTGAACCTGCATACCAAGTGGGGGCCTCTTAGCTTTAAGTTCCTAGGCCCTTTAAGACGGTCCTGTGGCGGTAAAGCCTTGCCCCGGTCTCTCTCCAGAGCTGGAGTCTGGACTGTCCTTGCTGGCTGGCTGACAGGTGGGGTCGATCCCTGGAAGCCCTGGTAAAAAAATGTTGAACTATAAAAAGGGAAAACGGTGTCATTTGGGGTTGTTCTAAGGGGCAGGGTTGTTCTAAGGGGCAGCTGACAGCCGTATTATTTGACCAGGGCTGATTGTCTTCCAGTCTTTGTTCATGGCTCTGGGTCGTTCCATATGAATTCAATCACTTTCTGACTGCACTCATTTAGATTTGAATGAAACCTTCCAAACATGTTTGCTCTTGGTAGAGTGGTCAGAAAGTGACTTAATGGACCTGAATGCCAAAATATTTAGGAGATCGAGGTGCTCAAAGTTGACCTATTTTTCAAACCCCACCCTACCATTAGACATCCATGTCTTTATCTCAGAAAAAGATAAACGGAGTTTGATATCATTTGAAAGCTTACAAACAGTGTTGTCAAATATTTTCTAATTTATAGAATAAAAAATAATATATTTAACCTTTAAAGTCAATTATCTAATCAAAGTTCCACATAATGTGATAGCTCATGATGCGTTCATAACCAAGTGGGAAGGTGGTATTTACTAGTGATGGGGGGGGGGGGGGTTATTTACTAGCTTTGTACACTCTTGGCATTCCCTCAACCAGCTTTTCCAACAGTCTTGAAGGAGTTCCCACATATGCTGAGCACTTGTTGGCTGCTTTTCCTTCACTCTGCAGTCCAACTCATCCCAAACCATCTCAATTGGTTTGAGGTTGGGTGATTGTGGAAACCAGGTCATCTGATGCAGCCCTCCATCACTCTCCTTCTTGGTCAGATAGCCCTTACATAGCCTGGAGGTTGAAAAACAAATGATAGTCCCACTAATCGCAAACCAGATGGGATGGCGTATCGCTGCAGAAGGCAGTAGCCATGCTGGTTAAGTGTGCCTTGAATTCTAAATAAGTGACAGACAGTGGCACCAGCAAAGCACCCCCACACCTCCTCCATGCTTCATGGTGGGAACCACACATGCGGAGATCATCCGTTCACCTACTCTGCGTCTCACAAAGACACAGCGGTTGGAACCACAAATCTCAAATTTGGACTCATCAGACCAAGGACAGTCTAATATCCATTGCTCAGGTTTTGGCCCAAGCAAGTCTTACTGGTGTCCTTTAGTAGTGGTTTCTTTGCAGCAATTCGACCATGAAGGCCTGATTCACGCAGTCTCCTCTCAAAGTTCTTGAAATGTTCCGTATTGACTGACCTTCATGTCTTAAAGTAATGATGGACTGTCGTTTCTCTTTCCTTATTTGAGCTGTTCTTGCCATAATATGGACTTAAAAAAATATATATATTTGGTCTTTTACCAAATAGGGCTATCTTCTGTATACCACCCCTACCTTGTCACAACACAACTGATTGGCTCAAACACGTTAAGAAGGAAAGAAATTCCACAAATTAACAAGGCATGCCTATTAATTGAAATGCATTCCAGGTGACTACCTCATGAAGCTGGTTGAGAGAATGCCAAGAGTGTGCAAAGCTGTCATCAATGCAAAGGGTGGCTACTTTGAAGAATCTGAAATATACAATATATTTTTATTTGTTTAACACTTTTTTGGTTACTCAATTATTCCATATGTGTTATTTAGTTTTGATGTCTTTATTATTCTACAATGTAGAAAATAGTGAAAAATAAAGAAAAACCCTTGAATGAGTAGGTGTGTCCAAACTTTTGACTGGTACTGTATATTATTATTATTTATTCTTTCTAAGTAGCGTTAGCTAGCACTAGTCAGCTGTACTTGCTCCAAAAGTCTGGTATTTTTAATCGTATTTTTAAATAGTGAGCCAACATTTTTAGAACACTTGTTTCCATGACTGATCAAAACACATTTTCCATTCTCTTTTTTGTCTCTCTGCAGCAGACATATAGTGATCAATATGTTTTGAACATCAAATTATTATTCTTTTTTTTTAATAAAAAATGTTTAAAAAAATAAAATAAAAATAGCATTAGCAAATTGCAATACATATAGAATCATAATAAAATCACAATATACAGTGCATTCAGAAAATATTCTGACCCCTTGACTTTTTCCACATTTTGTTACGTTACAGCCTTTTTTTAAATCATCAATCTACACACAATACCCCATAATGACAAAGCAAAAACAGGTTTAGACATTTTTGCAAATGTATTAATACTAAAAAACAGATAAGTACTCAGACCCTTTGCTATGAGACTCAGAATTGAGCTCAGGTGCATCCTGTTTCCATTGATCATCCTTGAGATGTTTCTACAACTTGATTGGAGTCCACCTGTGGCAAATTCAAATGATTGGACATGATTTAGAAAGGAACACACATGTCTATATAAGGTCCCACAGTTGACAGTCCATGTCAGAGCAAAAACCAAGCAATGAGGTCGAAGGAATTGTCTGTAGGTCCCAAGAACACATTGGCCTCCATCATTCTTAAATGGAAGAAGTTTGGAACCACCAAGACTCTTCCTAGAGCTGGCCGCCTGGCCAAACTGAGCAATTGGGGAAGAAGGGCCTTGGTCAGGGAGGTGACCCGATGGTCACTGACAGAGCTCCAAAGTTCCTCTGTGGAGATGGGAGAACCAGTCCACCAAATCAGGCCTTTTTGGTAGAGTGGCCAGACGGAAGCCACTCCTCAGTAAAAGGCACATGACAGTCCACACAGAGTTTGCCAAAAGGCACCTGAAGGACTCAGACCATCAGAAAAAAGATACTCTGCTCTGATGAAACCAACATTGAACTCTTTGACCTGAATGCCAAACGTCACTTCTGGAGGAAACCTGGCACCATCCTTACGTTGAAGCATGGTGGTGACAGCATCATGCTTTGGGGATGATTTTCAGGGGCAGGGACTGGGAGACTAGTCAGGATCGAGGGAAAGATGAACGGAGCGAAGTACAGAGAGATCCTTGAAGAAAACCTGCTCCAGAGAGCTCAGGACCTCAGACTGGGGAGAAGGTTCACCTTCCAACAGGATAACGACCCTAAGCACACAGCCATGACAATGCAGGAGTGGCTTCGGGACAAGTCTCAATGCCCTTGAGTGGCCCAGCCAGAGCCCGGACTTGAACATCTCTAGAGAAACCTGAAAATAATTGTGCAGCGACGCTCCCCATCCAACCTGACAGAGCTTGACAGGATCTGCAGAGAAGAATGGGAGAAACTCCCCAAATACTGGTGTGCCAAGTCTGTAGTGTCATACCCAAGAAGACTCGAGGCGGTAATCGCTGCCTGGGGAGCTTCAACTAAAGTACTGAGTAAAGGTTCTGAATACTTATGCAAATGTAATATTTCAGTTTATTTTTCATAAATTTGCAAACATTTCGAAATAAACTGTTTTTGCTTTGTCATTATGAGGTATTGTGTGTAGCTTGATGTGGATTTATTTATTTTTGAATCCATTTTAAAATAAGGCTGTAACGTAACAAAATGTGGAAAAAGTCAAGGGGTCTGAATACTTTCCGAAGGCACTGTATGGACCATTTTGCATATATTCCCCAGTCCAAGTTCACATGCGGAACTGCATAAAAATCATAGATTTTTTTTTTATCCCAATGTTACTCACTGGCCCCATTATTTATAGAAAGACCCACATACGCCAGACATACATAATTTACACACACAGATCCAACTCAGAGGCCCAGCTCATGAGCTCCATCAGTAGCAGATTTTATTTTAGATTGTTAAATGAATGTGTTTATGCAAAAAATGTTAGTGCATCAAATCGTATCAAACTGAATTGCATCGATTCGTTCTCTAATCAAACCGAATTGCACCGAATCATTTCAAACTAAAAAGTATCGTAGCCCATGTATCTAGATACGTATCGAGACGTATTGAAATGGAAGGATGCACGAAGCTAGAAATGGTGTTTGAGTAGATATGACATTTCTAAAATGGGACAGAACAAGGACGATAGCCTGGCCAAATTATAAGGATCTCAAACTTTTTCTAACACAGGATACTTTCAGTTTATAGAAAGGTAGATTAACCCTAAAACTTACAGCTGCAGTTTTAGACTATGTAAAAGACGAAGTCTAGGACTTTTTAAAAAGGGGGAATAATGGCAAATTTCAGAAATGTGCCATTATACTCCTTTCAGATTGATGCCTTTTAAGATGCTGGGGAGAGAGTGTGACAGTCAGAAAGAAAGTTGAGGGACGAGTTAGACCCATTTAAAAAAAAATCTTGCTCTGAATTTATCTACCTCTCATTAATATCTCATGGTGGCCCTACTGCTGTGCAGGCAGAGCCCTCATCTCTACTCCACTCCTGTACGCTCCTTCCAGACACTCAAGCGTCATCATCTTCTTTAATTCATGCTCCTTGATGTCTAGGCTAGGCTACAGTATTCCTTCCTTCTGCAGCCTGCAGGGGCACGTCATGCCAACCTTAACCAGAGACGATACCTTCTACAGTGCCAAGTGTTCTGAACTATGGGCTCGGTTCAGGGCCCGTATTCATAAAGCGTCTCAGAGTAGAGTAGAACTAGGATCAGTTCCCCCCGGTCTATAATAATCTGACTCATTATGATCTAAAAAGGCAAAACTGATCCTGACACTTGCGTTTGCCAACATCATCCCCTCAATGTGAAGTTCTACCTGCTACACAGAGCGTGTGGTTTGAGAGTGGAGAGGAGCAGAGGGGAAGAGTCTATTCCATTTTCCTCTACTGTACCATTTCTTGCAAGTACTCATGCAACTGTTGCAAGTGGTTGTGCTAAATTATCTTCTAATTACACAAGTTGCTTTTGTTTACATTGTGAATGTAAACATAAGCTGTGTTCGAATACCCATACTAACATACTGTATACTTAATGAGTATATACTATTAGTTCATTTTAGCATACTGTAAACGGAACAGTATCTTTTCAGTTCAGCGTTCTAGCTCTACCGGAAGTTGATGGTGTTGCTATGCAACCTCTTGCTAGCTAGTTAGCGTAACAAATGACTAGTTAGACATTTTACGACTTCGAGTGTGTTCTTAAATTCAAATCTGGAGTGCCAGATTGCGCTCGTAAATTCAGAGCGTTGTCGGTTTGTAAATTCAGAGCGTTTCCCTCTCGGAGCGCACACTAGGACACTCGGGCCGAGGAGTAGGGTTGATTTGAGCTTTCTGACCTTACAACGACAGTCAAGCACCCAAGCTAACATTGGCTAGCTTGCTACCTACTTCCAGACACAAATGAGAGAGTGACCACTGACCATTTTACTCGCCCTAGCAGAGCTGGTTAGGCAGTTTTCATGTTATCCAGCGTGTTGGTGACTAACTGTTTTGCTGGCAATAATTTAATTGCGCTTTTTTGCCGACATTAACTGACACCGGCCATATTCGACCGGTGTTGAGCGCTCAAAAATTCAGAGCGAATTTACGAAAGCACCCGAAAACTCACAACGACTATACCATTTAGCTAAGAATGACGGGAATAATAAAGTCAATAAACGTTGGGTAGTTAGTTAGCCTACAGTTAATATACTGGCAAGTTTGATGTATAAGTAGCCAACTAACATCAGATAGCTAATTAGCTAACATGGCACATCATTACAGCAGTATGTACCAGTATGTGGTTCGTAAGGACACCGTAGCTAACAAATTGTCAGCCAACATAACTGTAAGCTCATTTATTTGGAAAGTTATGACTTTATTACATTGCTCAACATTTTGTTAAAATTTGACATAATTAGTTAATTGAAGCAATGAATTTGTATCTGCTAACGTTGGACTTCGGCTGCATATTTTCCGCCATTTTCTTCAAATCTGAAAAAATGTGAAGCAATGCCCATTTCATAAAGAATTGCATTATGGGCCCTAAAGTACGGAAATAGTGTCCCCTGCTTGTATACTTCATATTTTGGTGAAATCCGGGAACTTTTGGCATACTAACTATATCCATACTATGACCAATAAGCAAAAAAAGAAACTTATTTTTCAGGACCCTGTCTTTCAAAGATAATTAGTAAAAATCCAAATAACTTCACAGATCTTCATTGTAAAGGGTTTAAACACTGTTTACCATGCTTGTTCAATGAACCATAAACAATGAATGAACATGCACCTGTGGAACGGTCGTTAAGACACTAACAGCTTACAGACGGTAGGTAATTAAGGTTACAGTTATGAAAACTTAGGACACTAAAGAGGCCTTTCTACTGACTCTGAAAAACACCAAAAGAAAGATGCCAAGGGTCAGTCCTCGCAGTGGCAGACCACGTGTAACACCTGCCCAGGATTGGTACATCCGAACATCACACCTGCGGGACAGGTACAGGATGGCAACAACAACTGCCCGAGTTACACCAGGAATGCACAATCCCTCCATGAGTGCTCAGACTGTCCGCAATAGGCTGAGAGAGGCTGGACTGAGGGCTTGTAGGCCTCTTGTAAGGCAGATTCTCACCAGACATCACCGGCAACAATGTCGCCTATGGGCACAAACCCACCGTCTATGGACCAGACAGGACTGGCAAAAAGTGCTCTTCACTAGGTCCATTCCCCCCAGAAGGGCTAGGGCCATTCCCCTCAGAAATGTCCGGGAACTTGCAGATGCCTTGGTGGAAGAGTGGGGTAACATCTCACAGCAAGAACTGGCAAATCTGGTGCAGTCCATGAGGAGAAGATGCACTGCAGTACTTAGTGCTGCTGGTGGCCACACCAGATACTGACTGTTACTTTTGATTTTGACCCCCCTTTGTTCAGGGACACATTATTCCATTTCTGTTAGTCACATGTCTGTGGAACTTGTTCAGGTTATGTCTCAGTTGTTGAATCTTGTTATGTTCATACAAATATTTACACATGTTAAGTTTACTGAAAATAAACGCAGTTGACAGTGAGGATGTTTCTTTTTTTGCAGAGTTGATATACTCAATTCACGCCACAAATAGTATGGTTAGTGTGGGCAGTATGAGTATTCGAACACAGCTATAGTCTAGCTAGCTAGAGTTACAGATAGCTAGTAGCTTCTTGACTTCATAAATCGTAGTAAAATAACCAGTGGTGTCTAGTGGGGGCCATTATGCATCCAAAATCAACTATAATTTTCCATTATTTCAATTCACAAGACAGAATGAGCACATGCGTCAGCCATCAGGAATTGAACCTCTGCGACTCTTGAGCTTGGACGCTTCCATTGGACATGACGCAACGCAAGCGCAACACAGGCAGTACAGCATCTTTCATTGATTTCAAAGGAAGCCTTCCCGCAATGGTTGATGGCAATGCTGGATGCCCGATGGCTACAGTTTAGCAGGGCCGTTAATCAGCACTCCTACTCTGGGCTGGGTTCATACTGTATACAGCAGTGGGTTGAGGTAAAGCTGGGGAGGATATGTACTGAATGTGTGGGAGAATGTGCCAGCCAGCCAGCAGACGGACATTGACGGAGTGCAAATAAATCAGATGTTCTGCTTGAGGGACCAGGAAATAAACTGCCTTTTCCCTATATAGTGCACCTACTTTTTACCAAGGCCCATGGGGCTATGGTTAGAAGTAGTGCACTGTATAGGGAATAGGGTGCCATTTGGGACGCAGGCAGGAACCGGTATGCAGTAATCTCTGATAAATGTTAAAGTACCTTCCAGATCACAAGGTCATTCTGGGTGAACTGTAGAACAAATGAAGAAAATGAACAATGTTGAGAGTTGGAGGAAATGTTACTGTGTAGATAGACATTTTAAATAGGTTTCAGAAAATGTGTTTCCTACTACAATGGGCTGTTGTAACCCAACCTGTGTCAAATATGTTTTTTAGACAGCCTTTAAATGGCACATTATATGTGCAGATGAGGTGACATCACAATCATGTTTTAACAATGGTAACACAACACCACAACCACAGGAGGATGTAAAATACTATTTTCGCCAAATAAGGAGGTTTTTTAAAGCCTTTACAAACAATAAGAAGCCAAAACAAAAGGATAACTAGTACACAAGATGTCAGACATTGTATGGAAAACAAATGCATAAGGCCAGGATGAGGCAGTGCCCAGAGACGACAGAATGGGGAGACCCATTCATCACTACACCACCACCCTCCTTCTCTCACAGGATTACGTTTGCGTCCTAAATGTCCAGCTATTCCCATAGGGCTCTGGTCAAAAGTAGTGCACTGTATAGGGAATATGGTGCCATTTGGGACGCAATCTACAACAGAAAAACTGAGGGGGAAAGTCAAATTTCACTAGAAGAGACCTGCCTTGCTGTCTATCTATGTCATTCAGATAGAAAATGATGACCTTACACAAAACAAAGATAATCATTTCCTCAATTTCAGGATTGAATGAGCCTCTATTCTAAATCGCAACATCCATCCAATCACAAGGATGCAAGAGAGAACACATTCTGGTGAATGTTAAGGCTCATTGGAGCCCATGATGGAATGGATCCTGAAGAAGCCTGTTGCTAGGATACAGCCCGCATGCCTTCCCATAGCAAAGATGTTGATGTGCTGCCGAGCAGAGGCCATGTTTTTACAATCAACTGTCTCATCGCATCATCTGTCTCATTGCCACAATGCAACAAGCCATATCCTCAATGGCTTTTCTTCTTAACAACTATAGCTGTAAGGACAGCCTATCCAAAACAAGAGAGAACCACTGCCTCTACTCTTGTTCAAGCCTAGAACATATGCAAAGTCACGATCTCCACCCATCAAAAACCTATCTGACATCAAAATACTGTCATGGGCAAATAGGAAATTCACTTTGCCAGTTGGAATTCAGACACTTTATCAACCGCAAATACATCAATAAGATGGACTGGAGAAAACCAGAGGAACACAACCCCAGCTGGCACACACGCACACGCACACAGCGGAGGGGAGGACGTCTCATAATAATGGCTGGAATGGAGTGAATGGAAGGGCATCAAACACATGGAAACCACGTTTGATACCATTCAATTCATTCCATTCCAGAGATTACTATGAGCCCGTCCTCCCCAATTAAGGGGCCACCAGCCACCTGTGACACGCACATCCCTTCTCTCTAGTCTCTGCCACACCGCGATCAACAGAAAAAGGTCACTGTTTTACGTCAGTGGCTGATAGCACATTCCACAGTTCTTCCCTTTTCCTGTTTTCACTACTGACCATTTCCCCAGGTCTCACTCCAGAGACCCAGCCCCTGGCCACTGAGACTGTTATCAGATCCAGCTTGGCCCTACACCCCACAGGCTGCTGTCACAGAAACATCAGTCCACATAACAGAATGCATCTCACTCCTATAATATATCCTGTGCAGTGTGAGCTTGTTCACTACTTCCCATAAATCTAAAAGCATTGGAGATCTGCTAGGCCTAAATTACTCAAATGTAAATGTACTGATTTGGTACAGTTTGGATAACAGGTTAGTCTAGTCTATGTCCCAAACGGCACCATATTCCCTACATAGTGCACTACCTGGTTAAAAGAAGTGTGCATATATATAGTAAGTATTTTACAAGATTAACAATGTCTACACTGTATTTCTGATCAATTTGATGTTATTTTAATGGACAAAAAAAATGTGCTTTTCTTTCAAAAACAAGGACATTTGTAAATGACCCCAAACTATTGAACGGTAGTTTGTGTGTGTGTGTGTGTGTGTGTGTGTGTGTGTGTGTGTGTGTGTGTGTATGTATGTATGTATGTATGTATGTATGTATGTATGTATGTATGTATGTATGTATGTATGTATGTATGTATGTATGTATGTATATGCGAATAGGGTACCATTTGAAAATGCACACCAAGCCAGTGCTCTTAACCCATTATTCCCCATTGGCCGAGTGCAACACATCTGCTCTTGGCATGTCATCGCCATCGGTATTAACTGGGGAGAACAACTGCCCCCTCTCATTGAAGCCATGGAATTTCAAGGCCTACTGCGGTACACCAGTAGTGCAGGCATTATTATGCAGAAAACAGGATCCCCATTATAGTGAATTTAAAAAAATGCAATCTTCGTGGTCAATCTTCACGTAAAAAATTAAATAAATTCAAAGACAATTATGGTACCAATAATTGCTTCTAATACACCAGATGTATGTCCTTGAATTGATTATCAACCTGAGTTAGTCAATGAGAGGATGCAGCACTGAGTTAGCCTGCAACGTCACTTCCTGGAGTGGTAGTAGCTCAAACTGCGCATGTTATATCTTAACCGACTTCTTTTGGCTTCAACGCGCTATTGAGTTTTCAAACAGGAATGACTTGCGTCATGTGATCGATGGCTTTGTCCATTGGGTATTACCGAGCAGCAAGAAGTTGCTCTCAGATGATTAAATCTCCCATGAACACTAAGTGCTCTCTCAGTGCAATGCATTAGACACACAATTATTTATCTCAAGAGTCCCCATCCTAAACCATTACTCCATAGATAGACAGTCATACACTTAGGTAGAGTAATAGAGGTTTGATCAGGAGAGAACTCATAACGACTACTGCCGTTTCCAGAGATGAGGTAGACCTCCCATGATCTACAGCGGAAGAATAATGTATTGTCCATTTTCTTTTCAGATTACACGTTCGCAAAGATGAGTTACATGCCGAGAACGATGCGTGATGCAATAATGCACACCTGACATAATCATAGTGGACATGAAGAATAATACCAATTAATCTATTTAACTACTTCACATCAAACCCTCTATCATTCCTATTACGCTAAGTCTGCATCTGCATCCCAAATGGCACCCTTTTACCTATATAGTGCACTACTTTTGGCCAGGGGCGCAAAGGGAGTGAAACTGGGAGTGGATAAGGCTCTGACTGAGATCCACCCAGGTCATGAGGTGGCAGTGACATAGGTTGCTTCCCAACTGGCACAATTCCCTATTTAATGCAATAGTTTTGCCCAGAGCCTATAGGGAGTAAAGTACCATTTGGGACACAACCACAGAGAATGAATCATAGAATGAGTCACTCCTGAGGGACAGCGGCCTCCTCATAAAGCCACACGGCCGTGGCCCCAGTGCCAGGAGGCAGCAGAGGGTAGTCGGGGTACCAATGTCATCAATCCTACTGCCATGAGCTACAGTCTGTCTTTGTTATTCTCTTTACCAATCCTGATGGTTATACTAGGGCAAGACTTTGACTTCACGCAACAGGGGTTTCATTTCCCAGCGGTTCAGTACTCTGACCCTGAGTGTGTCCCAAATTACACACTATTCCCTACGTAGTGCGCTACATAGTAAACGGGGTGCCATTTGGGACGCAACCTGGCCCTGCTGACCCCGTTCAAGGGCAGAACTCACCATTCTGAGAAGCATATTAAATGAGGAATCCATATATCACTCTTTTCTAGATGAATCATCAGTAACATCTCCCTTTCCCACACAACACATTGCTTCACAGATACAGAAGTTGAATAATCCCGTCCCGGAATGATCTAACTACAGGAACTGGGGAAATTCCCATCATGTTCCAGTATGCTCCGCCCTCCTCCGGGAAGACATCTCTGACTGTGTCCTTCACCCAACAGTGTCATTTGGGACCTAGCCTCTGACACATAGAGGGAAGGAAGTGCTTTGTAGGTGGAACAGCACAGTAGAGTGGCCCACTGGCAGCCAAGTACAATCAGTGAGCAGATTTAAAAACGCCCAAACGCCCATGTAAATAGGCCTGCTAGCACACAGAACATGATGTCACACACAGAGCACAGTAGGCAAGGAAAAATCCTGAAAATGATCAAACTAAAGAACTGATTTGTAAAAACTAGTACTCCTCAGATGATGTTGATTATTCAAATTTAGCATTATCGTAGTCATATACTGATTGATTATAAGCAAGTGCGCCAGGTTTTGAACCCCTTTTTGAAAGAGGATCCTGTGCAGTGTTATAAATCCTAACCACCGTACATGCTATTCAATCATTTCATCCACACTGCTCTCGCACCTCAACGGGTGTCTGCGTAACCAGGCACTAAAATAGACCTTGGTTCTATTTGAGACGCTTGGCGTGCTGCAAGTCCCACCTCTCCCAGCTACTCATTGGTTTTCAAGAGCAGGCAAATCCACGTGGGTATTTGAAATATGAATGAGGAGAGATTAATTAATCATAGATTTAAGGGGAAACTTCGTTTTTTTGTTTTTATCTGTGGATTAACACTAGAAGCGTCATATGAAGAGTCATATGATTTTAACATTTTAATTAGCCTACAATGCAATTTTCAAAGTCATGTACCACTGTCCTTGACTTTTCCTATACAAGTATATTCAAAACACTGTCGTTATTCAAATGTCGATGTGTATTGGCAGTTTTAGGAGGACATGTCATTTTTGCCCCGCCGTTCCTTCACCAAACAGTTGGCTGCCATCTGACAACGGCCAATATTTTTTGTAGAATATTACAGCCGATATTATTCTACACGTGAGGACTTGCGGAAGTATAGCCATTGGCTACTAAGCGGCAGACTAGTAACATAACACGTAGAAAAATGCAATTCTGTTCTTTTGAAATTTAATTGATTTGTTTTTTATGTTTCTTACGACCTGTCTTAACAAAATAAGGAATTTATTTGATGGTGTATAACACTTGAATTGTGGTGTTTTGTGTTTTTTTGGTTATTAGATATAGCCATCAGTAACAAACTAATGAAAATGCTTTTTTTCTAATTCTAATGTTACTTAAGAGCTTAATAAACAAAACCAAAGGAATATTTTTGAAATAGCATAGAGTGCATTTGGAAAGTATTCAGACCCTTGACTTTTTCCACATTTTCTTACGTTACAGCCTGATTCAAAAATGGATGAAAACATTTTTTTAATCATCAATCAACACACCATAATGACAAAGCAAAAACAGGTTCAGACATTTTTGCAAATTTATTCAAAATAAACTGAAATCCTTATTTACATAAGTATTCAGACTCTTTGCTATGAGACTCAAAATTGAGCTCAGGTGCCTCCTGTTTCCACTGATCATCCTTGAGATGGTATTACAACTTGGAGTCAACCCATGGTAAATTCAAATGATTGGACATGATTTGGAAAAGCACAGATCTGTCTATATAAGGTCCCACAGTTGACACTGCATGTCTGAGCAAAACCAAGCCATGAGGTCGAAAGGAATTGTCCATAGAGCTCCGAGACAGGATCGTGTCGAGGCACAGATCTGGGGAAGGTTACCAAAGAAATTCTCCAGCATTGAAGGTCACCAAGAACACAGCGGCCACCATCATTCTTAAATGGAAGAAGTTTGGAACCACCAAGACTCTTCCTAGAGCTGGCCGCCCAGCCAAACTGAGCAATCGGGGGAGAAGGTCCTCAGTCAGGGAGGGGACCAAGAACCCGGTAGTCACTCTGACAGAGCTCTAGAGTTCCTCTGTGGAGATGGAAGAACCTACTAGAAGGACAACCATCTCTGCATCAGTCCAACTATCAGGCCTTTATGGTAGAGTGGCCAGACGGAAAGCCACTCCTCAGTAAAAGGCACATGACAGACCACTTGGAGTTTACCAAAAGGCACCTAAAGGACTCTCAGACCATGAGAGAGACCAAGAGTCTCTGGTCTGATGAAACCAACATTGAACTCTTTAGCCTGAATGCCAGGAGTCACGTCTGGAGGAAACCTGGCAACATCCCTACAGTGAAGTATGGTGGTGGCAGCATCATGTTTGATGTTTTTCAGCAGCAGGGACTGAAAGACTAGTCCGGATCGAGGGAAAGATTAACGGAGCAAAGTACAGAGAAACCCCTGATGAAAATTTGCTCCATGACCTCAGACTGGGGCGAAGGTTCACCTTCCAACAGGATAACGAACCTAAGCACACAGCCAAGACAATGCAGGAGTGGCTTCAGGACAAGTCTCTATAATTTTTATTTAACTATGCAAGTCAGTTAAGAACAAATTAGTATTTACAATGGACGGCCTACCAAAAGGCCTCCCGCAGGGACAAGTGCTGGGATTAAAAATAAAAATAGGACAAAACACACATTACGACAAGAGACAACACGACATAAAGAGAGACCTAAGACAACATAGCTACGCATCAACACATGACAACACAGCGTGTTAGCGACACAACATGACAACATGGTAGCAGCACAAAACATGATAAACATTATTGAGATAAAGCTGTCCCGTTTGACTGTTCGTTGCAGCTCGGTCCAGTTGCTAGCTGCAGTGAACTGAAAAGAGGAGCGACCCAGGGATGTGTGCGCTTTGGGGACCTTTAACAGAATGTGACTGGCAGAACGGGTGTTGTATGTGGAGGATGAGGGCTGCATTAGATATATCAGATAGGGGGAGTGAGGCCTAAGAGGGTTTTATAAATAAGCATCAATCAGTGGGTCTTGCGACAGGTATACTGAGATGACAGAGTATAGAGTGCAGTGATGTGTCCTACAAGGAGCATTGGTGGCAAATCTGATGGCTGAATGGTAAAGAACATCTAGCCACGTTCGAGAGCACCCTTACCTGCCGATCTATAAATGATGTCTCCGTAATCTAGCATGGGTAGGATGGTCATCTGAATCAGGGTTAGTTTGGCAGCTGGGGTGAAAGAGGAGCGATTACGATAGAGGAAACCAAGTCTAGATTTAACTTTAGCCTGCAGCTTTGATATGTGCTGAGAGAAGAACAGTGTACCGTCTAGCCATACTGCCAAGTACTTGTATGAGGTGACTACCTCAAGCTCTACACCCTCAGAGGTAGTAATCACACCTGTGGGGAGAGGGGCATTATTCTTACCAAACCACATGACCTAGGTTTTGGCGGTGTTCAGATCAAGGTTAAGGGTAGAGAAAGCTTGTTGGACACTAAGAAAGCTTTGTTGTAGAGCATTTAACACAAAATATGGGGAGGGTCCAGCTGAGTATAAGACTGTATCATCTGCATATAAACGGATGAGAGAGCTTCATACTGCCTGAGCTATGTTGTTGAAGTAAATTGAGAAGAGTGTGGGGCCTAGAATTGAGCCTTGGGGTACACCCTTGATGACAGGCAGTTGCTGAGACAGCAGATTTTCTGACTTTATACACTGCACTCTTTGAGAGAGGTAGTTAGCAAACCAGGCCAAAGACCCCTCAGACACCAATACTCCTTAGCCGGCCAACAAGAATGGAATAGTCTACCGTATCAATAGCTTTGGCCAAGTCAATAAAAATAGCAGCACAACATTGCTTAGAATCAAGGGAAATGGTGACATCATTGAGGACCTTTAAGGTTGCAGGGACACATCCATAACCTGAGCGGAAACCAGATTGCATACCAGAGAGAATACTATGGACATCAAGAAAGCCAGTCAGTTGATTATTGACAAGTTTTTCCAACACTTAAACAGGGCAAAATAAAAATAGGCCTATAACAGTTAGGATCAGCTTGATCTCCCCCTTTAAATAAAGGACGAACCGTGGCTGCCTTCCAAGCAATGGGAACTGCCCCAGAAAGGAGAGACAGGTTAAAAAGGCCAAAGATAGGCTTGGCGATGACAGTGGCAGCAACCTTAAAGAAGAAAGGGTGTAAACCATCTGACCCAGATGTTTTTTGGGGGTCAGGTTTCAGGAGCTCCTTTAGAACCTCGGACTCGGTGACTGCCTGCAGGGAGAAACTTTGTAGTCGCATTAGAAGGGGTGGGAGATGAGGAAATGTTGGACGGGCAAGAAGGCATGGCTGAGTCAAATAGGAATCCTGACTTAATGAAGTGGTGATTAATGAGCTCAGCCATGTGCTTCTTGTCAGTAACAACCACATCATCAACATTAAGGGACATGGGCAGCTGTGAGGAGGAGGGTTTATTCTCCAGGTCTTTAACCGTTTTCCAGAACTTCTTAGGGTTAGCCCCACAGAAAGAACTGCTCCTTAAAGTAACTAACTTTGGCCTTCCGGATAGCCTGAGTGCACTTATTTGTCATTTGCCTGAACGATAGCCAGTCAGCCCGAGTATGCGTTTGCCGAGCCTTTCGCCAAATGCAATTCTTGAGGAGGAGTAACTCTCCAAGATAACGGTCGAACTAGGGGCTGAACCTGTTTTAATTCTAATTTTCTTTATGGGAGCGTGTTCGTTAACAATACCACTGAAAATATCAAAAAAGAGGTCCAAGCGTCTTCGACAGAGGGAATCAAGCTGATTCTATACCATTTTACAGAGGCCAGTTCATGAAGGAAGGCTTGCTCAGTAACGTTTTTTAGCAAGTGTCTATGACAAATCAGGACAGGTCATTTCACTGAGCAGCCATTACGAACACAGGCTGTAAAACAGTGATCACTAAGGTCACTACAAAAAACACCAGACTGATACCTATCAGGATTATTTGTGAGGATAATATCGAGCAGAGTAGCCTTTTCTGGGTGTTTGGAGTCAAACCTTGTGAGATTGGTAATAATCTGAGAAAGATTTAGGGAGTCCCATTGCTTTAAGATTTGGTCAGGTGGTTTAAGCATGTCCCAGTTTAGGTCACCTAGCAGGACAAATTCAGACTTAGTGTAAGGGGCAAGGAGAGAGTTTAGGGCAGGTAGGGTACAGGCCGGTGCTGATGGAGGACGATAGCACCCAGCAAACAGTCAACAAAGAGCTATTTGAAAGTTTAATGCTTAAAACCAGCAAATCACATTGTTTGGGGACAGACTTGGTGGAGACAACCGAGCACTGAAGGTGATCGATCCTTGGTAAAGATTGCCACTCCCCCACCTTTGGAAGATCTGTCTTGCCGAAAAAGATTATAACCAGAAAGCACTGTATATGAAATGTATTTATTAGACTGTTAGAATACATTGGCTCAGAAATGGATTGCTCGATGCCCAGCTTTTCTAGAGTTAATAGTCGGAGAAATTGTATGTTTTCGGGGCAGAAATTCTACAAAGATCGAGCAACAAAGAAAATTTAAAAAAGGACCATATGCATTTCAAGTAAAATCACAACCCAATGTTCATCTGCCAGGAAAAATGAAAAAGAAAATCTTAGCCACAGGGGTAGATTGCCTGGACGTGGGCAGACTGTCTGTAAGATTGATATATATATATACTGAACAATAATATAAAAAACGCAACAATTAATGATTTTAGTGAGTTACAGTTCATATAAGGAAATCAACCAATTGAAATAAATTCATTAGGCCCTAATCTATGGATTTCACATGACTGGGCAGGGGTGCTGCCATGGGTGGGAGTCACAAAAGGACTTTATTACAGACAAAAATACTCCTCAGTTTCATCAGCTGTCTGGGTGGCTGGTCTCAGACAATCCCACAGGTGGAGAATCCCCTGGGCTTGCAGGGTTACATGTGGTCTGCAGTTGTGAAGCCAGATGAACGTACTGCCAAATTCTCTAAAACAACGTTGGTATGGTAGAGAAATTAACATTCAATTCTCGGCAACAGCTCTGATGGACACTCCTGCAGTCAGCATGCCAATTGCACACTCCCTCAAAACTTGAAACATCTGTGGCATTGTGTTGTGTGACAAAACTGCACATTTTAGTGGCCTTTTATTGTCCCTAGCACAAGGTGCACCTGTGTAATTATCATGCTGTTTAATCAGCTTCTTATTTAATCAGTTTCTTGTCAAGTGGATAGATTATCTTGGCAAAGGAGAAATGCTCACTAACAGGGATGTAAACAAATTTGTGAGCAAAATTTGAGAGAAATATGTTTTTGTGCACATGAAAGATTAATGGGATCTTTTATTACACCTCATGAAACCAGCACTTTACATGTTGAGTTTATATTTTTGTTCAGAATATTTTCCTCCCTCTAGGTCAGTGAAAATGCTGAGTAATATAGGGTCAATGGCTGTCTCTAAACCACTTGCTACATCAGAGATTCTCAACCCCAAGAGGTTTGTTAAATTAATTAGCTCCTCAACATAAAAGGAATTATTCTCAATGCAGAAGCATGCTGTTCTACACCGTCATGGTTTCACTTTCAGTTGAATTTATCAGAAAAAGGAACATGAAAATTACAGCGTAAATGGGAGATTCCCAGTCGCTCTCCAGAGAGCACTCTGAGGCCTCAGAAAGTGTCCCATAAGCAGTCCTTTATAGATAACATCGAAAATTGCACCCTATCCCCACAGCGCACTACCCAGGCCAAAAGTAGTGCACCAAATAGGGAATAAGGTGCAATTTGGGACGCAGACATATATATCATATCCTGGGGTATTTCGAAATACACTCAGTATGACTTTCCAATACCGTTTTTTTTATACATTTGAATATTAGTACTTTTTAAATAAATACCTGCAGTCAACTTGTGCACTAGGTAATAGATAAAGCAGATCACGTTCACCATTTGGCCTTTTAGATAATTTTTCCATTATGACGCTTACCAGTACTACTTGTACTGTACCAGTTTCTCAAAACAGCTGTTTGAGCCTGTCATGTGTGTTTGTTTACAAAGAACCACAACGAGCAAAGCAGAGCCCTATACTATGTACGTGGTTTGAGGACTTTGCGATGTAACTTTGGTCAACTCTGAGTTTAACTCGGGATAAACGGTACCACGAAAGTGGCTCTCCTTTTAGCCAGGTACATTTCTATGGCAACGAATCCTTCAGAACTAACCTGCTCCCAGACAGGCTAACTCAGGGATTACTCAATTTATCCTGAATGATGTGTCAGAGCCACAAATTGAGGACCAATGAAATCAGATTCCCTCCCTCTTGCAAAGATTGCTTTATCATCCCGTTCATTTGAGGAAGACGACTGGTTAAATATTTTATTTATCAAGTTTTTTTTGTGTTGAAAAAAGGTGAGGTGAGGTGAGTCACTCCTGCAGCGCAACTCAAAGCTGCAATATGTAACTTGTTGGGAGACCCGACCAAATACACATAGAAAAGTGAGTTATAGATACATCATGGTCATTGAAAGCAAGTCTAAGAAGCGGTAGATCTGTTCTATGTGCACTATTTCTATGCTTCCCATTCTTAAGTTTCGTTTTTGTGTCTTTTACTTTCGGTTTTGTACACCAGCTTCTTGGAAACAGCAGTTGAGACAATCACCACCTGGATTAACATCCATTCCCTGCTGTCTAATATTTTTTTTGTGCATGCTGCAAGCTACATTTTGAGACACTTGCATAACTTTATGAGCTGTGTTGTAGTTAATGTTTGCATGCGCTAATTAGCATTTACCTAGCATCCGCTGTGGGAATTCCTTATCACCTGTTAGCATTTTGTTAGCATTCTGCTAACTGACGTTTTGGGGTCTATTTTCATTTGAAGATATGGAAATCCGGATACCGCCCAACCTTTTTCCAGAGGCTTACATCCATGGCCGTGCAGATCCATGGTTCCGTCCCCAATTGCACCCTATTCCCTAGTGCACTTTGTCATTCCACCAATTCGGTGTCTTTGATATGTGTAACTTGGTTGAAAAAAACATTTGATTTCACCTAATTTTAACATCCTGTCAACGCAATAAAAAAACATGTTTTCCCATCTCAAAAATGACTATAGTAAGTGCCAAATAAAGTAAAAGGGTTGACCGTAACAGGGTTGAAGATTTCATCTTAAAATCAGCCATAAATTCCCTTGCGACAGAGGAAATGGAAGCTTGTTGTGTGCAACAGGGAGGGGCAATTGAGTGTCATAAATGAAATTGTTGAAACAAGCTTTAGAGAGTTCACGTAACAGGGTTGACCTTAAAATGAGGGACAGGGTTTTTTTCACATTAAATAAATAATCTTCAGAAATGACTTTGTCAAAGCAACAAAATAACTAGGACTTCACAATGATGGTGAACTTCGAGAAATGTTGGAGGTTAAGTGGGTTAAAATATTCCTGGAAGTCACAGAGGGTGCTGGGAGTGAAATGTCAAAAGTCTTTATTTTCATATTTAAAACAAATCTGATTTATTGAATTCTCCACGTTTCCTATATTAAAAAAGGGCACTTCATTGGATATAACAGACTTTTAAAAATTCAATATTGGTTAAACATTTCTACTTAAAATATCAAAAAGGCACTCATTTGGGCCCTGGTCAAAAGTAGAGTAAAGAGGGAATAGGGTGCCATTTGATCCAATCTGCTCCTATCCCTGAAGAGATAGGAACACCCAGTCCCATGGTCACGTAACCTCAGCCAGCATAAGGCAACATAAGGAACAAATTAGCCAACTGGGGTATTCACTCACCAAACTCATAGGTACACAACACAATATGAATCCCTGTCGGTTTTATGAGAGGGGAATCGCGGTTGAGTGGAGTTATTAAAATGAGCAGTCAGCATTATTAGCTCAATGTTCCGACTTGAGTTGGTTACATTCCCGTGGTTATGTAAAGGTCACACACGGACTGCATTCTCTTCTTTATTTAGTGCACTACTTTTGACCAATGGCCCATAGGGAATAAGGCTCTGGTCAAAGTTGTGCACTATGCAGGGAATAGGTTGCCATTTGGGTTTCAGTCACTGTGCCAGAAAGCCTTCCTCTACTCCCTGAGCACATTCCTTCTCCCTGCGCTACCAGGGTGTTGGACAGCAAACTCAGGCAAAAACCTTTTGGGGAACACCACCATTTATGGCTTGGCACAAAAGATTCTCTCATGCGCGCACACACACACACACACACACAGCTAATGCAATAAGCTTGAGCTCCTCCGCTTGCTAAAATATTCACTGCAGTAGGTCGACAGCAGTGCTTGTGACGCATCTCACACTCAGGATGTGTCAATTGCACTGCATGTGTGAAAGTACCGGTAACCAAGTTTGCTTCTATACCACCACAGTCAAGGGTGTAAATGGAACTTGGCCATAGGGAAGACACTTCCATTGAAACAGCAGAACCATTAACCCACAGCTCTGGAACCATATAAAGCATCTTAGAGTGCTGATCTAGAGTCAGTTTAGCTTTTTAGACCCCAATGAAAAAGTGAACTCTGGTTGAGTATTTGGGAGTCTCAGACTCATATCAGAGTCATGAGCAGAGCATGACCGCATCCCTAAACGGCACCCTATTCCCTATGTAGGGCCCTGGTCAAAAGTGGTACACTAGTACATAGGGAATAGACTGCCATTTGGGACTCAGACCGTTTCTTCTGGAATGCCCAAGTGTTATTACCCCTTTGATATTACAGAAGTCTACTGCCCCGGGCCAGGGTTTGCAGTAAGAGCTAGGAAGCCTATAACTTATAGCTTCAGATACCCTTTTCCCCCTGGACAAATCCCTAACACTAAATCAGCTTACTCTGTCCGTGTTGCTGGGTATGGCCAAGCAGAAACCAAACTGTGGTCGTGTTCCAAATGGCATGCTATTAAGTGGCAATAGAGCTCTGGTCAAAAGTAGTGCACTATAAAGGGAATAGGGTGCCAGTTGGGACACAGGCTGTCTCTTTTCATAGGAGGAGTCTGAAGTAAAGCTGGCTTAGACCAGCTCTAGACCACAGGCAGATCCCTGGAGCCGCTCCTTTTTTGGTTTCTAGCAAGTTGTTTCCACAGTAACATCACTTGAGCATGTCATTAAAACGCCACACCGTAACTAGGGAAACATAAGAAATGTTAGTCTGCCACCGTCTCTGATGGATTGCACCGCAGCCCCTATGACTGACTCAATTACTCTTACATTGCTGTGGAATTTCTCAGGTGAATATCATCTTGAAGTCAGAGAGAGTGAGAGAATTTTAGTCACAATATGGATATATGATACACTTGTTATTTTCAAGGTGACAGGAAGAAAAAAAGAATTTGGGTCTCTACAATCTCCGTTGTAGGCCAAATAACTGGGATATCACTGGCGGTGATAGGGCGGTGCACAATTGGCCCAGCATCGTCCGGGTTAGGGGAGGGTTTGGCCGGGGTGGTCCGTCATTGTAAAATAAGAATTTGTTCTTAACTGACTTGCCTAGTTAAATAAAGGTTAATCCTATCCCTACAGCAATGAAGCAAGGCACACGTGACAATTTTCCTGAACTGGGGGGCCAAAAGAGTAATAATCCCTATCCATCTACAAGGCCTACTACAAGACAACAGTGGGCAAACTCACTCGCTACCTACCCTGATAGTAATGTGTTGTATGTACTGTATCAGTGTTGGCTACTGGGGAGAATGCAGTAAATTGACAATGAAATAATCTTCTAACAGCAAACATCTACAGCCAATACAGTACAGGAAAATCACTTTCTGATGACAAAAGTCCAATAGTCAGAGGGAGCTCTCTAAACATTGAGGAATGGTGAAATGACCCAGTCCACACAGTCAACAGACCTCAGTCTAGGGCCTATAGGCCGTAGATGGCATCTTTGCATTCCGTAGGCAGTGGTAAGCCACAGATCTGTAGGCTGTAACTACAGCCCAGTGTCTACGGAAGAGTGAGTAATGTTACAGGATCCGTAGCAGACCCAGGGCTCATTTTACTGCCTGCCTAGAGAACAAGATCACTTAGTAGAGTAGTATTAAGAGACAACTGAAAAATCTACCATCAGAGAGAGAAGGGAAAGAGACCATTAAATAATGTTGATCAGCAGAGATACATTTATAACTTGATGGTATTCTGGAAGACAGAGGCTGTCACAATTGGTTTTAGGTACAAAGAGGCCAATGATAAGCGTTATAGAAAGATCATTCTATATAAATGCCACACCTCTGAGGGAGTATGAAGCTACAGTTTGTAAGGTAGGCCATCAGTATGCAGAGCCAAAGCTGTACCACAGAGATCAATGGACATACTCAGTGAATACTCATTAGAATAGCCTCCATGAAGTCACCAAACAAGCACACCGCATACCTCTCCACATGGAGGAGTTAAGTGGAACAGACAGTTGTGCAGATGACCCACTGTTGTGTTCACGTTTCCTTCATAAATACTATAGGAGCATTTACTGGCAACTAGTGTCTCTTGTAGAAAGCAGAAGTACAACAGTACATCCTCTTGGATTGTGCCCAACTGGTATCCTATTCCCTTTATAAGGCATTACTTTTGACCAGGGCTCATAAGGTGTGAAAAAAGGAACGAGGTGTGTTGATTGTAAACAAAGAGGCCAGGCAGTACTAGGCAATATACTATAACCACCTAGATCTTTAAGTGACAGACAGGTTTTAAAGTGGCAAGCAGGCCAGGAGTGGGGAGTACATTTCTACATTCTCACAGATTTATGACAAAGAGGCAATCAGAGGGAACAGCTGATGCTTGGCCAATGACAGGCAGGATTCCAATCCCAGAGATGTGTGTGTATGTCCCAAATGGCACCCTATTCCATATATAGGGCCTATAGGGCTCTGGTCAAAAGTAGTGCACTACATAGGGAATAGGGTGCCATTTGGAACTCAATCGTGATGTGACCTTAGTGAGAGAGGCTCCCTCTTACCATCCTTTACCTAGTTCATTACAGCACATAACTCAAGGTTTAGTGCTCCCGAGTGGCGCAGCGGTCTAAGGCACTGCATCTCAGTGCAAGAGCTGTCACTACAGTCCCTGGTTCAAATCCAGGCGGTATCACATCCGGCCATAATTGGGAGTCCCATAGGGCGACGCACAATTGGCCCAGCGTCGTCCGGGTTTGGCCGGGGTAGGCCGTCATTGTAAATAAGAATTTGTTCTTAACTGACTTGCCTAGTTAAAGAAAGGTTAAATAAAAATTCTATAAAAAGGTTGTAGCTGGGGATTCATACATTGGCTATATGGATGAACTGAGAGATTTTTCCACTGATCTTTTTTCAGATGCAAATGTTGTGTAGATCGTAAGTGTGGGTGCACATTTAAAACTTGCATGGGACAGGCTTCACAAGCTGTTGTGGTCTGAGTAGGCTATGAGGGGATTTGATTATCTGGACAGGGTTACCCCGGTGGGAGAAGTTTGTACCGGGTAAAAAGTGATTGAATTCGTTTTGGAACCGGGCTGCCTCCCGGTGTGAGCCCGGTGCCCTGTTCAAAACCTGCGGCGATGTCGGCTCAAAACAAAAGTGACATAGCCTAGGCTAGATTAAGCACGTGGAGTAGGATTCTGTGTTCACATGCAAAAGGCATTGCTTTTGATAACAATGATTTATCTGCATTCCCAATGAAAACTAGTTTGAAAATTCTACCATTTATTTTATAGAAAAGGGATGTACGTTTCTAGACGATGCACCATGCTGCCTTGTTGACAACATGACCGAGCGGCACGGATTACGGTTAGATTTGAAAAGGGCGCTCCTTCCTCACCGCTTTTGCCCATTCATGTCACGGGCCATAGACCAGTGCACTGCGGCTCAGGTTAATAGAATTTACTCTGTTATCTGAGTGTTCACTGTAGTCTAATGACAAGGGAGACTATTTAATTTACATATAGGTAATCAGAATGGGCATAGCCTAAACCTATGTGAAAACCATTGCAATGAATACATTCCCTAATTTTGGTAATAACTGAAGGTATGATAAATACAGATTTATTTGGCACTGGCAGCAATACACATAGCCTATTCTACAGCACTGATTAGGCTACTGAAAATGTGTAATTTATTTTGTGCATAAAATAAAACTGGCTACATTGACTGAGTTTAGACAGGCAGTCACATTCTGACACCCCCCCCCCACACACACACACACTATATTGGACTTTTGGCCAATCAGATCAGTTCTGAAAAATATCTTAAGTGAAAAGATTTGATGCAACTGGTCAAAAGACTAATTGGTGGAAAAAAGATCAGAATTGGGATGCCTGTGTGAACGCAGCCATTATAGCCTGAACAGTAAGAGGACAATGTCAGCTGTGAATCCAAATATAGGATTTTTGTAGACGGTCTGCTACATTCTGAACACAGAAACCTACGGTACATTTTGTTCAAATAAGCGACTTAATTGAAAGGTTGGCCGAAAATTCATTGTCGACTAAACGTGACATTTTTGTGTGACATTTAAAAGGGGCCTTTAATTAAATCATTACGAGATGTGCGTTTATGCCAATATGGCATCAACGTGTTGACACAACCCGTGGAACCGCGATTGAATCACAGCAATCCAAATTCATAATTTCTTCTGAGCGAAAAATACCAATCTTCGTTGTTTGATATTGGGGAATCAAATAATAAACTGCACAATGTTGGTTTTGCTGCGATTTTGGACATGCGACGGCATTCTAGAAATACAACTGAAAAGCATCTGTAGAAATAACAAGAAATTGCATATTTACCTGGTCGAGAGGGAGATTGATTATTTCGCTTATGGGTTGCAGCAAACTGGATCCAGTGCATGCCGGTGAAACTGTTTCAGTAGCCATGATTCAGTGAGTGTTGAGAGAGTCCCTCTGCTCCCCTTCCCCTCTGACAGTGGATCCCCGATTCGCCCCGACTCTGATCCTACATCCACCGCTGTAGCCGCTGTTTGCTGCTGGCCACTACTGGCTGTAGGTTGCTCTACAGCACCTTCTAGGCGGAAATACTTCCCAAATCAACCATAATTTGGGCGGGGAAGAATTAGGCTCATTCCCGTTTGTGACAATGTCAGCACCATATAGGCTGGACTAAATAGGCGTTGGTGCCACTGAATGAAGTCTAAAAAGGCTAAATGGGTCTTTAATTCTCCGTTTCCAGTTGAAATAGGCTACTTTTTATTCATGTTATTTAATTTCTCTTGTAGTCTAAAATGTAATTTTTTTCTTTATAAATAGCATACTAAAATATTATATTAAGCGCAGGTGCTCAATATGAAGCTCTGCTTCCGCGCATACTGAACGCAAAATAAGATGCTGCGCTGCTGTCCCCTCACAGTATCACTGTTATTCACCCCAGTCCTGAAGGTGGAGGCAAAGCAATATCGTAAACTACAACGTACTTCGTAGAATCATACGAGGAATCCCGCCTTCCTCTGCGTTTCTAAGAATTTCGTTGGCTGAACATCACGTGATGCCAACGTCCGGCCTTAAAATATATTTTCCTGTCCAAGAAACGTGAATTTGAGATAAACAAACGTTATATTTTATTTAGCTACGAAACGTTCGAATGTAGGTGGTGGTAGCCACATACATTTTACCATGGTGAAATGCGTGGTCCAGGGGTGTCCTAATCGAAGTGACACGAATAAAGGAGCGTTTCCGAATCGTCCTTTCAAGAGGTTTTTCAATTTTCCTAATGACCAGGCTCGGGTGAAAGTGTGGCTTGCCGCACTGCGAGAGACGGAGAAGGAGGATTCAACAGAGGAGCACAGAATATGTGAAGACCACTTTCTGACAGACCACATAACACCACGCGGAATAAGCGAGGATGCCATTCCTATCATGCCCCCGTACCTCGACGGGCCACTGAGTTTGATCAGCCCGTGGGGCGAGGACTCTTCTGACGAAGAGGAATTCGTGGATGATGATGATGCTTCGGCTATGCACGTGAGGATGCGCTCATCATCGTGACAGCTTTCTGACTGCATTCATTGTAGTCGTTTTAACTTTGAGCAACCCCTGTCTATATGTATTTTATTTACAGAATGACGATGTTGAAGAAGAATATGATGAGAGTCAGGCCGAGACAGAACCATCTGCATCTCGGTAAGGTTGCAGCACTCTAGCCTGTATGTAGGATACAAATTGCAATAATAGGCAGTCATCCTTTTGTGTTTTTAACTACTGGCACACATGCATTGTGCACTTCTACACATCTCTCTAGGTGTATGAAAACGACAAGGCCTATTTAAGTGGTTGTCATTTTTTTTTAAATCCTCTTCACTCTAGGTTCCGTGAACTGGTTGAAGGCACCAAGACAAAGACAAGACAAGGTATGGGTAATCATCTTTACTGAAAAAGAATGTTGCTTCCGTGCCTTTGACAAAGACTTTAGCCCAAATGGCACCCTATCTCCTATATAGTGCACTACTTTTGACCAGGGCCTTTTAATAAACTATATAGGGAATAGGGTGCCATTTGGGATGCAGGTAATGTCAAATCAAAGTCTTTTTTTTGTTGCTTTGATGCAATGTTGTAACTTTTTCCTACTGTAGTCAGTGCTTCCACTGAACCCAAGCCAGTGTTACCGGACACCAGTAAGGGATTTGTCCGCCAGGATCTATCCCTGGCTCTGTTGACCAAGAAGTTCCTAAGGCTGATGAGTGGCGCCCCTCATGGTATCATGGACCTCAACCTCGCAGCACAGAACCTCCACACACGCAAACGGAGGGTATATGACATCACCAACTGCCTGGAGGGGATCAAGCTCATCCAGAAACAATCGGCCAACAAGATCAAGTGGATGTGAGTAATGTATCTTCAACACACAGGCTCTTTGCCGGTCTGTGCTCCCGCCTTTTGTGTCTGTTTTGACAGGATGTGTTCATGCAGGTTTGTATTCATTAGGCACCGAATGGAATAAAACAGGCTAAAATAGGAAGGGACTACCTGAACTTGTCCTATAAGAAAGACTCATTTTCATGTTCTGTTGCAAAACTTTTGTCAAATGTTTTCTATTGCGTGCCCTGATGAATATGCAACCCCCAGGTCAACTTGCATGGTTGCAAGGGGTTGATCTGTATTCTGTGTGGTTTCCTCCTCTCCCTCCCCAGAGGTCTGTGTCCAGTCACCAGTTTTGTTGGGCCGAAGCAGAGGCTTCAGCGGGAGCTGCAGAACCTGAAGACGGTGGAGGAGAGTCTGGATGCGCTCATCAAGACCTGTGCCCAGCAGCTCTTTGACATGACCGACAGTTTGGACAACATAGAATATCCTTTTAGAAAAGCATACAGTACATTTCACCTCTTACATGGGTTTCGATTCTCAAACCTTTTCCAGAAGTGTGCACTTGCACACTCGCCATCATGGATTGAAAAGCATAGGCTTTGGCTGGAGGAAGTTTCCACCATTGTGAAATCCATGTGAGAAAGTACAAGTGCAACTGTAAATTAACCTACGTTTCAGTTCACAATCATCAGGAATGAACCATACTGTGCCCAAACATTGGTTCAGTTACCTCAGTGTCTACTAAAGTACAAGGGTGTTATCAAATTTATTTATATAGCCCTTTGTACATCAGCTGATATCTCAAAGTGCTGTACAGAAACCCAGCCTAAAACCCCAAACAGCAAGCAATGCAGGTGTAGAAGCACGGTGGCTAGGAAAAACTCCCTAGAAAGGCCAAAACCTAGAGAGGAACCAGGCTATGAGGGGTGGCCAGTCCCCTTCTGGCTGTGCCGGGTAGAGATTATAACAGAACATGGCCAAGATGTTCAAATGTTCATAAATGACCAGCATGGTCAAATAATAATAATCACAGTAGTTATCGAGGGTGCAGCAAGTCAGCACCTCAGGAGTAAATGTCAGTTGGCTTTTTTAGCATGTCCGGTGAACAGGTCAGGGTTCCATAGCCGCAGGCAGAACAGTTGAAACTGGAGCAGCAGCAAGGCCAGGTGGACTGGGGACAGCAAGGAGTCATCATGCCAGGTAGTCCTGACGCATGGTCCTAGGGCTCAGGTCCTCCGAGAGAGAGAAATAAGGAGAGAATTAGAGAGAGCATACTTAAATTCACACAGGACACCGGATAAGACAGGAGAAGTCCTCCAGATATAACAAACTGACCCTAGCCCCCCGACACATTAACTACTGCAGCATAAATACTGGAGGCTGAGACAGGAGGGGTCAGGAGACACTGTGGCCCCATCCGATGATACCCCCGGACAGGGCCAAACAGGAAGGATATAACCCCACCCACTTTGCCAAAGCACAGCCCCCACACCACTAGAGGGAAATCTTCAACCACCAACTTACCATCCTGAGACAAGGCCGAGTATAGCCCACAAAGATCTCCGCCACGGCACAAACCAAGGGGGGGGCGCCAACCCAGACAGGAAGATCACGTCAGTGACTCAACCCACTCAAGTGACGCACCCCTCCTAGGGACGGCATGGAAGAGCACCAGTAAGCCAGTGACTCAGCCCCTGTAATAGGGTTAGAGGCAGAGAATCCCAGTGGAGAGAGGGGAACCGGCCAGGCAGAGACAGCAAGGGCGGTTTGTTGCTCCAGAGCCTTTCCGTTCACGTTCACACTCCTGGGCCAGACTACACTCAATCATATGACCCACTGAAGAGATGAGTCTTCAGTAAAGACTTAAAGGTTGAGACCGAGTCTGCGTCTCTCACATGGGTAGGCAGACCATTCCATAAAAATGGAGATCTATAGGAGAAAGCCTATAGTGTTATGTATCCTGCTGTTGTATACTCTTTAACTCCCTCTGCACATTAGCCTACGTGACCCACAGTGACATCAGTGGTATCAAGGTGTTCCAGGAACAGACGGTCGTTGCCATCAAGGCCCCGGAAGAGACCAAGCTGGAGGTGCCAACACCCAAGGAGGTACAGTAAGCCCTGGAGGGCCAACCACAACCCTGCTTTAAGCATGAAACAACTGAGAATCTGAGTGAGGATAGACTGCCGATAGGTACTTATCGCAGTATGAGGCCGTTCCTTCTCTTGCTAGAACAAAAGAAATACCTTCTGTGTACCGACCTGGTACCAACAAAACTACCGTTTTTACTTGTAGGATTGTAATGCTCGGCAGTGGCCGACAACTCGACTTTTAGCCAATTAGAGAGCACGGACCTCCACATGGGGGGAGCCGACAGGAGTGACAAGAAAAAGGGAAAACAAGGGCACTTTTTCCGGTCTAATCCACCCTTTTTTTTATTTTTATCCCCTTTTCTCCCCAATTTTCGTGGTATCCAATCGCTAGTAATTACTATCTTGTCTCATCGCTACAACTCCCGTACGGGCTCGGGAGAGACGAAGGTCGAAAGCCATGCGTCCTCTGAAGCACAACCCAACCAAGCCGCACTGCTTCTTAACACAGCGCGCCTCCAACCCGGAAGCCAGCCGCACCAATGTGTCGGAGGAAACACCGTGCACCTGGCCCCCTTGGTTAGCGCGCACTGCGCCCGGCCCGCCACAGGAGTCGCTGGAGCGCGATGAGACAAGGATATCCCTTGTCGCCCCACGGACCCCCCGGTCGCGGCCGGCTGCGACAGAGCCTGGGCGCGAACCCAGAGACTCTGGTGGCGCAGCTAGCACTGCGATGCAGTGCCCTAGACCACTGCGCCACCCGGGAGGCCCCTAATCCACCCTTTTCATCAGAGTTATTCGAACTAAAACAATAAAGCTACATAATACATTTTTTAGAGCAAGTCTAGCAAAAGTGTTGTGATTGAAGAGGGATTTTTTTTTTTTTGGTTTGTTAATGTGCACTTATTATTTAGCTAGCTAGCAAATGTTAGCTTGCTAACTGGGCAAGTCAGTCAAACGCACTTAATATGAAACGAATGGGGTGGTAATAAGTTCAACACAATGCAACACAAACACTAAATGCTTTACCACTCTAGCTATCTGGCCACTGTAGCTAGTAACATTACAATTCAATCACAATGGATTTGTTTCCATGAAGCAGCTGCCTGTAGCTCACTGCCGAGAGTAAATGCGGCGTCTTTGCTTAGCTAGCACAACAGCTAGCTAGCGAATCATGCTAACAGCTAGTTAAAAATGTATCTATGTGATTATGGAGTGAATAAAAAAAAAAAAAATTGTCATCTTGCTAGCTGTGGCCATCTGGCTAATTGCAACATTAGCGCAGCTATAGCTAACATTGACTAGACCATAAAGCAACAACGCTACTGCCACCTTCTGATTCTGAGTATTTTAACAGGGCTGAGTGGCTGACAACTTCAAGGTCTTTGCTGTGTGAACACAAAATAGATTGACTGCCAACACTGTAAAGAGGTGCTAAGTACTGTCGGCAGGGAAACGTTTGACAATCCTACCGGTTTGTGTGAGCTTTTACAGACCTTGATCGTGTTCATTAGGAAACACATTAGCAAACCGTTGTGCAAAAACGTCCGTTTCTTATTGGACAAGTTCACGTAGTACCGCTCTGTTTCGGACCCTTTTGTGCCCAGTGAACACAACTCTGTTGCAGTACATGCATACGTATTCACTCATGATAGACTGATGCCATCTAAACAGTTGCAGAATCGGTACAATTCTAAACCAATTAGTCTGATGTTGATTGGCTGAACTAATCACTTTGAATTGTTTCTATTTTAGGATGTTATCCAAATCCACCTGAAGGGAGGCAGGGGACCAATCAAAGTGCTGACCTGTGAGATGGACGGGCCTCAACGTGCCACACAGGGAAGTGGAAAGACAACAGGCTTTCTATCACTGGAGGAGAGCAGAATTAAGACCATGCTTCTGCACACAGGTAACAGCACAGGTGTGCTTTTCAATCAATCAAATGAATTGATTGTTAAGCTATATTAGGTGTCCCAGACATTTAATTACAACTATGTAAAGTACCTTGAGATGTCCAACTCTGTAAGAAAGGGATTATGCCATGATTAGAACATTGAGTGTGTTCCCCACTGCAAGCAGCAGAGAGCGCTGTTTACTATAAAATAGGCTTGGGGAATACTGTATCAAATGAGGTCAGTTTTCTCACAAAAGGAAAGTTATGAAAGTAGATATTTTGTTGTGGTTAACAAATCAACTGGTAATTTCTCTCCTGTAGGGGCCTCTGCATCACAGAATGCTGTACAGAGTGGATAGTCTGTCGTTATGGTAGTATGTTGCACTGTCACATTTTCTTCATTGGACTCCACATTCTGACATTGTCACTTTGGGAAGAGGCCATTTTTGTCATTTTTTAAATATATTTTTCTGTGTAAAATGCCAACGATTCCTTGTATGACTTGATTGTAAAAAGTGCACATAAGTCATGAAATCACAAGCTTTATTTTTGTACATGTAGTTTTGAGTTTAGTAAAGTGGTTGCAGTACACAACTGTATTACTGTACTTTTCAATCATCTTAAAATGTGTGCAAAATGGTGGACAGTATCAATGTGACAGCTATAGTCATTAGAAAGTAACAAATGTACATAAAGTTTAATTTTCCAAGCAGTTTCATCATGTACCCTGGTGGATTGTAACATGTGTATGTTCTTTGCTTATATTTTTTTCATCTAACTATTCTGAATGCTCTATTAAAAGTTGTTTGTCTTTCTGTTTTTTTTATTATCTGTTATTACTAATTAAGAAAACACTTCCAATGCATCCTCCTATGAATAAACTCACTTGTAAATAAAAACAAATATCTATCCCTTTATTACTTATCTTACTTACTTACTTACTTACTTATTACAGTTCCCGCTCAGCCCAGTCAAAACTGTTCGCTGCTCTGGCACCCCAATGGTGGAACAAACTCCCTCACGACGCCAGGTCAGCGGAGTCAATCACCACCTTCCGGAGACACCTGAAACCCCACCTCTTTAAGGAATACCTAGGATAGGATAAAGTAATCCTTCTAAACCCCCCCCCCCCCCCCCCCCCCCCCTTAAAAGAGTTAGATGCACTATTGTAAAGTGGTTGTTCCACTGGATATCATAAGGTGAATGCACCAATTTGTAAGTCGCTCTGGATAAGAGCGTCTGCTAAATGACTTAAATGTAAATGTTATCTCAATGTGCAACATCCTGGATAAATTTCTATTTATGAGGTACACGATTTTTTAATGTAATTAACTATTTATGAAATACTATTTTTTATTATTCCTATGGTGTAGACCTGAGCCACCTTATCCACAAAGGTTGTCATTGCTAGTGAGTCTTGGAAAGCCAACTGAGCAAAGGGAAATCCATCTATGCTCCCATTCGTTCAAACATGCCAATTCACCCGTTTGTCCCTCCCCTTTCTATACTCAGATTGACGCTCCATTGACAATGCGCCCAGTACAGGTTGTTTCGTGGGCTAAGACAAACTGTAATAATGAAATATTTTTTTTTCTTGGACACAAGGATAAGACACAAATAAACGGACATTTCACTACTGTGTATCGGCGCGGAATGGCAAACTTGGAGTAGCCGAACAAATTATATGGCACACCAGGTTTTTATTTGTATTTTATTTTCTGAAACTTAATTAAGGATTGGGATATAACTCATTTTATAGACATAGACATTTAAATTGAGCTAAGATGCCGGAGTTGATCACGGTCACGGAATTTGTGGCCGAAACTAATGAGGACTACAAAGCGCCCACAACCTCAAACTTCACCACTCGGATGTCGCATTGTCGGAACGCCGTGGCAGCATTGGAAGAGGTGGGTGCAGGCCACCGCGGTGTGAAAAGTAGCAATATACTGTAATTTACTTTACATTTTTAAAGGTTTTCCTAGAATCAAATGTGCGCCTTTACGCATGGATAGCCTTTACGCACAAAGTAACCGAATTTTACTACATTTGTCGAGTTTAGTTTCCCTTCAAGTGATACGGATGCAACTTCTGAAACCAAAAGAGGAACGGAAAAAGACCTCTGCGAAATCAAAGCATTTTTTTCTTATCCTGCTTTCTTTATTCCCCAAAAGTGTCCACCAACAAGTGCTCATAAAACGCGAGAGTTTATAGGCTATTTAATTCTGACCCAATTCTAATTAGCAATCTATATACCAGAAATGTAGTTGAACATTCCTTTGTAAAGATGTAATTATTGTAGGCTACTATGACCTCATGCAAAAATGCTTTACCCCGTTATGAGGAATCTATCTTATCTGTTAGCCTACTTACTGCCTATTAGGCAGTTTCACTTTAAAAACAGTGTGTGGACACTTCCACGCGCTGAAGCTTGAGCCCTTTACAAACTTGAATAGTAGTACCACACCTTTAATACACAGTGGGTCCTTCACACTTCCATATCATTGGAATTGGCTTTCCTTGATATGTCCCAAATGGCACTGCAATGGTTCTGGTCTAAAGTAGTGCACTACAAAGGGAATAGTATGCCGTTTGAGACATAAACCATGTGTTCGCATTAGGGCCTATTGTCATGCACGGTAGATCACAATGGGTACTTCTATGGCATCCCTGGCATCTGTTGGCATCCATATCTGCTCCTGAATGCTCTCTGGAGATGTGCAGTTGCCCCAAGCCAGGCTTGGGCTAGTAGACCATAAGAACATGGTCTGTCAATGACACAGATACACTACTGGCCTTTGGGGAGGCTGTATGAATCACTGGATTGTTATAGTGTAGGCCCTATCCATTTTAGAGCAAACTGTTTTTGCACAATGGAGGAAGTCACACACACATAGCCCTATGAGAGGATCTGCTGATGTGTGTACAGTGTTGCATACAGAATATACCACATGAGAGCTGACTAGAGAACACTTGTTGTAAGTGTTACATTAAGTGTAATCTTGTCAAAACAAAGTGTTGTATTGCAATGGCTTTCTCTGTTTCACAACAAAGTCTGAAACAGAATGCCAGTCTTTAGCTTCCCCTTTCCCCCATTAGATTTCACAGTTGACAGTGAACGCACTGTGTTTATCAAGTTGGACACACAAATGCATACACACACACACACACACACGATACACTCACGTTGATAAATTGACACAAACGTCCAGAACACACAGCAGGCAGGCAGCAGTAAGGGCGATCATTGCATCAAGTCGACTGACAGGCAGCACTCCCCTTTCCAATTCCTCTTGTCTGCCTGACATTGTCTGTAGCAGCCCACTGTGGCTGCCTGTTGTCATCTGCTTGAAGACTTCTGTGGCTGCCTGCCTGTTGATGACAGTATCGCTGTGGACTGGAGTGTCATGCTGTTGCTTCTTTGTGTTGTGTGGTGGGTAGCTCTGTTCCAGGGAGCCACAGAGTGTTTTCACATATACAGTTGAAGTCAGAAGTTTACATACACCTTAGCCAAATACATTTAAACTAAGTATTTCACAATTCCTGACATTTAATCCTAGTAAAAATTCCCTGTCTTAGGTCAGTTAGGATCACCACTTTATTTTAAGAATGTGACATAATAGTAGAGATAATTATTTATTTCAGCTTTATTTCTTCCATCACATTCCCATTGGGTCAGATGTGTACATACACTCAATTAGTATTTGGTAGCATTGCCTTTAAATTGTTTAACTTGGGTCAAAAGTTTTGGGTAGCCTTCCACAAGCTTCCCACAATAAGTGGCTCCTGACAGAGCTAGTGTAACTGAGTCAGGTTTGTAGGCCTTCTTGCTCGCACACACTTTTTCAGTTCTGCCCACAAATGTTCTATATGATTGAGGTCAGGGCTTTGTGATGTCCACTCCAATACCTTGACTTTGTTGTTCTTAAGCCATTTTGCCACAACTTTGAAAGTTGTTTTGGTCCATTTGGAAGACCCATTTACGACCAAGCTTTAACTTCCTAACTGATTTCTTGAGATGTTGCTTCAATATATCCACATAATTGTCCTTCCTCATGATGCCATCTATTTTGTGAAGTGCACCAGACCCTCCTGCAGCAAAGCACCCCCACAACATGATGCTGCCACCCCCGTGCTTCACGGTTGGGATGGTGTTCTTCGGCTTGCAAGCCTCCCCCTTTTTCCTCCAAACATAATGATGGTCATTATGGCCATCATTTTGTTTCATCAGACCAGAGGACATTTCTCCAAAAAGTACGATCTTTGTCCCCATGTGCAGTTGCAAACCATAGTCTGGCTTTTTTATGGCGGTTTTCTAGCAATGGCTTCTTCCTTGCTGAGCGGCCTTTCAGGTTATGTCGATATAGGACTCGTTTTACTGTGGATATAGATACTTTTGTACCTGTTTCCTCCCAGCATCTTCACTAGGTCCTTTGCTGTTGTTCTGGAATTGATTTGCACTTTTCGCACCAAAGTACGTACCATCTCTAAGAGACAGAACGCGTCTCCTTCCTGAGTGGTATGACGGCTGGGTGGTCCCATGGTGTTTATACTTGCGTACAATTGTTTGTACAGATGAACGTGATACCTTCAGGCATTTGGAAATTGCTCCCAAGGATGAACCAGAACTTGTGGAGGTCTACAATTTTTTTGTCTGAGGTCTTGGCTGATTTCTTTTGATTTTCCCATGAAGTCAAGCAAAGACGCACTGAGTTGAAAGGTAAGCCTTGAAATACATCCACAGGTACACCTCCAATTGACTCAAATGATGTCAATTAGCCTATCAGAAGCTTCTAAAGCCATAACATAATTTTCTGGAATTTTCCAA
Source organism: Salvelinus namaycush (assembly GCF_016432855.1). NCBI lineage: Eukaryota > Metazoa > Chordata > Actinopteri > Salmoniformes > Salmonidae > Salvelinus > Salvelinus namaycush. Next base: position 5,412,471 of record NC_052330.1, read on the forward strand.
GCTGATCAAAGGTGGTCAACTTAGTGTATGTAAACTTCTGACCCACTGGAATTGTGATACAGTGAATTATAAGTGAAATAATCTGTCTGTAATCAATTGTTGGAAAAATGTATTGTGTCATGCACAAAGTAGAGGTCCTAACCGACTTGCCAAAACTATAGTTTGTTAACAATAAATGTGTGAAGTGGTTGAAAAACGAGTTTTAATGACAACCTAAGTGTATGTAAACTTCCGACTTCAACTGTAGTCCTCTTTAAAATAACCGATTTCAGTCCTCTTTAAAGTGAACTCTGGGGTTAAAAAAAAGCGAAATATCTCAGTTCTCTTCGTATTCACACTGTCCTTACCTTTGAATGAGGACTCAACTCTTTTGCCAGTTCACTTCACCAATGTTTTTGGTCCGAGTCCTCTTTGCATTCCCATTGCTATGTTTAGAAAGGAACTAAGATCTATTTCCAACATTCACTCAATGCACTGTGGGTTTTTACCATTCCATCAGAATGTGTTGTCATTCAGCTAGATATACCATATACCTACGGTGCCTTCGGAAAGTATTCAGACCCCTTGACTTTTTCCACATTTTGTTACATACAGCCTTATTCTAAAATTGATTAAATAAAAATAAATCCTAATCAATCTACACACAATACACCATAATGACAAAATGAAAACCGTTTTTTAGGAATTGTTGCTAATTTATAAAAAACAAAAACAGAAATACCTTATTTACATAAGTATTCAGACCATTTGCTATGAGACTCGAAATTGAGCTCAGGTGCATCCTGTTTCCATGATATGTTTCTTCAACTTGATTGGAGTCCACTTGTGGTAAATTCAATTGATTGGACATGATCTGGAAGGGTACACCTCTGTCTATATATGGCCCACAGTTGACAGTGCATTTCAGAGCAAAAACCAAGCCATGAGGTCAAAGGAAATGTCTGTAGAGTTCCGAGACAAGATTGTGTTGAGGCACATTGAAGGTCCCAAAGAACACATTGGCCTCCATCATTCTTAAATGGAAGAAGTTTTGAACCACCAAGTCCTCCCAAGCCCAGGATACCTTCTCCTCCCGGGCACGTTGCTTGGTCCTGTTGTGGTGGGATCTTCTGTCACGATCATCGTTGGAAGCATACTCGGACCAAAGCGCAGCGTGATCTGGGTTCCACATATTTATTTAATGAAACGCACAAAACAATAAAGAATAACCGAAACGTGACGTTCAGGAGTGCTCACAGGTAACAACACAAAAACAAGATCCCAACATAGAAATAAACACACTAGATCACCCACCCTAGTCACACCCCGACCTAACCAAAAATAGAGAATTAAAAAGCTCTCTATGGTCAGGGCGTGACACCAAGACTCTTCCTAGAGCTGGCCTCCTGGCCAAACTGAACAATCGGGGGAGATGGGCCTTGGTCAGGGAGGTGACCAAGACCCCGATGGTCATTCTGACAGAGCTCTAGAGTCCCTCTGTGGAGATGGGAGAACCTTCCAGAAGAACAACCATCTCTGCAGCACTCCACCAATCAGGCCTTTATGGTAGAGTGGCCAGACAGAAGCCACTCCTCAGTATAAGGCACATGACCACTTTGAGTTTGCCTAAAGGCAACAAATGATTGTCAGACCATGAGAAACAAGATTCTCTGGTCTGATGAAACCAAGATTGCACTCTGACCTGAATGCCAAGCGTCACGTCTTGAGGAAACCTGGCACCATCCCTAAGGTGAAGCATGGTGGTGGCAGCATCATGCTGTGGGGATGTTTTTCAGTGGCAGGGACTGGGAGACTAGTCAGGATCGAGAGAAAGATGAACAAAACAAAGTACAGAGAGATCCTTGATGAAAACCTGCTCCAGAGTGCTCAGGACATCAGACTGGGGCGTAGGTTCACCTTCCAACAGGACAATTACCCTAAGCACACAGCCAAGACAACGCAGGAGTGGCTTCAGGACAAGTCTCTGAATGTCCTTGAGTGGCCCAGCCAGAGTCCGGACTTTATCCCGATAGAACATCTCTGGAGAGACCTGAAAATAGCTGTGCAGCAACGCTCCCCATCCAACCTGACAGAGTTTGAGAGGATCTGCAGAGAAGAATGGGAGTCCTTGTGGCGGGCCGGGTTGCGGGCTGATCCCGGTTGCCAGTTGAACGGTGTTTCCTCCTACACATTGGTGTGGCTGGCTTCCGGGTTAAGCAGGCGGGTGTTAAGGAGCTTGGTTAGGCGGGTCATGTTTTGGAGGACACATGTCTCCACCTTCGCCTCTCCCGAGCCCGTTGGGGAGTTGCAGCGATGAGACAAGATCGAAATTGGGGAGAAAAAGGCGTGTAAAATAAAATAAAAAGATTTGACATAATAATTGCAATCAGAAGATACTATGTAAATATTATTGGTAACAGAATAAATAGCAGAATAATAACTGCATATACATTTTTTATTTAACCTTTATTTAACTAGGCAAGTCAGTTAAGAACAAATTCTTATTTACAATGACGGCCTACACCGGCAAAACCTTACACTGGGCCAATTGTCCGCCGCCCTATGTGACTTCAAATTACATCCGGTTGTGATACAGCCTGGAATTGAACCAGGGTCTGTAGTGATGCCTTTAGCACTGAGATGCAGTGCCTTAGACCGCTGCACCACTCGGGAGCCCACCAGTTACATAAACTTGGTAGCAGAGATGAAGGGACCTAATCCAATTACTTATATCAATCATTTCTCCAGACCAGTTCTAGTACATATACTGTAATGTATTTTGTCTTACCTGTCTTGTCATAGCAAAATTACAAGATTTAGTTGAGGTTTAGGGTTTAGTGAGTGTTTTGTTCCAAATACAATGATTTTAGTTTTGGAAATATTTAGGGCTAGCTTATTACTTTCCACCCGCTCTGAAACTAACTGCAGCTCTTTGTTGAGTGTTGCAATAATTTCAGTCGCTGTAGTAGCTGTTGTGTATAGTGTTGAGTCATCTGCATGCATAGAAACTCTGGCTTTACTCAGTCAGTGGCATGTCGTTAGTAAAAATTTTAAAAAGCAAGGGGCCTAAACAGCTACCCTGGGGAATTCCTGAATCTAACTGGATTATATTTGATAGGCTTCCATTAAAGAACAACCTCTGTGTTCTGTTAGACAAGTAACTCTTTATCCACATTATAGCAGGGGGTGTAAAGCCATAACACATACGTTTTTACAGCAGTAGACTATGATCAATAATGTCAAAAGCTGCACTGAAGTCTAACAAGACAGCCTCCACAATCATTTTATCATAAATTCATCTCAACCAATCATCAGTCATTTGTGTAAGTGCTGTGCTTGTTGAGTGTCCTTCCCTGTAAGCATGCTGAAATTCTGTTTTCAATTTGTTTACTGTAAAATAGCATTGTATCCGGTCAAACACAATTTTTTCCAGAAGTTTATTAAGGGTTGGTAACAGGCTGATTGGTCAGCTATTTGAGCCAGTAAAGGGGGCTTTACTATCTTGGGTAGCGGAATGACTTTAACTTCCCTCCAGGCCTGAGGGCAAACGCTCTCTAGTAGGCTTAAATTGAAGATGTGGCAAATAGGAGAGGCACTATTGTCTGCTATTATCCTCAGTAATTTTCCATCTAGATTGTCAGACCCCGGTGGCTTGTCATTGTTGATAGACAACAATAATTTTTTCACCTCTTCCACACTGACTTTACGGAATTCAAAAGCACAATTCTTGTCTTTCATAATTTGGTCCAATATACTTGGATGTGTAGTGTCAGCGTTTGTTGCTGGCATGTAATCCCTAAGTTTGCTTATCTTGCCAATGAAAAATTAATTAAAGTAGTTTGCAATATCAGTGGGCTTTGTGATGAATGAGCCATCTGATTCAATAAATGAACGAGCCGAGTTGGTGCCCCAAAGCTTTTTACTATCATTCTTTATACAATTTATCTTTGTTTCATAGTGTAGTATCTTTTTATTTAGTTTAGTCACATGATTTCTTAAATGGCAGTATGTTTGCCAATCAGTTGGGCTGTGTCAGTGTCAGCAAGCTGCACGTAACACCCTGCACCAGAGCTATGGTGTGTGGTGGATCACTATTTCATCTATCTAGTCTAGCTCAGAACAAAGCTCTAGCTCGACCTGGCTGTGTGGCTACCTGTACTGTACATCACTGCTGCATCCTGGGAGAGTCCCTGGGGCCTGTACTGGTGTTGGGCTGTTGCAACTGTCCAAGAATGTTATCTCTCTCTTTCATTCTCTTTCTTTTTATCCTTCCTCTCTCTGACTGCCCAGCCTGTTCCAGCTTGCTTGCTCCCATGCCTTCCTGGGCTGGGTGAGTGTCTGCCAGCCAGTCCATTGGGCTGCTGGGGCTGTGGGAAAACCAGAAGGCTATTTGTTTTCAAGTGTGCAGTCCTGCATGTACAGTACCAGTCAAAAGTTTGGACACACCTACTCATTCCAGAGTTTTTCTTTATTTTTACTATTTTCTACATTGTACAATAATAGTGAATACATCAAAACTATGAAATAAAACATATGGAATCATGTAGTAACCAAACATTTTTAAACAAATCTAAATATATTTGAGATTTGAGATTCTTCAAAGTAGCCACCCTTTGCCTTGATGACAGCTTTGCACACTCTTGGCATTCTCTCAACCAGCTTCACGGGGTAGTCACCTGGAATGCATTTCAATTAACAGGTGTGCCTTGATAATTTGTGGAATATCTTTCCTTATTAATGCATTTGAGCCAATCAGTTGTGTTGTGACAAGGTACGGTTGGTATACAGAAGATAGCCCTATTTGGTAGTAGACCAAGTCCATATTATGGCAAGAACAGCTCAAATAAGCAAAGAAAAACAACAGTCCATCATTACTTTAAGACATGAAGGCCAGTCAATCCGGAAAGTGTCAAGAACTTGGAAAGTTTCTTCAAGTGCAATCGCAAAGACCATCAAGCGCTATGATGAAACTGGCTCTCATGAGGACCACCACAGGAAAGGAAGCCTCAGAGTTACCTCTGCTGCAGAGGATACGTTTATTAGAGTTACCAGCCTCAGAGATTGCAGCCCAAATAAATGCTTCACCGAGTTAAAGTAACAGACACATCTCAACATCAACTGTTCAGAGGAGACTGTGTGAATCAGACCTTCGTGGTCGAATTGCTGCAAAGAAACCACTACTAAAGGGCACCAATAATAAGAAGACACTTGCTTGGGCCAATAAACACGAGCAATGGACATTAGACCGGTAGAAATCTGTCGTTTGGTCCGTTGAGTCCAAATTTGAGATTTTTGGTTCCAACCGCATTGTCTTTGTGAGACACAGATTAGGTGAATGGATGATCTCCGCATGTGTGGTTCCCACCGTGAAGCATGGAGGAGGAGGAGGTGTGATGTGTGGGGGTGCTTTGCTGGTGACACTGTCAGTGATTTATTTAGAATTCAAGGCACACTTAACCAGCATGGCTACCACAGCATTCTGCAGCGATACGCCATCCCATCTGGTTTGCACATTGTGGGACTATCATTTGTTTTTCAACAGGACAATGACCCAACACACCCCCTGGCTGTGTAAGGGCTATTTGACCAGGAAGGAGAGTGATGAAGTGCTGCATCAGATGACCTGGCCTCCACAATCACCTGACCTCAACCCAATTGAGATGGTTTGCCATGAGTTGGAACGCAGAGTGAAGGAACAGCAGCCAACATGTGCTCAGCATATGTGGGAACTCCTTCAGGACTGTTGGAAAAACATTCCAGGTGAAGCTGGTTGAGAGAATGCCAAGAGTGTGCAAAGCTGTCATCAAGGCAAAGGGTGGCTACTTTGAAGAATCTAAAAAATAAAATATATTTTGATTTGTTGAACACTTTTTAGGTTACTAGATGATTCCATATGTGTTATTTCATAGTTTTGATGTCTTCACTATTATTCGACAAAGTATAAAATAGTGAAAATAAAGAGAAACCCTTGAATGAGTCGGTGTGTCCAAACTTTTGACTGGTACTGTAAGTTGACCATTTTAAAGTGATTTTTACACTACTGAGTTCAACTGAGGCAAACCAAACTGTACTGAGCTAACCTGGTTACTCATCCACCATAGTTTCTAGAACCGGCAATGTGGAGTAAAAAATATCAGAGCCAGTGGAATTTGGTTTGGGTCTGCATGACAGTGTACAGAGGGTCTAAGACATTCATTCAAGGAGATGCTTTCGACACAGCAGTCTCATCAGGTCTGTCAGTTGGGGGCCTCCAGACACCCACCTGCACTGCTACTGTGATGTGCTGTGACTCAGAGGTAGAGTCACCCGAAGCTACATGTGATGATGACTGTAGGCTACATGTTTAGCTTCATGAGCAGATTTGAGTGTCCCCAGCATACACAGTCATCAGAATTTAGAGTTGGTCCAGTGATTCATCTAGGACAGGGGATCATGATATGCCTCTTTAGAATTATGAGCAAATGGCATTGAGAGGAGGAACTAAACCTTGAAAATGGCTAATTGAAAGGGAGAATTCTATCCTTACTGTGAGAACTGAACTGTTGGAAACTGGGAATATCCCCTTCTTTGTTCTGGATTCTAAAAGGCCCTCTCATGTTGTTTGTGTATCCACCCAAGAATATATAACTTAGTAATTACTGTACATATAAATTCACACAGGAATGACAAAATGTGTCAGTTGTAGGGCTGACCCCATTTCGTCGACTGGTTGATTGTTTGGTCAATAGGCTATTGGTCGACCGAGATTTCTTTAGTCAAGCAGTCACCATTTTTTTTCATGGTGCACAAGACACCTGTCTGATTTGTGCCTGTCTCAGTGGACTGATCATTGCAGAGGCCATGGGGACGGCACAGTCCATCACTCTAAGACATTTGATACTGAAATTGTATATGGTGTATTATGTCAAAATAATAGTGCAACACAAATACATATAATATTATTTGATAACAAATGCGCTTTCTCACGCCCTGGATGTGGTCGCTGCCCGTGGCTCTGAAACATAATATTCAGTGCGCAGTAGAATTGGCACCTTTCCTTATGATACTATGTGCATAATAGCAAAGTTGACCAGCATATTGGGATTGAGAACAATGCGGCAGAGGCAGCAGCAGCAGAGATGAGGAAACAGCCCTTGCCTTAAGCCCTATTCGGACGGGATTCGTTTTGCTGGGGGAGGTCGGGTAATGTAATTATATGCACAAACACAAAACACTACATCGGTCATTTTAGTCCCATCCGAATTTGCCATGGCAATAATTTGTACATGGCAAGAGTTTAAAAATTCTAGCCAGAATAACCTACTGTTTGGCGAACTCCAAGGTCCTCTGAAAGTACTAGTCCCGTGCGAATCGTAATCCCTGTGTTTTGAGAGAAATGTCTGAGTTTGACAGGTGTGGCTCACGATTTGAGCAAGGAAACAATAACTGATTTGATAAATTGAACAAAGTACTGCGCATAGCCTATATATGAAGGGCCAACATTTATCAACTTTCAAATCAAATCAAATTTGATTAGTCACATACACATGGTTAGCAGATGTTAATGCAAGTGTAGCAAAATGCTTGTGCTTCTAGTTCCGATGTGCAGTAATATCTAACAAGTAATCTAACAATTTCACAACAACTACCTTATACACACAAGTGTAAAGGAATGAATAAGAATATGTACATATAAATATATGGATGAGCGATGGCCTAACGGCATAGGCAAGATGCAGTAGATGGTATAGAGTACAGTATATACATATGAGATGAGTAATGTAGGGTATGTAAACATTATATAAAGTTTTTTACATCCAATTTTTAATTATTAAAGTGGCTAGAGATTTGAGTCAGTATGTTGGCACTCAATGTTAGTGATGGCTGTTTAACAGTCTGATGGCCTTGAGATAGAAGCTGTTTTTCAGTCTCTCGGTCCCAGCTTTGACACACCTGTACTGACCTCGCCTTCTGGATGAAAGCGGAGTGAATAGGCAGTGTCTCGGGTGGTTGTTGTCCTTGATGATCATTTTGGCCTTCCTGTGACATCAGGTGGTGTAGGTGTCCTGGAGGGCAGGTAGCTTACCCCCGGTAATGCGTTGTGCAGACCTAACTACCCTCTGGTGAGCCTTACGGTTGTGGGCGGCGCAGTTGCTGTACCAGGCGGTGACACAGCCCGACAGGATGCTCTCGATTAGAGGTCGACCAATTATGATTTTTCAACGCAGATACTGATACCGATTATTGGAGGACCAAAAAGCCGATACCAATTAATCGGTCGTTTTTTTTTGTATTTTTTTGTAATAATGACAATTCCAACAATACTGAATGAACACTTATTTTTATTTAATATAATACATCAATAAAATCAATTTAGCCTCAAATAAATAATGAAACATGTTCAATTTGGTTTAAATAATGCAAAAACAAAATGTTGGAGAAGAAAGTAAAAGTGCAATATGTGCCATGTAAGAAAGCTAACGTTTAAGTTCCTTGCTCAGAACATGAGAACATATGAAAGCTGGTGGTTCCTTTTAACATGAGTCTTCAATATTACCAGGTAAGAAGTTTTAGGTTGTAGTTATTATAGGAATTATAGGACTATTTCTCTCTATACGATTTGTATTTCATATACCTTTGACTATTGGATGTTCTTATAGGCACTTTAGTATTGCCAGTGTAACAGTATAGCTTCCGTCCCTCTCCTCGCTCCTACCTGGGCTCGAACCAGGAACACATCGACAACAGCCACCCTCGAAGCAGCGTTACCCAAGGAAAGCAAGGGGAACAACTACTCCAAGTCTCAGAGCGAGTGACGTTTGAAATGCTATTAGCGTGCACCCCGCTAACTAGCTAGCCATTTCACATCGGTTACACCAGCCTCATCTCGGGAGTTGATAGGCTTGAAGTCATAAACAGCGCAATGCTTGAAGCATTGCGAAGAGCTGCTGGCAAAACGCACAAAATTGCTGTTTGAATGAATGCTTACGATCCTGCTGGTGCCTACCATCGCTCAGTCAGACTGCTCTATCAAATCATAGACTTAATTATAACATAATAACACACAGAAATACGAGCCTTAGGTCATTCATATGGTCGAATCCGGAACTATCATCTCAAAAACAAAACATTTATTCTTTCAGTGAAATACGGAACCGTTCCGTATTTTATCTAACGGGTGGCATCCATAAGTCTAAATATTCCTGTTACATTGCACAACCTTCAATGTTATGTCATAATTACGTAAAATTCTGGCAAATTAGTTTGCAACGAGCCAGGCGGCCCAAACTGTTGCATATACCCTGACTCTGCGTGCAATGAACGCAAGAGAAGTGACACAATTTCACCTGGTTAATATTGCCTGCTAACCTGGATTTCTTTTAGCTAAATATGCAGGTTTAAAAATATATACTTCTGTGTATTGATTTTAAGAAAGGCATTGATGTTTATGGTTAGGTACACGTTGGAGCAACGACAGTCCTTTTTCGCGAATGCGCACTGCATCGATTATATGCAACGCAGGATACGCTAGATAAACTAGTAATATCATCAACCATGTGTAGTTAACTAGTGATTATGATTGATTGATTGATTGTTTTTTATAAGATAAGTTTAATGCTAGCTAGCAACTTACCTTGGCTTCTTACTGCATTCGCGTAACAGGCAGGCTCCTCGTGGAGTGAGGTGGAGGCAGGTGGTTAGAGCGTTGGACTAGTTAACCGTAAGGTTGCAAGATTGAATCCCCGAGCTGACAAGGTAAAAATCTATCATTCTGCCCCTGAACAAGGCAGTTAACCCACCGTTCCTAGGCCGTCATTGAAAATAAGAATGGGTTCTTAACTGACTTGCCTAGTTAAATAAAGGTGTAAAAAAAAACAACAACAAAAAAACAACAACAATCGTCCAAATCGGTGTCCAAAAATACCGATTTCCGATTGTTATGAAAACTTGATATCAGCCCTAATTAATCGGCCATTCCGATTAATCGGTCGACCTCTACTCTCGATTGTGCATCTGTAAAAGTTTGTGAGTGTTTTTAGGTGGCAAGCCAAATTTCTTCAGCCTCCTTAGGTTGAAGAGGCGCTGTTGCGCCTTCTTAACCACGCTGTCTGTGTGGGGGGACCATTTCAGTTTGTCTGTGATGTGTACACCCAGGAACTTAAAACTTTCCACCTTCTCCACTACTGTCCCGTCGATGTGGATAGGGGGGTGCTCCGTCTGCTGTTTCCTGAAGTCCACGATCATCTCCTTTGTTTTGTTGACGTTGAGTGAGTGTCACGCTCTGACCTTAGATATCTCTGTTTTCTTTGTATTTTAGTTAGGTCAGGGTGTGACGAGGGTGGGTATGCTAGTTTTTGTATTGTCTAGGGTTTTTGTATGTCTAGGTGGTGGCCTGATATGGTTGCCAATCAGAGGCAGCTGTTTATTGTTGTCTCTGATTGGGGATCATATTTAGGTAGCGATTTTCCCTTTTGTGTTCGTGGGTTCTTATTCTATGTTTAGTTGCCTGTCTGCACTATTCATATAGCTTCACGTTTCGTTTGTTTTGTTAGTTTGTTCAGTGTTCTTTCTTTAATAAAAGAATGTACGCATACCACGCTGCACCTTGGTCCGATCTTTATGACGAACGTGACAGAAGAACCCACCATAAATGGACCAAGCAGCGTGTTCAGGAGGAATGGACCTGGGAGGAGATTCTGGATGGAGCAGGACCCTGGACGCAGGCTGGGAGTATCGCCTTCCGAAGGAGGAAATAGAGGCAGCGAAAGCGGAATGGCGATATTACAAGGAGTTATACCAACGAGGTAGGCCACAGAAACCCCAAGAACATTTTTGGGGGGAGCACACGGAGCAGTCGGCGGAGCCGAGGAGCGAACCAGAGCCACTCAGGAAGTCGGATGAGGAGTTTGACGCAAGATTCCGGAGAGAGGTGCTAGCATTGAGAGCGCTGCAGAGCGGGCGTGCTGAGGTGCGTGTCATCAGCCCGGTGTCACCTGTACCGGTCCCACGCATCAGGTCTCCAGTGCACATTCATAGCCCAGTGCGTCCTGTGCTAGCTTCCCGCACTTGCCGGGCTGGAGTGAGCATCCAGTCAGGAAGGGTGGTGCTTCCTCTCCGCACTCGCCCTGAGGTGCGTGTCAGCCCGGTGCCACCTGTACCGGTCCCACGCATCAGGTCTCCAGTGCGCCTCCACAGTCCAGTAAGTCTTGTTCCTGCTCCTCGCACTCGCCCTGAGATGCGTGTCCTCAGCCCGGTACCACCAGTTCTGGCACCACGCATCAGGCTTCCAGTGCGCCTCCACAGTCCAGAGCTTCCGGCGACAGTTCCCAGTCCAGAGCTTCCGGCGACCGTTCCCAGTCGAGCTTCCGGCGACATTACCCAGTCCAGAGCTTCCGGCGACAGTACCCAGTCCAGAGCTTCCGGCGACCGTACCCAGTCCAGAGCTTCCGGCGACAGTTCCCTGTCCAGAGCTTCCGGCGACGTTTCACAGTCCGGAACCTCCAACGACGGGCCACAGTCCGGAACCTCCAACGACGGGCCACAGTCCGGAACCTCCAACGACGGGCCACAGTCCGGAACCTCCAACGACGGGCCACAGTCCGGAACCTCCAGCGACGGGCCACAGTCCGGAACCTCCAACGACGGTCCACAGTCCGGAACCTCCACCGACGGTCCACAGTCCGGAACCTCCACCGACGGTCCACAGCCAGGAATCTCCAGCGACGGTCCCCAGTCCGGGGTCTTCAGCGATGGTCCCCAGCCCGGGGTCTCCAACGCCGGTCCCCAGCCCGGGGTCTCCAACTCCGGTCCCCAGCCCGGGGTTTCCAGCGATGGTCCCCAGTCCGGGGTTTCCGGCGACGGTCCCCAGTCCGGGGCCTCCGCACCTTTGGAGGGGGGGGGGCGGGGGGTACTGTCACGCTCTGACCTTAGATATCTCTGTTTTCTTTATATTTTGGTTAGGTGTGACGAGGGTGGGTATGCTAGTTTTTGTATTGTCTTAATAGCCTACTGATTCCGTGAGCACCAAGCCGCATGCAATGGCTATATGTCGGATAAAGCAATTTCACCGATTTTTCTGTTTTTAATCTTTGCTATGCTGTAATAATCTTTAGAACAGACTGGTATTACTTATAATTGATTTAGTGTTGTTTACACTGTTCCAAACAAGCAGAAAAATTATATGTAATCTAACAGCACCTGTTTGTCACACTCAGCTCTCGCTCCTATACCCTCCTTTTTCTTGATCTCCTTCTTGTTGGTATTATTACAATTATTACGATCATCATTATAATAATAAGTAATATCTTTATCATTTGTAGGCTCTGTATAGTAGCCTTGTATAACCACCATCAAGCTGTAGGCCTAAGAGCGACTCCTGTTAAGTCTTAATACCGTAACTTACTTAGGCCTATATTTCAATATATATGCTACTGTATCAATCAATCATTCATTCGTTCATGCCGTCACACAGCATACGGTACATTCATGCTTTGAAATGTAATCAAGCATTTTAGTTGTAAATGAATTAACAAAGGGAGCTTTGAATAATTAGCCTAAACAATAAATAAGCCACAATTCACGAAAGCATGCAACTGTTTTTAGTTTGCTGTAATAAAGGCTTTATACAGTTGAAGTCAGAAGTTTACATACACTTATGTTGGAGTCATTAAAACTCATTTTTCAACCACTCCACAAATTTGTGTCCTCTGGTCTGATGAAACAAAAAAAGAACTATTTGGCCAAAATGACCATTGTTATGTTTGGAGGAAAAAGGGGGAGGCTTGCAAGAACACCATCCCAACCGTGAAGCACGGCGGTGGCAGCATCATGTTGTGGGGGTGCTTTGCTGCAGGAGGAACTGGTGCACTTCACAAAATAGATGGCATCATGAGAAAATGATGTGGATATATTGAAGCAACATCTCAAGACATCAGTCAGGAAGTTAAAGCTTGGTCGCAAATGGGTCTTCCAAATGGACAATGACCCCAAGCATACTTCCAAAGTTGTGGCAAAATGGATTAAGGACAACCAAGTCAAGGTATTGGAGTGGCATCACAAAGCACTGACCTCAATCCTATAGAAAATTTGTTGGCAGAACTGAAAAAGTGTGCGCGAGCAAGAAGGCCTACAAACCTGACTCAGTTACACCAGCTCAGTGTATGTATACTTCACTGGGAATGTGATGAAAGAAATAAAAGCTGAAATAATTCATACTCTCTACTATTATTCTGACATTTCACATTCTTAAAATAAAGTGGTGATCCTAATGGACCGAAGACAGGGACTTTTTTATGCGGATTAAATGTCAGGAATTGTGAAAAACTGAGTTTAAATGTATTTGGCTAAGGTGTATGTAAACTTCCGACTTCAACTGTATATATATATATATTTTTTTTTTAAAACACTTGTTTTTTTAGTGTTGTTTACAATGTTCCAAATGATCCGAAAAATAATAATATTGTGATCTAACAGCACCTGTTTGGCACACATAATACTCACGCAATGCTTGCTCCTATACCTTCCTTTTTCTTGATCTTCAGTGGTTTCCACAACTAAGTCAAATGTATTCCACAGATCTGACTTCCCCTTTCCCTCCTGAGCAACCAGTAACCATTCACCCATTTACATTTACATTACATTTAAGTCATTTAGCAGACGCTCTTATCCAGAGCGACTTACAAATTGATGCATTCACCTTATGATATCCAGTGGAACAACCATTTTACAATAGTGCATCTAAATCTTTTAAGGGGGGGGGGGGTTAGAAGGATTACTTTATCCTATCCTAGGTATTCCTTAAAGAGGTGGGGTTTCAGGTGTCTCCGGAAGGTGGTGATTGACTCCGCTGACCTGGCGTCGTGAGGGAGTTTGTTCCACCATTGGGGTGCCAGAGCAGCGAACAGTTTTGACTGGGCTTAGCGGGAACTGTACTTCCTCAGAGGTAGGGAGGCGAGCAGGCCAGAGGTGGATGAACACAGTGCCCTTGTTTGGGTGTAGGGCCTGATCAGAGCCTGAAGGTACGGAGGTGCCGTTCCCCTCACAGCTCCGTAGGCAAGCACCATGGTCATGTAGCGGATGCGAGCTTCAACTGGAAGCCAGTGGAGAGAGCGGAGGAGCGGGGTGACGTGAGAGAACTTGGGAAGGTTGAACACCAGACGGGCTGCGGCGTTCTGGATGAGTTGTAGGCGTTTAATGGCACAGGCAGGGAGCCCAGCCAACAGCGAGTTGCAGTAATCCAGACGGGAGATGACAAGTGCCTGGATTAGGACCTGCGCCGCTTCCTGTGTGAGGCAGGGTCGTACTCTGCGAATGTTGTAGAGCATGAACCTACAGGAACGGGTCACCGCCTTGATGTTAGTATTTCTTTTTCACGTCTTCCGCATCCATTTTGCGGTCAACATTACTGTGTTCGGAGTTTGTTGTAACCAATTTATTGATGTGATTTTGATAGGCTATAGGTCAGGCCCAATTGGTCACATGCATGCGATGTTTATGTTTCACATAAAGAGAGCTAGGGTTGAGGGAATATGGAATGTTTTTCATTGACAAAATTCAGATTTTCAGTCAGAAAGAAGTAAGAAACTAAATGGCTGAAATTATGTGGCAGCTTCAGCACAGACAGCGCAATAAACACTTGCTGGGCTGTGGTGCCTTTTCGCTGCAGTGGGGAGCGAGACAACGTCCGCCAGTCACACAGACACTCGCTGTCATATTTTATGACAGTGTGACCATCAGGCTCTTTCTTAATTATTTAATAAAACCGTGTGCTTAAAGCATCAGACAAGCTCAGTGCATACAGTGCCTTGCAAAACTATTCATCCCCCATGGCGTTTTTCCTATTTTGTTGCATTACAACCTGTAATTTAAATGGAATTTCATTTGGATTTCAAAAAAATAAAAAACGGAAAAGTGGTGCGTGCATATGTATTCACCTCCTTTGCTATGAAGCCCCTAAATAAGATCTGGTGCAACCAATTACCTTCAGAAGTCACATAATTAGTTCAATAAAGTCCACCTGTGTGCAATCTAAGTGTCACATGATCTGTCACATGATCTCAGTATATATACACCTGTTCTGAAAGGCCCCAGAGTCTGCAACACCACTAAGTAAGGGGCACCAGCAAGCAAGCGACACCAAACAGGTCAGGGACAAAGTTGTGGAGAAGCACAGATCAGGGTTGGGTTATAAAAAAAATATAAGAATCTTTGAACATCCCACGGAGCACCATTAAATCCATTATTAAAAAATTGAAAGAATATGGCAACACAACAAACTTGCCGAGAGAGGGCCGCCCACCAAAACTCACGGACCAGGCAAGGAGGGCATTAATCAGAGGGGCAACAAAGAAACCAAAGATAACCCTGAAGGAGCTGCAAAGCTCCACAGCGGAGATTGGAGTATCTGTCCATAGGACCACTTTAAGCCATACACTCCACAGAGCTGGGCTTTACGGAAGAGTGGCCAGAAAAAAATCATTGCTTAAAGAACAAAAAAAAGGCATGTGGGAGACTCCCCAAACATATGGAAGAAGGTACTCTGGTCAAATGAGACAAGAACTTAGCATTTTGGCCATCAAGGAAAACGCTATGTCTGGCGCAAAACCAACACCTCTCATCACCCCGAGAATACCATCACCACAGTGAAGCATGGTGGTGGCAGCATCATGCTGTGGGGATATTTGCTGTGGGGCGGCATGCTGTGGGGCGGCAGGGTGGCCTAGTGGTTAGAGCGTTGGACTAGTAACCGAAAGGTTGCAAGTTCAAATCCCCGAGCTGACAAGGTACAAATCTGTCGTTCTGCCCCTGAACAGGCAGTTAACCCACTGCTCCTAGGCCGTCATTGAAAAAAAATAAGAATTTGTTCTTAACTGACTTGCCTAGTTAAATAAAGGTAAAAATTTGTAAGTCGCTCTGGATAAGAGCGTCTGCTAAATTACGTAAATGTAAATATTTTTCATCCGCAGAGACTGGGAAACTGGTCAGAATTGAAGGAATGATGGATGGCGCTAAATGCAGGGAAATTCTTGAGGGAAACCTGTTTCAGTCTTCCAGAGATTTGAGACTGGGACGGAGGTTCACCTTACAGCAGGACAATGACCCTAAGCATACTGCTAAAGCAACACTTGAGTGGTTTAAGGGGAAACATTTAAATGTCTTGGAATGGCATAGTCAAAGCCCAGACCTCAATCCAATTGAGAATCTGTGATATGACTTAAAGATTGCTGTACACCAGCGGAACCCATCCAACTTGAAGGAGCTGGAGCCGTTTTGCCTTGAAGAATGGGTCAAAGTCCCAGTGGCTAGATGTGCCAAGTTTATAGAGACATACCCCAAGAGACTTGCAGCTGTAATTGCTGCAAAAGGTGGTTCTACAAAGTATTGACTTTGGGGGGGTGAATAGTTATGCCCGCTCAAGTTTTCAGTTTTTTTGTCTTATTTCTTGTTTGTTTCACAATTTTTTTTATTTTGCATCTTCAAAGTGGTAGGCATGTTGTGTAAATCAAATGATACAAACCACCAAAAAATCTATTTCAATTCCCGGTTGTAAAGCAACAAAATAGGAAAAATGCCAAGGGAGGTGAATACTTTCGCAAGCCACTGTATGGAGTTGGTTTTATTCAAACACACTAAGTTGTGTCTGTCTATATATGGAAAATACGTTTCAACATGGTCGAAAGTACAGAACGACTCTTGGTCGGTCAAGATTTTGTTTAGTCGGGGACTGCCCTAGCAGTTGAATGAGTTCATGAGCTCAACTTCCCTTGAAAAATAGTTTGCCCTACAGCAAATTCTGTCGAATCAAAAGAATTTGCAAAAAACAATCAGATTTCGACAGAAATATGGCTGAGACGCAAAGAAAGTTCAAGGAGAGGGGGTACAAAAATGATCAGATTAATATTGCCATTGAGGAAATTCAAAACAAAACGAGACATGACCTTTTTCAAGGGCAGTCTCGTGAAAAGACGCATTCTTGCATTCTAACTACCCGCTATTCAAAGCGCTCTGAACAAATTAAGGGAATCGTTCACAAACATTGGCACATTCTAAAATCCGATGATAGTCTCGGTAATGTGTTTTCGGACCTTCCCTTGGTCGTATTCTCGCGGGGCAGAAATCTCAGAGACCAATTGGTACACTCTGATTTACCACCCCAAGATATTCCTGAACAACGTCTATTTGTGCCCCTACTGGATGGAAATTACAAGTGTAATGGCTGTGCTCAATGCAATGGCACTTATAAATGCAGATCCTTCAAACACCCACAAACAGGGAAATCGATCCCAATCAAAGGTGTTATTACGTGCTCCACTAAGGCAGTTATTTATCTTATAACTTGTCCTTGTGGTAAAAATGATGTGGGTAAAACAAAGAGCGAATTAAAAGTACGTATCTCAGAGCATCGTAGCACCATAACGTGCAAAAACTTGACTTACCCAGTTGTGGCTCACTTTTTGGAGGCAGGCCACTCGATTTCGTCTCTGCGTTATATTGGCATCGAACATGTCACCCTCCCTAGGAGAGGGGGTGACCTTGATAATTTATTGTTAAAACGAGAGGCTGCCTGGATCTTTAACTTAAAGACCCTTGCTCCCTTCGGTCTCAACGTAGACTTTGATCTGAAGCCATTCTTGTGATTATTGTGACTTTGCCATTGCAATTGTTTGTAAGCTTGTGTAGTCTAAAATGAATCTATGATCGTATGCTATCCATTTGTTTTTTGTATGCTGTTCTTTATATGCCATTTTAATATTTGAGAATTAACCAATGATATTAGCCTCTTGGCCATGATTACAGACACCTGTGTGTCTTTTGACACTATATAAACGAGTCATCCCGCAGTGTTTGTGATTATACCCTGATGAAGACAGCTTGTCTTTCGAAACGTTGGATGTAACATTTTTGCATCTGAGCTCCTAGAGTGTGCGGCTCTCCTTTATTTTCGAATGAGCTCATCTACCTAATTAATGTGTTTCTATATTATAGTTCAATAGGCCATTATAGTACTGTACCACCTGATCTCCACAGTTCCTAAGTGCGGTTTTCCCACAAAGCATTTCATTTGTTTCTACAGCCTCTCTAAGGTTTCTGACCTTCATATCAGAACCTGCGTCCCAAACGGCACCCTATATTCCCTATATAGTGCACTACGTTTAACCAGAGCCCAATGGGCCCTGATCAAAAGTAGTGCACTACATGGGGAATATGGTGCCATTTGGACCTCACACAGAGTGGCTGCCTGTCACTGTAGCATTAGTACTATGGTTGAGCAGGCAGGCGTGGGCTTGGCTGGCACGTTGCCATGTCTGAGTTGTTACTGTCTAAACAGTAGGGCTGGGCTCAGGGCAGCATGACCATACTTCTCTAATCTCAAGGAAATTCAACCATATAGTGACTAAGGGCTGGGCTATGAATTGTGTGTGTGTGTTTGTGTGTGGGCTGGGAGAGAGAAGAGAGGGATACTGTATAGAGGGAAATGGAGTAGTGACAGTAGCTCTGTAACGGTGTTCCTCCTCCTCTTCATACGAAGAGGAGGAGTAGTGATTCGACCAAGACGCAGCGTGATACTTCGACATATTTTAATAGGCACGACAAAACAACGAAGACAAAAAACGAACTATACTTGAATTAACTAACAAAATAACAAAACGAATGTAGACAAACCTGGACGTAAGAACTTACATGTAACACGAAGAACGCACGAACAGGGAAATGACTACATAAAATACCGAACGAACAAAATGAACAAACAAACCGAAACAGTCCCGTATGGTGCAACATAGACAGACACTAACACAGGAGACAACCACCCACAACAAACAGTGTGAAAATACCTACCTTAATATGACTCTCAATCAGAGGAAATGAAAACCACCTGCCTCTAATTGAGAGCCATATCAGGTCACCCTTAAACCAACATAGAAACAGAAAACATAGACTGCCCACCCAAACTCACGTCCTGACCAACTAACACATACAAAAACTAACAGAAAACAGGTCAGGAACGTGACATAACCCCCCCCTTAAGGTGCGAACTCCGGGCGCACCAGCACAAAGTTTAGGGGAGGGTCTGGGTGGGCATCTGACCACGGTGGTGGCTCAGGCTCTGGGCGAGGTCCCCACCCCACCATAGTCAATCCCAGCTTACGTTTCCCCCTTAGAATGACCACCCTCATCTTACACCCACTTAATTTAAATGTTAACCTTAAGATAAGGGGCAGCACCAGGACAAGGGGCAGCACCGGGATAGAGAGATAGCTCAAGACCGAGAGGTAGGTCAGGATAGAGAGGTAGCTCAGGATAGAGGGGCAACTCCGGACTGAAGGGCAGCTCCGGACAGAGAGACAGCTCTGGACTGAGGGACAGTTCTGGATCAATGGCAGCTCTGGGCTGAGGGGCAGCTCATGACTGGCTGACGGCTCTGGACGCTCATGGCTAGCTGACGGCTCTGGACGCTCATGGCTAGCTGACGGCTCTGGACGCTCATGGCTGGCTGACGGCTCTGGACGCTCATGGCTGGCTGACGGCTCTGGACGCTCATGGCTCGCTGACGGCTCTGGCAGATCCTGTCTGGTTGGCGGCTCTGGCAGATCCTGTCTGGTTGGCGGCTCTGGCAGATCCTGTCTGGTTGGCGGCTCTGGCAGATCCTGTCTGGTTGGCGGCTCTGGCAGATCCTGTCTGGTTGGCGGCTCTGGCAGATCCTGTCTGGTTGGCGGCTCTGGCAGATCCTGACTGTCCTGACTGACGAATGGCTCTAGCGGCTCCTGACTGACTAACGGCTCTGACGGCTCGGGACAGACGGGCGGCTCTAATGGCTCGGGACAGACGGATGGCTCAGACGGCGCTGGGGAGACGGATGGCTCAGACGGCGCTGGGGAGACGGATGGCTCAGACGGCGCTGGGGAGACGGATGGCTCTTTCTCTATACCTGCCTTACTGATCTTCCCCTTTGTGCTCTCTCCCCTAGGCTCTAGACGTAGACCGAGGAGTACTTTCCAAGATCAAGAAGTCTGTCAAGGCCATAAACAACTCTGGCCTGGGTGAGTACAGCACAAAGCAACACAGCATAGTACAGTACACCACTGTGCTTTACAGTATAGTAGGCCAGGCCTATAGTATTATACATTACAGTACAGTGAGTCAGTCCTGGTATACACTTTCCATATACTGTATACTGTTATAGCATATATATCACTACACCCACTCAAGTTTCACACCTTTTTGTTTACGTGCTAACCTCAGAACTTTTTAGTTGTGCAGCGTGTTGGTATATCTCAAGATATTACACAGTAATCTCTTGTACTTTTCAGTGTTTGGTGCAGCGCCCTCTTGTTTTCATTGACCTCTCAATGCTCCTTAAACTACAATAGACTTTACTGTATTGACACTGACACAGATTGGAGCGATTGCAGTGTTTCACCTACCATTGAACATGTTGATCTCTCAGAGGATCTGGATCTTGATTTTGGGGGGCCTTCCCACGCCACCTGGAAATTGAAGGTGAAGTGTAACCTTGAAGGGCGAAGTGTTTGAAGAAGGTGAAGTGTAACCTTGAAAGAGCGAGTGAGGCAGAGAATGAGAGGGATATCACCTCTCCACATTCCTCCCATTCCACACACCTGTCCCAGCAGGCCAAAGGAACAGAGGTGTTGCTCTTGTAACTCCAGTCCTTCCTATAATACGGTATATTAAGCGTCCCTAGACCCAGGCCTTTTCTCTCCATGACTGGCCCTCTCCACCCTTCACCCAGTCCACAGACCTTCCAGTGTAGTCCCAGTTCTGAGTCATAATTCTGGGGTGTTTTTGAAACGGATCAGGAGTTGGTAATCATGGCTCTAATCGAGTGTGATCTGCACATGCTGGAAATACCTTAGTGCTTGCTTTGGTTTGGAGCTGCTGTGTAAACTAAGCTCTTAGTTTGTTACACACACTTCGCACGCCCTTACATGCTGTTCATTGTTAAGAAGAGGCCGTGTCAGAATGGCTTCATTAGCCTGGTCCCGGATCTGTTTGTGCTGTCTTGTCAACTCCTATGGTCAATTACCTTCCTCAAGCTTATTGGTGATTATTCATAGATAAAGCTTTTCCATTTTATAGGTCAGGTCAACTTAGAAACATGGACAGTATCACAGAGATGTGAAATGTCCACTAAAAAGTCACAGGATTGCATAGCATAGAGGATAATATGAATATGGGAGTCTGTGTAGAGCCACTTGTATTGTTTTTTAATGACGTAAAGTGTGTTGTGATGACCCATTACTTAAACTCTGGTTCGACTTGACTACTGACTGCAAGTGACCGCCGTGTGTGTTTCCCAGCCCACTTTGACAACGAGGAGCAGTACATCCAGTCTATGGAGAAGTTTGGGGACAACTGTGTCTGTAGAGAGGACCCTGAGGTGGGCTCAGCCTTCCTCAAGTTTGCCGTCTTTACCAAAGAGCTCACAGCCCTCTTCAAGAACTTGGTGAGACCCCACCACACATGCACACACACACACACACACACACACACACAGAGCTATACACTGTCACATACTGTGTCTCTACCTCCTTTCTCTCTACACCTCTCAAATACCTCCATTTTGGCCCTTATTCATCGTTTTTATCTGCCCTTTCATTTGACCTGTCGCAAACATGCGTGTGGAGTGTACACTTTTGAAGATATCTAGACCTATTTAAGACTATGTAACGGGCAGAACTTGCTTTTTAAGACATTGTGCAAGAAGAGGTTGAGTGCTCAGTTGCTAATTTCATAGTGTGAATTGTTAGTGTTTCCTTCACACCTTGTGATGGGTGACTTGTGAAGAGTTAAAGGCTTTCTTGAACAGAGTAGCCTCTCTGTCAATTCAAATTCAATTTAAGGGGCTTTATTGGCATGGGAAACATATGTTAACATTGCCAAAGCAAGTGAAATAGATAATAAACAAAAGTGAAAAAAACTGTTAAAAATGAACAGTAAACATTACACTTACAAAAGTTCCAAAAGAATAAAGACATTTCAAATGTGAAATTATGTCTATATAGAGTGTTGTAATGATGTGCAAATTGTTAAAATACAAAAGAGAAAATAAATAACAGAAATATACAGTGCCTTGCAAAAGTATTCATCCCCCTTGGCATTTTTCCTATTTTGTTGCATTACAACCTGTAATTTAAATGGATGTTTATTTGGATTTCATGTAATGGACATACACAAAATAGTCCAAATTGGTGAAATGAAGAAAAAAAACTTGTTTCAAAAAATTCCCACCCAAAATAATTGAAAGGTGGTGTGTGCATTTGTTATGAAGCCCCTAAATAAGATCTGGTGCAACCAATTACCTTCAGAAGTCACATAATTAGTTAAATAAAGTCCACTTGTGTGCAATCTAAGTGTCACATGAGCTGTCACATGATCTCAGTATATATACACCTGTCCTGAAAGGCCCCAGAGTCTGCAACACCACTAAGCAAGCGGCACCATGAAGACCAAGGAGCTCGCCAAACAGGTCAGGGACAAAGTTGTGGAGAAGTACAGATCAGGGTTGGGTTATAAAACAATATCAGAAACTTTGAACATTCCACGGAGCACCATTAAATCCATTATAAAAAATTGAAAGAATATGGCACCACAACAAACCTGCCAAGTTAGGGCCGCCCACCAAAACTCGCAGACCAGGCAAGGAGGGCATTAATCAGAGAGGCAACAAAGAGACCAAAGATAACCCTGAAGGAGCTGCAAAGCTCCACAGCGGAGATTGGAGTATCTGTCCATAGGACCACTTTAAGCCGTACACTCCACAGAGCTGGCCTTTACGGAAGAGTGGCCAGAAAAAAAGCCATTGCTTAAAGATAAAAATAAGTAAACACGTTTGGTGTTCGCCAAAAGGCATGTGAGAGACTCCCAAAACATATGGAGGAAGGTCCTCTGGTCAGATGAGACAAATATTTAGCATTTTGGCCATCAAGGAAAATGCTATGTCTGGCGCAAACCCAACACCTCATCACCCCGAGAATACCATCCCCATCATGCTGTGGGGATGTTTTTCACCGGCAGAGACTGGGAAACTGATCAGAATTGAAGAAATGATGTACGGTGCTAAATGCAGGGAAATTCTTGAGGGAAACCTGTTTCAGGCTTCCAGAGATTTGAGACTGGGTTGGAGGTTCACCTTACAGCAGGACAATGACCCTAAGCATACTGCTAAAGCAACACTCGAGTGGTTTAAGGGGAAACATTTAAAGGTCTTGGAATGGCATTGTCAAAGCCCAGACCTCAATCCAATTGAGAATCTGTGGTATGACTTAAAGATTGCTGTACACCAGCGGAACCCATCCAACTTGAAGGAGCTGGAGCAGTTTTGCCTTGAAGAATGGGCAAAAATCCCAGTGGCTAGATGTGCCAAGCTTATAGAGACATACCCCAAGAGACTTGCAGCTGTAATTGTTGCAAAAGGTGGCTCTACAAAGTATTGACTTTGGGGGGGGGTGAATAGTTATGCCCGCTCAATTTTTCAGTTTTTTGTCTTCTTTTTTTGTCTGTTTCACAATAAAAAATATTTTGCATCTTCAAAGTGTTAGGCATGTTGTGTAAATCAAATGATACGAACCCCCACAAAAAATATATTTCAATTCCAGGTTGTAAGGCAACAAAACAGGAAAAATGCCAAAAGGGAGGTGAATACTTTCTCAAGCCACTGTAGGTTGTATTTACAGTGGTGTTTGTTCTTCACTGGTTGTCCACACTTCACTCTAACTCTGTCTGTCTGTCCGCCTGTCTGTGTTTGCAGCTGCAGAACATGAACAATATCATCACCTTCCCCTTAGACAGTCTGCTGAAAGGAGACCTGAAAGGGGTCAAAGGGGTAGGTATACTATATGTGTTATTAAATGTGATCAATCACAGTGTTTTACCATAACAAGTCAGAACATGTGTTTTACAATACCAGTCAGAACAAGAGGTAGGGAGTAGGCCTGTCCCATGCTAGTCGTTTTGAACACACATAGCCACAGGATTGTCCTACTAATTCCTATCCCCAGCCTTTTAAGGAATGCCTTGTAAATGACTTCATGAGCAAAGTCCATGTGACTGACCTTTAACCTTTAAATGTAAATCACAGTTTATAGTCAGTTTAATATTCATGACTTAAACTAATGTCATGTGTCTCTCCCGTGTAATAATACTGTTATGTTCCTTTTCAACAGGATCTGAAAAAGCCTTTTGATAAAGCCTGGAAAGATTACGAAACGAAACTGTGAGTTAGAGCCACTTTATTTTCGCAAGTTTACAACTCCCTACGTTTTACCGCCACCACTGCAGCGGTTTGAGTTCCAAACAAAAGCACCACCACTTGATGTGTGTGGGTTGAACCTAAATGAATGATTATAGCTTACGAGCACAAGGAAAAGAGGGGGGCCATAAGCTGCCACCACCATGAGGTTGCATGTGGGTTCAGTTTAACAACAAATATAAAGGGAAAACAATGGAAGCTAGTAAAAGGTCAACTGCTGCTATTCCTAAAACAGCTGACAGACAGACCCTTAGGAGAGAGAATGAGACTAGGCCTACAATAGCCGCACTTGCTTCCTGTTTGTATGTGAATACTCTGTCCCTCTGAGGTTATTTTAGTGTCAAATGAACTATGGTATGGACAGACAAGGGGTTTACTTTACTGCAGTTATACGGTACATGTCCCTAGTCCCTACATAATCTTTTCATTTTCAAAATGACAGGCATGAAAGACATGTTTCGAAAGATTATTAGAAGTTACTTAACATAGGTAGAGATCATTCTAGTTCACTGTATGAGGTCTTGGCGGGTAATTTAAGAGTTAATAGTTTACTAAAGATTAATGCCTTGTGCAAACAAACTCCTGTGGCGTAGTCATAGAGCCTTTGGGTTGATGTGAGTGACCATGGTGGTTCGAATTCACGAATGAGAACGGTGTAATAACTCTTGACATAAACTGAGGAGAGTAAATATTGTTATCGCGTGCAGCTGCTTGCTATGAGTTAATTAGTGAATGATTTTCCTTCTTCATCCATTCATGCTGTGCTTCACCAGCATCAGCATCACTGTGACCTCTGTGTTCCCTGCAGCACTAAGATAGAGAAGGAGAAGAAGGAGCATGCTAAGCAGCATGGGATGATACGGACAGAGTTCAGTGGAGGAGAGATCGCTGAGGAGATGGAGAAGGAGAGACGCCTCTTCCAGTTCCAGATGTGCGAGGTGAGAGGGTGTGTACCACTGGCCAGGTCCCAGTTCTGTTTCGCTGGCATCACAATTCTTTTCACTGATTTCACCTTTATTTAACCAGGTAGGCCCGTTGAGAACAAGTTCTCATTTACAACTGCGACCTGGCCAAGATAAAGCAAAGCAGTGTGACACAAACAACAACACAGAGTTACACATGGAATAAACAAGCGTACAGTCAATAACACAATAGAACATTTTTTTAAAGTCTATATACAGTGTGTGCAAATGGCGTGAGGAGGTAAGGCAATAACTAGGCCATAGTAGCGAAGTAATTAAAATTGAGCAAATTAACACTGGAGTGATAGATGTGCATATGATAATGTGCAAGTAGAAATACTGGTGTGCAAAAGAGCAGAAAAGTACATTTAAAAAAGCAATATGGGGATGAGGTAGGTAGATTGGATGGGCTATTATGACCATGGGTATTGGCTATAATGTGATGGACGTGACTGTTCTTGCTTAACAGTAGAGCTTCCTTCAGTGTCCCTGTCCCCTTACTGGGCCCGACAAGTGATCCTCTATTTACATGAACCTTTTTCAGTCATTTAGCAGGTGCTCTTATCCAGAGCAGCGTACAGTTAGTGCATGCATCTTAAGATAGCTAGGTGGGACAACCACAACATCTTAGCCAGTTGTGAAGGGTGAAAAGTGACCAATTCAGTAGCGCGAGTGGAGACATTTCAACACCTGGGGAGTGAGGTTACTGTACGATCTAACTCAGTTACATATAGAGCACAAACCGATCTGGGATCAGGCCAGTGCACCACCTCATCCTACCTCTCTGTGGCCATTACTAACTGTGTGTTATTCTGTCTCCAGTATCTTCTAAAAGTGAATGAAATCGAAACGAAAAAGAGGGTCGACTTCCTCCAGAACCTCATCAAATATTTCCACGCCCAGTGCAAGTATGTCATTTTCATTTATTTGGGGATTTCACATGATCAATGTTTAATTGCTGGCTTTGTCTTTTGTAGGAGGGCAAATGCTTGACCTGTCTTGACTCTTAAAATTCCTGTTCTGTGTTTGTTTCCTCTCTCCTCACAGCTTCTTCCAGGATGGGCTAATCGCAGTGAATAGCCTCAAACCTTCCATAGAGAAACTGGCGAGAGACTTGATTACAGTGAGCCACTCTGTCGACCTCTATCGTTATCCTTTCCTGGTTTAATGCGCACACCGCATTTCTCACCAAATGCTTGATAAGCATTTTCCCTAACAATGTTAGCCCAATGCTTGTTCAAAGTTTATATAGTGTCAGTTTGAGTCTCCACAGGCCAGGAGGCAGTTCCAACACTGCTTTATAAAAAAGAGATGGAATGTTTTATTTTCATTTCCTTGAACTGAGTGTTTGGGTTGATTGTGCCGAAGTGGGTCTGAGTTGGTCTGAGAGGGGTTTTCTCTCTATCTCCGAGGCTGCTTCACAAATGGCACTCTATTCCCTATTTAGTGCACCTCTTTTGACCAAGGCCCTTAGAGCTTCTGTCAAAAGTAGTAAACTATATAGAGAAGAGGGTGTCATTTGAGACTCATCCATATTTTATAATATTCTCTTTGGTAGTTGCCCTGGTTTCACTGCCTGTCGGTCAATAATGTGTCTTTTGACTCTCCCACGTCCTGTTTCTCAGATCAAACAGACCCAAGATGGAGAGAGGAAACAGCTGAGTCAGCTCAGAGACGTGCTCAAGTCCTCCCTGCTGTCTGAACAGAAAGAGGTGAGCTCTTAATGACTGGAGTAAGAAGTGGCGGTGATTTAGAATCACACTCTCGTGAGGAGGTAGCCCTGCCTGCGACTTAAAACCAGTGTCACCTTTGGTCCAAGAGGGAATTTCCTCTTGGTATTAGTAGGAGACCGGTGTTTTTTTTATTTAACTAGGCAAGTCAGTTAAGAACAAATTGTTATTTACAATGACGGCCTACACCGGCCAAACCTTAAACTGGGCAACACTGGGCCAATTGTCCTCCGCCCTATGGGACTCCCAATCACGTCCGGTTGTGATACAGCCTGGAATCGAACCAGGGTCTGTAGTGACACCTCTGGCACTGAGATGCAGTGCCACTCGGGAGCCCACCAGTTACATAACCTTGGTAGCAGAGAGGAAGGGACCTAATCCAATTACTTGTATCAATAATTTCTCCAGACCAGTTCTTGTACATATACTGTAATGTATTTTGTCTTACCTGTCTTGTCATAGCAAAATAGGAAAAGACACTAGTTCTACCTTAACAAACCTGTAGTTTACTACAGGGTTATAGATGACTGGTCTTATGTGTCGTGTCACTTGGCTCGTGACTTACAGTTACAATGCAATAGACAGATGATGGTTACCACCAGTGGCTAGGAGAGGGAATGTGTGCTTTCTTGGTGAACTTTTGCTCTTTCCCCAATCAAGCCTTTTTTTTCTCCTTGAACCTCGATTTTGCTGAAGGTATACCTATATAGTGCACTACTGTTGACCAGGGTCCATAGGGCTCTTCACTATGTAGGGAGTATGGTGACACAGCCATAATCAATATTCTTAACCACAGAGAGGATTTGAAGGGAATAGAAACAGCTTCCAGACAGTTAAATGTCAGGCTTGGCAGCACACTAGTCTGACATTTTGTAATCTCTTCAGAATGCACTGTATTTACTCTCCATGCAAATCTCTATGGCTTACAAACTCTATTTGAATACAGCGAAACAAGGCTGAGGCTTACTGAAGCAATGCTGGCTCTCTTACTGAACCAAAAGGTGTTAAGTGGCCTTGCTTCCTATATGGCCGTCAAAAAGGAATGTGAGGCCTCCCGGGTGGCGCAGTGGTCTAGGGCACTGCATCGCAGCGCTAGCTGTGCCACCAGAGTGTCTGGGTTTGCGCCCAGGCTCTGTCGCAGCCGGCCGCGACCGGGAGGTCCGTGGGGCGACGCACAATTGGCCTAGCGTCGTCCGGGTTAGGGAGGGTTTGGCCAGTAGGGATATCCTTGTCTCATCGCGCTCCAGCGACTCCTGTGGCGGGCCGGGCGCAGTGCGCGCTAACCAAGGGGGGCGGGTGCACGGTGTTTCCTCCGACACATTGGTGCGGCTGGCTTCCGGGTTGGAGGCGCGCTGTGTTAAGAAGCAGTGCGGCTTGGTTGGGTTGTGCTTCGGAGGACGCATGACTTTCGACCTTCGTCTCTCCCGAGCCCGTACGGGAGTTGTAGCGATGAGACAAGATAGTAATTACTAGCGATTGGATACCACGAAAATTGGGGAGAAAAGGGGGTAAAATAATAAAATAAAATAAAAAATAAAAATAAAAAAAGGAATGTGCTTCAAAGCACCTTCATTTTTAGCAATGTAGAGTAGTGTAGGCCTTCAGAAGAGGAGGCTGAAGAAACAGGATTTGGATGAATGTCTGAGCATGAGACTTATATATTTGTTCTGTACGTGTGTGTGCGCGTGCGTGCGTGCGTGCACGTGTGTTTGTTCCTGTGTATTAGGACTCCCAGGCCAAACAGACTGGCTACAGCCTTCATCAGCTCCAGGGGAATAAGGCCTATGGCACGGATTGCTGTGGAATTCTCTATAAGAGGAGCGAGGGGTGAGTGTATGACCAATATGATCTCTGGTCAGACGCAAGAACAGCTGTTTATTCCCCCGGCAAAGGCAGGGAAATGTAGTTTGACTCGCGGTGGTGGGGAACCCACTGTGGACACCTTGCACTTGCAAGGTGATCAGCGATAGGGTGATATGATGTCCTCTAGGCATACATGATTCCATTTGCTGCTCGGGAAATGGTGTGGTTGAAGATGTGGATTGGTCATCTAGGTTATTTGAATCAGCTGTGTAGTGCCAGGGCATAAACCAAAACGTGCACCCAGGGAGGCCCCAGGACCAAGTTTGGGAAACCCTGCTCTAGGAGAACATGTATAGAGAAGTGTTGTAGTGTCATAATGAATATGATCTCTCCCTTCTCTTCTTCAGCCTGAGGAAAGTGTGGCAGAAGAGGAAGTGTTCTGTGAAGAACGGGTTCCTGACCATCTCCCATGGAACGGTAAGAGACTTCCTTTCCTGTTTCTGTCTTCTCCTATTGGTCACTCACTTTCCTTCATACCTTGCCGTTATGCATGCTGCTTGTACATACTGCATGTCAGCCGGTGTAATTCAATACGGTCTGCGGACGACAATGTGGACGACGAAGCACAATTACATTTGTTGTTGTTGATGAAGAGCCAGACGACATGTTAAGACAGAGCAAGAAGAAGGTGAAAAGAAAGAGTGTGTACTTTTTTTTACCCCCTTTTCTCCCCAATTGGTAGTTACAGTCTTGTCCCATCGCTGCAACTTCCATACGGACTTGGGAGAGGCGAAGGTCGAGAGCCATGTGTCCTACGAAACACGACCCCGCCAAGCCGCACTACTTCATGACACACTGCCCGCTTAACCCAGAAGCCAGCCGCACCAATGTGTCGGAGGAAACACTGTACAGCTGGCGATCAAAGTCAGCTTGCAGGAGCCAGGCCAGCCACAAGGAGTTGCTAGAGCGCGATGGGACATGGACATCCCAGCCTGGCCAGACCCTCGCCTAACCCGAATGACGCTGGGCCAATTGTGCGCCGCTTCATGGGTCTTCTGGTTGCAGTCCTGGTCCCGGCTGCAACACAGCCCGGTATCAAACCCGGATCTGTAGTGACACGTCTAGCACTGCAATGCATTGCCTTAGACCACTGCGCTACTCGGGAGGCCTAGAATTTCAATCTTCGATTGGACTCTTTTTTTTCGTCGGCAGGTGGGGTGATTTCTGTATTAACGCTTGACTGGATTCCTGCTGTGCACAGGGTTTTCTCTTTCTTTTTCGACTGGATTTCTGTTGACCTCTTCTAGGAATCCAATCACAAACGGCTACAAGTTCTTTCGTGCATGACATTCCTCTTGACAACATTCCCCTAATGTCAAAACATCATTAATCCTAATGGCATAGCATTGTCTCAGTTGTGATTAGGGCTGTAACGGTGACCGTATTACCGCCACACCGGCGGTCACGAGTCATGATGGCAGTCAAATTCCACTAGATCATTTAGTCATGGTAATTAAGCTTCTCCAAGCTCTGATGCTGCTGATGGTCATTAGTAGCCTACCAAACTTCCTAACTGCCTGGTACTCAGCACTCTATCAATGCAAATGTAATCGAGAATGTAATCAAACACTTCAGGAGATGAGCTCAGGTTGCGCAACATTTCTATAGGCTATGCAATTGCTTGAGAAAAAAGCGGAATGGCCTCTAATAAAAAGAGGAGGATCCCATCAGCTTTCTATAGACTAGGCCTACTATATTTATTTCTCAACTTTCCTAATATTAGGCACATTGCTTCTCTTTACAACAGGAGTATAGCCTACCTGGCTGGCATGAAAATGAACCACGAGAAAAGCGTCCTCCATTCGCTATTTTAAGTGCATAGATGTATTTTTTATTTTATTTTATTTAACTTTTATTTAACTAGGCAAGTCAGTTAAGAACAAATTGTTATTTACATTGATGGCCTACCAAAAGGCAAAAGGCCTTCTGCGGGGACGGGGGCCTGGGATTAAAAAATAAATACAATATAAATATAGGACAAACACACATCATAACAAGAGAGACAACACAACACTACGTAAAGACAGACCTAAGACAACAACATTGCAAGGCAGCAACACATGACAGCACAGCATGGTAGAAACACAACATAACAACAACATGGTAGCAACACAACATGGTAGCAGCACAAAACATGGTACTGTCACGATCTTTCAAGATCGAACCCAGAAGCAGACCAGGACAAGGAGCGTAGGAAGAAGGTGAGTATTTATTTACAGTGAAATGTGAAAAGGTAGATATATCCAGATGGCGTAGCGGGCAGCGGTGGTGAGTAGATGAGAGGAAATAGGTGAATCCAATGTAGTAGCAGAATCCTCTGTCAACCAGGCGGGAATGGAGTGAATGATCCAGGTGAGTAACTGAAGACAAAACAAACGGAGGTAAGTTCAAGGCAAGCAATACGTAAATGAAAACAACAAAACAAATTCTATCCAACTGGAGTCTGGTACTCAGGCACAACATACTGTTCATGGCTAACGATCCGGCAGGGAATGGAAGTCAGGTCAGAGCTTTTGAAGGGTAGAGATGATGATCAGGACAGGTGTGCAGATTACTGACGGGAAACAGGTGCGGGTGAAATCAATCTCCCAATGAGCTAATTCGCCCGGCAACCAGACAGGGTGCGTTCCAGGACACCTGAAACACACTCCAGGACAGACACACAGGCAAACCCAGACTCAGGAAGCGGGATTCGTGACAGGTACAAACATTATTGGGCACAGACAACAGCACAAAGGGCAAGAAGGTAGAGACAACAATACATCACACAAAGCAGCCACAACTTTCAATAAGAGTGTCCATGATTGAGTCATTGAATGAAGAGATTGAGATTAAGCTGTCCAGTTTGAGTGTTTGTTGCAGCTTGCTCCAGTCGCTAGCTGCAGCAAACTGAAAAGAGGAGCAACCCAGGGATATGTGTTCTCTGGGGACCTTGAACAGAATGTGACTGGTAGAATGGGTGTTGTATGTGGAGGATAAGGGCTGCAGTAGATATCTCAGATAGTGGGGAGTGAAGCCAAAGAGGGTTTTATAAATAAGCATCAATCAGTGGGTGTTGCGACAGGTATACAGAGATGACCAGTTTACAGAGGAGTATAGAGTGCAGTGATGTGTCCTATAAGGAGCATTGGTGGCAAATCTGATGGTCCGAATGGTAAAGAACATCTAGCCGCTCGAGAGCACCCTTACCTGCCAATCTATAAATGATGTCTCCGTAATCTAGCATGGGTAGGATGGTCATCTGAATCAGGGTTAATTTGGCAGCTGGGGTAAAAGAGGAGCGATTACGATAGAGGAAAACAAGTCTAGATTTAACTTTATCTTGTAGCTTTGATATGTGCTGAGAGAAGGACAGTGCACCGTCTAGCCATACTCCCAATTACTTTTATGAGGTGACTAGCTCAAGCTCTAAACCCTCAGAGGTAGTAATAACACCTGTGGGAAGAGGGGCATTCTTCTAACCAAACCACATGACCTTTGTTTTGGAGGTGTTCAGAACAAGGTTAAGGGTAGAGAAAGCTTGTTGGACACTAAGAAAGCTTTGTTGTAGAGCATTTAACACCAAATCCGTGGAGGGGCCAGCTGAGTATCATCTGCATATAAATGGATGAGAGAGCTTCCTACTGCCTGAGCTATGTTGTTGATTTAAATTGAGAAGAGCGTGGGGCCTAGGATTGAGCCTTGGGGTACTCCCTTGGTGACATGCAGTGGATGAGACAGCAGATTTTCTGACTTTATACACTGCTCTCTTTGAGAGAGGTAGTTAGCAAACCAGGCTAAAGACCCCTCAGAGACACCAATACTCCTTAGCCAGCCCACAAGAATGGAATGGTCTACCGTAATAAAATAAAAATAGCTGCACAACATTGCTTAGAATCAAGGGCAATGGTGACATCATTGAGGACCTTTAAGGTTGCAGTGACACATCCATAACCTGAGCGGACACCAGATTGCATACCCGAGAGAATACTATGGACATCAAGAAAGGCAGTCATGTATAGATTACATGTATTTTTTCCCCTGCTTCTGTTCCGAGACAGGTGCATGATAATGGTCCATTATAAATCAAAACAAATTTCACACATACATTATTTAGTATATGTAAAAACAAGATTAAATCAAGAATAGTCGTGACATGATGGGTGACAATATTAGCCTATCACTTGTGAATGTTGCCCAGCGTGTGCAGTAAGGCAAGAAACAGCACATGCCTTTTTTTGCTACTTTTTCAAATCATAGTCGCACACCTCATGTAGCCTGGCCCATAGGCCTATATGTTTTGATAAGGTTTGTATCACAACTAAAGTAGCCAAATAACTTGAATCCGCTTTACAACCGGTGTAGACCCTAACTGGGATACATACGCAGCGTGTAAGTTTCAAGTTTGGGGAAGATCATTTTCCCCATAAAAATGCATCTTTATAATAAAAGCATTACATGCATAATCGCATTTGCGGTCACTTTTGAAAATTGTGTTTTCCCGCTAATGGAACACTTGCGCTTCTAGCCTACTGCCGTGTGTGGATTTCTGCGCTTATAATTTGAAGAAATAGCCTAATAGTTTATCAACATTTTAAAGTAAACATTCTGATCTGTTGCGTCAGCCTTATTGCTTAAAAAAGTTGTATTCATTTGGGATCTATCTCATCCCACAACTTTCCCAGAAAATTTTGGGAATATTCTGTTCATCTGAAAAAGACTACATTTTCTTCATATCGTGTTTCTTTAGACCTGTCTAAAATTAATAATGGATTTATTGTGATGGTGTAGGCTATATTACATGGATTTGTTAGACTTTTTAAAATGTAGATGTTCCAAAGGTCTGCATCAGTGGCTTGTAGACTATGTGTGGTAGCCAGGAGATGCTAAATGTGTTTATGTTCATTAACGGTCAATTACCGTGAGAACCGCAGTTATTTGCTTGACAATCCACAGCTCACAAACTTTCATGATCACAGAATGTCAAGACGGATGTCATTTTAGTATTTGACAAAACGTCTGTCAGGTCCTGAAACCTCCACCATCACAGCAGCCTCTTGTCAGACACTGTACAGAGCTATTGTTTGAACGCTGAAATTTCCCCTGAGCATGACTTCCATGGTGAATTTGTTCAGGGATGAAACACTACAGTTTACTAGACTGACCAGGTGAATCCAGGTGAAAGCTATGATCCCTTATTGATGTCACTTGTTAAGGGGAGGACACAGGTTAAAGAAGGATTTTTAAGCCTTTTAGACAATTGAGACATGGGTTGTATGTGTGCCATTCAGAGGGTGAATGGGCAAGACAAAAGATTGAACTGCCTTTGAACGGGGTGGGCGCCAGGCGCACCAGTTTGAGTGTGTGGAGAACTTCAAAGCTGCTGTGTTTTTCACGCTCAACAGTTTCCTGTGTGTATCAAGAATGGTCCACCACCCAAAGGACATCCCAAAGGACACTGCTGTAAATCTGCGACATTTGTGGGTTTTCAAGCACTAACTGCTTGTTTCAAGTCCTGCCGCCGCATCTCAATTGGGATTAAGTCCAAAACTTCAAATGTGTTGCTTTTTAGCCATTTTGATGTAGACTTGATAGTAGTTTTTTTTTTACATTGTCTTGCCTCATGACACAGCTGCGCTTCAGCTCCCAGACGGATGGCCTGACATTCTCCTGTAAAATTCTCTGATACAGAGCAGAATTCATGGTCCCCTTCTATTAAGGCAAGTTGTAGGGGTCCTGAGGCGGGCAAAGCATCCCCAATACTTTTTCACAGAACTGAACGATAGACCATATATTGCGTTCCCTACAGGTTATAGAATTAGCAGGAGCTCTGAACTGTCCATTCAGACCCCAGTCCTAACTACCTACCTATAGGTTATGGAAAATGTGCTCTTTTAGTATTTCTCCAGTAGGTTTCCTGAAGGAGAAAGCCTCCACTTCTATGTCAAAGATAACACAAAAACACTGTAGTAAATACTACCGTATAGTACAGTCTGGAAAAACACTACAGTAAAAACTACAGTATACTACAATCTGCAAAAACACTACATTAATTACCATAGTATATTTTACAGTTTTCTTTCACTACAGTATTTATACTATGGTTAACTGTAAGTACTACAGTATACTACAGTAAATACTACAGTAAAGTCCGCAAAAACACTACCGTAAATGCTGTAGTATTTATACAATAGTGTACTATAGAATTATTTCATTTGGGAAGGGTCACATTTGTTCTGTTTCAGTGCATTTCACATTGTTACTGTACTCACATTAAAGAACTGGACAATAATTGTGTGACATCTAAAAACAATGCTGTTCATTGGGCCTTTATAGGGATGTGGCTGTAAGCAGCATACCATTTAATTCAACAATGATACATTTAATGGTTACTGCTGCATTTGATAATGTTATTTTTCTGAAGTTATTTGAGTGTTCGACGTCACACAACTGACATAGTTTATGGGACAGTTCCATGCATACTGTATGATACATTTCAGCATTCAAATGTTTATCTTATTCTCTGGTCCACTCTCTTCTCTCATCCGTCTCTGCTCCTCTTTCATAGGCGAACAGACCACCAGCTAAACTCAACCTGCTAACCTGTCAAGTGAAGCTCAACCCAGATGAGAAGAAAAGCTTTGATCTCTTCTCCCGTAAGTTAATCAGCATTTTGAGGCTCATCTCCATTTCAAACCTCTGCAACTTTCATCTTCCGTCTAGTACTATAGATGCCTTCCCGGTAGCCTAGCTTCTCTTACTGCAACTACCTCTTACTCAATCGGATCTCCTTCTTTGTTTACCCAAACAGATGACAGAACCTATCATTTTCAAGCTGAGGAAGAGACTGAGTGTCAGATGTAAGTACCATAGGGGTTCCCTGAACCAATGTAAACTGTCTGTGCATTTTGCACTGTGTACGTTTGTGTGCGAACGTTGTGTATACATCATTATGCAGGGTGTCCATCCACTCTGCCCAGAGTGGATAGAAACGCACTTTGGTGATGAAATTTCACTTCCTTATTTCATCAAAATACATTTTACAGGGCCTCCCGGGTGGCGCAGTGGTCTAGGGCACTGCATCGCAGTGCTAACTGCGCCACCAGAGTCTCTGGGTTCGCGCCCAGGCTCTGTCGGGTTAGGGAGGGTTTGGCCGGTAGGGATATCCTTGTCTCATCGCGCTCCAGCGACTCCTGTGGCGGGCCGGGCGCAGTGCGCGCTAACCAAGTAGGGCCAGGTACATGGTGTTTCCTCCGACACATTGGTGCGGCTGGCTTCCGGGTTGGAGGCGCGCTGTGTTAAGAAGCAGTGCGGCTTGGTTGGGTTGTGCTTCGGAGGACGCATGGCTTTCGACCTTCGTCTCTCCCGAGCCCGTACGGGAGTTGTAGCGATGAGACAAGATAGTAATTACTAGCGATTGGATACCACGAAAATTGGGGAGAAAATGGGATAAAATAAAAAAAATAAAAAAAAAATATATATATATACATTTTACCAAGACAAATATGATTCTTCATGTCTGAATCGTTCAGTGGGGTCTTTCTCTAACATATCATTAACATTATATCCCAAATTCGGATTTTGTGCCTAATACATCCGGTAATAAGCTCCGAGCTCTGTTGACAGAGCGGTGGCGCTTTTTCACTGCAACTTTTGAGGATTTCAGGTGTTGTGGTGGTAGTCTGCAAAGTTGTTTCCGTGTGTCGCAAAATTAGCATGACACCAGCTGAATTAAACGGAAAAGGCTTTGGTACACAGAGATACGCATGTTTCTGTGAGAAATCTTTTAAAAAAAGAATAGCATTCATTTGAAAAGTGTATACTAAAATATGAAAATACTACATGTCATGTCTCAAACTCGATTTCTATCTTACCTCTATTGTTTTA
The DNA here is from genome assembly GCF_016432855.1 of Salvelinus namaycush. NCBI lineage: Eukaryota > Metazoa > Chordata > Actinopteri > Salmoniformes > Salmonidae > Salvelinus > Salvelinus namaycush. The sequence goes on from NC_052330.1 coordinate 5,449,118, forward strand.
TGTCCCTCGAATTTGAGAAGAAAGATGAGTTCAACTGTGAGCCTGTTAATTCTCAAACAGCATACAGCCTAGCTGACGCAATGCTATTTTCTTCTCTGGCCTCTGGCCTCTGGCCTCCATAGTCACCCTAATTTTGGCCTTCCTACAAAGCTAAAAAACTCAAACTTTTGAACGGATTATGATAGAGACGTGAGGTTTGGACCATTGGTTTTCTCAGAGGAGTATCTACACAATTAACATTGTTTAAAATATATGTTTTTGATTGGTCACCCTATATCAGGGATCATCAACTATATTCAGCCGCGGGCCGATTTCTTTCTTGAGTGGATGGAGGCCGGAATATAATTTCCAATCATTTGTAGACTACAAATTTACCGCAAGAAGCAAAAACAGATATAATTTTGGACTAAATCATCATCATTTAAAATGTGTATATGATCACATATACACTACATGACCAAAAGTATGTGGACATGTGCTCGTTGAACATCTCAAAATCATGGGCATTATTATGGAGTTGGTCCCCCCTTTGCTGCTATAACAGCCTCCACTCTTCTGGAAAGGCTTTCCACTAGATGTTGGAACATTGCATGGCTGTGTGCTCGATATTATACACCTGTCAGCTGAAATAGCCGAATCCACTAATTTGAAGGGGTGTCCACATACTTTTGTGTATTTAGTGTATCTCTCTATTATTTCCTAAATTAAAATAACTTGGATCTGATTTGCTGTTGGTGTTTTGGTGTTTTTACAGTATATTATGTTCAACAATAAAAAATAAATACATTTGTTTCTTTGTATTTATTTTTTGCTCAGAAAACAGTTGGGGAACCCTGCTCTTCATTATGTGTATACATGATACAGGGGGTACATGTAATTGGTCACTTCTCAGACCCTCTTTGACGTTGTAGGCATTCCAAATGGCACCCTATTCCCTATAACGTGTACACGGCTCTGGTCAAAAGTAGTGCACTACATAAGGAATAGGGTGCCATTTGGGACGCACCCTTTGCCTCCAAGCTTACTGGTTGTCTCGGTTGGACCTGCCTGTGTTTTCAGATGGATCTCAGTCCTGCAGAACAGTAAGGAGGAGGCGCTGAACAATGCCTTCAAAGGAGACCAGGACGAGGGAGGGGAGAACAACATAGTGCAGGAGCTGACCAAGGCCATCGTCAGTGAGGTCAAGAGGATGAGCGGCAACGACGTCTGCTGCGACTGTGGAGCGCCTAGTGAGTGACACACAGAGCATTCTGGGAAAAGGCAGCAAGAAAATATTGTGGTCTTCCTCCCAGAGGGGTATTATATGAAAATGAACACATTGTTGTACACACAGTATGTGAATGTGTGAGGGGCTGACATGGTTTTCGTAATTTACAATGCTGAACGTACAACCTTGCTTCGTTTGACGATTGACGTGTTCTTTTGTCTATGTGCATGCGCTCACACACATTCTTAGGAGTCTTTGTTAGGCCAGTCAGACTAGTTCCTCAAATACAGAAGAAAGAGGGTTGGCTGTTTCGGTTAGATGTTATTGAAATCCAACTGTGCCTATATATCCCATGTGTTGAATTCACACTGATAGGACAATGAAAATAGTGCATCAATATACCACATCTCACTCTTAGGAGTGGAACATTATTTAACGGTACAACTATTTCAGGTGAGGACTTATAGTGGAAGCACACAACTCTTTTTTAATATCGTTTTTTCAGGATTTTCAAGTCAATTTTTTCAGAGACAGTGAAGAGAGACAGGAAAGTAAAGAGGAGAAATGGTGTGCCAGAAGGTCAAGGGTTAAGATCCGAAGGCAGTGGCAGCAACTCGCCAGACCACCCCAGGCCACAGCACACTAGTCTTACACTGATAACATATATCTCTGTCTTCAGAACCCACCTGGCTCTCCACTAACCTGGGAGTGCTCATCTGCATCGAGTGTTCTGGAATCCACCGGGAGATGGGCGTCCACTATTCTAGAATACAGTCTCTCACACTGGACGTCCTGGGAACCGCCGAGCTCCTGGTAAATATCACAGGCTTTTATGGTTGCATTGTATACAAACATAGGTTCAAAACATTTTTTTTTTTGAATCAATATTTTATTGCGTTTGCTTTAGCCTGCCTGGAGTGCCAGATGGGTAGATGTCAGGGAAGCTCAGCCAAGCAGTTTTGATTATTTCAAATAGTATTTGAACCCAGCTCTGATCGTATAAGCTGTTGTACTATTTGAGTATGATTAGTAGTAGCCTGGTCCCAGATCTGTTTGTGCTGTCTTGCCAACTCCTATGGCAATTGGCTATACTGCACAAACAGATCTGGAACCAGGCTAGATTTATAGGGTCTGAATAGATACCATATTGACGTGTGCTCTACCTGGTCTTCCCCAGCTGGCAAAAAATGTGGGCAATGCGGGTTTCAATGAGATCATGGAAGCGGACCTGTCTGCACAGGGCGTGACCAAACCCAACCCCTCCAGTGACATGTGAGTGACATTTAATACATTTAACTTCTTGTTATACTATGTATAGTCCTGAATGTCTTAGGGTACATCCCAAATGGCAACTTATTCCATATATAGTCCACTACTTTTGACAGGGGCCCTGGTCAAAATCCATGTACTAGGGGATAGGGTTCCATTTGGAACTTGGCCTTAAACTCAGATTTCCTGTCTCTTGCTAGTTGCCCATCTGTCTGTCTGGGCTCTTGTCTCCCTCAGGCAGACGCGGAAGGACTACATCACAGCCAAGTACACAGAGAAGAAGTTTGTTCAGAGGAAGTGTGCGGACGCGGAGTCCAGGCTGCACGTTCTGTGTGAGGCAGTGAAGACCCGAAACATCCTCTCCCTCATCCAGGTTTACGCTGAAGGAGTGGACCTGATGGAGACCATACCACTGGCCAATGAGCATGTAAGATTAATCACATGATCTTCTTTTTTTATTTAGACAGCCAGAAGGTAGGCAGGTGACAGATTTTACATTTGACATTTTATTAATTTAGCAGATGCTCTCATCCAGAGCAATTTCCCAGAGCAAATAGGGTGAAGTGCCTTGCTCACGGGCACATCAGCAGATTCGAAACAGCGACCTTTCAGTTACTGGCCCAACGCTCTAACCACTGGGCTATCTTTTAGAGCAGTGGTTCCTAAACTTTTTACAGTCATCGTACCCCTTCAAACATTCAACCTCCAGCTGCGTATCTCCTCTAGCACCAGTATCAGCGCCACGTAAGCCTGCCACACACACACTATACGATACATTTATTAAACATAAGAATGAGTGTGAGTTTTTGTCACAACCCTGCTTGTGGGAAGTGACAAAGAGCTCTTATAGGACCAGGGCACAAATAATAATATAATAATAATCAATAATATTGCTCTTTATTTAGCCATCTTACATATAAAACCTTATTTGTTCATCAAAAATTGTGAATATCTCACCACAGATTAAGGAGAAAGGTGCGCTTGAAAGGATGCACATAACTCTGCAATGTTGGGTTGTATTGGAGGGAGTCCCAGTCTTAAATCATTTTCCACACAGTCTGTGCTTATATTTAGTTGTCATGCTATTGAGGGCAGAGAATCCACTCTCACATAGGTACGTGGTTGCAAAGGGAATCAGTGTCTTAACAGCGCGATTTGCTAAGGCAAGAAACTCTGAGCGCAGCCTTATCAAGAAATCTGGTAGTGGCTTCTGATTAAATTCAATTTTCACAGAACTGCTTGTTGTCACGTTCCTGACCTGTTTTCTGTTAGTTTTGTATGTGTTAGTTGGTCAGGACGTGAGTTTGGGTGGGCAGTCTATGTTTTCTGTTTCTATGTTGGTTTAAAGGGTGACCTGATATGGCTCTCAATTAGAGGCAGGTGGTTTTCATTTCCTCTGATTGAGAGTCATATTAAGGTAGGTGTTTTCACACTGTTTGTTTGTGGGTGGTTGTCTTCCGTGTCTGTGTATGTTGCGCCACACGGGACTGTTTTCGGTATGTTTGTTCGTTCGGTTTTTGTGTAGTCTGTTTTCCCGGTTCGTGCGTTCTTCGTGTTACATGTAAGTTCTTACGTTCAGGTCAGTCTACGTTGTTTTGTTATTTTGTAATCCTTCCAAGTGTTTGTTTTCGTGTTTCGTCGTTTGCTTTAATAAATCATTATGTCTTCACAACCCGCTGCATTTTGGTTCAATCCCTGCTCCTCCTCTTCGGATGAAGAGGAGGAGGAAAGCCGTTACACTTGTTGCAATTTCGATGAGGCTCTCTTGTTCAGATATCAGTAAGTGGACTGGAGGTAGGACATGAAAGGGATAACAAATCCAGTTGTTTGCGTTGTTCATTTCGGGAAAGTATCTGCGTAATTGCGCACCCAGCTCACTCAGGTGCTTCGCTATATCACATTTGACATTGTCTGTAAGCTTAAGTTAATTTGCACACAAAAAACCATACAATGATGGAAAGACCTGTATGTTGTTCTTGTTAATGCAGACAGAAAAGAGCTCCAACTTCTTAATCATAGCCTCAATTCTGTCCTGCACATTGAATATAGTTGCGGAGAGTCCCTGTAATACTAGATTCAGATCATTCAGGCGAGAAAAAACATCACCCAGATAGGCCAGTCGTGTGAGAAACTCGTCATCATGGAAGCGGTCAGACCAGACAAGTGAAAATTATGGTCAGTAAAGAAACCTTTAAGCTCATCTCTCAATTTAAAAAAATGTGTCAATACGTTGCCCCTTGATAGCCAGGCACTTCTGTATGTTCTAAAACTGTTACATGGTTGCTGCCTATATCATTGCATAATGCAGAAAATACACGAGAGTTCAGGGGCCTTGCTTTAACAAAGTTAACCATTTTCACTGTAGTGTCCAAAACATCTTTCAAGCTGTCAGGCATTCCCTTGGCAGCAAGAGCCTCTCGGTGGATGCTGCAGTGTACCCAAGTGGCGTCGGGAGCAACTGCTTGCACACACGTAACTGCTTGCACGCGCATTACCACTCCACTATGTCTCCCTGTCATGGCTTTTGCGCCATCAGTACAGATACCAACACATCTTGACCACCAAAGTCCATTTGATGTCACAAAGCTGTCCAGTACTTTAAAAAATATCCTCTCCTGTTGTTCTGGTTTCCAGTGGTTTGCAGAAGAGGATGCCTTCCTTAATTGACCCCCCATAAACTTAACAGACATATACCAGGAGCTGTGCCAGGCCCACCACGTCTGGTACCTCATCCAGCTGTAACGCATGGAATTCACTGGCTTGTATGCGAAGCAGTAATTGTTTCAGAACATCTCCTGGCATGTCACTGATGTGTCGTGAAACAGTGTTGTTTGATGAAGGTTTTGTCTGTATAGTTTTTTTGGCCTTTTCCCCCAGCATTGTCCCAGCCATATCCGCAGCAGCAGGAAGAATTAAGTCCTCCACAATAGTATGGGGCTTGCCTGTCCTAGCTCACCATAAAATACCCTTCTTATTAATGGTATATGTTGCTTTTATACATCTTAATACTCGAAAGTCGTCTATATTCTCACTCCAAAAACTCCCGTGGCTTATTTTTCAAATTGTCATGTTTCTAAATGTCTGCGCAAGACTGAAGGTTTCCCGCGAGAGAGTAACGGTTAATGTGATTGGATGTTAATTATTTGACTAGGCTACCTGTATTTGACATTTCGCTGAACACTAGATGGTTAAAAAAAGAATTGCCAGTGAAACAAGGCTACTCAGGGGAGAGAAAAACCTCACCCAAATGTATAGCCCCGTTGGAAAATATAAATGTACTGTTTGAAAATGTGAAGAATTGTTGATTTCTTTTTTTATTTAATAAAAAAATAAAAAATAAAATTATGTGAATCACATTTTTATTTGGAGTATGGCATTGCGCGTACCCCTGGGGTTTGGGAATACCTGTTTTAGAGGGAAAACAGTACAAAAGTATAGGGTGGGGGGCTTCGTACCCATGGTACTGTGGGAAATATGTGCATGGCAGTCTCTACCACTACTGCTGCACCATGCCCCCACATGACAGACTTCTAACGTGGACTAAAAAAGCTCTGCTGATATGTCATATTTTAATACCTGAATCACGCTTCACCATCTGGCAGTCCGATGGACAAATCTGGGTTTGACCAATGCCAGGAGAACGCTACCTGCCCGAATGCATAGTGCCAACTGTAAAGTTTGGTAGAGGAGGAATAATGGTCTGGGGCTGTTTATCATGGTTCGGGCTAGGCCCCCCTAGTTCCAGTGAAGGGAAATCTTAACTCTAGCATACAATGACATTCTAGACGATTATGTGCTTCCAACTTTGTGGCAACAGTTTGGGGAAGGCCCTTTCCTGTTTCAGCATGACAATGCCCCCGGGCACAAAGCGAGGTCCATACAGAAATAGTTTGTCAAGATCGGTGTGGAAGAACTTGACTGGACTGCACAGAGCCCTGATCTCAAACCCATCGAACAAATTTGGGATGAATTGGAACGCCGACTGCCCAACATCAGTGCCCGACCTAACTAAAGCTCTTGTGGCCAACATCTAGTGGAAAGCCCTCCCAGAAGAGTGGAGGCTATTATAGCAGCAAAGGGGGGATCAACTCCATATTACTGCCCATGATTTTGGAATGAGATGTTCGACGAGCAGGTGTCCACATACTTTTGGTCATGTAGTGTATTTGTCCATTCTCTCAGGAACCGGGTGAGACGGCACTACATCTAGCAGTACGAATGGTGGACCGCAACTCCCTCCATATTGTGGACTTCCTGACCCAGAACAGGTACTAAAGCCTTACTTAAGGACTGATTGGGTGAAAAGATGCTGGGTTTATGTCTCATAAAAGCAGACGCAAACAACATAAAAGCAGAAGCAAACATCTCAAATGTGAAGAAGGGGAAGTCATCTAAAGTAATTTAACGGTAAAAAAAAAACATGTAGATAAGAGCAGAAGTTGTTCTCTCAGATTAGACATATTTATTTAGTCGTTGATGTCGATGAAGGGAAGTGTTGCCCCCTTGTGGTGAATGTCCTAACCCCAGTGGTGTGTCTGCTCTGTGTCAGTGGCAACCTGGAGAAGCAGACAGCCAAAGGGAGCACGGCACTGCACTACTGCTGCCTGACAGACAACAGTGAGTGTCTGAAACTGCTGCTGCGGGGCAGGGCATCGGTCAGTATTGGTAAGTGCCCTGCTAGTATCATGTCCCAAATGACACGCTATTCCCTATATAGTCCAGACTCAAGTCCCATAGAAACACTTAAATTGGGCCTCCGGAGTGCCGCAGCGGTCTTTAAGGCACAGCATCGCAGTGCTTGAGGCGTCACTACAGACCTGGGTTCGATCCCAGGCTGTGTCACAGCTGGCCGTGACCGGGAGACCCATGAGGCGGCGCACAATTTGCCCAGCTTCGTGCGGGTTAGGGGAGGGTTTGGCAGGCCGGGATTTCTTTGTCCCTGCTCTAGCGACTCCTTGTGGCGGACCGGGCTCCTGCAAGCTGACTTCACTTGCCAGCTGGACGGTGTTTCCTCCGACACATTGGTGTTGCTGGCTTCCGGGTTAAGCGAGCAGTGTGTCAAGAAGTAGTGCGGCTTGGCAGGGTTGTGTTTCGGAGGACGCATGGCTCTTGACCTTCGCCTCTCCCGAGTCCGTAGGGGAGTTGCAGCGATGGGACAAGACTGTAACTACCAATTGGATATCACGAAATTGGGGAGAAAAAGGGGTAAAAGTACAAAAACAATATGCAGTACAAGTTAAAAGTTTGGACACACCTACTCATGTAAGGGTATTTCTTTATTTTTACTATTTTCTACATTGTAGAATAATAGTAAAGACATCAAAACTATGAAATAACACATATGGAATCATGTAGTAACCAAAAAAGTATTAAACAAATCAAAATAAGTAGCCACCCTTTGCCTTGATGACAGCTTTGCACACTCTTGGCATTCTCTCAACCAGCTGCACCTGGACTGCTTTTCCAACAGTCCAACAGGAGTTCCCACATATGCTGAGCACTTGTTGGCTGCTTTTCCTTCACTCTGTGGTCCAACTCATCCCAAACCATCTCAATTGGGTTGAGGTCAGGTGATTGTGGAGGCCAGGTCATCTGATGCAGCACTCCATCACTCTACTTCTTGGTCAAATAGCCCTTACACAGCCTGGAGGTGTGTTGGGTCATTGTCCAGTTGAAAACAAATGATAGTCCCACTAAGTGCAAACCGGATTGGATTGTGTATCGCTGCAGAATGCTGTGGTAGCCATGCTGGTTAAGTGTGCCTTGAATTCTAATAAATTACTGACAGTGTGACCAGCAAAGCACCCCCACACCATCACACCTCCTCCTCCATGCTTCATGGTGGGAACCACACATGCAGAGATCATCCGTTCACCTACTCTGCGTCTAACAAAGACAATGCGGTTGGAACCAAAAATCTCACATTTGGACTCAACAGACCAAAGGACCGATTTCCACCGGTCTAATGTCCATTGCTCGTGTTTATTGGCCCAAGCAAGTTTCTTCTTATTGGTGTCCTTTAGTAGTGGTTTCTTTGCAGCAATTCGACCATGAAGGTCTGATTCACGCAGTCTCCTCTGAACAATTGATGTTGAAATGTGTATGTTACTTGAACTCTGTGAAGCATTTATTTGGGATGCAATCTCTGAGGCTGGTAACTCTAATGAACTTATTCTCTACAGCAGAGGTAACTCTGAGGCTTCCTTTCATGTGGTGGTCCTCATGAGAGCTAGTTTCATCATAGCACTTGATGGTTTTTGCGACTGCACTTGAAGAAACTTTCCAAATTCTTGACACTTTCCCGGATTGACTGAGCTTCATGTCTTAAAGTAATGATGGACTGTCGTTTCTCTTTGCTTATTTGAGCTGTTCTTGCCATAATATGGACTTGGTCTACAACCAAGTATTCTGTATACCACCCCTACCTTGTCACAACACAACTGAATGGCTCAAATGCATTAAGACGGAAAGAAATTCCACAAATTAACTTTTAACAAGGCACACCTGTTAATTGAAATGCATTCCAGGTGACTACCTCATGAATCTGGTTGAGAGAATGCTAAGAGTGCGGAAAGCTGTCATCAAGGCAAAGGGTGGCTACTTTGAAGAATCTCAAATATAAAATATATTTGATTTGTTTCACACCTTTTTGGAACTGTATATATACAGTGTATATATATAAAAGAAACACATAAATTGTTTTTTGTCTCTCTGTGTGCAGCCAACGAGGCGGGAGAAACACCAATGGACATCGCCAAGCGCCTCAGACATTCGCAGTGTGAAGAGCTGGTGAGTGCAGTCTTTGAATGGAATCAAAAGGTCACATGGATTTGAACACTGTAACAATATACTAATAATAATTGATTGGATTTGTAGAGTGCTTTTCAAAGTAGGTTCCCAAAGCGCTTTACAAAGTAAGGGGAAACCCACCTCATCCACCACCGATGTGTGGCACCTACTTTGAATTTGATGATCCAACTGTCTTAGAGGATGGTCCAGGGTTCTGTTTCATCAACATGGGTAATATTAAAGGTTGACTGTATTTGTGGTGTCCAGCTGACCCAGGCTATGACGGGGAAGTTTAACGTCCACGTGCATGTGGAATACGAGTGGCGGCTCCAAAACGAAGACGACGACCTGGACGAGAGCGAAGACGAGATGGAGGACAAGGTGAGTTGGATAGCCTCTACCTCATAACTCAAAACTCATATAGAACTCTCATAGAATTCACAAATTCTTCTCACCATGATTTTATGGTATACCAGGCAAGCCTGTACCGCTGTATTAGTTGAGTTATTTTGCCCAGATAATAAACAAAAATGCACGAGTCAGTACTTGAGTGAGTACTACAGTACTTCAACCTCAGTTGTGCTCATCGCTAGCTTGAAGACATTACATCAATAGTATACTAGCTTATACTACACTAGCATACTTACACTCTTTATCGCCCATACCCAGCCCATCCCCCAAAGACGGCCAGAGCAGGAGCGTCCGGTCAGCTGTTTTGTCCCAGGAAATGGTCCCATGGGTCCCATGCCTAGAGGTCTCAACATGGCCTCCCTGGCCCGCGACGCAGCCAGTCTGGTCAGGGACAAGCAGAGAACCCATGTCCCCAGCATGATGCTGAACAATGAGACCTATGGCGCCATCCTTGACCTCAGCCCCCCTCCCCGCGGCATGTCAGGGGTACCAGGGGGACCGGGGTTACACATCCCAACCCTGCCCCCCAGGAACGCCAGCAAAGGTCAGTCCATTGGCATTGAGATTCGGCCATAGGTCATAGAGCATAGGTCATATGTCATGCTCTAGGTCAGGGCTGTTCAAATACGGACCTATTGGGCCAAAACCCTTTTTCAGGTTTTCACTCTCCTAATCAGGGCCTTGATTCAGACCTACGTCACCAGGTGAGTGCAATCAGCTCCAAGTTAGAAACATAAATCGGAAATGTATCGGCCATCCAAGACCAGAATTAAACAGCCCTGCACTCGGTCATAGATTATAGGTCCTTGACATGGTTGCTGGAATAATGAACTAAACAGATGCCAAACTGTAGTATAAATAAATGATTGACCCTATGACTGTAACCTTGTAGGCCCAGGGTGGAAGCAGGCTCATATGGAGGTGGTGGGTAGACATAGGTCCTCCTCAGACCCCCCGAACCCTCACATCCCGGACCGTAACAGCTCCATGAATGGTAAGTGCACTACATTATATTACCAGATAGTACTCGCTCCTGACCTATCCCTCACATGTGATTATACTGCGCTGCTGGCACACCAACAAGATATAAGTCCTGTATAAGCACTTTGTTACAACTGCCGATGTTAAAAAATACATTTGACTGATTGATATCACTCCCTTGTCTCCATCCAGTGTTTCCCCCAGCTCTTCCACCTGCTGCTCCGCCTCCCCGGGTGAGTAAAAGGACCAGTGTGATGGAGTCTAGAAGCCATAAGACTGCTCCTCTACCACCACTACCTTCAGTATTACCTGGGCCTCCAGTGTCCCCCATCATCCCACTACCACCATTCCCGCCAGCAGTGCCCCCTGCACCCTCCTTCCGACCCACACAGCCCCCTCCTGTACCCGCCCACCATCCCAGAAGCAGAGCCGCACGGTCCAAATCAACTAAGTCACCCACTATGTAAGAACTTGGGCAGTATGTATCAAGCATCTCAGAGTAAGAGTGCTGATTTAGGATCAGTTTAGTCTTTTAGATCACAATGAATATGATTACGTGGATAGGGGGGGGGGGACCTGACTCTAGATCAGCACTCCTACTCTGAGACGCTTGACACGTCCGCTGACCAATTCAGGTTCATATGTTCTCATTTAATTGTATTACGTCTTGTGTTAGGTTTATAACGATATGTATTATCACTTAACTAAGACACTTAATGTGTGTGTGGTTTCAGTTCAGATAAACCCACGCCTATAGGACCGCCCGGCAGGCTTGCTGGACCCACTAATAGATCCGGTAAACACATCACACACTCAAATACCATTCACACATTTTTAGTATACACTGAGTGTACAAAACATTAGGAATACCTGCTCTTTCCATGACTGACCAGGTGACTCAAGGTGAAAGCTATGAAACCTTATTGATGTCACTTGTTCAATCCACTTCAATCAGTGTAGAAGAAGGGGAGGAGACAGGTTAAAGAAGGAGTTTTAAGCCTTGAGACGTGGATTGTGTATGTGTGCCATTCAGAAGGTGAATGGGCAAGACAAAATATTTAGGTGCCTTTGAACGGGGTATGGTAGTAGGTGCCAGGCGCACCAGTTTGTGTCAACAACTGCAACACTGCTGGGTTTTTCACGCTCAACAGTTTCCCGTGTGTATCAAGAATAGTCCGCCACCCAAACGACATCCAGACAATTTGACACAACTGTGGGAAGCATTGGAGTCAACATGGGCCAGCATCCCTGTGGAACGCCTTCGACACCTTGTAGTGGCCATGACACGACGAATTGAGGCTGTCCTGAGGGTAAAAGGGGGTGCAACACAATATTAGGAAGGTGTTCCTAAAGTTTCGTACACTCAGCCTACAATATCTAATAACTAGCCTGCTCTGGTTCAAAGAGCTTTGTTTTATTCATCTGGGTGCCAGTCTGTTTCTTCTTTCTTGCCAATTCCTTATGGATCTGTCATGCCAATTGGTTAGAATAATGGAGTTGGTAAAATCACAAACAGATCTGGGACCAGACTACTTGCTATTTTATGTGTCATGTCCATGAATTGATGATTAAATGTTCCAATGTGTCTTTTTGCTTGTGTGTGAGCAGTAAAGAACACACCTGTAACTGGATCCCCTCAGAGCTCTGGTCCAACTCCTCCACCAACACCCAAGCCCCGCGCTAACCTCCCTGTGAGATCCTCAACTCAGCCAATCAGTGGCATGCAATCAATACCTAACACACAGGCTATTATAGCAATGCAGTAATACCATATTTACACTGATCATTGAACACTTGCAAAACCATTAACTAACATCTTCTTGTCTAACTTATTATTATTTGGCCCTTAGAAACTGAGGCCCAGGAGGGTGAAAGCCCGCTACAACTGTTCAGCTGATAACCCAGATGAGCTAACGTTCACCGAGGGAGAGGTGATTGTAGTGGATGCAGAGGAGGACCAGGAGTGGTGGGTAAGTACAACAGCTCCAACACACAACCACACGCATAGGCACGCATGCACACACACATGCATGCACACACATACGCACACACACACATCCACTGACTGTGTCCTTATATGTCTGATCCACTGACTGTGTGTCCTGTTGTGTGTGTTGCAGGTAGGACATATTGAGGGGGATTCGACTAGGACAGGAGTCTTCCCTGCAACATTTGTGCACTTAATCACTGACTGATGCATCTGATGGTGTGACCGAAGCTGTCGCTCACTACTAGGCTGTGTTTATCTGTTCTTGTCCAAAATTGCACCCTATTCCCTACGTAGTGCACTACTTTTGACCAGAGCCCTATAAGTAGTGCACTATATAAGAAATAGGGTATCGTTTGGGAGAAAAACAATGTCTATGAGTGAAAGAGGTGTGAGATGTGCACATCACATGGTGATATTCTCATGCATCCAAACAGCCAAAGATGATGACTAGGTGACCTCTGACCTGCCAACAGAATGTTCTAATCTACAATGCTGGAATATTTTTGGGAAAAAAGGGGGAAACTGTTCAACCCGCATGCTAAGTTTTGAGAAAGTATACTTCCACTTGGTTTGCTGGGACAACTGGAAATAACTGTAGCAAGATTCTGCTTGGTTATGTTTTATTAAAAGTCCACACAGTACAGTGCATCCTTGAGGGTACAGTCGAACTTGAGTCTTTAAATTCAATATTGCTATTGTGTTATCATTTCAGATGCATATTGAAAGTGTAACTTGGTATAATAAAAAACATATTGTACTACAACCACTCAAAGTCTATATATTACATCAGTCATTACATTGCTGTGTATCACTGAGCATGATCATCCTATGACAGCTTCTGCTGATGGGAAACTGATATGTTTGAATCTAACATTGAAAGAAATCTAATTTATCAAGAGAGCATTTGTGAATATATGATGCTGGCAAAAGGGTTGCAGGGTAACTCTGTATGTATATTGTAGCTGTAACATTTGAGATAATTGAAAGGAATGTACATCCTACATTTTCCTCTTCCCTCATGTTCTTTACATGTCCATGGTTATTCATTAAAACGTGAAATGGCTCATTGTGTGTTTTGTCTTCATTGCATTCGGTTAAGACAGATCTGTAGTGGTCACTCCATTTGATGATTATGGACAGAACCATTATCTGATGCTGAGGCGGACTGGGATCAAAAATTGCCCCTGGCATTTCTAACACACCAGTCAATATATCTTGAGGCCCCCACACTGGCCCATTTTGAGGCCACCAATATTAGCGAGATAGTGATAATTTTGAGCCCCAAAAAGTTTGTTAGACAGACCCACTTGGCAAAAAAATGGACCAGCCCACATAAGTGGTTATTCTGGAGTAATCTGTATGTAGCACAATGAAAACAAAATAATTTTTTTAAATGACGTCCATAAGTGAAAGAGTCATTTTTGGGAGGATAGATTATAGCAATATCATTATGATTATACTGTGCTCTGGCTACTCTGCCCTAAAATCAGGACCATGTTCAGTTGCCAAACGTTCTCCAACGTTGCAGATAGAAATGTCATAAATACAGCCTACAATGTTTCGTGTTTTATATGTTGGAGAAGCATGTTTGTTCTAAATAACATATTTCTACCTGAACGTTCCAAAACATTATGTGCTCCTGAATGGGCGCCCCATGTTCACAACACCGGAACCCATTGTAGCAAAGACCATTCCTCGTACGGACATATTTATCTCGCTGGACCGGAAGTGTTGTTGTAGTCAGCGTGCGGTTAGTTTCTATAGGTGTCAGAAGAATGAATTAATACAATTAATACATAATAAGCATATATATTTGAATTAAATCGTAAGAGAAAATATGGCAGCGAAACGCAAAGCTGATTTATCGGTGCCTGCAGAGGAAAGTGATCAGCTCCTCATCAGACCACTGTGGGTTTATACATTCAACATTTCGTGAGCTGGTTGGCTAGCTAGCTAATTTAGCCCGTCTAACTAGCAAATACATGAAGACTGACGCCTGTCTACCTAGTTAGAGAAATTATGAATTTGTTCAATGTTACATAGTATTAGTTGTTGTCCAAAGATGCCACAGGGATTAGTATAGCTAGCTAGATGGTATTATCAAGTAGCTACCGTACCTATGCATTACGTTCTGTCACGAAGATGCATTTTGCTGACAAAATATTGTCATAACACGTAAGATTTTTCTGAATCTGCCAGAACGTCACTGTGTCACAAATGTCATCATCAGACAGTGATTGACGTCTCTTTCCCTAACAGTGGAGCTGGGCAGGAGGTGGGAAGGTCATGCATCATTCTAGAGTTCAAGGGACGGAAAATCATGGTAATATTACGTGCACTGTGCTGTCCCTGTTGAATTGACCATGCATTATGGATTGTATGAGCCATTCCAAAATAGAAGTAACCTGATAATTGAGTACACCAACCGTTTTCCTTTGCAGCTGGACTGTGGAATCCACCCAGGATTGGAAGGAATGGATGCTCTTCCCTATATTGACTTGATCGATCCTGCTGAGATAGACCTGCTTCTTATCAGCCAGTGAGTATTCCTAATCTCTCGTCTGCGTTGTGTTTATTAGGTCAAGTTCAACTGTAGCAAAACTTTTCGCAAACCTAAAACAAAGACAAACGTTTCTTATATGGACAAGTTCAGAAACACCTTTCTGTTTCTGTGAGCTTTCCTACGTTATGTGCCTTATAAACACAACCCCGTTATATGTTGCCCCAGGTCAGATGAATGAACACACTGAAGACAGAGTTCAGTTTTCTAATGCACCATATTCAGTTCTCTATAATCTCCTCTCTCTATCTCAGTTTCCACTTGGACCACTGTGGAGCCTTGCCTTGGTTTCTCCAGAAGACCAGTTTCAAAGGAAGGACCTTCATGACCCACGCCACCAAAGCTATTTACCGCTGGCTGCTGTCTGATTATGTCAAAGTCAGGTAGACAAGAGTTTATTATCTTCCAATAACAGCCTGACTTAACTTCAGCCTTTGGCTTCTATAAGGAACATAGGCCATTGACGATGGTCTGACTCGGTTCTGGAAAATAGCAGCGTACTCTACTGTTTCTTTCTTGATAGAGTAGCTGCAAAATGTATTGCCCTGAAGACATGGCTGTAGATTCCTACGTCGACTCCTTTGGCATCTAACTGTTAGACGTCATAAGTCTACACAGCCCTGTCTTCAGGGCAAAACAATTGTAGAGATGCCATCATCCATTATGGATGATTCGTGTTCACATTGTGCCCCTGACTGTCTCTGTGTTTTCCCTCCCAGTAACATCTCAGCCGACGACATGCTGTACACAGAGACGGACTTGGAGGAGAGCATGGACAAGATCGAGACCATCAACTTCCACGAGGTGAAGGAGGTGGCCGGCATCAAGTTCTGGTGTTACCATGCCGGTCACGTCCTGGGGGCAGCCATGTTCATGATCGAGATAGCTGGCGTGAAGGTGACTGCATTACATTTACATTGACTACTGGGACAGGCAAGCAACTGCAGCTTATTCATCATCTTCTTTGTGAAAGGACCATAAGAAACGGTTCTTATCATAAATAGCACATGATTTCCCAGAAATTCTGTTCTCTCCCGTTTTTTGATTTTATTTGAATATCTCCTCATCTGCACCTTGTTTTTGTAGAGGCGCCTTTATAGACTTTCATCAACGTCTCCCCAAAGCATCACAGTGCATTCGGAAAGTATTCAGACCCCTTGACTTTTGTTACGTTACAACCTTATTCTAAAATGGGTTAAATAAATACCCCATAATGACAAAGCAAAAAAGTTTTTTTGACTTTTTTTTGCGAATATATGCGAAATAAAAAAGGAAACATCACATTTTATATGGGTATTCAGACCCTTTACTCAGTACTTTGTTGAAGCACCTTTGGCAGCGATTACAGCCTCGAGGGTATGACGCTACAAGCTTGGCACACCTTAATTCTCTGCATATCCTCTCAACCTATGTCAGGTTGGATGGGGAGCGTCGCTGCACAGCTATTTTCAGGTCTCCAGAGATGTTTGATCGGGTTCAAATCCGGGCTCTGGCTGTCCACTCAAGGCCATTCAGAGACTTGTACCGAAGCCACTCCTGCGTTGTCCTGTTGAAATGTGATCCGTTGGCCCAGTCTGAGGTCCTGAGCGCTCTGGAGCATGTTTTCATCAAGGATCTCTCTGTACTTTGCTCCGTTCATCTTTCCCTCGATCCTGACTAGTCTCCCAGTCCTTGCCGCTGAAAAACATTCCCACAGCAGGATGCTGCCACCACCGTGCTTCATCGTAGGGATGGTGCCAGGTTTCCTCCAGATGTGACACTTGGCATTCAGGCCAAAGAGTTCAATCTTGGTTTCATCAGACCTTCTGGAAGGTTTCCACAGAGGGACTCTGGAGCTTTGTCAGAGTGACCATTGGGTTCTTGGTCACCTCCCTGTCCAAGGCCCTTCTCCCCGGATTGCTCAGTTTAGCCGGGCGGCCAGCTCTAGGAAGAGTCTTGGTGGTTCCAAACTTCTTCCATTTAAGAATGATGGAGGCCACTGTGTTCTTGGGGACCTTCAATGATGCAGACATTTTTTGTTACCCTTCCCCAGATCTGTGGCTCAACACAATCCTGTCTTGGAGCTCTACGGACAATTCCTTCAACCTCATGGCTTGGTTTTTGCTCTGACATGCACTGTCAACAATATAATATAATAATAATAATAATATAATAATCAATATAGACAGGTGTGTGCCTTTCCAAATCATGTCCAATCAAGTTGTAGAAAAATATCAAGGAGGATCAATGGAAACAGGATGCACCTTAGCTCAATTCCAAGTCTAATAGCCAAGGATCTGAATACTTATGTAAATAAGGTATGAATGTTTTTATTTGTAATACATTTTCAAACAATTCTGGGGTATTGTGTGTAGATTAATGAGGAAAACAATTAATCAATTTTAGAATAAGGCTGTAACGTAACAAAATGTGGAAAAGTGAAGGGGTCTGAATACTTTCCGAATGCACCGTATACAGATTGTATTGTTTACTGTGGCCAGTAGGTGGCGCCCATATGCTGGACAAATGTTCCCGTACAATTACATGAGTGAATAATTCTTTGAAACAGAAATACATTTTGTCTATTTACTTTGCTGCTGTCTCTTAAAATTGTAGGTTTTAACGAACCTGTCTCCTGTTATCCGTGTTCCTTTGGGTGTGTCTCTGTCCATAGATCCTCTACACAGGGGACTTTTCCCGACAGGAGGACAGGCATCTGATGGCAGCAGAGATCCCCAGCGTCAAGCCTGACATACTCATTACTGTGAGTCCCCGCTAATAGTAACATACAACACTAAACACAACTACAATCAATCAGGCAATCAAATTCATTTAAATCAGCAGTCGTCACATGGTGCTTTACGGCAACCCAGCCTAATCACAACCACAAAAAAAGTTCTCGTGTGATCTTGTTTTCCTAACATGAGGATTTGATGTGTATTGCTCTCTGTCCTCAGGAGTCCACGTATGGAACACACATCCATGAGAAGAGGGAGGAGCGGGAGGCCCGGTTCTGCAACACAATCCATGACATCGTCAACAGAGAGGGCCGCTGTCTCATCCCCGTGTTCGCCTTGGGCCGAGCCCAGGAACTGCTGCTCATCCTGGGTGAGAAACTCCAACCGGTTCCCTCTTCAGCCTGCTTTTAGAGCAGGTATCCAGTGACTCTCATTCATGGAAGTGTTCATTAGGAACCAACAGTCACCTGGCCTAA
Source organism: Salvelinus namaycush (assembly GCF_016432855.1). NCBI lineage: Eukaryota > Metazoa > Chordata > Actinopteri > Salmoniformes > Salmonidae > Salvelinus > Salvelinus namaycush. Next base: position 5,467,518 of record NC_052330.1, read on the forward strand.
TCCAATCAGAAACTTGTTTTAAAACGCTTTCTGTTGCGTGCTCTAATGAACACAGCCCTTCTCTAATGTGTGTGTGGGCGTGTGCCTCTGCGTGTGTTTCAGACGAGTACTGGCAGAACCACCCAGAGCTCCATGACATTCCCATCTACTACGCGTCGTCTCTGGCCAAGAAGTGCATGGCCGTCTACCAGACCTACGTCAACGCTATGAACGACAAGATCCGCAAGGCCATTAACGTCAACAACCCCTTCGTCTTCAAGCACATCAGCAACCTCAAGGTGGGTGACGTTCATCAGATGAATGTTTGGTAGTGGCATTTTTCAATACAATTCTTTTACCGTTTATTAGGCACCAAAAAGTAGAAAACGGGCTGAAACAGGGAGTGACTACCTGAACTTGTCCAATAAGAAACGCTCATTTTCAAAAAGTTTTACTACGGTGTGCTCTAATGAATAGGCACCTGCTGTGTCCCTCGGCCCATGCTAATTCTGCTGTACCACTCTCTACCAGAGCATGGACCACTTTGATGACATCGGGCCCAGTGTGGTGATGGCCTCTCCAGGTATGATGCAAAGCGGTCTGTCAAGAGAGCTGTTTGAGAGCTGGTGCACCGATAAGAGGAACGGCGTCATCATCGCCGGCTACTCTGTGGAGGGTACCCTCGCCAAGGTGGGGCTCGGTCTTCAACCCTTCTTAAGACATTTCTTGGTCACTCTAAGTCATCACAGCCAAAGGAATCCTACAGCGGGGTCTTAATGCAAGCCAAGCTTTGTTGTGATCAAATATTTTTTCTCGTCGTCAAATGACAGTTAAACATGAACACAATTTTTTTTAAATCAAGTCATTTCCAGCCATGCTAAGATTCATTACTCTGTGTGTGAGCTGACTGTTCCTCTGTGACTCTATCCTCAGCACATTATGTCAGAGCCAGAGGAGATCACCACCATGTCAGGCCAGAAGCTGCAGCTGAAGATGTCTGTGGACTACATCTCTTTCTCAGCGCACACTGACTACCAGCAGACCAGCGAGTTCATCAGGGCTCTCAAACCCCCTCATGTGGTAAATAGACACACTCCGTCGGCCATTAAATGAGTCAGATCTTATCTTACAGGCCGTAATCAGATGGTAAATGCCAACGGGACACCTTTCCACAAGGAAGTGTGCTTGGGCCTCTCTTTTTCCCCCTGTTTTATACATCAATGACTTGAGCCTGCTCGTGTAACATATTTCTTTGTCTCACCTGCAGATCCTGGTGCACGGGGAGCAGAATGAGATGGCCCGTCTGAAAGCCGCTCTGATCAGGGAGTACGAGGACAATGATGAGGTCCACATCGAGGTGCACAACCCCCGGAACACTGAGGCCGTCACACTAAACTTCAGAGGAGAGAAGCTGGCTAAGGTGAGCCTATCCTCCACTCTCTAGCCGTCTCCTACTGTAATATAATTTATTGGGAGAATTAGACTGAATTGAGTTACAGACAGTAACTATTGATGATATTCTATGGCCCATCAATTTATCCATTGGCATCAAGCGGAATTATCAAAGATTTTTTATAGTGTGTACAACTGAGGCGGTTTGTGTCTTCCAAACACTTGTTGTGGTGTGTGTGTGTGTATACTGACTGTTGCTGTTCTGTGCCGTAGGTGATGGGCTCCCTGGCTGATAAGAAGTGTCAGCAGGGTCAGAGGGTGTCTGGGATCCTGGTCAAACGCAACTTCAGCTATCACATCCTCACCCCCTCAGATCTGTCCAGTCAGTACTGATTCACTCTCTGACCGTGTGTCTACGTGTGTGCGTCCGTCCGTGTGTCCCCACACGAGTGTGTACTACCGTGTGTATGAGCTCTCCTCTCTCTGTCTCCAGACTATACAGACCTGGCCATGAGCACAGTGAAGCAGACCCAGGCCATTCCCTTCACTGGACCCATCTCTCTGTTGGCCAGCCATCTACGCAACCTGGCAGGTGGGTTTCTACAGAACTCTGCTCACCTTGTTGGAAATGAAGGCACACTGGTCAATCAACACCAACAACTGCTGATTGGTTCCGAATCGGACAAATGTGGAATCAAGACAAAATATCCTTCAACAAATGGCAACCAACAGACGAGCGGGGAACACCTAGCGAATTTAGTTTTTTTTGCCGGTGTTATTAGAGTTTGTTGTGGGAGTGTGCCAGTGACTTTACAGTAGTGGTTACATTGGGCCATTTTCAAAGCCACTGTAAAAAGCTGTCACTTATAACCAGGGTCTGGAGTTTTTCCTCGGTTACTGTCTGACTATACAAACCCGCTTGTCTTTTAGGGGATGTGGAGGAGGTGGAGTCTGCAGAGAAAATCACTCTCAGGATCTTCAAGAATGTCACACTGGTGCATGAGGCTGGCATGGTGGTTTTAGAGGTGAGATACTGGATATGATGAAAGTAGGGGTTGCAAAATTCCTGTAACTTTCCCAAAATTCCTAGTTTTTTTTTTCTCCAGAAATCCCAGTAGAAAGAGTCCCAGAATCAGAAGGGAATAAGCAGGAAATCTGGGAGTTTTGGGGAAAGTTGCTCAAATTTTGCAACGCTATAGGAAAGGGCGTGAACATTAGCTAACTGGTTTTGTATTGGTGCTGTGTGCGCAGTGGATCGCCAACCCTCTGAATGACATGTATGCTGATGCGGTCACCACAGTGGTTCTGGAGGTCCAGTCCAACCCTAAAGCGCAGAAAGGTCAGTGAAGAAAGGGTGGTCCGACGTTATCTCTATCGCGGACTGACGGAGAACTCTGAACGCCAAAGTCCGTTTTCAAAATGTATGTTCTCGTGTCGTATAGTGAGTACAAGACTGGTAAAATACTAAGACACGGGGTTAGTTTTGTGGAGAAAAGAGGTGCTCTACCTAGGTCAGTGTACGTGTTCTCACATTATCTCTGCGTTGTGGACTATCATTACAGTACGTGTAATGTCTTTGTGCTTGTCCCTTGCTGATGTTCATTTCTTCCTCCTATAGTTATGGAACACAAGAAAGAAGGTATAGATCTGGATGTTTTCCAGCAGAGGCTGGAGATTATGCTCCTGTAAGTTCCACCCCCCTATTCACCTTTTCTATATTCACACACACACGCGCCTGTCATGAGTCAACGGGAAGGTTGTTGAATGTGTATCAAAATGGAACGGCTAGAAGCGCTTCTCTGAGATATTTGAAATCTTTCCCTCAACAGTGACATGTTTGGGGAGGACTGTGTGGACTTCAAGGACAATAAGAACCTGACGGTAACAGTGGACGGGAATACTGCCTTCATCTGCCCAGAGACCAGAGTGAGGATTTAGTAGATATGTCTGTCTCTCTGTGTGCGTGTGTGTCTGTCTGTTCTCCTCTGACCTGCTTCTCCCCTCTCTGTCTGTTGTGCAGACGGTGCAGTATGAGGAGGGTAGTGCTGAAGATGAGACCCTGAGAGAGATGGTGGAGCTGGCTGTGCAGAGGCTCTATGACGCTCTCAACCCTGTCATCTGAGGAGAGCCATCCACCTCCTCCTCTCTCTCTCTCTGGAAAGGCAGCCTGTACCAGAAGCAATAGGCACGGCCCAACAGACCCCGGTTCCCAAACAGCATAACCCAGAGGCACTTGCCCACTTTTCTTTACTGGCAGTGCAGTACTGATATGGTCTATATGAAGAGTTTTCCCGTGTATTATTAATTGATATGTGTATGTTAGCCGGGCATTGATTACAGTGGATATTTTCTACATGTTGTCCAGTACTTGTATTGTAACGATTCAAAGTATGTAATGTCTTGACAACATTGCCCCCTCCGTTTCATTCCTCTGTAATTCTAGCTGCCTTATCACATAAAGGAAGAATCTGTGTTTGGAAAAGTGTAGATTCCGCAGGAATCAACCTCCCATTGACTTACGTTGAATTCTCAACGTGTAGACTTTGTATATCTGTATTATGCATTGCATTGATAAAATTTGTTTTCAAAAAATAAAGTAATAAAGGACCACTGGCCACATTTCTGAACTAATATTGCAGGTTTATAAAGTAGTTATTTCTGTGAATATATTCTGAAATATTAAGTGCAGCCATGTGAGCAATTTAATTAAATGGGTCAATTTCACTGCCAACGTAAAACACAGGAAGTGAGTCTCTGACATTTAATATATAGCCATTGTAACACCTGAAGACTACCTACCTGAGGCATGATACAAGTTAATCACACATCCAGATACAAAATACTTGTAGGACGCTGTTGGGGTATTTCATCCAGATCAAAGAATAAATGATATTCTGTATGTGAGAGCATAAAATACACAAAGAAATTCCTAAATATGGGATTTACAATGTAAACTTGATTAAACCCATAACAGGTCGGTGAGATCATGTCTGGCAGGAGTTCACAATGAAACAGAAAATACCAGACAATATGGCAAATAAAAGGTAGCTAATGCAACAATACATTTTCAAACATCGGATGAGATATTGTACGATAGTGGCCGAAGCCAGAATTGGGCGATTATATTATATAAATGGCTCGTGTGAGGCTAGAAATATAGACATCTTGCTGATTGTCACAATTGTCGTATGAAAGCATACAAATGATATCAAAAAGACGTTCAGCAATTAAGAGTTGAGTAACAATTAAGAGTTTTGTCAATCTTGCATATCAGACAACTCTGTAATGGTCAGATCTATCTCCATGCATAAGACACCATACATGTCCGGTTTGACAAATTACCTAATAACATTCAGGGTTTAATGTGGTAAACTGGGCGGGACTTCCAACTTTATTGGCTGATCCCTTCTGGTGACCCTGTTGGAGAAAGAAAGCTTCTGGTGACCCTGGAAGAAAATGGACTCCCTCAAAACGGAGATAGCCTCAATGGCTAAGATACAAAAATGAGTCCTCCATCTATCTCTATGAGTAATACTGGTTCAGGCTACGGTTCACAGAATTGAAAAGTAAACATTATGCTGGTTTTGTTATAAGTTACAGCCAACCAATGAAATACTTAGTAACAGTTTTGTAGACTTTTTCATGATAAATTCATCCCCCCCCCCCCCCCCCCCCCCCGGTTACATGTTGTCATGGTTACGAAGAGCAAAGCGGTAAACTAGTGTTATATTGCTGTGCCACAAAGTACATTAACTAGCACCAGGCCAATGATATTACAGACATAGCCACAGTACTGCTGGTGATGTATGCATACGGGTGTTAAGCATGTATTTGTTGACCTATTTTCAAAACCTGATATCAAACTGCGCCAAAAGTGTCACTGTCAACCTACTCAACTACATACACGGAGGCATGGTGTAACATGTTCATATGCCAGGCTGTGCAAGTGAGCAACCCAGGATAGTTTTAAACAATACATCATCAATATGACCTGGTCGTCGCAGGTCCTTCTAATTAGCCAGGCACTACAATTTACCAAGACAATTCTAGACTTGATCGTTTCATCTGTGAAAGATTGACTATGTTGATTTCTAATTTCAGTTCTGAAGAATTTAGCTTTTCAATGCTCAATCGGTTTCATTTTAGCCCAGTGGATCCTATTTTCAACTGAAGCTGCTCTCCAACTTCCTATAATACATTATATAACTCAGCCCACATATAGTATCAGACAAGTCCAGCTTGTTTTACTCTGTGGTCTGCCATTCAGTGGTGATTGGGTGAGCATCCTCTCCCACGCTCTCTCCTCTCCTCCTCCAGTCTCTTTCTCTCCCTTTTTCTTTCTCAGTCTCCTCTGTGTTAAGAGCCCTCTTTATCTCTCTCTCTCTCTCTCTCTCTCTTCCCCTCCCTTTCTCAGCACTCTGTCTCCTTGCTGTTGATGCGGATGTGGGCCTGTCTCTGGAGTCTGAAGGACAGGGCCTTGTCACTGCGTCGGGCCAGGGGCCCACGCTCTGTCAGATCCTCAAAGGAGTGTGGAGCCGAACTCCCCATGGGAAAGTCGCCCTCCAGAGCCTCTTCATCCAGGTGGGAGTCAATACTGGGGTCCTCCTGGATGGTGGCCATCCGTGGGCTCTCCAGGGGGGGCAGGGGACTCTGGCTAGGGCTGGGAGTGGAGGTTGGGACGTGGGCCCCAGGGGTTCGAGCTGGAGTTGGGGCTTGGATGGGGGGAGTGCTGGTCTGCTGGGGGCCAGAGGCCTGGAAGCGCAGGGCTGAGATGGCAGGGGGTTTGAAGATCCGCACGGAGGCTGACTCCAGACTACTCATAAACTCTGCATTCTGGAGACACACAAGCAGGGTCAAAGCCAAGGGTCAGAAAACCAAGATGACTACTGTGTATAATTTGTATATACAGTACCGGTCAAAAGTTTGGACACACCTACTCATTAAAGGGTTTTTCTTTATTTTTTACTATTTTCAAAACTATGAAATAACACATATGGAATCATGTAATCAAAAAAAGTGTTAAAAGTGTTAAGGGCTAATTGACCAAGAAGGAGAGTGATGAAGTGCTGCATCAGATGACCTGGCCTTCACAATCACCTGACCTCAACCTAATTGAGACGGTTTGGGATGAGTTGGAATGCAGAGTGAAGGAAAAGCAGCCAACAACTCCTTCAAGACTGTTGGAAAAGCATTCCAGGTGAAGCTGGTTGAGAGAATGCCAAGAGTGTGCAAAGCTGTCAAGGCAACGGGTGGTTAATTTGAAGAATCAAAAATATATTTGTTTAACACTTTTTTGGTTACTACATGATTCCATATGTGTTATTTCATAGTTTTGATTTCTTCACCATTATTCTATTATTCTATTCTATTATTCTATTATTCTATATTAAACCCTTGAATGAGTAGGTGTTCTAAAACTTTTGACTTGTACTGTGTGTGTGTGTGTGTGTGTGTGTGTGTGTGTGTGTGTGTGTGTGTGTGTGTGTGTGTGTGTGTGTGTGTGTGTGTGTGTGTGTGTGTGAGACATATATATGACTCAAACAATACTTACACTCGGAAAAAGCAGAGACTTGGTGGTCTGTTCATACTGCTGATCCAGTTTTTTATCCTGTAAGTGGGAAAAATATGTTAGATGTGATAATAACATGTGACAGGTACTATATAGCATGTTACATGTACTATATAATAACATGTGACAGGTACTATATAATAAAATGATAATAACATGTGACGGGTACTATATAATAACATGTGACAGGTACTATATAATAAAATGATAATAACATGTGACGGGTACTATATAATAACATGTGACAGGTACTATGTTACATGTACTATATAATAACACGTGACGGGTACTATATAATAACATGTGACAGGTACTATATAATAAAATGATAATAACATGTGAGGGGTACTATATAATAACATGTGACAGGTACTATGTAACATGTTACATGTACTATATAATAACATGTGACAGGTACTATATAATAAAATGATAATAACACGTGACAGGTACTATATAATAACATGTGACAGGTACTATATAATAAAATGATAATAACACGTGACAGGTACTATATAATAACACGTGACAGGTACTATATAATAACATGTGACAGGTACTATATAATAAAATGATAATAACACGTGACAGGTACTATATAATAACATGTGACAGGTACTATGTAACATGTTACATGTACTATATAATAACATGTGACAGGTACTATATAATAAAATGATAATAACATGTGACGGGTACTATATAATAACATATGACAGGTACTATATAATAACATGTGACAGGTACTATATAATAACATGTGACAGGTACTATGTAACATGTTACATGTACTATATAATAACATGTGACAGGTACTATATAATAACATGTGACAGGTACTATGTAACATATTACATGTACTATATAATAACATGTGACAGGTACTATATAATAAAATGATAATAACATGTGACAGGTACTATATAATAACATGTGACAGGTACTATATAATAACATGTGACGGGTACTATATAATAACATGTGACAGGTACTATATAATAAATGATAATAACACGTGACAGGTACTATATAATAACATGTGACAGGTACTATGTAACATGTTACATGTACTATATAATAACATGTGACAGGTACTATATAATAAAATGATAATAACACGTGACAGGTACTATATAATAACATGTGACAGGTACTATGTAACATGTTACATGTACTATATAATAACATGTGACGGGTACTATATAATAAAATGATAATAACACGTGACAGGTACTATATAATAACATGTGACAGGTACTATGTAACATGTTACATGTACTATATAATAACATGTGACGGGTACTATATAATAAAATGATAATAACATGTGACGGGTACTATATAATAACATGTGACAGGTACTATATAATAACATGTGACAGGTACTATATAATAACATGTGACAGGTACTATGTAATAACATGTGACAGGTACTATATAATAACATGTGACAGGTACTATATAATAACATATGACAGGTACTATATAATAACATGTGACAGGTACTATATAATAACATGTGACAGGTACTATGTAACATGTTACATGTACTATATAATAACATGTGACAGGTACTATATAATAAAATGATAATAACACGTGACAGGTACTATATAATAACATGTGACAGGTACTATGTTACATGTACTATATAATAACACGTGACGGGTACTATATAATAACATGTGACAGGTACTATATAATAAAATGATAATAACATGTGAGGGGTACTATATAATAACATGTGACAGGTACTATGTAACATGTTACATGTACTATATAATAACATGTGACAGGTACTATATAATAAAATGATAATAACACGTGACAGGTACTATATAATAACATGTGACAGGTACTATATAATAAAATGATAATAACACGTGACAGGTACTATATAATAACACGTGACAGGTACTATATAATAACATGTGACAGGTACTATATAATAAAATGATAATAACACGTGACAGGTACTATATAATAACATGTGACAGGTACTATGTAACATGTTACATGTACTATATAATAACATGTGACAGGTACTATATAATAAAATGATAATAACATGTGACGGGTACTATATAATAACATATGACAGGTACTATATAATAACATGTGACAGGTACTATATAATAACATGTGACAGGTACTATGTAACATGTTACATGTACTATATAATAACATGTGACAGGTACTATATAATAACATGTGACAGGTACTATGTAACATATTACATGTACTATATAATAACATGTGACAGGTACTATATAATAAAATGATAATAACATGTGACAGGTACTATATAATAACATGTGACAGGTACTATATAATAACATGTGACGGGTACTATATAATAACATGTGACAGGTACTATATAATAAAATGATAATAACACGTGACAGGTACTATATAATAACATGTGACAGGTACTATGTAACATGTTACATGTACTATATAATAACATGTGACAGGTACTATATAATAAAATGATAATAACACGTGACAGGTACTATATAATAACATGTGACAGGTACTATGTAACATGTTACATGTACTATATAATAACATGTGACGGGTACTATATAATAAAATGATAATAACACGTGACAGGTACTATATAATAACATGTGACAGGTACTATGTAACATGTTACATGTACTATATAATAACATGTGACGGGTACTATATAATAAAATGATAATAACATGTGACGGGTACTATATAATAACATGTGACAGGTACTATATAATAACATGTGACAGGTACTATATAATAACATGTGACAGGTACTATGTAATAACATGTGACAGGTACTATATAATAACATGTGACAGGTACTATATAATAACATATGACAGGTACTATATAATAACATGTGACAGGTACTATATAATAACATGTGACAGGTACTATGTAACATGTTACATGTACTATATAATAACATGTGACAGGTACTATATAATAAAATGATAATAACACGTGACAGGTACTATATAATAACATGTGACAGGTACTATGTAACATGTTACATGTACTATATAATAACATGTGACAGGTACTATATAATAAAATTATAATAACATGTGACGGTACTATATAATAACATGTGACAGGTACTATATAATAAAATGATAATAACATGTGACAAGTACTATATAATAAAATGTGACAGGTACTATGTAACATGTTACATGTACTATATAATAACATGTGACGGGTACTATATAATAAAATGATAATAACATGTGACGGGTACTATATAATGACATGTGACAGGTACTATGTAACATGTTACATGTACTATATAATAACATGTGACAGGTACTATCTAATAAAATGATAATAACATGTGACAAGTACTATATAATAACATGTGACAGGTACTATGTAACATGTTACATGTACTATATAATAACATGTGACAGGTACTATCTAATAAAATGATAATAACATGTGACAAGTACTATATAATAACATGTGACAGGTACTATGTAACATGTTACATGTACTATATAATAACATGTGACGGGTACTATATAATAAAATGATAATAACATGTGACGGGTACTATATAATAACATGTGACAGGTACTATGTAACATGTTACATGTACTATATAATAACATGTGACAGGTACTATCTAATAAAATGATAATAACATGTGACGGGTACTATATAATAACATGTGACAGGTACTATATAATAACAACATGTACAGTATTAGGTGATTGATGACAACACTCAGAATGTCTGAATACGGGCATCTAATGTATTATTATGTGTTAAGAAAAAAAAAACTACAGTTCCCACAATGCAACACACACAACGTGAATCTAATGCCTTGCTTGGCTACACACCAATGTATTTTGCTAGCTCAAGAATCTTGTAATCACAAGTAGCTAAACCTACGCCCCAGTTTGTCATTCATCAAGGAACAAACATAACGCCTACCACACAGTGAACCAGGATGCTGAGGGGGACCCAGAAGACCAACGAGAAGACCACCACAGAGCCCACGATGTTGTCCGCCAAAAACTTCCGAAACGTGTTGATGTCCAGCTTGTCAATGAAATCCCACAGCCTCTCAATGACATCCTGAACTTGCTTCATACATTTACCCTGAATAAGACAAAAATATCACATACTAGTTACAAAACCATAGAAATAGAGAATAGAGAACTAGAGAATAGAAAGAAGGCCCTCAGACCACAGCAATCCAGAAAAGAAAACTGTACAGCCATGCAAGACTTGTTGCTAGATGTGACCGAAATAGCTGTAAGTAGCAATAGAAGTATTGTTGTCCGTTAAAAGTATTGTTGTCCGTTAATTTACTCCAATTAGGGAAGGGATGGTAGGGTATGGGGGGAAAGTATCTCCATTTTTTTTTTAAATAATAAGGGGATTAGCAATTATGCAAACAATTCAATTGATAAACGGACACTACCAGCAGTACTACACAGTACTACACCTGCACCTGTCGACAACACAAGTTGTTCTGCTTCCACGAGCACATCCAATGCTAGCATCAGTAATTCTACATTTGTTGTTAGCCCAGCTAGCATGGACACTGACAGTTGTGAATCTGATGCAGCCGAAGAGCTACTGCCCCCTTACCCGGGAAACACCGAACAACAGACAGGGACATTGGACCATCGAAGAGGTGCAAATATGATGAGAACTACATTGATTTGGGGTTCCCTTACACTACCGTTCAAAAGTTTGGGGCCACTTAGAAATGTCCTTGTTTTTGAATGAAAAGCACTTTTTTGTCCATTAAAATAACTTCAAATTGATCAGAAATGCAGTGTAGACATTGTTCATGTTGTAAATGACTCTTGTAGCTGGAAACTGCTATTTTTTAATGGAATATCTACATCAGTGTACAGAGGCCCATTATCAGCAACCATCACTCTTGTGTTCCAATGGCCAGTTCTGCGCTATTCTGTGAAGGGAGTAGTACACAGTACGAGATCTTCCGTTTCTTGGCAATTTCTCACATGGAATAGCATTCATTTCTCAAATAAGGTTTTATATGTAAGATGGTTTAATAAAGAACAAAATTATTGATTATTATTATTATATTATTTGTGCCCTGGTCCTATAAGAACTCTTTGTCACTTCCCATGAGCCGGGTTGTGACAAAAACTCACACTCATTCTTATGTTTAATGAATGTATCGTATAGTGTGCGTGTGGCAGGCTTACAATGATGGCAATAAACAACAATTGAGAGTGCGCTGACCCTGGTGCTAGAGGGGGTCAGCAGCTAGAGGTTGAATGTCTGAAAGGGTACGGGACTATAAAAAGTTTGGGAACCACTGCACTAGAGGGTAAGGGTCAGAGGTCAGGTGTCACTTACTGCTCCGTCACAGAAGCCCACGGTGCAGGGTTTTCCCTTGCGGAGGTAGATGTAGTCCCCTCCGTCGTCCTGGAATGGGGCGCACACTCCACTGGTGCTTCGACAGCACACTTTACATGACGAGTTGGTTTCTAGAGAGGGTAGGAAGAACAACACACTGTAGTATCTTTTAAAGGGGAATTTTACTGTAATTTTTTTATTTTTATGTATTCGTATTATAAGTAAAAGGCATCTTTAATAAAGCAGAACACTTAGCGTATACAGGTTCTATGTGGCTCAGTTGGTAGAGCATGGCGCTTGTAATGTCAGGATCGTGGGTACAATTCCCGCTGAGGCAACCCATACAAAATTCAATGCAGAAATAACTGCTTAATGGCATATGATATGATATTATGTCTTGAGGTTGGATTAGTCCACTACAGCCTTTAAAGGAGGGGTGGTGAGGGGAGCGTACCATTGCAGGCGCAGGACTGCAGGTTCTTGACGGCCTCACAGAAAGGGATACACACACCGTCCAGACACTCTCCGTTGTCCAAACACACGGTCTCGTCAGGGGCGTTCTCAGGAGACGGACACTCACTACTGTTGCCTGGGAACAAAAATATGACATTGTCATTGTTCCTAAAAGGACATAGAAATGTGGAGGGGCTCCCTTTCTGGGGGATATCAGGTGATATCAACTTACCTGTGCAGTAGGACCTGCCCTTACAGGTGGCACTGATGGGCTCCTGGCACACCTTGCCCTCCCTCTCATACTGGCACTGCTTACAGCATGCACTGTTCATGTCACTACACCGAGAGAGAGAGGTTCTAGGAACAGAGGTAGGGTTCTGACAACATTTGGTGGTCGTTTATGATATGTTGTAAGAATGTTGTATGAATGTTATAAAGAATGAATCTTCTCTGTGATATCACCCTGAGAGAGAGAGAGAGAGACAGACAGAGAGAGACAGAGAGAGAGACAGAGACAGAGACAGACAGAGAGACAGAGAGACAGAGAGAGAGATCGGTCATGGTAATACAGGGTGATATCACAGAGAGAAGATTCATTCTTTATAACATTCCTAGAACCTAAGTGGGTGTGGTGTGCAGGTATCCGGGGTTTGGTGGTTCCAGAGAGGGCTCACCTGCACTTGGCTGTGGGGCGGAGCTTGCAGTCGGAGGTACAGCAGCGGTCATCGTTGATGTGCAGCAGTCCCGGGTCACACTCCTCGCCCTGTTCCACCCTGCTGTTCCCACACACGTTACTGTTCCTCTCCCTGAAGCACACTGGAGCCTTGTTCCTCAGACGCTTCACAATGGAGATCTTACTGCAGTTGGAGAAAAGCTGGGGATACAAAACAAGGTCATGAGCCGTGTCCAAAACTGGCACCCTATTTCCTCCTTTGCGCACTACTTCTGACCAGAGCGCTATGGCCTAGGGTGCCGTTTTCGGACACATCCATAATCCTTCTTGGTGTAATGAAGACTTAAGGTTTGCTTGAGATTGATGTTTGGTTTGTCGAGTGGGGGAAAAGGAGGGTATTTGAACCTTGTTGTTGACGTGGTCTCCGCTCACAGCGATGGGGTACATGACGTATTTGCCCCCCTGGTCTTCCCTGGGAGCACAGTAGGGGATGTTATCAGGGTCGTGCTCTGCCCCAAAGTTATGGCCCAGCTCGTGAGTCGTCACCAGGTCTGCCTCCTGAGGGCAAACCATAAGGAAAGGTCATATTAGTGAAATATGATGGTGCCTATTCCAGACAGAATAATAAGTATTGCCTTTGTGTACATTTGGATGTTCCAAATTCTAAGCCTCTTTTTTAAAGTCGCAGATTAAGCCTAGTCCTGGACTAAAAAGCATGCCCAATGGAGAATAGTTTTTTTGTCCAGGTCTAAGTTTATTCTGTGTCTGGGATACCAGCCCAAAGAGTCTCATAAACCCACCTTGGTCAGAATAGTTTTCCCATAGTTCTTAGTGCTGGTGAGCCCTGTGTTGAGATAAATAGCTCTCGTCTCAGGCGAAGACGGAGGGCACTCTGATGACAGAGAAGGCAAACATTTTCCAATATCAGTTTACCAATGTCAGAATTGTGGTCAAGGTTAATGTGTTGACTGTTGTTGACGGGAGGCTTATTATCTGTCCCAAAATGGAACCTTATTCCCTATATAGTGCACTACTTTGGACCAGTGCCTTATGGGCCTGGGAGAATAGGGTGCCATTTAGGACAAGGGACTTGCTCAAAAGTAGTACACTACATAGGGAACAGGGTGCTATTTGGGACGCAGACTTACTCTCTGAGCAGAGGCCCCCAGGGATGCCCTGTCTGGAGGGGGCCACGTAGGCCAGGCCCAGGGTCCCCTCGTCAAAGTCCTGGTAGGTGAACAGGTGAGCCAGACACACCTTGGACGCGTTGTCTGCTATGTCCACACTGAATTGCTGCGATGAGAACAAAGAGGGAATACTATGGCCTATTATCATACAGTATACGACTACTATGATGTCATTACTCAGATGATTACACATGCTGCTCACCTCCAAAAGCTTCTTCACGTCCCAGACATCCTTGCCCTCGACGGGACTTCCCCTCATGTTGAAGTGGGCCTCCCCTGGAGGTACGCGGGTGGGGAGCTTCTCAATGATGATCTACATTGAGGATTAGAGATTGAGAATGATGGGAAGGAAGAATCTATCATCAATCCCACCTCATGGTAAAAAAAGAGCAGTGATCATCTGTTCCGGCAGCATGGCAACGGAGCGTCATGAGATGGAATCCTACATAGAAACTGTCTAAATAAACAGAAAATACAGAAGGAGGACGAGGCTCCATTCTCCTTAAGAAATAAAACAGGGGAAAGGGGTGGGGGGTGGGAGATCTGAGAGGTGGTAGTGGAACATATCATAGGGTGATTCTCAGCCTGTCTCAGCTAACTCACCTGTTGGATCTGAACCCCGTATCCTTTATACTCGTCATCCCACGACGTCGACCTGTAGATGTCATCCACACGGTCAATCAGCTCGATCTGACCGACCAATCAAAACAGGGAGAAAGGTATGTGGTGTTTTTCACAGACAACCATCAAGCCAAAGACCAACCCACACAACATAGGTTCCAACCCACACAACATAGGTTCCAACCCACACAACATAGGTTCCAACCCACACAACATAGGTTCCAACCCACACAACATAGGTTCCAACCCACACAACATAGGTTCCAACCCACACAACATAGACAACATAGGTTCCAACCCACACAACATAGGTTCCAACCCACACAACATAGGTTCCAACCCACACAACATAGGTTCCAACCCACACAACATAGGTTCCAACCCACACAACATAGACAACATAGGTTCCAACCCACACAACATAGGTTCCAACCCACACAACATAGGTTCCAACCCACACAACATAGGTTCCAACCCACACAACATAGGTTCCAACCCACACAACATAGACAACATAGGTTCCAACCCACACAACATAGACAACATAGGTTCCAACCCACACAACATAGACAACATGGGTTCCAACCCACACAACATAGGTTGCATCCCAAATGGCATCCTATTTCCTTTATAGTGCACTACTTTTGACCAGAGCTAAATGGGTTAAATGTGGAAGACACATTTCAGTTGAATGCATTCTGTTGTACAACTGACGAGGTATCCCCCTTTCTCTATAGGTCCTGGTCAAAAGAAAGGGCACTACAAAGGGAGTAGTGCACTACTTTTGACAAGAGTGCCATTTGGGACACACATTACATCTTACTGAACAGCGCCCCCACCAGGTAGTTGAGGGTAGTGCTCTCCTCGCCACGGCCCATCTCTTGGAAGAAGCGATGGTCAGCCACCAAGAGTAAAGGACAGGTGTTCTTCCTGTGGTCATGGGCCTGTCTCTTCTCTCTGACCAGGGGCTCTGTGGATGAGTGGGGAGGAGATCATGTTTCATTGCCAGTCAGTGCCATAGAGACGTTGTCAAGCTGAACTACACACCACTTGTATTTTCTACACTACACAACCCTAAATAGAGCACTGGGCAGATTCAAGATCTCATGCCATACAATTAACAACAGCGACTGAGATCACCGAGTGCTTCTCGTAAAGAGTGACTTGGTTCTCACACCATAACGTCAGGGAACGCGGCTATGTCGTCGTCATCATCATGGGTCTGCCATTACAGCTCACTTCAAATATACGTTTTTTATTTTATTTAACTAGGCAAGTCATTTAAGCTAGCGTGAATAGCGGAATAACGCAATGAGGGTATGGTTATTAATTTAACAGACACTGACAATGTGACCAGGGCTTTAGGATAGCCTGATATGTGAATATGTTTAGTTTGACTGTTGGGTTGCATTAGATGGAGTGGTCACTACACGTGGTTTGGACTTATGAGGGACAGGATTTTACTGTGATCATTATTTGGGGAAGCTCCACCCCACATTCTTCTCTCGCAGTCAACTATGAGTTCAATCCTACTCCCCCCACACTCACTCGTGCTCCCCTACTCCCCCACTCCCTCGTGCTCCCCTACTCACCCTCTCACTCGTGCTCCCCTACTCACCCTCTCACTCGTGCTCCCCTACTCACCCTCTCCGTCTTCACCCTACTTCCCTCTCTCCCACTTACCTTCCTCCTCATCCTCCAGTCTAGCTGATCTCATACTCTCAGGCAGCAGGTCATTGGAGTCAGCCTTCACGTAGCCACAGACCTTGGGCGAGGCCAGTCGGCTGATGTTCCTTATGTGCTCAGGACGGTATACCAGCAAACGGCCATCGGGGGGCGCCGACGTAAACCTCCACAGGGGCTGAGGAAGGACAGGGAGTCAAAAAAAATAAGATTTGGGGTATTTTGACACTTTATTTAGACAGTATGGGAATCAGAAGAGGATTCAGGCAGGTGAGAGAAACATTGGGAAGGGTGGGCACAGGGATTGAGCCCTGGTCTCCGGTGGGGAGATTTATATATGTGAAATATGCCAGGAGTGTTACCACGGCTCTGCCCAGAAAGGATGATTTAATATGATTATAAACTCAGGTGGATTATACACAGAATATTCCTCACACACACTGAGACATTTCAGAGTAGATTGTCATATTGTTGTAATATCACAATCTGCTGTTGAAATAGTGTGATACCATACCTCAATGTTGTACTCTGCTCCGTCAGTGAGGATGTGTGCCGAGAAGTCATTGTCATCAATATGCGCCTGCACTCTAGAGTTCTCCTCCCCTTCACATGGACAACACTCAGTAAACAACTATGTTGAGAAACACCACAAAATATAAACAGGGGACAAAGCCAAATTCCTAAGGCATTAAGAGACGTTAAAGTGATAGTTTACTCCAAAATCAGATGTTAGCCAAATGTTTTCGGACCTCAAAAGTGGTCCAAGATTGATGAGTCCAGATGATACTGGTAGGCAATCTTTTATAATCAATTTAGCACTTTAAAGCCCCTTAATGGACCTCGATCTGGTGGCTGCTGAGCCCAACCATGTGGTGTCCGTCTTACCTATGACATGGCCGGTGAAGAAGTTCTGTCTGTTGACCTCGTAACTGTCCTCCTGTCCATCCTTATCCACGAACACGGCACTGAAGTCCTCTGTGAACAGCTCCGTGTTGGTCCTCAGATACAGCTTGAAATGCCTAGCACACATAAACAGAGTAAGAAACAGGGTGAAAGTAAAACACAAATATCATTAAAAAGATCAGTGACTAGTGCAACTGAGGCACTGACATTTCATTTGCATCCCAATTGAACCCTAGTCCCTATATAGTGCACTACTTTTGACCAGGGCCCATAGGGACACAGCCGTGGAGTTCCTACCTCTGTAAGGCAGTGAAGCTGAGATGTCGTTCCACGTGGGTCTGTGTCTGGAGGTCCCGTCGCCGGACCGAGTGAGTCTGGAGACTGGCGAGGGGCAGCACCTCAAAGTCTGAAAGCATGGAACTGAGGAAGTCTGAAATAAAGGCAGAGGATAACAGAACAGATAAGTACAGGACACATTTTCCTGACTAAATACCAACAACACAAGAACGTTCATATACCAACCTATTCAACCTAAAACTATTCCGTTTTATTCGATTCTATCAGAACAGTTCTCTCATAACTCTCAGTGGAAGTTTTCTCATAACACATCAAGTGCCAGGGGGGTTAACCCAGGAGTTATACTATTATTGCTGCCATAATTGCTATATTGGCGTGTACACGTGGTTGAATATAGTCTCACATGCAAAGTCTGAAATACTTTTTCCTTCAGATGTTATTTCCATATGGAAAATACTATTATGATGTATTCTTTGGCAACTGTTATGTGTGTGGGATGTCTGGTTTGTGACCATTCCCCATCTCGAGTAGCATAAACTCATGACATCTGTTTAACTGAAAATCAAGTTAGCCTAGGCTCTCTCCACTCACCATATTCAGGATCTACAACCTCCGCAGGCGGCTTTGTTGCACCATTCGTTAAAAATAGAGAAACTATAAATAAAAAGACTATCTGCATATCGGTATTTATGGGTGGAACATGTAAAAAAAGAAAAAATCCATACACTGGTCAAAAAAACTGTTTCCACAGTATTTGTTGTATCGGGATAATCTCTCCAAAAGCCCACTAATTGAGTTGTTTCCGAATACCAAAGGCAGGCAACAATTTAACAAAGTTGATAGCAGCAATGTAACAAAATTGGTACGGTGACCATGGAGCAAAACATTCAGTTGTTCCGCAACTATAACCGATTGTTAAAAGTCGGACTTCTAGTTTCGGCAAAAATATTTGTTCTTGAAAACCAGCTCCCGCATACCCGGAAGTGTTGTGACAGAAAAAAAATCACATTTACAGTTGTTCACTTTACATTAACATGACGCGTAGCCTACACACTATTTTCACCGCAATCTATCCCCGGTTGTAGACTAATTTTACCCCCCAAAAATTGAAATTGTTCTTCTGTAGATCTGTGTTCGGAGGATCTTGCAGAACATTTTTGCTTCAGTCACTGCAGCTCTTATATAAGGATAATAAAGCTTTAGCAGCAGCAGAGGGATTGCGAACCGAGCGACATCTGGGCTGATCTATTTTTAATGCTTGGACATCCCATTTTAACGTCTAACATTTGCGTTTAAAATCCCAACCATATGCCTAGGCCTGGGTAGTAGTGTGTGTATAGACCTATTCTGTCAACGTGAAATTATTGTCATTTTTACTTTCAAATAAGATTTTTTTTGGGGGGGGGGGGCGTTCACTGACAACGCTGAAACAACCATGAAATAACTTATCGTATACAGTAACACGCCTATTACAGTTACCTTACATATTATATTCGTGCACAAATATACATTATGTAATAAGCATTGAATCAAATTAAGTAGGCCTACTATATGATGTAGAGGTAACTGCCAAAATAAAGAAAACACTTTATTAAATGAAGGATACAAATTAACTGAAGGTAAATGAAGGATACAAATTATATTGAAAGCAGGTGCTTCCACACAGGTGTGGTTCCTGAATTAATTAGTTAAGCAATTAACGTCCCATCATGCTTAGGGTCATTTATAAAAATGCCCAGTTGCCCATTGATTTGGCTACTATGGCTAGAACAAGACATTTCAGTGACTTTGAAAGAGGGGTCTGAAGCAAGCAAGTGTGTGTGTGTGTGTGTGTGTGTGTGTGTGTGTGTGTGTGTGTGTGTGTGTGTGTGTGTGTGTGTGTGTGTGTGTGTGTGTGCGCGCGCGCTTGTGTGTGTGTGTGTGTGTGTGTGTGTGTGTGTGTGCGTGTGCGTGTGCGTGTGCGTGTGTGTGTGTGTGTGTGTGCGCGCGCTTGTGTGTGTGTGTGTGTGTGTGTGTGCGCGCGCTTGTGTGTGTGTGTGTGTGTGTGTGTGTGTGTGTGTGTGTGTGTGTGTGTGTGTGTGTGTGTGTGTGTGTGTGTGCGTGTCACGAGGAGTGTACTCATTACATCTTGCAACGGAAACCATTTAAGAAGCAAACAGAACAGGGAAGGGACCTTTAGAAACTCTCTTTCAATAGAAACTAACATTTTCGTTAAACGTTTTCAGTTTGAAGTAAACGTTTTCTGGTGCAACAGAATGCGAAACGTTTTGCAACAGGATTGGCATAATGAATACATCCCTGATCTCAACCCAACTGAAAACTTAAGGGAGATTCTAGAGTTGTATTACATCCATTTTCACTTGGTTGGTTTTGCACATATAAATGGAATCACTAGAACGGGTATTTTGAGTGTATCCCAGAATTTAAAAAAAAAAGAGATTGTTGATGGTAAGTGGATGCTTCTTAACCTTCTGTGTACAACAACAAGACAAGTTGCAGCCCTCCAATAGAGTTCCAGTCATCTATGCGCATTGAAGCTGTTCTGGCGGATCGTGGTGCCCCAACACCCTATTAAGACGCTATGTGTTTCCTTTATTTTGGCAGTTACCTGTACATTAAAGTGGTGAGCTCTATTCTTGAAGTGATGTGAGATGGGCTTAAAAGCCTGCTATTTTCATTCTCCAGTCTCAGTCTGTCTTGAGAAGTCTATTAATATTATGTCTGGGCTTTATGAGACTGCTGGACGACAGTGGTAGCCTACAGTAGTTGGTCTGAGATTCGATATTCGCCAGACAGACATAGCGAACAATTTGAGCTATATACCTCAGGTTATTTATGAAGAGAAAAAAGTGTACAACATTGCACAGGTTTTATTATTTTCATAATCACACGGAAACAGTGGAGGCAGCCTGTAACACTGTCAATGTAACTAGTTAGGGACCGTCAACAAAGTGCATGATCACTATTCACACATTTCAATACTTCTACCAATAACATACCAACCTCATTTCAACTGTTGATTATTCCTTACAAAGAGAGGCATGATGCACATGCCTTTGGTTTTCTCATAAAATCATTCCCAGTTATAAATACACTACCATTCAAAAGTTTGGGGTCACTTGGAAATTTCCTTGTTTTTGAAAGAAAAGCAAAACAAATTGTCGATTAAAAAAACATCAAATTGATCAGAATTACAGTGTAGACATTGTTAATGTTGTAAATGACTATTGTAGCTGGAAACAGCTGATTTTTTATCGAATATCTACATAGGCGTACAGAGGCCCATTATCAGCAACCATCACTCCTGTGTTCCAATGGCACGTTGAGTTAGCTAATCTAAATTTGCTAATCCAAGAAGGCCAGCATACCGGAGTTGCCTCTTCACTGTTGACGTTGAGACTGGTGTTTTGCGGGTACTATTTAATGAAGCTGCCAGTTGAGGACTTGTGAGGTGTCTGTTTCTCACACTAGACACTGTAATGTACTTGTTCTCTTGCTCAATTGTGCACCGTGGCCTCCCACTCCTCTTTCTATTCTGGTTAGAGCCAGTTTGCACAGCCAGTTTGCACAGTTTGCACTGGTGAAGGGAGTCTTCAGTTTCTTATCAATTTCTCGCATGGAATAGCCTTCATTTCTCAGAACAAGAATAGACTGATGAGTTTCAGAAGAAAGTTGTTTCTGGACATTTTGAGCCTGGAATCGAACACAAAAATGCTGATGCTCCAGATACTCAACTAGTCTAAAGAAGGCCAGTTGTATTGCTTCTTTAATAAGAACAACATTTTTCAGCTGTGCTAACATAATTGCAAAAGGATTTTCTAATGATCCATTCGCCTTTTAAAATGATAAACTTGGATTAGCTAACACAACGTGCCATTGGAACACAGGAGTGATGGTTGCTGATAATGGGCCTCTGTACGCCTATGTAGATATTCGATAAAAACAATAGTCATTTACAACATTAACAATGTCTACACTGTATTTCTGATAAATTTGATGTTATTTTAATGGACAAAAAAAGAAGCTTTTCTTTAAAAAAACAAGGTATTTTCTAAGTGACCCCAAACTTTTGAACAGCAGTATATATATATATATATATATATATATATATATATATATATATATATATATATATATATACAGTACCAGTCAAAAGTTTGGACACATCTACTCATTCCAGGGTTTTTCTTTATTTCTATTATTTTCTACATTGTAGAATAATAGTGAAGACATCAAAACTATGAAATAACACATGTGGAATCATGTAGTAGCCAAGTGTTAAACATATCAAAATATATTTTTAAATCTGATATTCTTCAAAGTAGCCACCCTTTGCCTTAATGACAGCTTTGCACACTCTTATTCTCTCAACCGGCTTCATGAGGTAGTCACCTGGAATACATTTCAATTAACAGGTGTGCCTTGTTAAGAGTTCATTTGTGGAATGTATTACATTCTTAATGTATTTGAGCCAGTCAGTTGTGTTGTGACAAGGTAGGGGTGGTATACAACACATAGCCCTATTTGGTAAAAGACAAAGTCCATATTATGGCAAGAACAGCTAAAATTAGCAAAGAGAAACAACATTCCATCATTATTTTAAGACTTGAAGGTTAGTCAATCCGGAACATTTCATAGAACTTTGAAAGTTTCTTCAAACGCAGTCGCAAAAACCATCAAGTGCTATAATGAAACTGGCTCTCATGTGGACCGCCACAGGAAGACCCAGAGTTACCTCTGCTGCAGAGGATAAGTTCATTTGAGTTAACTGCACCTCAGATTGCAGTCCAAATAAATGCTTCACAGAGTTCAAGTAACAGACACATCTCGACATCAACTGTTCAGAGGAGATTGCTTGACTCAGGCCTTCATGGTCGAATTGCTGCAAAGAAACCACTACTAAAGGACACCAATAATAAGAAAAGACTTGCTTGGGCCAAGAAACATGAGCAATGGACATTAGACCGGTGGAAATCTGTCCTTTGGTCTGATGAGTCCAAATTTTTGGTTCCAACCGCCGTGTCTTTGTGCAGGTGATAAGGAAAACGCAGTCAGATGAGTACACTCTTGGAAAAAAGGGTTCCAAAAGGGTTCTTCGGCTGTCCCCATAGGAGAACCCTTTTTGATTCCAGGTATAACTATTTTGGGCTCCATGTAGAACCCTCTGTGGAAAGGGTTCAACATGGAACCCAAAAGGCTTCTACCTGGAACCAAAAAGGGTTCTTTAAAGGGTTCTCCTACGGGGACAGCCGAAGAACCCTTATTGGTTCTAGATAGCACCTTTTCTTCTAAGAGTACATGACAGGGGATTTAGGTGTGCAGCATGTCAGAGAGGTAAGAAAGCCAGGACATGGAGTGGAGAGTGGATGTGATGTTTTCCCAGGTTTTGGTGCGGATGTAAGGAAGTTTCGGTT
Source organism: Salvelinus namaycush (assembly GCF_016432855.1). NCBI lineage: Eukaryota > Metazoa > Chordata > Actinopteri > Salmoniformes > Salmonidae > Salvelinus > Salvelinus namaycush. The sequence continues at coordinate 5,491,050 of NC_052330.1, forward strand.
TCCAGTGGTTGAAGAGCTGCTGATATTTTAAAGTTTCAAATATGTATATAAAATTGTGTAAGTGCTTTGCTTTATGTGGAAACCAAATGGTGTGCAATGTGTGCTCCTATCCTGTGAACAATACAACATTGGTTTGAGATGCCCAGGTCATGTGATCAAGGACACAGCACCATCTCGGCTGCTTCTCTAGTTATAAATGACATATACTGAACAATAATATAAACGCAACAATTTCAACGATTTTACTGAGTTACAGTTCATATAAGGAAATCAGTCAATTGAAATAAATGAATTAGGCCCTAATCTATGAATTTCACATGACTGGGCAGGGTCCGCCCTCCCAGGCCCACCTTGGCTGGGGAGCCAGGCCCAGCAAATCAGAATGAGCTTTTTCCCACAAAAGGGCTTTATTACAGACAGAAATACTCCTCTGTTTCGTCAGCTGTCTGGGTGGATCGTCTCAGGCAATCCCCAACAGGTGAAGAAGCCGGATGTGGAGGTCCTGGGCTGGCGGGGTTACACGTGGTCTGCAGTTGTGAGGCCGGTTGGACGTACTGCCAAATTCTCTAAAACGGCTTATGGAAGAGAAATGAACATTCAATTCTCAGCAACAGCTCTGGTGGACATTCCTGCAGTCAGTATGCCAATTGCACGCTCCCTCAAAACTTGAGACATATTTTTTTACTTTCTTAAAACTTATTAAAGCATTGTTGGTTAAGGGCTTGTAAGTAAACGTTTCACTGTAAGGTCTACACGTCTTGGCATTGTGTTGTGTGACAAAACTGCATATTTTAGAGTGGCCTTTTAGGTGCACCTGTGTAATGATAATGTTGTTTAATCAGCTTCTTGGTATGCCACACCTTTCAGGTGGATGGGTTATCTTGGCAAAGGAGAAATGCTCACTAACAGCAATGTAAACAAATGTGTGTACAAAACAAAACCTTTTTGTGCATATGGAAAATTTAAGGTATCTTTTATTTCAGCTCATGAAACATGGGACCAACACTTTACATGTTGCGTTTATATTTTGGTTGAATATTGTTTACGCACTAGACAGGAAACAGCACCGCGCTGCCCTTCATATTGATCTGTCGAAAGCATTCGATACAGTTGATCATGCACTCCTGCTACGGATGCTATCTGAAATTGGTTTAGACCAAGCAGGCCTGCTCACAATGCTTGAACGGTTGTTCTCAGGGCACCATTGGAAATGAGACCCTGGTCTCAATGAGTTCCCCTGGTGTTAATAAAGGTTAATAAATACATTTAATATATTCAACCATGTCTTCTCACAAATGTATGGTTTATAAAATGTCATTTTTATTAATGTTACATAGATGTTCCATAGGCAATTACACATTTTCACAAAGGTTTGGGGACTACAATCAATGGTTAGCAAAAACACTAAAGTGGTCCGAATCTCTAAAGACAATCACTGGACAAACCAAACACCCTCTAACATGTGCACAAACCTGCAATGAAAAGTACGAAGCAAAAACAAATGGGATTTTTTTGTATGCAATATTGATTCCCATTCCAGTGTACATTGAAAAATGGGCATGCATTACTTATTTTGTCATTTCACTATTATTTTTTATTTTTTTTTGTCTTCATAAAAGTGCCACCTTTTTACTGTCAGACATGCTAAAAGAGTAACAAATGGTCACCTCAATGTTGAATAATATAATAACTAGGAAGGAGTGTTGTGACCTTCGAAAAGGGAGAGACTTTGTAACAAGAGCCCATGTATAGCACATGCTCCGCTGACAGTCTGCATCCCAAATAGCATGTATATAGTGCACTACGTTTGTCCAGAGCCCTAGGGGCCATGTCAAAAGTAGTGCACTAATATAGGTAATAGGGACACAACCACTGGCTGGACAACCACAGCAGCTTCATACAATACAGGTGGCAGGAGTGTTCAAGTTACCATACAATTTGCATCCCAAATAGCACCCTATTTCCTTCATAGTGCACTACTTTTGACGAGGGCTCTGGTCAAAAGTAGTGCATAATAAAAGGGAATAGGTTGCCATTTGGGACAGAACCAACATGACAGGTTGGCTTACATGGTCCAGCAGGTGCTGGCAGATGCAACTACCTTGCACCCTTTTTGGAAGACCAAACCGTGGAGGCACGCCAGAATAGCTGTAAAATTTGGGTCAGCTTGACATGTCTTTCCCTCCCCACCATATGCCCAGGCTGCTCCATGCTCGCCGTTTGCAAATGGTCTTTCATAACGTACTAAATAGATCTTTCTGGACACACACATATATTTATTTGAACAGTGAAGCAAAACATTTAATTTGTCTCTTCACTCCAGCAATATGGACTTGAAATCAAATGTTTTGGATTGGAAATCAAATATTTCATACTAGGCGACAGTACAAAATGTCACCTTTTAATTTGCCTTTTTTATTAAACTATGCAAATCAGTTAAGAACAAATTCTTATTTACAGTGACGGCCTACCCCGGGCCAAACCCTAATGACGCTGGGCCAATTGTGCTTCGCCCTATGGGACTCCCAATCGGCCGGTGGTGATACAGCCTGGAATCGAACCAGTGTCTGTAGTGACGCCTCTAGCACTGAGATGCAGTGCCTTAGACTGCTGCGCCACTCGGGCGGTCTATTTGAGGGTATTTTCACTGTTTAGAAATGAAAGCACATTATGCATCTAGTCCCCCCCATTGTAAGGTGTCATAAGTATTTAGACAAATTCACTTAGTGTATTAAATGTAGTCAAAGGTTTAGTATTTGGGCCCATATTCCCAGCACGCAAGGACAACACCCGAGCTTGGGACTACAAATTGGTTGGATGCAATTGCAGTTTGTTTGTTTGCTTCAGATTATGTTGTGCCCAATAGAAATGGTAAATAATGTATTGCGTAATTTTGTAGTCACTTTTATTGGAAGTAAGAATAGAATGTGTCTGAACACGTCTACAATAATGTGGAAGATACCACGATTACGGATAATCATGAATAATGATGAGTGAGAAAGTTACAGATGCATAAATATCATACCCAAAAGAAAATCCTAACCTCCACTGTTATTGGTAATGGTGAAAGGTTAGAATGTTTTGGGGGTACGATCTTTGACCCTCTAACTTTCATCATTATTAACAATTCATTCATGATTATCCGTAATCATGATAGCATCAACATTAACGTAGAAGTGTTCAGAAACATATTCTATTCTTATTTACAATAAAAGTGACCACAAAACAACAACACATTATTTACCATTAATTTCTATTGGGCACAAAATTACCAGAAACAACCAAAACGAATTGCCAAAAAAAAAGGAAAGTCTGTACTGTTGTCTCATAAAACATTTGATCTCAAATCCAAAATGCTAGAGTACAGAGACAAATTAAAAGCTTTAGCATCACTGTCCAAATAAATATGGGAGTGTACATACACATACATCCTATATTGTCATGTTGAACAGACAGTTAATGTTAAAGTGAAGCGAATACTTTTCCACAGCAGAAACTGCACGTCAGGAAGGCCGGGACAAACACAAACTCAGGAATGGCAATATTATTTACTTTAAATTAATTTAGTTTTTATTCATACCGAAAAGTCGTGGTGAAAACGAAAATTATTTAAAATTTGCCATACACTGACAGCTCCTTGGTAACGACAGGCGCTCATTACTAGAATCATTTCAAGTGGAACAATGAGGAATGAAGTGTAAAATATTTTTGGGGGTCTTTCTCTTTTTTCTTGGCGAGGAAGGACAGGGAGCATCTCAGTTCTCTCCTTCCTCTCCAGTCTCTGGCTCATCTGCTGCATTATCAGACGTCCATAGCTGAAACACACAAGACAAAAAAACATTAACAATGCACTGACCAGAAGCATTTCAGAAGTCACTATCTAAAAATGGACACACTCACTGTATTGTAAGTCACTTTGGATAAAAGTAAAGCTAAAATGGTATATTATACATGTGCTCCACTTAGGTCAAATCATTTCAAACCCCTATACCCTAGCTAATCATTCACAAAATGGTACTGCCTCCTGCTTGAGATTAAAACACTAAACTAAGGGGGGTTGCAGTCGGTGCCTGTGTGGGTGAATGTATGTAGGTGGGATGTGTCCACTCATGTCGCTCGGTGGAGGGTGGGCAGATGTGCTGCAGGAGTGTCCAATCCCGTGGCGCCGTGGAGGGAGGCAGGAGGGTACTTACTGTGAGGTTGTCCCTAAGCAGCTGCATGATGAGGGTGCTGTCTTTGTACGAGTCTTCGCTCAGCGTGTCGAGCTCAGCGATGGCGTCATCAAAGGCCTACGAGCACACGCACAAATAATCAAACGGTTGATATATGCATATGAACAAGGAGATGAAAGGTGGAGAGAGAGAGGGCATATAATACAGCTCTGTCCCTGTATAGTGCGCACCCACATAATGGCACCCTATTCCCTATATGGTGCACTTCTTTTGACCAGAGCCATATGGGTCCCGGTCAAAAGAAAGCACCGTATAGGGAATAGGGTGCAGAGTGAGACGCCGCCAGTGTGGGCTTCTGTGTTGTGTCATTATCCCGACCTGTTTGGCCAGTGAGCAGGCCTTCTCTGGGGAGTTGAGGATCTCGTAGAAGAAGACAGAGAAGTTGAGGGCCAAGCCCAGGCGGATGGGGTGGGTGGGCTGCATCTCCTTCTTGCTGATGTCAAACGCCTCTTGGTACGAGTCTTGAGAGTTGGATATCGTCTCTGTGGGAGAGGAGGGGGGGTAAGAAGGAATAATTAAAGATAGAGCTCCGACTCTTAAAAACATTCTCTATGTCCCAAATGGCACCTTATTCCTTATATAGCGCACTACATTTCAGGCCCCTAGGCTCAAAAGTAGTACACTTCATAGGGATAAAGGCGCTATTTGGGACAAACCGATTGTCTCGGTTTCATTTCACAACCTTTGTAAAAATGTGACTTTGGTCAGGAAGTCATGTGTCTCCAGGCATCCATCACTGCTCCAGATGGAGTCACTTTCCTTTCCCTGCTCTGGCCTGGCCAATGTTCTGACCATTGTCAGCCTATCTGAAAGTGTTTCTGAGAGCTATGCCTATATGAGATAATGGACTTATAAATATCCTTTGTTGAGCACCGAAGCTACAAATAGTGCCGTGGCATTAAGAATAACAAAGTACCGGGGGGCTCTAAGGCACTGCATTGCATGCAGTAGTGCTAGAGGCGTTACTATGGTCCCGGGTTCATATCCCGAGCTGTGCCACAACCAGCCGTGGTTGGGAGTCCCATAGGACGGCGCACAATTGGCCCAGCGTCGTCCGGGTTAGAGGAGGGTTTGGCCAGTGGGGTTTTACTTGGCTCGTCGCGCTCTAGTGACTCCTTGTGGGGGGCCGGTTGCCTGCGGGCTGACCTCGGATGCCAGTTGAAAGGTGTTTCCGCCGACACATTGGTGCAGCTGGCTTCCGGGTTAAGCTGGCGGGTGTTAAGAGCGGTTAGCCAGGTCATGTTTCGGAGGACGCATGATTCAACCTTCGCCTCTCCCGAGCCCGTTGGGGAGTTCCAGCGATGAGACGAGATCGCCAAAAAATTGGGGAGAAAAAGGGGGTAAAATCGAAAAATATATGTATAAAAAGAATAACAAAGTACCAAATAATCCCCTGATATGGTCCATGTGGACCTAATTGCAGAGTGCCTGAAGTGGCTGCCAAAATAAGCCAGCGAGCGTTATGCTACTAACTGATTAGACCTAGGCCTACATTTCAACTGTTCATTTGTAGCTGGTGCCAGACAGAGACACATCCTCCCCTTCCCCGTTTCAACCCCGTCCATCTTCAATTGGGGCAGGAGGGAGGGACGAGACCCCCAGGAAGGGAACATTCATACACCCATCTCCACGTTCAGAGCCCAAACTAACTCAGCCTGCAATAAATCAACAAACTTGAATCCCCTGAAGCTAGAGGTCTGGATGGCGCTCAAACACACAGAATGTATTTACATATTTTTTTCTTCCAGAGGGTGATGCATGCTTGAGTAAACGCTTGTTAAATACCTTCGAGCTCTATAATGATTTGAGGGGAAACAGGAAAACAAAACCAGATGCCTTATCAACACATACTGTCTGACAACAAAACAATATCAACAAACAAAAAGATAACTGATGAGCATTCCAAATGGCACCCGGTTCATTTCCCTTCTAGTACACCATGGTTGACCAGGGTCCAGGGATTTGGTCAAAATTAGTGCACTAAACAGAATAGGGTTCCATTTGAGACACAGAGCTGCTGTCCTCCCTGGTACACTGTCTCCTCTACAACATAACCATCATTTCATTTCATGGCCAGACTATAACCTCATAAGCCCCTGTAATCCTTTCTACTACAATGCAGTTTATGATTGAGTCTTTTATCCACTGTAAACTCCTGGCTCCAGATACAAGGAGGGACAGGGAGACCAGTGGGAGCTAGGGCTGGGAATTGACACGGACCTCACGATACGATATTATCACGATACTTAGGTGTCGATAAGATATGCATTGCGATTCTCACGTTTCTATATGTATTGTGAATTGATACGGCGATTTGATGTTCCAAACATATTGCTCACTACATGTCCGCTACAGAGGGAGAAGAGAAAACGAGTTTTGATCAGTCAGGGAAATAAGTGCTGAAAACATGTTGCTCACTATTTAAAAAGAAGATGGAGAACAAGCTATAGGCTGTTGGGCTCCCAAGTGGCGCAGCGGTCTAAGGCACTGCATCTCAGTGCTAGAGGCGTCAGACCCTGGTTCGATTCCAGGCTGTATCACAACTGGCCATGATTGGGAGTCCCATAGGGTGACACACAATTGGCCCAGCGTCGTCTGGGTTAGGGTTTGGCCGGGGTACGCCTTCATTGTAAATAAGAATTTGTTCTTAACTGGCTTGCCTAGTTAAATAAAAAAATACCAGAGTTTTGGTGCAGGTACTGCAAACTAGCGCTAGCTAACACTACCTACACTAGCCAAAAATAAATAAAAATGTTCACAAATTGAAACTTGGAGTCAAATATCGATATAATATCATCCAGAAATAATATTGCAATATGTAACTATCAATCCCCCACCCCCCCCCCCCCCCCCCCCCCGTCCTGAGAGAATGAATCTGAGTCCCAAATGACAGCCTATTCCCTATATAATGCACTACTTTTGACCAGGGCCCTTAGAGAATAGGGTGCCATTTAGGACATGGTCCATGTTCAAAAGTAGTAACATATATGGGGAATAGGGTGCCATTTGGTACGTAGACGGCGACTGATCAGTCCAGAGGACCAGTACTTACCCTTCTTGTCATCTGCGGAGGCCACCTCAGCCAGGTATCTGTAGTAGTCTCCCTTCATCTTCAAATAGAACACTTTGCTCTCCGCATTAGGAGCATTTTCAATCAAATATTTGCTCAGCAGCCCCTGAGGGAAAAAACCGACAGGAGGAGAGTTAATATTAATGTGAAGAACTATTTGAGACGCATGTCTGCGTCTCAAATAGCACCCCATTCCTTACATAGTACACTTGGGCCCTGGTAAAAATGTGTGCACTATATAGGGTGCCATTTGGGACACGTCCCAACTCATTTTGTACACAGACAGGATTCCAAGACAGGCCACAGTTCAATAATTAAAATTGGAGGGAGAAAATAATTGGAAGAAATGCTTAGAAGTTGTAACTTCAAGTAAAAAAGTATATTTTTCATTAAATGTGACCTGCTTTGAAGAGGAGAAAGAAAATACTGTGGCATCCAGAGGGGGAGTGCTTCTTCAGCAACAGAAAATATCATTTACAAAAAGGGAAAAAATAAATGTGATGGGCTCCTTCCTTTGGCCAGTGGTGCAGGATGACTCGGGTTAAACAAAACCTTGGACATGATCTTTTGGAGTTAAATTCTCGCAAACACACCAAAACACTCTGCATGGTTATCGCGCACATAAAACATTGAATGAGTCTCAAACAGCACCCGATTCCCAGAATTGGTCAAAATTAGCGCACTATACAGGGTGCAATTTGGGACAAACCCCTATCAATTATTGTAGCTGCACTTTGTTGACTTATCCGTTGCCTCAGATTGTGCGTTACTCCCACAAACAGGTTGTGGTTGGCATTTACATGCACATAACACTGGTACGAAAGAATGAGCACTCCACAACCAGCTTCCTGTGTAAACCGAACAATCGTCCACTTCCTCTTAATAAGGGCACGCTGCTTACAGCAGTAGACAGAGTCCTACCTAGAGACCACGTGCGTTAGGTAGCCTGGTCCCACATACGTTTGTGCTCGTCTACTCCACAAGTGTTATTGTCGAGTCAATCGTGTTTGGCATGGCAAATGAGTGACAGGTGGTTGGCACGACAGCACAAACTGGCACGAGACTACACGTGTGGTAAGCAGTTATCCGCTCCCTGCATCTGCGGCGGTCAGTACTACAGCATGGTGAGGCCAATGTTCAGCCCCAAGGAGGGAGGCAGGAAGGAATTACAAATGACATCATTTGTGTTTCGTCTGTGTAGCGGGCCGAACCCAGAAAACACAGTGAAAGATGCGGAGGAGGCAGAGAGATAACCCAGTGAAAGGCTCGAGTGAAGGTGATACCAACTACAGGCTGCAGTTAATGCTGGCTCTCTAATACCTGATTATCAGCTCGGCGTGGGTGTGACGAGAATCTGACAGCCTGGGTGAGACGCCCGGTGACAGCACTGACGCACAGGCAACTACACTTGCCAGAGCACAGCACTGACGTACAGGCAGGGCTGTCACGGTGACCGTACTACAACCACACCGGCAGTCACGAGTCATGACCGCAGTCAAATTCCACGTGACTGTTGAGTCATGGAAACTAGGCTTCTCCAAAATGGCACTACCTGGCTGGCATTAAACGAACCGGGGGAAAAGCGTCCTCCATTCGCTATTCAAGTGCATACAGATGTCTTTTATCCCCACTGCCCCTGTTCCCGACAGGTGCATGATAAATCACAACTAATTTCACACGTTATTTAGTATATGTAAAGACAAGATAATATTGAGAATAGTCTGATGAGTGAGAATATCATCACTTGATGCCCAGAGGGTGCAGTCTAAGGCAAGAAACGGCACATTCATTTTTTTGCAACTTTTTCCAATAGTAGTCACATGCTTTAAGTAGCCTAGCCCATAGGCCTATATGTTTTGTATAATAACTGAAGTGGCCAAATACATACACACATATATACACACACACACACACACACACAAAAGTAATAAAATCGAGCACACAGCCATGCAATCGCCATTGTCGAACATTGGCGGTAGAATGGCCTTACCGAAGACCTCTGACTTTCAACGTGGCACAGTCATAGGATGCCACATTCCCAACAAGTCAGTTTGTCAAATTTCTGCCCTGCTAGAGCTGCCCCGGTCAACTGTAAGTGCTGTTATTGTGAAGTGGAAACGTCTAGGATGAACAACGGCTCAGCCGTGAAGTGGTAGGCCACACAAGCTCACAGAACGTGATCGCCGAGTGCTGAAGCGCATAAAAATTCAAAAAAAGAAGAAAAAAAATCAAATCGCCTCTCCTCAGTTGCAACACTCACTACGGAGTTCCAAACTGCCTGCAACGTCAGCACAATAACTTCTTGTCAGGAGCTTCATGAAATGGGTTTCCATGGCCGAGGAGCCACAAACAAGCCTAAGACCATGCGCAATGCCAAGCGTTGGCTGGAGTGGTGTAAAGCTCGCCGTCATTGGACTCTGGAGCAGTGGAAACGCATCGTCTGGAGTGATGAATCACGCGTCACCATCTGTCAGCCCAACGGACAAATATATTTCGATTTGTTTAACACTTTTTTGGTTACTACATGATTCCATTTGTGTTATTTCATAGTTTTGACATATTCACTAGTATTCTACAATGTAGAAAATCGAAAAATAAAAAATAGCCCTGGAATGAGTAGGTGTATCCAAACTTCTGACTGGTACTGTATATTAGTAGGCAATATGTAAAGACCAGATTAAATTGAGAATATTCTGATAGGTGAGAATATTATCAAGTGCTTTTAAAAATTGTGAATGAGAGACTGATAAAGTGTGTGCAGCCTGCGCAAGAGAGAGCAGAGCGCATGCCTTTCATGCAACTTTTTTTCAAATCATCAGTCACATGATGCAGGCCATTTTTGTATTTTTCTAATACATTTGAAGGTTTGTATCACAACTACAGCTGCAAAATAATTCTAAATTAAGGAGAACCTGTTTCAAATGATCACTTAACCACTCAACACAGAATAGCCACACGTGCGCACTCCCTCAGAAATTGTTAGGGAAAAATATCCTTTCCATTTTATTCAGTTATCTTCAATTGTATTATTTTTACTATATACAGTTGAAGTCGGAAGATTACATACACCTTAGCCAAATACATTTAAACTCAGTTTTTCATAATTCCTGACATTTAATCCTAGTAAAAATTCCCTGTTTTAGGTCAGTTAGGATCACCACTTTATTTTAAGAATGTGAAATGTCAGAAAAACAGTAGAGAGAATTATTTATTTCAGCTTTTATTTCTTTCATCACATTCCCAGTGGGTCAGAAGTTTACATACACACAATTAGTATTTGGTAGCATTGCCTTTAAAATTGTTTAACGTTTGTCAAACGTTTCGGGTAGCCTTCCGCAAGCTTCCCATAATAAGTTGGGTGAATTTTGGCCCATTCCTCCTGACAGAGCTGGTGTAACAGTCAGGTTTCTAGGCCTCCTTGCTCGCACATGCTTTTTCAGTTCCGCCCACAAATGTTCTATAGGATTGAGGTCAGGGCTTTATGATGGCAATACCTTTGGGTTGTCCTTAAGCCATTTTGCCACAACTTTGGAAGTATGCTTGGGGTCATTGTCCATTTGGAAAACCCATTTGTGACCAAGCTTTAACTTCCTGACTGATGTCTTGAGAAGTTGCTTCAATATATCCACATAATTTTCCTCGTGCTTCACGGTTGGAATGGTGTTCTTCGGCTTGCAAGCTTCCCCCTTTTTCCTCCAAACATAACGATGGTCATTATGGCCAAACAGTTCCTATTTTGTTTCATCAGACCAGAGGACATTTCCCCAAAAAGTACAATCTTTAGTCTGGCTTTTTTTATGGCGGTTTTGGAGCAGTGGCTTCTTCCTTGCTGAGCGGCCTTTCAGGTTATGTCGATATAGGACTTGTTTTACTGTGGATATAGAAACTTTTGTACCTGTTTCCTCCAGCATCTTCACAAGGTCCTTTGCTGTTGTTCTGGGATTTATTTGCACCTTTCGTACCAAAGTACGTTCATCTCTAGGAGACAGAACCCGTCTCCTTCCTGAGCGGTATGACGGCTGCGTGGTCCCATGGTGTTTATACTTGCATACTATTGTTTGTACAGATGAATGTGGTACCTTCAGGCATTTGGAAGGCATCCTTGCTCCCAAGGATGAACCAGACTTGTGGAGGACTACAATTTTTTTCTCCAGATTTCTTTTGATTTTCCCATGATGTCAAGCAAAGAGGCACTGTGTTTGAAGGTAGGCCTTGAAATACATCCACAGGTACACCTCCAATTGACTCAAATTATGTCAATTAGCCTATCAGAAGCTTCTAAAGCCATTACATCATTTTCTGGAATTTTACAAGCTGTTTGAAAGGCACAGTCAACTTAGTGTATGTAAACTTCTGACCCACTGGAATTGTGATACAATGAAGTGAAATAATCTGTCTGTAAACAATTGTTGGAAAAATTACTTGTGTCATGCACAAAGATGTCCTAACCGACTTGCCAAAACTATAGTTTGTTAACAAGAAATTTGTGGAGTGGTTGAAAAATGAGTTTTAACGACTCCAACCTAAGTGTATGTCTAAGTGTATATCTTAGGTTGTAGTTGCCCCGCAGTACTGACGTACAGGCAACTACACCTGCCCCGCAGTACTGACGTACAGGCAACTACACCTGCCCCGCAGTACTGACGTACAGGCAACTACACCTGCCCCGCAGTACTGACGTACAGGCAACTACACCTGCCCCGCAGTACTGACGTACAGGCAACTACACCTGCCCCGCAGTACTGACGTACAGGCAACTACACCTGCCCCGCAGTACTGACGTACAGGCAACTACACCTGCCCCGCAGTACTGACGTACAGGCAACTACACCTGCCCCGCAGTACTGACGTACAGGCAACTACACCTGCCCCGCAGTACTGACGTACAGGCAACTACACCTGCCCCGCAGTACTGACGTACAGGCAACTACACCTGCCCCACAGTACTGACGTACAGGCAACTACACCTGCCCCACAGTACTGACGTACAGGCAACTACACCTGCCCCTCAGTACTGACAGACAGGCAACTACACCTGCCCCACAGTACTGACGTGCAGGTAAAGTGTTTTATTGTCACATAGACCAGACAGATCTTTCACCTCGTCAGCTCGGATATTTGAACCAGCGATCTTTCAGTTACTGGCCCAATGCTTTAACCACTAGGCTACCTGCCACCCACCCTCACTACAACTACCCTACCAACTGTTCACAGTGAGTGTCCCATGACACCATACTACCGCTGTAGATATGCACAGACAAGAGGGGAGATACTTTGGGATTTTGGGAATGAGGCCCTTTGTCAGAGTCAGATTAACTCGTGGATATCTTGTAGTTGGAAGGAAGCTGCTAACTAGCGGTAGCGCAATTGCTAGCGCTAGTTAGCCACTTCCTTCAAATGGCACACAGAGACATACAAATGCTATTCATGAGTTCATCTGACTCTACTTCCCAGAGGGCCTCATTTCCAAAATCCCGAAGTATCCGTTTAACTGTACAGCTTAAACTGCTGCTTGTTCTGTGAAGTCACTTGCTCACACATGCACACACTTAAGCCACGCAGCAAACCCAGGAAATGGGCTGAACCGGCTGCCATTTCCTCCGAGTGAAATCGTCACCACAAACATCCTTAGAGAAGCACTCCTCCATCCTCAGCAGCCACAGCGCTGAACGTGTGTGTGTGTGTTAGTAGCAGGTCAGTGAAGCAGAAGTCCTTCTCCTCAAAGGCTCATGGCGTGATTCAGCACCTCTAACTGAACATTTTACAAGGCAAAATAAAAATCTCAAAATCAGGCCTGACAGTTAGAGTGGAGAGCTCACTTAGACTCCTCAAGTGAGCATGCTGGGTTTTAATTTTATTTAACGAGGCAAGTCAGTTAAGATCAAATTCTTATTTACAATGACGGCCTACAACGGCCAAACCCTATGGACTCCCAATTACGGCCGGTTGTGATACAGCCTGGAATCAAACCAGGGTGTCTGTAGTGACGCCTCTAGCACTGAGATGCAGTGCCTTAGACCGCTGCGCCACTTGTTCAAGACTTATTGAATTATACACCAATTCTATCCTCCAATTTCTCTGCTGCCATCCTCTCTATGGTAGTGTCCCAAATGACACCCCATTTCCTATATAGTGCACTACTTTTGACCGGGACCCATAGGACTCAAAAATAGAGCACACCTTAGGGAATAGGGGGCCATTTGGGACGTAGACTATTTCTTCCAGTTTGATCTTATCCCTGGAGGGAGGGTGGGAATCAGGACAGAATAAATATATTCTCTTCCTATCATCACCAGCAACCTTCACAGATAAAGAGGGGAGGAATTTGTACACCTCCCTACCGCCTCCAGACAAACATGTGCTCAGACATTCAGTACGTCCCAAATGGCACCCTATTCTCTATTATAGCACACGACTTTTGACCAGTGCCCTATGGGTGGTGCACTACCACGGGAATAGGGTGCCATTTGGGACACAGCCATTCAAACAGAGCGCTGGGCACGGTCATGTCGTCAACACTCAGCCAACGTTGACTTTCACCCTATACCACAAGTGTTAGTCACTGACCTCCCTATGCACCTGGACAACCAAGCAGCAGGAGCATGTGAAATAAGGTGAACGTGGATGACGCTGTAGTGCCATACTGTGACCACCGAGCTTGATTCTTTCCATAGTCTAGCTACATTTAAAAACGGTCATCTGACCACAGCAGATGGCATATCCCCGTTATTCATGGTGACGAGAGCAAATGAACAGTATTACTAGCACAGGAAAAAAAACAAAAAGCTACCGGTGGCCATTTTATTTGGACTTATTTAACCCATTGAGCATAACACAGCACAAGAAGCAGCATATTACACAGTCAAACATTGGTCAAGTCAGTATCCTTACGGGTTTGTATGGGTTCGTGAGCAGCTTACCGTAGGTTACACAAATCCAGCCTGGTCCCAGATCTGTCTGTGCTCTTGCCAACGCCATGCATGTGGGTAGAGAGATCATTGGGAACGCAGAACGTGGGGGATAGAAGGGCGCCGTCATTGGCACCCATCCAACAAATATACCAAAATGGATATTCGCCAAATCCGTCATGATTTCTGTGCTCCAACATCTATACAAGCATTATACTCAGATTTGTACCCCGACATAGTGTGAAATAGACAAACAATTGCTAAATGTAGGCTAATTTGACGGGCGGCGGCGAGGAGATTCTCAATCTCTCCCCCACAGGGGGGGGGGGGGGCGCATGGGTGGCGTTGTCATTGTTTTGGTCAAATTCCATTGACCTCTTTACCAAACACGGAATGACAATGAGTTGACGTGACAGCACAGCACAGACAGGCAATACAAAATCACCTACTGTACCCAAAGTGTGATAACTTGACCAGACACAAACATCCCTGTCCCTGCGTGTACCCACTACCTAGAATATGTAATAACATACATACTTATTATGTAATAGGAGGCTGGAGCCATGAAGGCACTAGCCCAGAGGGGTCCTGTGTAGAGCAGGGCACTAACAGATGGCCAGTGCAGAATTAGAGCACACAGATGCTGCTCAGCCAGTGTGCGAACTAGCTCAGCATTGAGCCTGCCACACCAAAGCACTAGGCTACATCCTCAATGAACATTCGTGTCTGTCAGGGTTACACCTTCCTATACACACAGGACAGGAAGTGACACGGCAGGATGATGCTGTGTTCTTATATAAACAGAATATCTTTGGTTCTTTATTTGACAGGTATAGCTATAGAAGGGTGACATAAGATGAAAGGGTGGAGACTGGGATTGAACCCTGGTCTCCAGTGGGGAGGCGTGTACATGTGGCTTGTGCCGAGAGTATTGCCCACTTGACCATGGCTCTGCACGCCATATAGAGTATACCAAACATGAAGAGCACCCACCCCCCCACAACAACCTCAATTCGTCAGGCGTTCCACAGGGATGCTGGCCCATGTTGACTCCAATGCTTCCCACAGTTGTGTCAAGTTGGCTGGATGTCTTTTGGGTGGCGGACCATTCTTGATATACACGGGAAACTGTTGAGTGTGCAAAGCCCAGCAGTGTTGAAGTTCTTAACACAATACGGTATACCTGGCACCTACTACCATATCCCATTCAAAAGGCACTCTGAATGGCACACATTCCATGTCTCAATATTCAAGGCTTAAAAATATTTATTTAACCCGCCTCGTCGCCTTCATCTACACCGATCGAAGTATGTTTTGTACACTCAGTGTATGTCGGTTAAGTTAAGGGCCCGTGTGGATGAGAGCTTGGCTTGCTTCGATGACCAGCCTGACACCCCCATCACAGATCAAAAGGGTGTAAAGACCAGAGCAGCGTTTCCCCAACTCGTTTAACAGCACACATTTTTATTGTAGCCCCAGACAAACTCACCTAATTCAACTCTGAGGGTTTAATAAGTAAGTGACAAGTTGAATCAGCTGTACTTGTCCAGGGCTACAACAAAAATGTGTGCTGTTGAGGGAACTGGAGGACTGGAGTTAGGAAACACTGGAATAGATGATGGCCCCGTCTGGATTACTGGTAATCTGCTTTAATCCACCAGGGTGCTAGATCTAAACCTGATCCACAAGAAATGTAATACAATACTGAGCTTACCTCCATCACTAAACACCTAGAATTAAGTGTGTACTGCACAATTGAGTATGGAGGACAACTGTACAGACCAACATACAGTACCAATCAAACACACCTACTCAATCAAGGGTTTTTCTTTATTTTTACTATTTTCTACATTGTAGAATAATAGTGAAGACATCAAAACAATGAAATAAGACATATGGAATCATTTAGTAACCAAAAATATGTTAAACAAATCAAAATATATTTGAGATTCTTCAAAGTAGCCACCCTTTGCCTTGACAGCTTTGCACACTCTTGGCATTCTCTCAACCAACTTTAGGAGGAATACTTTTCCAACAGTCTTGAAGGAGTTCCCACATATGCTGAGCGCTTGTTGGCTGCTTTTCCTGCACTCTGCGGTCCAACTCATTAAAAAGGAAAGAAATTCCACAAATTAACAAGGCACACCTGTTAATTGAAATGCATTCCAGGTGAATACCTCATGAAGCTGGTTGAGAGAATGCCAAGAGTGTGCAAAGCTGTCATCAAGGCCAAGGGTGGCTACTTTGAAGAATCTCAAATATATTTTGATATGTTTAACACTTTTTTGGTTACTACATGATTCCATAGTTTTGATGTCTTCACTATTATTCTAAAATGTAGAAAATAGTAAAAATAAAGAAAAAACCCTGGAATGAGTAGGAGTGTCTAAACTGTTGACTGGTACTGTATGCTCAGGGCTAGTGTGTCTCCCTTGCTAAATGTCAAAGGTCTCAGACACAGCCTGTTGAACGAAGACACCGCACAAGTTCCCTTTTTGACAGGAAACCAACGAGTGTTAATACCCACCCCCAACTGTCACCACAGAGACAGAGCACCAGACAGACTGCAATAAATGTGGCTTAAGTGGTGAGGTAGTCCATTTCCACATTATAGAACTCTTCCTCTGGGAGTGTTGAGGTTGTGCATTAGGTTGTTCCATAGTAGACTAGCCAAGCTTTTAGAACCAATCCACCCCCTTTCCTTTGGGGCCCTGGATCTGCGTACCAAATGGTACCCTATTCTCTACATGGGGCTCTGTAGAGGTAGTGCACTATCAGCCCTGGTCAAAAGAAGTGCCCTATATAGAGAATAGGGTGCCATTAGGGAAGCACACCACACTGTTCGGAGGGATAAACTGAAAAATACAGCTAAGCTTCGCACAAACATCTCTGCCCTATTTAAAGCATGAGGGTGACGCATATATACTGAGGGTTATTGAGCTGGTTGACTAGTTAACCAGTACTATATATGGATGAAACGGTTACCGGTTTCACGATAAACCACAGTAAAATTCCTGACGATTAGTATTGCCTTTTCAATTATCATTAAAACCGATTACCACGGTTTGAAAAACTCACGGTAAATACTGTCCAGCATCAACCAAAGTTCAAATCAAATCAAAATTTTATTTGCCACATACACATGGTTAGTTAGCAACAGTCTGACGTAGGCGCAGCATGCAACGTGGGTTTTGTTTCGTGTGAAACATGGCGGAAGGCAGTGACAGCGCTCGGGAGATCTTTCTGCCTTCTAAGAACACCAAATCTGAAGTGTGGTCGTATTTTGGGTTTTACAAGAGTGCTTAGGGAAACTTAAAATCGAAGATGGTCACCTTGTCTGCAGAACATGCCGCCCCAAAAAATTGCTGCGAAAGGGGGCAACACTTCAAATCTCTTAAGTCATCTTCGTGACCACCACCCACTACTTTATAGCGAATGCAAAGTAAGTTCACTTTTAGCTCAATGCATGATGCGGGGACTTCGGAATGGGGGAAAATGCCCGTACGGGCTCGGGAGAGACGAAGGTCGAAAGCCGAAACACAACCCAACCGCACTGCTTCTTGACACAATGCACATTCAACCCGGAAGCCAGCCGCACCAATGTGTCGGAGGAAACACCGTGCACCCGGCTCCCTTGGTTAGCGCGCACTGCGCCCGGCCCGCCACAGGAGTCGCTGGTGCGCGACGAGACAAGGATATCCCTACCGGCCAAACCCTCCCTAACCCGGACGACGCTAGGCCAATTGTGCCTGGGCGCGAACCCAGAGTCTCTGGTGGCGCAGCTAGCGCTGCGATGCAGTGCCCTAGTCTTCTTAAGACTCATTTGTATTTATGTAAATTGTGCATGGGGTCATTGCAAATACGCAAATGCTACACAGAAGATAGACTGTGTGTGTGTATAATAATAAATATAATGTAACACCAATAATAATAATACTAGTACTACATTTGCCATTCCTTTGTTTACAGAGTGGGCGTGCAGTAGGCAAACCCAGTGATGCTACTGGTCCCTCATCTACAGTTGTGACACAGACACTCCAGCAAGTATTTCAAAGGCAGGCTGCTTATGCACCCACGTCAAAACATGCTCGAGACCTCACTGCAGCCCTTTCATATTACATTGCAAAGGAGATGATGCCATTTCAAATTGTTGAGAGGCCTGGCTTTCTGAGGCTGATGAAGGTTACCGTGCCTCACTACAAATGTTATTTGTTGTTTGTTTTGATTTGATTATTTGATTTGCTTACTTAAGGTTGTGTTCATTAAAACCTGCACGAGGGAAACTTACCTCTCATGGCCACACTGTGCCATCTTTAAATGTTAATGTTATTATTTTAATGTTTAAAACTTGGTGAAATTATTTCAGTGTGTCTCAGTACTTTTTGAACATTTCCGGCACATTTTAACAATACCGCGATAATACTGATAACAGGGATAATTCTGGCCACTATAATCGTGATATGAAATGTTCATACTGTTTCATCTCTAATACCATACACACAAGCTGAATACAGTGAGCCAATGGGAAGGTCATGCACTACTAATGCGAATCTCAGTCTTGTTTTACGCTTTAGGTGACTATGTCAAGGATGCAGTTGACAGAGACACCATCCAGGGTGTTGCATGAGTCTTCTTCTACGACTGGGTCCTGGTCAGATAAAGCAGGGCTCCTGCTCTTTTCTATCCATATCTACCCGCCGGATGGGGATGGGGAGGGTGGGGGTGGGAAGCTATGATTACACGAGTCAATCATAAAGAGTAGATCCTGCTGCAGTGGATAAACTGGCCACTCCAGGAACAGGCAGAATTAGAAGTAAATTAGCCCATAGTATTGGCACACCGTGGTGTTAAACCGTGTCTTTTAAAGTGGATGAACAATTAGGGGGCTGTGGCACCGGCAAGTAATCTAAGAGAGATTACAGGTACCGTCTGTCACCATGGCCACACCCACTTAAACCCTGCAGGCAGGAGTAAGAATAAACTCTCCCATAGTGACGGTAGATAAGACATCAATGTAAACAGGTCAGGCAACTCCCAGCCAACACTAGGACTCTGTCTCAAATAGCACCCTTTTGACTACTTTTTACCAAAGCCCCTATATGGGCTTGAATAGTGTGCCATTCGAGATGCAGCCACAGCCATTCTGTATAACAAAGAACTGAGGGACACCAAAGGCCACAGGATCCACCACCATCTCATTGGGTCGGGCACATGATCAGCCCAATGACAGCTCATGCTACAGTTGATCCCCGAAATAGTGTCACCGAGTCATTCAAAACAACATGGAGATCAAGGTGTGTGCTTAAAATTAGCTCAGTTGAACCGGAAATGTATAGAACATGTAAAAACCTTCCTGTACAAAAAAAAATAAAAAAAATAAAAAAAGGGCCATTGAATGAACAAAAGGGTAGGTCGGCAGGGGGCACACATTTTTAAAACATAGCGACAGGATTATGGCAGTGCTGTCACTTGCTAATATTATCTGTACCACAACTGCTTAGTATTATTTTAACGCGTCATCGTGTCTAGATGCTCCAACATCCCCACTGGAGGCCCAGTTCACATACTGCTGTTTAGCCTCATTTGATCTGGCATATCAAACTCAAGCAGCCAAGGCAACTAAACATCAGTCCAAGCAGAGCCCATTATTAGGTGGACATTTGCCATGCCCTTTGACTCAGAATGTATGACTATTCTGTTGACAACCCGTATAAAACTATTCAGTGAAATGTAAAAAGAGGAAGGGAAGACGTCCTGCCTGCCTTTACGGCCTGTGCCCGCCCTGCAAACCATACAGTGCATTCGGAAAGTATTCACACCCCTTCACTTTTTCCACCTTGTGTTACATTACAGCCTTATTCTAAAATGGAATCTTCAATCTACACACAATACCTGAAAATGACAAAGTGAAAACGGGTTTTTAGAAGACAGGATTGTGTCGAGGCACAGAATCTGGGGAAGGTTACGCAAAAAGCTCCCAAAGAACACAGTGGCCTCCATCATTCTTAAATGGAAGAAGTTTGGAACCACTAAGACTCTTCCTAGAGCTGGCCGCCCGGTCAAACCGACAGCTATCTCTACAGCCCTCCACCAATCAGGCCTTTATGGTAGAGTGGCCAGACTGAAGCCACTCCTCAGCAGGCACATGACAGCCCGCTTGGAGTTTGCCAAAAAGCACCCAATGGACTCTCAGACCATGAGAAACTATTTTCTCTGGTCTGATGAAACCAAGAATGGTCACATCTGGAGGACACCAGGCACCGCGGCAGGGACTGGGAGACTAGTCAGGATCGAGGGAAAGATGAACGGAGCAAAGTAGAGATATCCTTGATGAAAACCTGCTCCAGAGCGCTCAGGAGCTCAGACTGGAAGTAGAACCTTCGCCCCAACAGGACAACGACCCTAAGAGCACAGCAAAGACAATGCAGGAGTGGCTTCGGGACAAGTCTCTGAATGTCCTTGAGTGGCCCAGCGAGAGCCCGAACTTGAAACCAATCGAACATCTCTGCAGAGACCTGAAAATAGCTGTGCAGTGACGCTCCACATCCAACCTTACAGAGCTCGAGGGGATCTGCAGAGAAGAATGGGAGAAACGCCCCAAATACAGGTGTGCCAACCTTGTAGCGTCATACCCAAGAAGACTCAAGGCTGTAATCGCTGCCAAAGGTGCTTCAACAAAGTACAGAGTAAAGGGTCTGAATAATTGTAAAAAAAATAACTAAAAAACAGTTTTTACTTTGTCATTATGGGGTATTGTGTGTAGATTTATAAGGGGGAAAAAACAATTGAATCCATTTTAGAATAAGGCTGTAAAGTAACAATGTGGAAAGGGTCAAGGGGTCTGAATACTTTCCGAATGCACTGTATTGATTGTGAGCAGCAGTGGAAAGGGGAGGTCATTCCACTGCACCACTGTGGCTCAGATAATCAATTGGTGCAGCCGTTCTGCATAGTTTCAGACAAACATCACACCAATAGAAGCACTGCAATGTTGAAGTCCATGAATGAGGGGCAGCATTGCATTAGTGGAAACCAACACTGTTCTCAGGGCAGGTTTTAGCTAGATACTGTATATGTTTGAGTCGTGTCTGAGGAAATGTTTGCATTTTAACCTGCCACATTCATTTGCCTAACCTGCCACGTTAATTATTCTAACCTGCTACGAAAAGTAACTTCTGCTAGTCAAAACTGGCAGACCCAGCCAGAGAACAGTCTTGGTTTCCACTAACGCAATACAGCAAATAAGGAATTTATAGGACTGCTCTATTTTGCACTACTAGAAAAGAGATTGTCATAAAGAAGGCGGATACAGTCAGTCAACCAAATCATCTCATCTCCAAAGAAAAAAAAATGGATGACAGCTTCTTTCTCTCTCCTCAGCCTCACAGAAACAGTGAGAATTTGTTGGTGATTCTATCAAGAAGCTTTTTTATACCACGATTGACCCCCACAAATGGTTTATTGTGGTCGTCACATACAGCCTGTCCTCAATTTCCAGCAGAGAAAGTGAACAGGGTAAATCAAATCTGGTTCTCGCAAAGCCATGCATGCCCACTCATTCTGACTGACAGAAAAACATTAACTCACCAATACATCGTTGCAGATGTCTCGCAACTCGGTCTCCACCTTATTCCGGTATTCCTTCACCATCTGAAGCTTCTTGTCGCTGCCCTCTGTCTTCTGCTCGATGGCGGAGATGACCCGCCATGCGGACCTCCGGGCCCCGACAACGTTCTTGTAGGCAACCGATAGAAGATTTCTCTCCTCACACGACAGCTCTGCCCCCTTCTCAGTTACCTCCTTCATGGACGAAGCCATGTCGTCGTAACGCTCAGCCTGCTCCGCCAGCTTGGCTTTCTGAATCAGCTCCGTTTTATCCATATTTATGTGTTATTTGATGTTCAAACTGTCGCTCGCAGATGCAAATAGAGTCCCAAGAGAGCAGAAGGAATGGGACAAAGATGTGGGGATAGATCGTGTAGATAGATCGTGTAGAACGATAGATATTTATAATCGTTGGACAGGTGAATGGAGGTACAGGTATGTTATCCAGACAGGGACACCTGGGGAGGACAATTAGATGATTGTTTAGGATGGCCAATGCTTGCACACAACTTGTAGTGATGAAGTTGGTTGGTTAGTTCACCTTTTACAAAAACAAATACATGAAATAGTTGACTTGTTAATATAACATTAGCTAGCTGGTTAACAGTCCTGGCTTGACACATAAATTACTCCGACTACTGCACACAGCTTTCACTCTCAGCGTCAAGCCAACCCAATCATGGTCGTGAGCGACCCAGTTCGGTTAAATGACACTAGCCAGACAATACTGTGTAACCTTGCCGCTTCCCCAATACTACAGTAACGTTAATACTTTTTTAAAACGTATGATGCCAATTTGTTAGTTAACGTTAGCCAACCATCTGCAGCGGAGGCTAGCCAGGCAGATGTAGTCTGCTAACTAACGTTAGCTGGCTAAAGTAACATAACTACTCTTCTAACTAGCTAATGACGTTAGACAGTTATAGTGTACTAGTAAAATTATTGGACGGATATGTTGTAATTCACTTGACTTGTTCAAGAGTTTACTATATCCTAATGTTACAACTTATGCCATCTCGTTTACAAGCAAGTGTGATGGTTTGCCCAATATCCAAATTTGATTGCCTAACAAACGAACGTTAGCTAGATGGCTGTCTGGCTGCAGTAAATAGCACGATACCGAATCATTTTTCTGAAGCAGTGGCAACCACACACCGTAAACTAACTAGCCATAGATAGACAGTTTACATTTCCTTACAAGATTGGCACAATCGAACTTGATCTTAAATATAGTAACCAAGCTACACATTCATTTCCAAGATATAAAGAAGAAGCAATATTTCCCAACCTTTAGTTCGCTAGGTTGTTCCGATCAGCCACTCCAAGTAGATACACTATGAGCTTCGGGCAGGCGAAAAAAATCTACGCCTTCAACCAAACATGGCCAAAGGGCGTGTCCAACTAAACAATAGCCCTATGAGAACCCGTCTTTGAATCGGAAATACCCGTCACAGTTCAAAACAAGAACTAATAGGACGATAGCGCGGGGAAAGAAGAAGGGATTTTGAGGCAACGGGGTTTCCTCCAATGGGCAAATTTCTTTTGCATGGCCAGGTAAGCGGAGTTGGTATGTTTTCTACAATTCCATTGGATCTTTAGGAAACTCTCCACTTATCCGGGGCACCGGGCCATGCAAAACGAACTCAACCAATTAAAGCAAGAGAGGAGACGTCATCATTACCATGGAAATCCAACGCCCTCCCGTCACACCAATAGAGATCGCCAGTTTGTACACCTAAAACCCGGAAATAAGTTACCTCTGGTTCGTTCAGCCATCATTTATAGGGAAAGAATAGGGTTTTGGAATAAACGCCGAAAATAAGGTCTATGGTTAACACAGGTTTAGGAGATCATATACGTTTTCTTCTATGAGATAATAATCAGTTAACGTGGCCTTTATGAATTATGAAGCCTTTATGTGATTTATGTGTTTTTTTATGATTATATACATTCTTCAAAATTAACAAAAATTACGTTAGTGGATGAAGATTATCTCATAGAACAAGACGTATAAGATCTCCTAAGCCTGTGTTATTTTTGTAGTTTAAAAACTGCATTCATTTTCCTCATAGGCTTTGTCCAACTAACTGTGGTGGAGTTGGTGTTGGTGCCTACAAAAACATGCCATTACTATTTCTCTCTATATACCTCAGTGCATTCCTCCAGAGATACTTTTGAGGAGATGGGAAACTCCTTTGGAATAGTATTAATGGCCATTGTGTACGTTGCCCATGCATCGTGGTCTGCCATGAATGGTCTGCCTACCCATGTGAGAGACGCAGACTCGGTCTCAACTTTTAAGTCTTTACTGAAGACTCATCTCTTCAGTGGGTCATATGATTGAGTGTAGTCTGGCCCAGGAGTGTGAAGGTGAACGGAAAGGCTCTGGAGCCCTTGCTGTCTCTGCCTGGCTGGTTCCCCTCTCCACTGGGATTATCTGCCTCTAGTGGTGTGGGGGCTGTGCTTTGGCAAAGTGGGTGGGGTTATATCCTTCCTGTTTGGCCCTGTCCGGGGGTATCATCGGATGGGGCCACAGTGTCTCCTGACCCCTCCTGTCTCAGCCTCCAGTATTTATGCTCAGGACTACCTGGCATGATGACTCCTTGCTGTCCCCAGTCCACCTGGCCGTGCTGTTGCTCCAGTTTCAACTGTTCTGCCTGCGGCTATGGAACCCTGACCTGTTCACCAGACGTGCTACCTGTCCCAGACCTGCTGTTTTCAACTCTCTAGAGACCGCAGGAGCGGTAGAGATACACTTAATGATCGGCTATGAAAAGCCAACTGACATTTACTCCTGAGGTGCTGACTTGCTGCACCCTCGACAACTACTGTGATTATTATTATATGACCATGCTGGTCATTTATGAACATTTGAACATCTTGGCCATGTTCTGTTATAATCTCCACCCGGCACAGCCAGAAGAGGACTGGCCACCCCTCATAGCCTGGTTCCTCCCTACGTTTCTTCCTAGGTTTTGGCCTTTCTAGGGAGTTTTTCCTAGCCACCGTGCTTCTACACCTGCATTGCTTGCTGTTTGGGGTTTTAGGCTGGGTTTCTGTACAGCACTTTGAGATATCAGCTGATGTAAGAAGGGCTATATAAATACATTTGATTTGATTTGATCGTCAATGGGCCACGAGGTGCATTCTGGGTGATTCTGGGACAAGGAGAGCTCTCCTTCAAGGAGTGAATTGGGCGCAAACGCAAAAACCCAACATTCGCATGAATTTCGTCAACAACAAGTACAACATTAAAACATTTTCAGAGATGTAAGATAATTAACTTGTTCTCTGTAATATTATATTCCTTTGGAATCGTGAGATTACGTACTTTTGAGGAAAATAGGCAGGTTTCTCAACTAATAGTGCTTTCAAGAAAACTGGGAACTCAAAAACAATTGGGTCAAATCATAATGTCAGTGACGTCTTCAGGTGAGAAAGTCAGAGCTTTAGGAAGAGGCCAATCGTTGCCAACTTGGAATTCAGAGTTGGATGACTGTTCAAAACTATTTTTCCCAGTCAGAGATCGTTCCCAGTTGTCTTGAACACAGTGAAGTCGGAAGTCTGACATTTCCGAGTTCCGAGTTGTTTTGAAAGCAGCATCATACCCTGACTTTGAGAAGGGATTACGTGACAATTAGCGTTAGCAACAGTGTGACGCAGCATGACAACATGAACGCGATTGGTCCACAGTCTGCTGGTTGGGGCGTTACGCGTTCCTCCAATTCATTTATTAATGGGATTCCTATCTCCTTCTTTCTGTAATATCTCTGATGTCACACACATACGCCGTCAATATAATCCATAGAGTAAACCATATTTGATCAGTAGGCTAGTGGGTGTGGCAGATTGAACAGGATTGTAGCCACACACACAGTTTTGCAAGATACTTTGCAGTTAAAATGTCATTAATGGTTGGATCAGCCTATACTGTTTTACCCAAATGTGTGACCACCAAGGATAAAGGAATAAGCTATTACAAGGTTTATGAACCCACTTGTTTTATTTCCAGGCCCTGGTCAAATGTAGTGTACTATATGGAATAGGGTGCCATTAGCGACTCAGCCCCCCAGAAGTGGGAATACACCTGCAATGCTGCATACACAAATGAATGGGTATCATAACCTCATGAAAAAAAATGCCACTATGTGAACAATATTGAATACAGATTTGATGGATTTGTCATCCATTGATTTGTCATCCATTGATTCAGAATGTCTTCATGAGGTCACCAGTACAATTAGACCCTGGTCTTGGTGGTGAATATCTGGGTGAGAGTTATGGGAGAGAATGTAATGGGGGAGGAGGGGTTGGTTTTTGTCATAAGGGCCAATGAGTGAAAGCAGTTCACAGTCTACATGGAACACTTGTCTTGTAGAACATACAAATCATACTGGAACGTCCAGATTAGCCTAACAAGTTTGAGAATGACCACCACAAATTCTAATGCAAGGAGGACTGCAAGGACCAGCTCTTTATTGTGGAATCTGTCGACAAGAGATCACCACCCACGTGTGTGTGTGTATGTGTGTGTGTGCGTGCATGCGTCTATGTGTGACATGAAATAGTAAAGTAAACCAACTCGTTTTCATTTTGTTCCGTAGTACGATTCTTTTAATAGATTATGATGACTGTACGCTTAAATAAAGGACAAATGAAATGTGCATTTCCCCGTGGCTTGGATGCAATCATTCCGGATGGCAGCGCCTGTATCCAGTGGTAGGCTCCTGCTCCTGCTCCTTTACCCCATCATTAGAGCCAGTCATGCAGGAAGACTGTGGAGAAGGAGCCCAGTGTCTGTCATGGAGACAGTGTCACAGTGAGAGAGGAGGGAAAGAAACAGGAAAGCCCAGTTGATATGCCCTATTCTCTACAAAGTGCACTATTTTTGACCAGGGCCCATAGAGTGGGTTGGAGGTAGAATTCCCTATCCCCCAGGAGACCACAGCCAGAAGACACAGACAACCTTTCATCTCAGAGAGAAGGCAAAGGTTTTTATGTGTGTATCTATGACAGAAGACACTGATGCCATGAAACCACTGTAGGTGTGTCAGCCCATTTCACAAATTCCACAAGATGATTGAGTTTAAGTGTGTACCCTGCAGAATGTGGCATTTTGAGTCCCCTCGGGAGATTTCTGGGCACTTTCACTAACTCCTGACATGCATACAGTCAGTCAATCAACGCCAAAGGTTTGTTTTGAAAAAGAAAGATACCAGATACCCATTATTCCTCTGTGTAATAGCAAAATCACATTAAACAAGGAGAGCGGTGTCTTGTCTCTCGTTCTGCTCTACAATTATGGTGTTACATAGGCTTTAATAAGCAAGGCAAGCCTAGGCATATGTATGGTGAGGTATGGCTGCACAGTGAATAGACAGGATAGATCGAGCTGCGTTTGTCAGTGTAACTAGACGGAAGCATTACCAGGAAAGCTTTGATAAAACACTGGGTTTGAGGGTTTATTCATCTGTAGAATGTTCTATTGCTGGTAGAAGAATGGGCAATGCGATTCTCTCTGTAGCAGAGATATGGATACGATTCTGGAGGTCTGGAATGTTCTCCTTTATGTGATCCCATCCATTATGCCAGAGGCAGAATGATGAGACACACCACCTCTTTTCCTCTGATTTACTGGAATGTTCTTCCGTTGCTAAGTCATAAATGTCATACTCTCTAGACTAGAGGAATCTTTGACACTCAGGGATCAACATAATCCAGAGAAAGCTAAGGCTCTGTATCTGAGGCATATGTACATTTTATTTTGTGCTGTTAAGGCTTTTTTGCATAGTCTTGAGTCACTGAGATCTAAAACAGCACGGTGCTGTCCATTGGTCACTATCCTCTCCTCTTATTTATGTATCAGTCATTCAGTCAGCAGCCTCACCTTCCCCGTTATACAAGCACAGTTCTGTGACAGGTAAATGTGTCGGAGAGGTTTCATGGGTTCAACGACCACAGCCCAGGTTTTATCTCAGTGGGTGTTTGATATACTGCACCTGCTCTGAGGGTGTTGAGAGAGAGAGAGCAAGGACGGGTAAAAAAAGAGAAAGAAAAAGAGAGTCAAAGGTACAGAGAGAGAGAGGGAGAGAGTTGACCGTAGCCTTATGTGTGGAGGTGGCTCTGCAATAGGGAGGGGAGGTGAAGTTAATGGCTAGAAAAGACTCTCTGGATTCCAGCTAGAACAAGGACACCGACACTGCTTTGTCAGGGTTGTGTATGTGTGAGAAGAGGCAGCCAGGGAGTGGCTATGCCCCTGCAAGACGCCACTAACCCCTTCTAACACACACCCATACCGCTCCTCTTCCTGCCAGCAAAGTAGATCACACAGGCTTGCAGCTAACTGTCGAGCTGCATTACGTAACAGGCACTCTTTCAGAAATGAGGAGAGAGAGAAGCCTCTGGGCGTTGTCTGGTCTCCTGAAACCTGCCTGGAAACAGGGTTTACTCAGGCATGCTCACTCAGCCTGAGCAGTAAGTATCAACCAACCTCCCCCTCGCTTCCCTTCTCAACCCCACACGCTCTGCTACTGCTATGCCTAATAGTGCAGTCAGTATGGCATTGAAGCACACATTCCTCCTTCTGTGCTACTGACTGTCTTAAAAGCACCTTATTTAGAGGGTACATTGAACGTGGTGAGTGGTGATTACACAGACTTAGGTTTATCCATGTACTCCCTCCTCTTTCCTCCAGAACAATGGCTCTAAAAAATATAGGAATACCGTGCACCAAGCTTGTGAAATTTCTCAAAATCATTATCATTTTATTGCAGTTTCATCACTCCCATTTGCATGCACAACGTCCCCTGAACTCTCTGTGATATTGCTCTGCTCGGCGGTACTGAAACTAATTCCCCAATACAATTTTTTTTTTAAATTTCCGCTACCGTGAAATTGAGAGAGAAAACGTTTTTAATAAAGCTTAAGGGGACTTTAATGTCATTTTCAGCTCAGTGAATTTCACACTTTTGATTAGTTAACCTTGAAATGCTGAGTCATCACGATGCTCCAGGGGTAGCTAGCGTTACATGGTGCTTCTTGTCCCCACAGGTAGGCAGACGTCACTCAGCCATGGCTCAGGCTTAGTCATACCCCCCAGACCACCTTCCCAAGCAGGCTGGGGCTGAGTGTAGGATGGAGCTACCCTTATGCACAGGGGCTGTATGTATCAAGTGTCTTAGAGCAGGAGCAGGGATTCATGAACAGTTTTGCCTTTCAGATTGTAATGAATACAGTTATTTGGACAGGGGTGACCTGATCCGAGATCAGCACCTACTCTGAGACACTTGATGCTGTACATATGGCCCCTGATCAAAGATAATGCTATGATTTTACCTTCAAATAGTTTTTGTTGCACAGAGGTTTGGTGAGCTGACCCTAGGTCAGGTCTGTAGATGGGCGCAAATTCTACTGTACATCCAGCTTGACAGAAACATAGCAACATCAGAGGGACATGTAAAACCACGAGATGGGTTCTTTATCCATCAGCATTGGCACAGGTCAAGTTGAGCGGTGGGACTTTTTCCACAAGGTTCCCCTTGGTCAGATACAGTAGCATAGAATTACATATAGAACATGTATATTTAATAGGATCTCTATGGTCCATAGGACCTTCTGTAATACCCATTGAGAGATTCTGTCATGATGTCATCTACACTGAGTGTACAAAAGATTAGGAACACCTGCTCTTTCCATGACAGACTGACCAGGTGAATCCAGGTGAAAGGTATGTTCCCTTATTGATGTCACCTGTTAAATCCACTTCAATCAGTGTAGATCGGTGGCCCGTGGCCCCCATTTTGTAGGCCCGTGGATGTGGGCACGCAGACACACGAGCCACTGCAGCTCCTCATGATGAGTTCCGTTTTTTGTGGCCCCCATCAAAGTTGCCCATACCTGGTGCAGACGAAGGAGAGGAGACAGGTTTAAGAAGGATTTTTAAATCTTGAGACAATTAAGACATGGATTGTGTATGTGTGCCATTCAGATGGTGAATGGGCAAGACAAAATATTTAAGTGCCTTTGAACGGGGTATGGTAGTAGGTGCCAGGCGCAACGGTTTGAGTTTGTCAAACTGCAACGCTGATGGGTTTTTCACGCTCAACAGTTTCTGTGTGTATCAACAATGGTCCACTACCCAAAGGACATCCAGCCAACTTGACACAACTGTGGGAAGCATTGGAGGCAACATGGGCCAGCATCCATGTGGAACGTTTTCGGCACCTTGTAGTCCATGCCCCGACGAATTGAGGCTGTTCCGAGGGCAAAATGAGGTGCATCACAGTATTAGGAAGGTGTTCCTTATGTTTTGTAACCTCAGTGTATATATGACCACCGTACCCATTAAGAATGCCCATTTCACCTTTCACAGACACATTAGGATTTTCATGTTACTGTGGGTCAAGAAAAAGTCAGCAGAAACGCGTAGAGATGTGATGTGTGCGTCATGCTTATCGGTAGTTTCACTGCACCCAAACCACCTCATTGATTACCTGTGCCTGAGTGTACAGAGAGAGAGAGATGTGCCATGTTATAGGGCCCTCACTTGTTCATCATAAAATGTTGTATCTACCACAGTTGAGGTCTATTCAAATTCAAGACATTCAATTCAGGTAGTAAAGTGAAATTAAATTCAATAATTTAAAAAAGGCCATCTAATTTCAACACCTTCTCAATAAGCTCAAAAGGAGAAGCGATTTATGGGAATCTTTTAAACATTTTTGGATTTTAAATTCAAACCACTTCCTGAATTGACTGACTTCAATTCAAATTGACCTCAACCCTGGTTGGTACTTCCTCCATATGAACCCCATATATAACCAGATGGGTGATCCTCAGGGATGTGTCTACAGTCTAATGACTTTCCCCATTGAGTGATGAAATAGGCATGTCATCTACATAGTGCAAATGGAATATAGATTTTTCAGGAAATACATTTGGCTAATGGACGTTTGATACATAACCGTTGGGATACAGCAGTAACTATCATACATGATAAATGGGTATGACAACTGTTTCAATCTGTTATATTAATATTAATCAGATGATATCTGTCCCCCTCCTGTATCAGTGTGGAACTGAAAACAAACTGTCCAATTAAAAACAAATCAATAAGCCATAAAATCTATCAGCCATAATATATATACAGTTGAAGTCAGAAGTTTACATACACCTTAGCCAAATACATTTAAACTCAGTTTTTCACATTTCCTGACATTTAATCCTAGTAAAATTCCCTGTCTAAGGTCAGTTAGGATCATCACTTTAATTTAAGAATGTGAAATGTCAGAATAATAGTAGAGAGAATTATTTATTTCAGATTGTATTTATTTCATCACATTCTCAGTGAGTCAGAATGTTACATACACTCAATTAGTATTTGGTAGCATTGCCTTTAAATTGTTTAACTTGGGTCAAACGTTTCAGGTAGCCTTCCACAAGCTTCCCACAATAAGTTGGGTGAATTTTGGCCCATTCCTCCTGACAGAGCTGGTGTAACTGAGTCAGGTTTCTAGGCCTCCTTGCTCGCACACGCTTTTTCAGTTTTGCCCACACATTTTTTATAGGATTGAGGTCAGGGCTTTCTGATGGCCACTCCAATACCTTGACTTTGTTGTCCTAAAGCCATTTTGCCACAACTTTGGAAGTATGCTTGGGGTCATTGTTCATTTGGAAGACCCATTTGCGACCAAGCTTTAACTTCCTGACTGATGTCTTGAGATATTGCTTCAATATATCCATATAATTTCCCTTCCTCATGATGCCATCTATTTTGTGAAGTGCACCAGTCCCTCCTGCAGCAAAGCACCCCCACAACATGATTCTGCCAACCCCGTGCTTCACGGTTGGGAAGGTGTTCTTCGGCTTGCAAGCCTCCCCCTTTTACCTCCAAACATAACGATGGTCATTTTGGCCAAATAGTTCTATTTTTGTTTCATCAGACCAGAGGACATTTCTCCAAAAAGTACGATCTTTGTCCAGTTGTAAACCATAGTCTGGCTTTTTTATGGAGGTTTTGGAGCAGTGGCTTCTTCCTTGCTGAGCGGCCTTTCAGGTTATGTCGATATAGGACTCGTTTTACTGTGGATATAGATACTTTTGTACCTGTTTCCTCCAGCATCTTCACAAGGTCCTTTGCTGTTGTTCTGGGATTGATTTGCACTTTTCGCACCAAAGAATGTTCATCTCTAGGAGACAGAATGCGTCTCCTTCCTGAGCGGTATGACAGCTGCATGGTCCCATGGTGTTTATACTTGCATACTATTGTTTGTACAGATGAACGTGGTACCTTCAGGCGTTTGGAAATTGCTCCCAAGGATGAACCAGACCTGTGGAGGTCTACAATTTTTTTTCTGAGGTCTTGCCTGATTTCTTTTGATTTTCCCATGATGTCAAGCAAAGAGGCACTGAGTTTGAAGGTAGGCCTTGAAATACATTCACAGGTACACCTCCAATTGACTCAAAGGATGTCAATTAGCCTATCAGAAGCTTCTAAAGCCATGACTTAATTTTCTGTAATTTTCCAAGCTGTTTAAAGGTACAGTCAACTTACCTGTTTAAAGGTACAGTCAACTGTATGTAAACTTCTGACCCACTGGAATTGTGATACAGTGAATTATAATTGAAATAATCTGTCTGTAAACAATTGTTGGAAAAATGACTTGTGTCAATCACAAAGTAGATGTCCTAACCGACTTGCCAAAACTATAGTTTGTGAACAAGAAATTCGTGGAGTGGTTGAAAAACGAGTTTTAATGACTCCAACCTAAGTGTATGTAAACTTCCGACTTCAACTGTAGGTGCCGAGAATAGAATGAGAAAGAGATAGTGCACAGTTTGCAGATTATTTGATATCACTGTATTCAGAAGGAGACCGGAAGTACGATAATGAGACAGAGGGTGTGTCCCAAATGACACCCTATTCAAATTGGACTCTGGTCAAAAGAAGTGCACTATATAGGGAATAGGCTGCTATTTGGGATGTAGACAGAGGGAGATAGGATGGCAGGGTGGAAATTCAGGCGTGTGAGTTGTGTACATACAGACAGGGCAGGCCGGGGGAGAGTCTGGACACAGACCCTTGAATGGGAGAATATATAAGCTTTGATCAGTTTTGCATTGTGTGATGAATAGTAATACCTGTTGCCATGATCACAAATTGCAGTCGTGAGTGTTGTGGTGATAGATCTTAGAGGAAGCGTTTTGTATTCTGTTCTAGACTATACTGTCTGAAATAAGCACGTCTGAAACAGACCAAATGTGCCCGAACAAGATATCCAATTCATATTAGTCAGATATATTCCTCTGCAGAAGGAAAAGTATAGGCAAATTGACATGCTGAGACATTTCTCAGTGCCACACCTTAATGCCTCCAAGTAACCAAATGATTTTCATGAATAAAAGATGGTGAGCTTGACTCAGGGAAGAGAACTAACTCAGCCTGTGTCTCAAAAGGCACCCTATTTCCTTCATAGTGCACTATTTTGGGGCCCTGGTCAAAAGTAGTGCCATTTTGAGAAGCAAAGCCTAGTCAAGATGCAGGGAAAGATTAGCCCATAGCACTGCTACTTAGAAAATGGTGCTCCTGTTCAGTTCTGTGCCAATTTCTCAAGTTGTAGTACCTGATAAGGGCCTGTACCTGGGCCCATTCCATCCAGGTATTTTTCTCCCTCTTAAATGCTCCCTTCCCCTCGATTAGACTCTGTGGGGCTCAGGGGTAGCCTCGTAATTATCAGACTGACTACAGCAGTGAACACGTAAGCTCGCCAGATCAGGCCGCTTGCGAGGCTAACTCAGTGGCTCGCCAAAGAGGGTTGCCCCAAATCAGAAATCTATAGAGTCTATTTAACTTAGCATCAACTAATGATCTGGTTGACTGGTAGCATCGTCACATGCCTCAGAGGATTTCGTGTTTGCACTTGAATGAAGAAAGGGTTTGATCAACTCAACTGTATAACCCTGGAGTGCATATTGGTGGCTTGCTTCTTGGTGTGCAAGGGCTGACAGGAGCACTAGCAGAGACTATCATCTCGTCTCAACTATCTCGAAACTGCAGTGGTAGCTCTGTACCAGAGGAGGCTGGTGGGAGGATGGGCTCAGAGTCAAACATGTGGTTCCCATATGTTTGATGTGTTT
Organism: Salvelinus namaycush; assembly: GCF_016432855.1. Taxonomy (NCBI): domain Eukaryota; kingdom Metazoa; phylum Chordata; class Actinopteri; order Salmoniformes; family Salmonidae; genus Salvelinus; species Salvelinus namaycush. The sequence goes on from NC_052330.1 coordinate 5,525,000, forward strand.
GACACCGTTCCATTTATTCCATTGCAGCCATTACAATTAGCGCGTCCTCCTGCAGCTCCTCCCACCAGCCTCCTCTGCTCTGTACGGCTGCCTTGGATGGTCTGCAGTGAGATGAGAGATGTGTGACGGGATGCTGATATCGAGCGTGTGTTGATGTATGGCTGGATGCATACTGAGATTGTTTAATCAAATCACCGCCAGACTCAGAGGAGGACTGCCTCTCAAATGGCACTTCATTCCCAATTTAGGAGAAAAATTCTGACCAGGGCCCGTATGGTTCCATTTGGGACGCAGTCAAGGAAAGCAGAACCTATCTATTATCGGAGGGCTTCCTAGGAAGAGTACAACTTTTGGGCGCTGTTTGAAACGCTGGCCCTGGTAACTTCTTGGACGTGGTTTAATATCGTACAGTATAAGGCTGAGTCAAGTATCATCGCCTTCATTTCTGGGCCTGTCAATACCTTGTCACCATGCAGAGCCTGTCTAATCAAAATGCTCAGGGGCATAAGTAGGTTGTGGTGTTTCTTTCCTCTTTGAAGTCTTATCTGGCTGAACTTTGCATGGTTTTTCAAGTGTGTACTCCGATCCCGCTACATATTGATTTCCTATGTCTATGTATTCTTTCTGGGTGGGCCTATTAAGTGCCTTGCTGTTCAGTTGCCACACAATACCATAGAGAAAGTAACTGAGTTGGTCTGTAACATAATATCCTACCTTAAAATGTCTGGAATTGTCATATCCATGAGGTCAAAAGGGGTTGCAACCTGCTATATGGTGTGAATTTATTGCCACCAATCTAGACCACTCAGAGTCAATATCACAAAGGAAATGGTTCGTCCAGTGCTGCTGTCAGCCAAACAATTCATCACAAAGAGTTATTTTTCATCACTGAATGTTGGATAGTACTATCTCAAGCAGCATAACAACAGCAGACGAGTGCTTTATAATGTAAAGTACCACTGTATCCGGTCAGTGGTACATACAGTGCCTCCGGAAAGTATTCAGACCCCTTACGTTTTTCCACATTTTGTTACGTTACAGCCTTATTCTAAAATTGATTCAATAAAAACAAATCCTCAGCAATCTACACACAATAAGTCATAGTGGCAAAGCAAAACCAGGTTTTTAGACATTTCTGGGGAAGATCTGGGGAAGAGTACCCTGTCGCGTTAGGCAGCTTGATGTACAAGTAGGGTTGCACATTTTGGGGAATATTCAGAGGAATTAACGGGAATATATGGGAATTAACGGAAATATATGGGAATTAACGGAAATATATGCTAATTAATATTAATACCATTTAAATGTCAATGTTTTTGACATTGACAACCAAGGTCGCCAGGTGCAAGGTGTTTCCTCCGACACATTGGTGCGGCTGGCTTCCGGGTTGGATGCGCGCTGTGTTAAGAAGCAGTGCAGCTTGGTTGGGTTGTGTTTCGGAGGACACATGGCTTTCGACCTTCGTCTCTCCCGAGCCCGTACGGGAGTTGTAGCGATGAGACAAGATAGTAATTACTAACAATTGGATACCACGAAATTGGGGAGAAAAAGGGGGTAAAATGTATATATTTTTAAAATGTCAATGTTTTTTGCATTGGATATACTTGCCACACCTGCTCCCGCTCTTCCTTCCCTTCCCCCAGCTGGCTTGCCCAGCGCCTATGTCTCGGCCGGTTCGCCCAGGTGGGACGCCGTGTGGCGCCCCTAGAGGGGGGGGGGGGGTACTGTCATGCCTGCTCCCGCTCTTCCTCCCTCTGGCGCCCTTGCCAGACTCCCCAACATTACGTACTCAAGCCACCTTCAGTATGCACACCTGCCTTTCCCTGTCACGCGCATCAGCGCTCATTGGACTCAGTTGGACTCAATTACTTGTGTAATTTCCTTCCCTATATCTGTCTGTTTCCTAGCTCTGTTCCCTGATTCGGGATTGTTTATCATATGTCCTTGTTTACCCGTGTGCTGACGCTGTTCCTGTCGTGTTCTATGTCTGTTCCCGATTAAATGTTTGACTCCCCGTACCTGCTTCTCATCTTCGGCGTCAAGTCCTTGCAATATTTACCATATCATATGGAGACAGACACATAAACCTTTTAGCATAAGTAGACATAATTGCAAATGATTAAATCCTTCCAATAGAAATAAAAAAAGTGTTTAGTTACAAATTGAACTATAATTAAATGAGTTGACCGTTCACATGGGATGATTTCACTGAACAACAAAAGATAGGGAATATTGAATGATCCCCAATGATTGATCGCAGCTCCCAAAAACGTTTTCAACATACATCTGTAAAATGATAGTCTAAACTGATGATCGTCTAAACAACTCCTTTGTAAGATACATTTTTTTAAATGAAACATGTTGTCACGACTTCCGCCGAAGTTGGTCCCTCTCCTTGTTCGGGCGGCGTTTGGCGGTCGACGTTACCGACCTTCTAGCATTCGCCGATCCACTTTTCATTTTCCATTGGTTTTGTCTCGTCTTCCATCACACCTGGTTCCAATTCCATCAATTACATGTGTATTTAACCCTCTGTTCCCACCCATGTTCTTGTCCGTAATTGTTTGTTGTAGTGCTCGTGCACGGTATGCTGGTATTTACCGGGTTTTGTTTGACCCATTTATTGTATTATTCTGTTGACGGTGGTTTATGGTTATTAAACACAACCGTTGTAAATTAGTTTCCGCTCTCCTGCGCCTGACTTCTCTGCCGCCAGTAGCATCGCATTACAAATGTATGGAAACAGGTGAATTAACGCTCCTCAGTTAGCAGGCTCAAGCAAGCTAAAACCCACATGGTAGCAAAAACTAACTAGCAGAAAGTGTTAACAAGTTAGAAATTATTTAAACACACTTTGCTGTAGGCTACTATTTACTAGTTAACAAAAAATCATGTATGTCATATAAAATATATTCACCCCTCCCAGTATTGTAATCAAAACTTACCAGAAAGCATGTAGTCCTTGGCTCAGACAGTGTAGTAGTGTGGGCTCAATAGCAACTCATTAGTGTGCAAGATCTTGAGAATCAGCTGTACATGTGATGGAAGAGTGCACTGCGCATGCAGAGAGTTGCAATTCCATTGAATTGGGGATAGTTTAACCAAAATATGCCACAAGACCTAGAATAGCCTTATGTGTATCACATAAAAAAAGGTTCACTGTTATAAGCTAACTTTTTTGAAGAATTTAAGCTAAATTCCCCAAATTCCAGGGCTTAACTTACCATGGAAAATTTCCAGAAATTTACCGGAAAGTTTCCGATCCTTTGCAACACTACATACAAGTACACCCCTTGGACAGGACGCTAGTCTATCGCAGGGCATTACCCCCAAGCTATCTCCTTAATGCTAAGTGCCAAGCAGAGATGCACCAGGTCCCATTTTTACATTCTTTGGTGTGACTCGGCAAGGGATTGAAATCACAACCTTGCAATCTCAAGGCGGACACTTTAACCACAAGGCCACTGAGTCAAGATGGTGGATCAGGCTCCTAATGGGGATGAGGCCCATAACCCTTTAAACCAGCGGGGGCTCTGATTCTACTCAACACCATCAAGAACAACCCCAAGTCAGCCCTGGAAGAGATCAACATCTCAACATTCTCGGAGGACCTGAGCCCTAGGACCATGCCTCATGACTAGCCTTCATGATGACTCCTTGTTGTCCCCAGTCCACCTGGCCGTGCTGCTGCTCCAGTTTCAACTGTTCTGCCTGCGGCAATGGAACCCTGACCTGTTCACTGTGATTACTATTATTTGACCATGCTGGTTATTTATGAACATTTGAACATCTTGGTCATGTTCTGTTATAATCTCCACCCGGCACAGCCAGAAGAGGACTGGCCATCCCTCATAACCTGGTTCCTCTCTAGGTTTCTTCCTAGGTTTTGGCCTTTCTAGGGAGTTTTTCCTAGCCACCGTGCTTCTACACCTGCATTGCTTGCTGTTTGGGTTTTAGGCTGGGTTTCTGTACAGCACTTTGATATATCGGCTGATGTAAGAAGGGCTATATAAATACATTTGACTTGATTTGATTCAACGGTGCTGGTAAACGAGGCCTTTGTGGAGCTGCTTGAGCCGTTGTGTCAGGACCATTCAGGTCTGGGGGTCCAGTAACAGGGGGTTACAGGCTCTGTCACCAGGACCAAGAAACCCTCCGTCGCACTCAACATCACACAGGACTTCCTTGCGGAGCCAAAGGAGGGCCTGATGGAATTGTTCCAGAGTTTGGATAAAGAGGGAACCATGTCTGTGGACAACAAAGAGTACAAGAAGATTGTGCAGCAAGCTAACATACCCCTGGATCAAGACCAGCTGGTGTGTCTGATCCAGAACTTTGACAAGTATTGTACAGGCAGAATAGACTACAGACGTTTGTGTAGGTTCTGGCACAGAAACAAAGACACAGCACTAGGACCGATTGTCCTCCATGATTATTAAAGTAAACAGAGAGTGTGGAGGGCGCTCGCCTTAAGGAGGCAGCTGCAGTCACTCGAGGGCAATGTCCATGAAGAGGGGATGAAGAGAGGTAGAAAGAGAAGGAGGAAGGACTGGGCTAAGCAACCCTCAAACTGAAGAAAATGTACTGAAACGGGGAGGGACTATCTGGACTTGCCCAATAAGAATTGCTTGTTTTCCCTTTCTGTTGAAAAAGGTTTTGCTACAGTGTGCATTAATGAATAGGCCCCAGATCCATCTCTGGGTTAGGATTCATCTGGGTCCAGTCCAGCAGTGTAATGACATACAGCAGCTAAGGAACAAAATGCTATGTTCCTGCGTCCTCTTCAAAGGGACAATCTGCGATTGCCACATCCCATTTTTGACTTTTAAATCATTTATATGTACCATTTGATTCTTGAACAATATAACTTATAAATGGCTCATGTGCTTAGTTCAACTGTCCTACCCAAACTTTAAGCTTGTTTTACTCCATTGTTTGTAAACACTGTAATTGTAAACAAATAGTGTATAGCCTCAGAATATGGTTAAAACTATAATGTTACCATGGATGGCCAGACCATGCATCTATAGCTCCGTCTATGAATTTGAGAGTGGTTACATTTCTCCAGTCCCATCCATCAGCTGTTTACGGAAACAGTGGCCCGGTGTCTGCTTTGTTATTGTTTGAACTGCAGATTGTGCGTTCAATTACACTCTGTTACCATTACATCAAGAGCAGGATGGGCACATAGTCTGGCTGACTGATTCTTAATGTCTTCCTTTTCATTAAATAAATAACAGACACCAGCACACTGATGAACGGTCCCACAGTTTTATTGTGTAACGTTTCGACCCGTGGTGCATCGATCCTTTATTTCAAATGTTTATTTTCTGTACCCAGCATCTGCATGTTACTGGATGTACATTCCAAACTAATCTTCCTTTCTCTTGCTCCCTCTCTACTGGGCTACTGTGATCCATGTTGCTGAGGAAGGTATATATAAATATATTAGATAGGAAGGGCAAAATAAATACATTAGATATATGCTCAAAGAGGGGAAGAAAAATCCAAGACAAGCATCTAAAACTAGGATGTTTCAATGTTAGAAAGCACTTTATACTAACTAAATGTAATTAAGCATTTATAATGGATTAGTAAATAGTTTATCAATCATTATTCACACATTTCTTAATGTTAGTAACCTAGTCATTCACACATTTACAAACAACTTGTAAAGTATTTAATAATGATTCGTAAGATGATTTATAAGATGTTTACTATAGGTCATTGTAAACCATTTACTAATCCTTCATATTTTTTGCGTGGTCTAATCTAAAGTGGGAAATGTATGCTTTATAAATCATTTATAAATGTTTTGAGTGACCAGTGTAATTTCTCACAAAAAGATGGACATGCCATTAGTAGACATTCCAGCAGTACCTGATGCTCCTCAAAATGGCCCCTAGAAAATATCCATGTGCTGACGCTGTTCCTGTCGTGTTCTATGTCTGTTCCTGAATAAATGTTTGACTCCCCGTACCTGCTTCTCATCTTCGGCGTCAGGTCCTTGCAATATTTACCATATCATATGGAGACAGACACATAAACCTTTTACCATAAGTAGACATAATTGCAAATGATTAAATCCTTCCAATAGAAATAAAAAAACTGTTTAGTTACAAATTGAACTATAATTAAATTAGTTGACTGTTCACATGGGATGATTTCACTGAACAACAAAAGAAAGGGAATATTGAATGATCCCCAATGATCGATCGCAGCTCCCAAAAACGTTTTCAACATACATCTGTAAAATGATAGTCTAAACTGATGATAGTCTAAACAACTCCTTTGTAAGATATTTTTTTTTTAAATGAAACATGTATGGAAACAGGTGAATTAACACTCCTCAGTTAGCAGGCTCAAGCAAGCTAAAACCCACATGGTAGCAAAAACTCAAAATGGCCCCTAGAAAATATCAATGGTTAAACAATAAGCACACAATCAAGAGGATGTATTAAACATAAGTGTTTTTTGGCAGTGACTTTTCTACCAAAACCAGTGTGGATTGCAGTCACTCCTTAGAGCAATCTAATCTCAGTTAACCCAGAACTAGAATCTTGCGTAATTTGGTCAGCTTCGTTATTTGGTTCTGGGTCCATGCGTGTTAGAAGTTGGGAGTTCCAGTTGCGAGATCTTGTGAGATCTAGGGGAAAACTCTCAGCCGAGGTGTGTGTGCGTGCGTGTACATGCAGAAAGAGAGTGAAATAGAATAGCTCACACTCTACACTCTGAATATACAATGAGCAACACTCACAAACTCTTGTCATTACTGTTAGCCCATATGACTAAGGTGATCGATAAGAGGTTGAACATCTTGAAGCGTTGCCACTGTGTCAGATAATCGATTCCAGTTGTATAATGGATGTTTTAGCCCAAGCTTTCACACACACACGCACAAACACAGCTTTCGTTATCCTGTTGAGCAGTGACAACAGCAGCTATCCAAACAGTCCCTCACCTCTCCTCACTGGTGGTAATGTATGGCTCCGTGGGGTCCATATTGTCATCACTACAGCTTGTGTCTCATGCTGGCAGAACAACTCTCAGAGAGAGGGCCCCATACAGAGACACTCTTCACACAATTAGCCTATACGTCTAGGGTTTCTCTCTCTCTCTCTCTCTCTCTCTCTCTCTCTCTCTCTCTCTCTCTCTCTCTCTCTCTCTCTCTCTCTCTCTCTCTCTCTCTCTCTCTCTCTCTCTCTCTCTCTCTCTCTCTCTCTCTCTCTCTCTCTCTCTCTCTCTCTCTCACACACACACACACACACACACACACACACACACACACACACACACACACACACACACACACACACACACACACACACACACACACTCACCCACTCTTAGGTATCTAACTGGGCTATTCACCAAAGTTGTAATTGGACTTTTCACATTGCTGGAAACATTATCTACACTGTGAAGGGGTAGCCGTGAATTTGACAGTAATTTACAAGAAGCACATTGGTAAGTTAAGTTACTGTATTTCATATTGCAGTACACCTTCTGTAATCTACAGTATCTAAGCAAGTACTGTGTAATGACACACAGTACAATACTGTATAATTGACTGTATTATACTGTAAAAAAAAGAAATAGTAACTGCTACCATAATCCTAATTAATTAAGGAATGGATGGATGAATGAATGAAATTCATTGAGGGGATTTGGGTTTGTATTTCACAGTATTTTACTGTAATTACATGGGATTGGTGCAAGCAGGTTGGCTGCTATGTGATGTGTTTAATGAGTCAGAAACAACAATACCATGAACTCACTAGTGGTCAAAATGTTTTTGGCACTCCAAAAATATGGTACGGTACGGTATTCTGAGGGATGGAATTGCAGTACACTTTAAAATACCCTGTTGTTTTTACAGTTATTTACTGGCAGCCAGTTACCTGTAAGAAACAATATATCGTTTAAAAAAGTGCAGTATGTTACCATACTGTATTTTATGGTATCCAATACTGCTACTGTAATTAATTTACGGTACCAATAATGCTACTGTAGTCATTTTATGTAACAAATACTCTTACTGTAATCTTTGGTACCGTTGTTTTATGTTAACTTACAGGTATATTTCCTGTAACCGGCTACTGGTTGCTATAAAAATACAGTAAATATACAATAAGTTACTGTGTTTTTACTGATAAATTGAGGTGTTTTTGCTGTATGCTGCTTAGTGTTAATTCATTGGGACTAGGAGGAGGGTGATGGTGTAGGGTTGCTTTGCTGGTGACACTGTCTGTGATTTATTTAGAATTCAAAGCACATTCTGCAGCGATACGCCATTCCATCTGGTTTGTGCTTAGTGGGACTATCATTTGTTTTTCAAGGCCGTGTATGGGCTATTTGACCAAAGAGAGTGATGGAGTGCTGCATCAGATGACCTGGCCTTCACAATCATCCGACCTCAACCCAATTGAGATGGTTTGGGATGAGTTAGACTGCAGAGTGAAGGAAAAGCAGCCAACGAGTGCTCAGCATATGTGGGAACTGCTTCAAGACGGTTGAAAAAGCATTCCCCATGAAGCTGGTTGAGAGAATGCCAAGAGTGTGCAAAGCTGTCATCAAGGCAAAGGGTGGCTACTTTGAAGAATCTCAAATATATTTTGATTTGTTTAACACTTTTATTGGTTACTACATGATTCCATATATGTTATTTCATAGTTTTGATGTCTTCACTATTATTCTACAATGTAGAAAATAGTAAAAATAAAGAAAAACCCTTGAAGGAGTAGGTGTGTCCAAACTTTTGACAATGTTGTGGGCGGGGAAAGAATTGCTGCATTTCGAATGATACTGTAATTCCACCCCACAGAATACAGAACCGTACCAAGTCTTTGGAGCGCCAAAAACCTGTTGACCACTAGTGGGTGAATGGTATTGTTGTTTCTGGATCATTAACATATTTTGAGGCATGCCTTGTAAGAGGCTATTTGTTTCACCCGTGAGTGAGAATGCTGTACCAATTTTACTCCCATGTGGTTACACTGCCCCATTAATTTAAACTGTATAGGGAACAGATTGGAGTAACAGTAAGTCTTAAACCTTAATTGGTTGCCATTTTGCCATGTCCTTAAGGGTCTGTTTTGCCCTGTAGTCGCTGCCAGTTTGTGACATATAAACATTTTTAGTTAGGGCAAATAATGTCTGAAATGTTGAAGTGGAAATTACTAACTTTAGAAACCTTTTTAAACCTTGAAGACAGTACAAGTTTGCATTATCTACTGTTCAAGAAATTTCCTACAACTACAGGGTGATAAAATGAAGATCCTACACCTTTTTTAAAATTTAAACTTAATTTAATCTATTTAACTACACCTGTATAAGTAGTGTTATGATTTTTGTGCTGTTAACAGACAATTTCAAACTAACCTCATGACAGGAATTTTGACTGAGTTGTGAAACACCCTGAAAGCCCATAAAACAGAGGATCCAACCTGGAACCAGATGCAGTGCTGGTCATAAAAATACAACAAATTATCTTTCCGCCCTGTCTGCTTCTACTCCCTCCCTGAGTATGGATCGTGTCCCAAATGGCACCCTATTCCCTATGCAATGCGCTACTTTTAACCAGGGTATGGTCTCTGGTCAAAATAAGTTAACTACATAGGGAATAGGGTGCCATTTGGGATGCAGACTGTGTCTTGTTTTAGGTGATGGGACGGCTCCCTACCTCTGAGGCAGCACTAAATATGGCTCATGATCAAGTGTCTATTTACCCCATGTTTTCCCATCTCTCAGGGTAACGGTGAGCATAAAGAGTAGCCTAACCCCTGAAGTGATTGTTTAGAGTTTGTTAGTGTTATTATTATGTCAGTTCTGTCACAAATATCACCCTATTCCCTATATAGTGCACATTTGACCAGAGCCTAATGACAGAAGTGCAAAACAGGGAATAGGGTGCCATTTACGACGTAAGCGTCCTTTGCATCTCTACTGACTTATCTAGGCTTGGTAAGGCAGGAAGGAGGATACAGCCAGCTAGACTGAAAAATAATGTAACTGTCACACCCTGATCTGTTTCACCTGTCCTCGTTATTGTCTCCACCTCCTCCAAGTGTCGCTTGTTTTCCCCAGGGTATGGTTTAAGACTGTCTCTCTGTGCCAGTTCGTCTTGTATGTCCAAGCCTACCAGCGTTTTTTCCCGTTTTCCTGCTTCGCCTTCCTGCTCTGCTTTGCTACCTCTGAAAAACCCCAATCACCCAGTCATTCTTTCCCTATCTGTGGTGAGTTTGTACAGCCTATCCCGACTCCCCGTGAACCCCGCTTACCTCCTCCAGAGCGATATTCGGGGAATCCTGGTACCTGCCGGGGTTTTCTTTCTCAGTGCTCGCTTATTTTTGAGCTACAGCCATCTTTGTTTTCTTCAGACCGATCGAAGATAGCGTATATAATTACGCTAATGTCGGGAAGGGCGCTCTCCTGGGCTACGGCAGTTTTATAAGGGATTTGCGTCAATTCAATCTGGTATCAGGACAAAATGTGATTCAGAGTCACCGAATATACTTTAGGTATTTTTATTAAACTCAAGCGATAAATGGTAAATGCAATTTTCGTATATACGGGTTCTCTGTATCACCTCGCAGGGCAGAACAGAGAACTGGCAGGATGTAAGTAAACAGCTGTTCTTATACTGTGACAGACTAGTTCCAACCCGTCTGTTGGCCTATCACAGTAGAGGCTGAGCGTGGTTTAAACTTTGCTCAGCCTATCGCCAGCGCTCAGGCTAGTCCCAGCCTCTTGGCGCTCTTTGGTGTCCCGGCGCTGTTGCTGTGTAGATTACGCTCCCTCACCCCAGAGGCTGAGGTCAGACAGCTCTGCAACATTGTCTGAGCTATTTGCACCTGCATACAAAGCACACTGTTCTCGCTCAAGGCTAACCACAGCTTCCCAGCACACTTATCTGGGGCTAACTGTTACTTCCAGCACACACACACAGACACCCAGGCGCCCAGGCTAACAGTTGCTAATATTATATCACATGTGATATAGCGTGGGTTATAGTGCAATAAACACAAATCGTAACAGTTTGGGAACAACAATCTGCCATTTGCGGTCATTTGGAGGAATTCATGGCAGAGCTGAGAAAAGTTTTTGAGTCTCCAGTATCCGGGAGAAAGGCGGCCAGCAAACTGCTTGACTTACGTCAAAACTCTCGTAGTGTGGCAGACTACGCGGTGGACTTTCGCGTGGTGGACTTTCCCACGTTGGCTGCCGAGAGTGCCTGGAATCTGGAGTCTCTTTTCGATACTTTTCTGCATGGATTATCTGAGGTAAAGGATGAGCTAGCTGCTCGGGAACTGCCGGTGGACCTCGACTCCCTTATCGTTTTAACCATTATAATTGATGGATGCCTAAGGGAACACAAGAGTGAGAGGAGGTCTGGTCTAGGGCACACTCGTGCACCCGATATGGCGCGTTCACCTCCTATGGAATCTGGAAGTTTCCGAAGGCAGCTCTTCCGAGAGGAGTCGAAGCCACCCGAGCTCTCTCGTGAATCTACGACGGGTGAGTTGGATACTCCTGAGCCTATGCAGTTGGGAAGAACTAGGCTATCAGTTTGGGAGCGCTCACGGAGGAGGACATTTTATAGCTACCTGCCCTATTAGGAAACCCTTGTCTTTAGTGGGTACCAGTACCATGGTGAGTCAGACTGGGAGTTCCCTAATTCCCATCACCCGCACACCCCTTTTTGCTCTTGTGCTGTGGGGAGACCAATCTAAGTCTCTCCGAGTACTCATTGACTCTGGGGCTGATGAAAATCTTATGGATGCCACAATAGCTTCGGAGCTTGGTATTCCCACTCAGCCTCTCTCTGTGCCCATGGATGCTAGGGCACTGGACGGTCGCTCTATAGGGGAAGTCACCAATAGTACTGTGCCCGTTCAATTACGGGTTTCTGGTAACCACAGTGAGACAATACATTTCCTCCTCATTACATCTCCCCATGTTCCGGTTGTGTTGGGATTTTCCTGGCTCCAAAAGCACAATCCTGTGATTGACTGGAACACAAGCTCCATCCATTTTGCCATTCCCACTGCCTTCAAGCACAGACTTCCTCAAGTCACCTCCCTCAGGATGTTAGCAAGACTGTGGATGTCTCTGCTATCCCCACAGAATACCATGACCTCCTGGAAGTGTTCAGTAAGGCACGTGCTACTTCCCTTCCCCCGCACCGTCCTTATGATTGTGCCATCGATCTTCTCCCAGGCACTACAGCACCTCGGGGTCGATTGTATTCTCTGTCTGGACCAGAGACCAAAGTTATGGAGGAGTACATAGAGGAGTCTCTGGCCACTGGGGCCGTCCGTCCGTCTGCATCTCCTGCCGGCGCAAGGTTTTTCTTTGTGGACTTTCTCCACAACTTTGGAAGTATGCTTGGGGTCATTGTCCATTTGGAAAATCCATTTGTGACCACACTTTAACTTCCTGACTGATGTCTTGAGATGTTGCTTCAATATATCCACATAATTTTTCATCCTCATGATGCCATCTATTTTGTGAAGTGCACCAGTCCCTCCTGCAGCAAAGCACCCCCACAACATGATGCTGCCACCCCCGTGCTCCCCCTTTTTCCTCCAAACATTACGATGGTCATTATGACCAAACAGTTCTATTTTTGTTTCATCAGACCAGAGGACATTTCTCCAAAAAGTACGATCTTTGTCCCAATGTGGAGTTGTAAACCGTAGTCTGGCTTTTTATGGTGGTTTTGGAGCAGTGGCTTCTTCCTTGCTGAGCGGCCTTTCAGGTTATGTCAATATAGGACTCGTTTTACTGTGGATATAGATACTTCTGTACCTGTTTCCTCCAGCATCTTCACAAAGTCCTTTGCTGTTGTTCTGGGATTGATTTGCACTTTTCGCACCAAAGTACGTTCATCTCTAGACAGAACCCGTCTCCTTCCTGAGCGGTATTACATTTACATTTAAGTCATTTAGCAGACGCTCTTATCTAGAGCGACTTACAAATTGGAAAGTTCATACATATTCATCCTGGTCCCCCCGTGGGGAATGAACCCACAACCCTGGCGTTGCAAGCGCCATGCTCTACCAACTGAGCCACACGGGTTGAACCAAGGCGAAACAACATGGTTGTGGACCGAATTGTAGAATCTCCACATGAAACCTGTACGTAGTCTGAGGACATGATCTCGGAGAAACTGAAGATGGACAACAGGAAGATTGAGGTGCACCCACAGAGCTGGAAAACCCACCACCAGCCCAGGTGACAGGCCCAAGCCGATAGTTGTCAAGTTCCTGAGGTTCAAGGACAAGGTTCTGGAAAGAGCCAAGAACTTGAGAGGAACGTATATCTTCCTCAACAAGGACTATCCTGAAGCTGTGCACCAGAAGAGGAAAGAGCTTATCCCAGCCATGAAAGCTGCCAGAGCGTGTGGCGACATTGCTTTCATCCGCTATGACAGGCTCATTGTCCACCCACCATCCAGAAGCCTGGAAGGAATGAGAGAGCCAAGCCCACGGGTTCGTAGCTTCAACCCCGCAGCACACACTCACACACACACACACCAACTGATTAATGGACTGCTGAATGTATATATATTTGTGTCTTGCTTTGTTTGCTCTTCTCCATATTATGTCTATCTTTGATAAGCTACCCAGGAAAAGGACTGAAAATAGCCCATATTAATATATAGACATCTGAGAAATTATGTTCAGGAAATCAATAACTTGCTAACATCAGATATCATTTGTATATTAGCCATTTCTGAAACTCAGTCAGATAATTCATTTGACGATACATCAGTAGCAATACAAGGATATAGCATCTATAGAAGAGACAGTAATTATTATGGAGGAGGTTTTGCTGTATATATTTAGAGAAGATGTCAATTGTTATTGAAGTGTTGTGGTTGCAGGTTCACTTGGCACATCTAAAGCCTTTTCTTTTGGGGTGTTGCTATAGGCCACCAGGTGCAAACAGTCAGTATCTAAATAATGTGTGAAATTATTGATAGTGTATGTGATGTAAACAGAGAGGTCTACTTTCTTAGGGACCTGAATATTGACTGTCCGCTCAAGAGGAAGCTTCTCACTGTAACCAGTGCCTGTAATCTGGTTCAGGTTATTAATCAACCACCCAGGGTGTTTACAAACACTACAGGAACAAGATCATCCACATGTATTGATCACATTTCTACTAATACTGTAGAACTTTGTTCTAAAGCTGTATCCGTACCCATTGCATGCAGTGATCCCAATATAGTGGCTATATCCAGGAAAGCCAAAGTTCCAAAAGATTTGTTCATCTGATGTGGTTAATTAGGAGCATCCAGACGCTGCACTTGATGAATTTATGAAATTGTTTCTTCCAATTATTGATAAACATGCACCTGTTAGAACTGTCAAGCCTCCATGGATTGATAAGGAATACCTAAGTCAGAATGCTGTTCATTGACTATAGCTCAGCCTTCAACAACATAGTACCCTCCAAGCTCATCATTAAGCTCGGGCCTTGAGTCTGAACCTTGCCTTATGCAACTGGGTCCTGGACTTCCTGACGGGCCGCCCCCTAGGTGGTGAAGGTAGGAAACAACACCTCCACTTAGCTGATTCTCAACACAGGGGGCCCACAAGGGTGCGTGCTCAGCCCCCTCTTGTACTCCCTGTTCACCCATGACTGCGTGGCCACACACGCCTCCAACTCAGTCATCAAGTTTGCAGGCATCACAACAGTAATAGGCCTGATTACCAACAATGACAAGACAGCCTACAGGGAGGAGGTGAGGGCCCTGGCAGACTGGGGCCAGGAAAATAACCTCTCTCTCAACGTCTACATAACGAAGGAGCTGATCGTAGACTTCAGGAAACAGCAGAGGGAGCACACCCCTATCCACATCGACAGAACCGCAGGAGAGAAGGTGGAAAGCTTCAATTTCCTCGGCATACACATCACTGACAATCTGAAATGGTCCACCCACACAGATGTGTGGTGAAAAAGGCGCAACTGCTCCGCCTGCAAACGCAGGGCTCTCCAGAGGGTGGTACGGTCTGCCTAACACATCCCCGGGGGCACACTGCCTGCCCTACAGCACCCGATGTCACAGGAAAGCCAAATAGATCATAAAGGACATCAACCACCCGAGCCAACGGCCTGTTCACCCCGCAATCATTCAGAAGGCGAGGTCAGTACAGGTGCATCAAAGCTGGGACCGAGAGACTGAAAAACAGCTTCTATCTCAAGGCCATCAGACTGTTAAATAGCCATCACTAGCCAGGTACTCATATGCGTATACTGTATTCTATTCTACTGTATTTAGTCAATGCCATTCCGGCAGTGCTCGTCCTAATATTTATATTTATATATTTCTTAATTCCATTCTTTTACTATTAGATTAGTGTGTATTGTTGTGAATTGCTAGATAATACTGCACTGTTAGAGCTAGGAACACAAGCATTTCGCTACACCCACAATAACATCTGCTAAATATGTGTATGTGACCAATAACATTTGATTTGATTTTAGATTTCAGTGCAGCCTTTGACATTATTGACCATAACCTGTTGTTGAGAAAACTTTTGTGCTATGGCTTTTCAGCGTCTGCCATATCATGGAATCAGAGCTACTGTATATATCTAATAGAACTCAGAGGGTTCTCTTTAATGGAAGCTTCTCTAATGTCAAACATATAAAGTGTGGTGTACTGGAGGGCAGCTATCTAGGCCCTCTACTCTTTTCTATTTTTACCAGTGACCTGCCACTGGCATTAAACAAAGCATGTGTGTCCATGCATGCTGATGATTCAACCATATATGCATCAGCAACCACAGCTAATGAAGTCACTGAAACCCTTAACAAAGAGTTGCAGTCTGTTTTGGAGTGGGTGGCCAGTAATAAACTGGTCCTGAACATCTCTAATACTAACAGCATTGCATTTTGTGCAAATCATTCCCTAAGTTCTAGACCTCACCTAAATCTGGTAATGAATCGTGTGGCTGTTGAACAAGTTGAGGAGACTAAATTACTTTGTGTTACCTTAGATTGTAAACTGTCATGATGGTCAAAACATATAGATTCAATGGTTGTAAAGATGGGGAGAGGTCTGTCCATAATAAAGTGATGCTCACACTCCAAAAAGCCAGTCCTGCACGCTCTAGTTATCACGTTTAAGGTAAGACCCAGGTGCAGACAGTATCGAAATAACAAAAGTTTATTATTCGAACAGGAGCAGGCAAAAGGACAGGTCAAGGGCAGGCAGAGGTCAATAATCCAGATAGGTGGGGCAAAGGTACAGGGCGGCAGGCAGACTCAGAGTCAGGGCAGGCAGGAATGGTCAAAACCGTAAACAAGAAAACAGGAACTATCGCAAAGACAGGAGCAAGGGAAAAAACGCTGGTAGGCTTGACAAACAAAACGAACTGGCAACTGACAAACAGAGAACACAGATATAAATACACACGGGATAATGGGGAAGATGGGCGACACCTGGAGGAGGGTGGAGACAATCCCAAAGACAGGTGAAACAGATCAGGGTGTGACACTAGTTTTGTCTTATCCTGATTATTGTCCAGTCATGTGGTCGAGTGCTGCAGGGAAAGACCTAGTTAAGCTGCAGTTGGCCCAGAACAGAGCGGCACGTCTTGCTCTTCATTGTAATCAGTGTGCTAATATAAATACTATGCATGCCTGTTTCTCTTGGCTAAGAGTTGAGGAGAGACTGACTGGATCACGTCTTCTTTTTATAAGAAACATTAATGTGTTGAAAATTACAAATTGTTTGCATAGTCAACTTACACACAGCTCTGACACACACACTTCCCCCACCAGACATGCCACCAGGGGTCTTTTCACAGTCCCCAAATCCAGAAAAAATGCAAGAATGTGTACAGTATTATATAAAGGCATTATTGCATGGAACTCCCTTTCATCTCATATTGCTGAAATGAACAGCAAACCTGGTTTCAAAAAACAGATAAAGCAACACCTCACGGCACAACGCCTCTCCCCTATTTGACCTAGATCGTTTGTGTGTATGTATTGATACGTAGGCTACATGTGCCTTTTTAAAATTTATGTAGTTCTGTCCATGAGCGGCTGTGTGGACCCCAGGAAGAGAAGCTGCTGCTTTCGCCACAGCTAATGGGGATCCTAATAAAATACCAAATACCATCCTAGCTGTAAAATAACCCAGCATATCTACAGTATATGGTAGATCTGAGGAAGCAGGTAGTGTTTTCTTCTTATTTCAAATGCTGAACTGTATTCACCACTGTATTCACAGTTTACCACAGAAAACACAAAGGTTTGATGATACAGACAGGGAATCCATCAAACTGTGTGCTGTATATTTCTGTCGTTGTCATTCTTGTCATCATAAAGTGGTCATGGTTAGTTTTCTTCAGTATTGAGCAGTCCAACCACAAATTGTCCAAACATGTGTCCGTCATGCAGACAACATAACCACTGGGCACACACTGGTTTGAATCAACGTTGGTTTTTACATAGGCCAGGCCATGTTGTTACCTCATATCCCAGTGATAATACCTTGCATGAAGAAAACACTTCAATTTGCTCAACCATTGGTTCAACTTACCCCATGGCCATTGGTTCAACTTACCGCAAGGCACACATTTGGACTATATTAGCCCACACAGCTGCAAGGATGCACTTTCATGTTAGGTTTAAGACCTCATATTGAAGCGTATAGAGAGATACCCCAACTGATAGTTTAGAACAATCTTAGGTCACACTTTAGGTCTACAGATGGACTATCCAAATAAAGTGTTACCCAATCTTAACATTTTCTAGTTTGGTTGAGATACAAGCCTCAGGAAACCTCTAACAGAATACATTTATTTGACTTTGTGAAAATCCGTTTTTTGGACCCAACTTGCTTACCACTTTAGCCATGAGGTTTCTTCCTTCACAGCGCTCTACAAGGTGCTGATTAATTCAAAGCATTTTAGACGTCACTGCAGTATGCCCACATACTTGAGTATAGCTCCGGGTCTTACACAAGTCCGAATTTCTTATAGACTCATTTTCTAGACATTAATGTACAGCAACATTTTTAGAAGTCACTGCAGGTCACCCGCCATTTGCATATGCACACATACTCAGCTGTGGGGCTTACAAGACCTGAATTTCATATCATTTTCAAGACCTCAATGTAGCAGTAGAACAAATATCACAATATCAGAATACAACTTCAAATAAAATAAATCAATGTAGGCTACAGCAGAACACACACATGAGAATATATAGGCTTCCTGCCTGTGTCATAATGTGATGCACATATTCAGATTAACTTCACAGTACAGAACAAGTTTGTAAAGGAAAGAAACTTTCCTACCTTAGTTTTCAAAACCTCCCACAATGACAGTCAATTTCAAGTCAAATTAAACTTTATTTGTCACATGCGCCGAATACAAGTGTAGACCTTACCGTGAAATGCTTACTTACAAGCCCTTAACCAACAGTGCAGTTCAAGAAGAGTTAAGGAAATATTTATCAAATAAACAAAAGTAAAAAATTATTAAAAGTAACACAATAAAGTAACAATAACGAGGCCATATCCAGGGGGTACCAGCACCGAGTCAATAATTAATTGTACATGTAGGTAGGGGTGAAGTGACTATGCAGAGATAATAAACAGCGATTAGCAGCAGTGTACAAAACAAATGGAGAGGGGGTGTCAATGTAAATAGTCCGGTGGCCATTTGATTAATTGTTCAGCAGTCTTATGGCTTTGGGGTAGAAGCTGTCAAGAAGCCAATACCAGTACTTTCCTGCTCAAAGCCATGAGCGGGCCTGTGGCTGTGACGTCCTTCTAAGGCTGTTCGGAAGACTCTGGCTGTAGTGTCTATTTTTTCATTTTGAGTGTTAACTATAACCTGGGTGTTCTCTCTAGCCTTGTCTACAATGCTTGCTGCCACCAAATGCGCCTACGTCTGAGGCCTACTAGCTAGTGGAGGTGCCGGTGGTGATATTGAATTGGGGTAAATTGGGACGCAGACATTGATTCTGGAGACTGGCTCCTACAGAAAGAGCTTGAAAGGACATCATCATTAATCTATGCCATTAGATTTCTTCTTCAAGGAGGTGGCTTTTAGCAAGAGGGAAATCGATCAAAATGTCACACGTTGTGACAATTTCTATTTATCTCTCCACCCGCATTACTTCATAATAGCCCAGTAACTCATTCTCTCTCTCTCGCTCTCTCTCGTCCTGTGTAGCCAGTTCATTTTCCGCTCCGACAAGCTGACCAATGAACTTTTCAGCAAGAGTAAACACAAAGTTAAATTCCTCACTCTGCTTTTTAAAAATCTCTCAATACATAAAGGGATGGATGTACGTTTCACATTAGTTTTTCAATTCCCTGCTCGTGTATCTATCATAAATGTTTGCAAAAACATTACCAGTAACTTCAGATATTAATACCGTTTGTAATACTGCAGTAATACTATATCTGTGATTTCAGATACAGTAGCATGACTCCCACGTCTTCTGTAGCTCTTACTGCTCTATTCCATTAAGCTGAGTGGACTCTCCCTCCCCTACTGAGAGAGAGACAGAGAGGGAGATAGAGCGAGAGAGAGAGCGAGAGAGAGAGAGAGTGACACAAATAGAGAGCGAGAGCGAGAGAGGGGGTAAGGGGAGAGAAGGAGAGGGAGAGAGAAAGAGAGAGAGAGAGAGAAAGATAGGGGAGAGAGAGTGACACAAATAGCGAGAGAGAGAGAGGAGAGAGAGAGAGAGAGACAGACTCAAATAGAGAGAGAGTGACTCAAATATATATATATATATATATATAGAGAGAGAGAGAGATAGTGACTCAAATAGAGAGAGAGAGAGAGAGAGAGAGAGAGAGAGAGAGAGAGAGAGAGAGAGAGAGAGAGAGATACAGATACAGATACAGAGATACAGAGATACAGAGAGAGATACAGAGAGAGATACAGAGAGAGATACAGAGAGAGAGACAGAGATACAGAGAGAGATACAGAGAGAGATAGATACAGAGAGAGAGACAGAGATACAGAGAGAGATACAGAGAGAGAGAGAGATACAGAGAGAGATACAGAGAGAGATAGATACAGAGAGAGATACAGAGAGAGATAGATACAGAGAGAGAGAGATACAGAGAGAGAGATACAGAGAGAGAGACAGAGATACAGAGATACAGAGAGAGAGAGATACAGAGAGAGAGACAGAGATACAGAGATACAGAGAGAGAGAGATACAGAGAGAGAGACAGAGATACAGAGATACAGAGAGAGAGAGATACAGAGAGAGAGACAGAGATACAGAGAGAGAGACAGAGATACAGAGATACAGAGAGAGAGAGATACAGAGAGAGAGACAGAGATACAGAGAGACAGAGATACAGAGATACAGAGAGAGAGAGATACAGAGAGAGAGAGATACAGAGATACAGAGAGAGAGAGATACAGAGAGCGAGACAGAGATACAGAGATACAGAGAGAGAGAGATACAGAGAGAGAGACAGAGAGAGATACAGATACAGAGAGAGAGACAGAGAGAGATACAGATACAGAGAGAGATACAGAGAGAGATACAGAGAGAGAGATACAGAGATACAGAGAGAGATACAGAGAGAGATACAGAGAGAGATACAGAGAAAGAGAGAGAGAGAAAGACCGAGAAAGACCGAGAAAGACCGAGAAAGACAGAGAAAGACAGAGACAGACCGAGAGAGACCTTCAACATGTTCTCCTCTCTGTCTCTCCTTCTATATCTCTCTTTTTTTTATCTCTCTCCATCTCAGAGCTCAACGGCACTCTTTGAGAATGACACAGAGTAGGCCATATTTGATTATGAGACACAAACCTGCAGGCCTCACCAGAGCTTGAGATTCTCACAAAATAGTAGGTCCCATGCTGATCAGCCTGCCGACTGCCATTACTGTAATACCCTGTCTGTCAATCAGCTTATCTAATCACATTCTAATAATGTTTCATACCATGAGGTTTGACATTTCATCAGCTATCAAAGCCATACTAACCCTTCCATAGGAGGCTGAGGGGAGGACGGCTCATAACAAAGGATGGACTGGAGTAAATGGAAAGGTACCGTCCTCCCCAATTAAGGTGCCACCAGCTGCCTTGGACCCCTTCCTGCTGTAAAGTGAACTGTGCTTTTCTCTTTTTCTGATTCATCCGTCTCTCTGGACCTGTGTGTCCAAGCATGTATACTACATCCATCCACATCCTGACACTCACCCTAGGTTAAGTCCCACAGCTGTCAATCAGAGGTGTGTTCATAGCAACCATGCAGGTGACATGAACTCTGACAGCTTGCCAACAGTATGTTGCTATGGAGATGCACAAACAGTGGATTAAACCAACTTGCAGGTCGAGGGACGGGCAGCATGGCATGAATGGGTGGAGGCTAGGAGACAGACAACAACAACAAGGGTGCATTACGTGATTGATTCATAAAGTCACCAGTGAAAAGGAAGGGTGGATGTGAATTGGGGGATGAATAAAAAAAATGAAGAGTGCAGTGTACGAATGGCTGACCTGCCATATATATATGGATTTTTTTCTCTTTGCTTCCACATTCTGTCAACACACACACGCACACGCACACGCACACACACACACACACACACAATAAAGCTGCCATGCTTTATTCCACACCATTGCATATGCTATTTGCCACTCTATATACCCCAGAGCTGTTTATGATAGAGTGCTCTAGCAGAACACTTCCGCCTGATGCTCAATGCGCTCCCAGTGAGCTACAAAGAGCTAGAGAGGGAGTGACACACTGTCATAAGCTACAGTAATCAGTTGTCTTGCAGACCACAGAGGAGGCGGAACATGCAGGTATGTCAGTGTGAAGCGGCTAGCCTGGGACTGGATCTAATCAAGTGAACCAGTCCCCTACCTTACAGACAATCACACATCTCTCATTAGCAGTCTGCCCGAGGTGCTCTGTATCCATCAGTTATGGGTGGTTACACACACGCGCACAAACACACACACATACACACAGACAGAGATAGTATATTTGCTTCACCCGCCATGTAGATACATGACTTCCTGCAATATTAGCTCTCACTGCTCACAGCATATCTTTATTTCCTCATTACGGACGATGTGATGAGGAACTTGACATTATCATTTTCTCATCGATGGATGGCTACCCTAAACTGCTCTGAGAAACCTCAAGTACCTTAGATCATTTTTCCTCTGGTAAATTGCTCTAGAAATGGCCCAGGGATCACTGTAGTAAGTCAG
Organism: Salvelinus namaycush; assembly: GCF_016432855.1. Taxonomy (NCBI): domain Eukaryota; kingdom Metazoa; phylum Chordata; class Actinopteri; order Salmoniformes; family Salmonidae; genus Salvelinus; species Salvelinus namaycush. Next base: position 5,547,229 of record NC_052330.1, read on the forward strand.
ATACATATGCAGAAAAATCACAACAAACGAAGACAATATTTATTTACAAGGGGAAGAAAACAAAGTGTGATAGACATTAGAAACATTGAGAGCAGCAGCAATGTGAGAGGATAAAGCCCCCAGTAAGTAGTCGTCCTCCCACAGTACACTACGGCCTAGCGCGGAGGAGGGAACGCTAGCTGCCATTACACAACAGTTAGGCGACTAGCTGCCCACACACACACCATATTATGGAACGGTAGATTGATATTGAGCAACATGAACTCAGCAAAAAAAGAAATTCCTTTCACTGTCAACTGCGTTTATTTTCAGCAAACTTAACATTTGTAAATATTTGTATGAACATAACAAGATTCAACAACTGAGACATAAACTGAACAAGTTCCACAGACATGTGACTAACATAAATGGAATAATGTGTCCCTGAACAAAGGGGGATCAAAATCAAAAGTACCAGTCAGTATCTGGTGTGGCCACCAGCTGCATTAAGTACTGCAGTGCATCTCCTCCCCGTGGACTGCACCAGATTTGCCTGTTCTTGCTGTGAGATGTTACCCCACTCTTCCACCAAGGCACCTGCAAGTTCCCGGACATTTCTGGGGGGAACGGCCCTAGCCCTCACCCTCCGATCCAACAGGTCCCAGACGTGCTCAATGGGTTTGAGACCCGGGCTCTTCACTGGCCATGGCAGAACACTGACATTCCTGTCTTGCAGGAAATCACGCACAGAACGAGCAGTATGGCTGGTGGCATTGTCATGCTGGAGGGTCATGTCAGGATGAGCCTGCAGGAAAGGTACCACATTTCCTGCTCCTTTTACTCTCTGTTCCAGACGTACTAGATGACCAGTTCTTATAGCCTTTAGCCGTATCCTTATCCTACTCCTCCTCTGTTCCTCTGGTGATGTAGAGGTTAATCCAGGCCCTGCAGTGCCTAGCTCCACTCCTATTCCCCAGGTGCTCTCATTTGTTGACTTCTGTAACCGTAAAAGCCTTGGTTTCATGCATGTTAACATTAGAAGCCTCTTCCCTAAGTTTGTGGTGCCACAGGGTTCAATTCTCGGGCCGACTCTCTTCTCTGTATACATCAATGATGTAGCTCTTGCTGCTGGTGATTCTCTGATCCACCTCTACGCAGACGACACCATTCTGTATACTTCTGGCCCTTCTTTGGACACTGTGTTAACTAACCTCCAGACGAGCTTCAATGCCATACAACTTTCCTTCCGTGGCCTCCAACTGCTCTTAAATGCAAGTAAAACTAAATGCATGCTCTTCAACCAATCGCTGCCCGCACCTGCCCGCCCGTCCAGCATCACTACTCTGGACGGTTCTGACTTAGAAAATGTGGACAACTACAAATACCTAGGTGTCTGGTTAGACTGTAAACTCTCCTTCCAGACTCATCCGTTTTGTCACCAAAGCCCCATATACTACCCACCACTGCGACCTGTACGCTCTCGTTGGCTGGCCCTCGCTTCATACTCGTCGCCAAACCAACTGGCTCCAGGTCATCTACAAGTCTTTGCTAGGTAAAGCCCCGCCTTATCTCAGCTCACTGGTCACCATAGCAGCACCCACCCGTAGCATGCGCTCCAGCAGGTATATCTCACTGGTCACCCCCAAAGTCAATTCCTCCTTTGGCCGCCTTTCCTTCCAGTTCTCTGCTGCCAATGACTGGAACTAACTGCAAAAATCACTGAAGCTGGAGACACATATCTCCCTCACTAGCTTTAAGCACCAGCTGTCAGAGGAGTTCACAAATCACTTCACCTGTACATAGCCCATCTGTAAATAGCCCATCCAACTACCTCATCCCCATACTGTATTTATTTATTTATCTTGCTCCTTTGCACCCCAGTATCTCTACTTGCACATTCATCTTCTGCACATCTATCATTCCAATGTTTAATTGCTATATTGTAATTACTTCGCCACCATGGCCTAGTTATTGCCTTACCTCCCTTATCTTACCTCATTTGCACACAATGTATATATACTTGTTTTTCTACTGCATTATTGACTGTATGTTTGTTTATTCCATGTGTAACTCTGTGTTGTTGTATGTGTCGAACTGCTATCCTTTATCTTGACCAGGTCGCAGTTGCAAATGAGAACTTGTTCTCAACTAGCCTACCTGGTTAAATAAAGGTGAAATAAAAAAATACAAAAACAGTACGAACACAGCCTTTTAAAATTATAAACTTGGATTAGCTAACACAACGTGCCATAGGAACACAAGAGTGATGGTTGCTGATAATGGGCCTCTGTACGCCTATGTACATATTCCATAAAAAAATCTGCCGTTTCCAGCTACAATAGTCATTTACAACATTAACAATGTCTACACTATATTTCTGATCAATTTGATGTTATTATAATGGACGACAAAATTGCTGTTCTTTCAAAAACAAGGACATTTCTAAGTGACCCCAAACTTTTGAACGGTAGTGTATATATTTTTTATACACATTTTTGATATGTGTGAGTGGTTTATCAGGGTGAATGGGAAAGAATGATATTTACTTTGAATATTCATTATAAACTCTCTATTATAGTGTTTAATCTGACCAGCAGCATATCTCATGGTTTGGTCTTCAGCCAATGATCTCACTCTGTGGATGGTGGTAATGGTACTAAAGAGATGGCAATCTGCCACAGTGGTGACTGGTGTCACTTTAAATTGGAGGGCGGGCTCATTGCAATGCCTGGAATGGAATAAATTGAATGGTGTCAAACACATCAAACATGTTAATTTTCTCTCTCTCTCTCTCTCTCTCTCTCTCTCTCTCTCTCCCTCTCCCTCTCCCTCTCCCTCTCCCTCTCCCTCTCTCCCTCTCTCCCTCTCTCCCTCTCCCTCTCCCTCTCCCATCTTCAGAGAGACTTGCCATTCTGGCTCTGCAGCAGGGTTGGGGTCAATTCTGAATTTAGTTGCAAATTGCTCTTTAATTTCAATTCTTGAATTTGAAGTTAATTTGAATTGGCCACACCTCACATGAAGCATAATTTGAATTGAATTTGAATTGACCACACCTCACAGGAAGCAGAATTTGAATTTAATTTGAGTTAAAGGAAGTCAATTAAATGAAATTCAAATGACTATTTATTCTAGAAATTAAATCACTACACAAATGTATTTTTTGACCTCATATATGGGTAACTCCATTCCTTGTGGCTTGATTGGTGACACACTTTTGCCCCAGCCTACATACCTGACTTCAATAATCAACTTAACATGGGGCTCGGTTGCGTGGTAAGGCGAAAGCAATTGACTGTCGATGAAATTAGAGGGAAATTGTGGAAGGTGTATCTGCGACAGCTGAAAGTTGGACACTGATGTGATTTTCCAACAGCAAGGCTCAGTGCAACAAGGCAGTGTTGCCATTGTTTATAAAAGCTGTTCTGTATAATGCCTCCAACCCCCATATCACACACTCACAAACTAAAAATATGTGTGTGCAATGTACAATCAATTGGTGAGAAAGAGAGAGCCTCAAATATCACATTCATTTGTACATATACACTATATACAGTGCATGAATTGCGGCAAAGTTGGTTCCTTTTTCAGTCATGTCTTTGGTCACGTTCACGTGGGTCAAACAAAAACCACCCTAATGATTGGTTGACAATACATCCTACCACAATGAAGGCAATGGCTGCAGGATGAAGTTGGTGAAGAGCAACTGCAGTCAAAATTTCATGGCCTTTGATTACACGATTTTTGTCAAGTTCATGCAGTTGACATGTGGCGCAAGTCTGACCATTTTTATCCCCATAATGCAACACATTTTGAAAGTTGGTGACCATCTGACAAATGTGATCCTCTCGAACACACTCTTGGTCTTCAATTTAGAATGCAATTAGTCTAATCAGGTGTGATAGCTAAAGGGCTAGGGAAAAGTGTGACAACAATCAGGCCCCCAAGGACGGAAATTGCCCATCCCTGATCCAACAACTTATGACAATGAAAAATACTGTTTGACATTTTTTCGTTATAATCAAACTAAAGTGGTATATATTTGAAGTGGTATATGTATTCTTTGCATTAATAAGTAGCAGATCCTTTTGATAAAATATTTGTCAAATGAATAAGACTTTCAAGTTTCATGTCTCAGTTGAATTAGGTTGAACTGCTTTGAACGAATTGCTTCAATTCAAAATCCCCCTCTCTTGAAGGCTGGCCACTCCACTCCTCTGTGCTGCATGCAGTAGTGTTTGGTTACCATGGAGACCCATCACCATCAGATTGCCCACGCCTCCCTTTGTTGCACCACCACGACCTCCACCGTAGTCAGGTGCAGGGCTGAATGTAGATCAGATATGAAGGTAATAGTAGGTGGGTGGGTGGGTGCAGTTGCTACATGTTAAATGCTATAGCACCTCTTTCGTTTTCAATTCAAGTGAATGACTTCATTGTGTTTTAGAGATAATTGTACTGAGAATATGCATTGTTAGCTGCTTGACAACAAAAAACGAATGTCAAAATGAAGCTCACAGTTCGTTGTGAAGGAGTGTGACCCTAATCCTAGCTTCATGTCCACACCCCGGCTCAACCCTAACACTACCCATAACCCTAATCCTAGTTTCATGTCCACACCCCGGCTCAACCCTAACACTACCCATAACCCTAATCCTAGCTTCATGTCCACACCCCGGTTCAACCCTAACACTACCCATAACCCTAATCCTAGCTTCATGTCTACAGTCCGGCTCAACCCTTACTCTACCCATAACCCTAACCCTAGCTTCATGTCCACACCCCGGCTCAACTCTAACACTATACATAACCCTAATCCTAGCTTCATGTCCACACCCCGGCTCAACCCTAACACTATACATAACCCTAATCCTAGCTTCATGTCCACAGTCCGGCTCAACCCTTACTCTACCCATAACCCTAATCCTAGTTTCATGTCCACACCCCGGCTCAACCCTTACTCTACCCATAACCCTAATCCTAGCTTCATGTCCACACCCCAGCTCAACCCTAACTCTACCCATAACCCTAATCCTAGCTTCATGTCCACACCCCAGCTCAACCCTAACTCTACCCATAACCCTAATCTTAGCTTCATGTCCACAGTCCGGCTCAACCCTTACTCTACCCATAACCCTAACCCTAGCTTCATGTCCACAGTCCGGCTCAACCCTAACACTACCCATAACCCTAATCCTAGCTTCATGTCCACAGTCCGGCTCAACCCTTACTCTACCCATAACCCTAACCCTAGCTTCATGTCCACACCCCAGCTCAACCCTAACACTACCCATAACCCTAATCCTAGCTTCATGTCTACAGTCCGGCTCAACCCTAACTCTACACATAACCCTAACCCTAGCTTCATGTCCACAGTCCGGCTCAACCCTAACACTACCCATAACCCTAACCCTAGCTTCATGTCCACACCCCAGCTCAACCCTAACTCTACCCATAACCCTAACCCTAGCTTCATGTCTACAGTCCGGCTCAACCCTTACTCTACCCATAACCCTAACCCTAGCTTCATGTCTACAGTCCGGCTCAACCCTAACTCTACCCATAACCCTAACCTTAGCTTCATGTCCACAGTCCGGCTCAACCCTAACTCTACCCATAACCCTAACCCTAGCTTCATGTCTACAGTCCGGCTCAACCCTAACACTACCCATAACCCTAACCCTAGCTTCATGTCCACACCCCGGCTCAACCCTAACTCTACCCATAACCCTAATCCTAGCTTCATGTCCACACCCCAGCTCAACCCTAACTCTACCCATAACCCTAACCCTAGCTTCATGTCCACACCCCAGCTCAACCCTAACTCTACCCATAACCCTAATCCTAGCTTCATGTCCACACCCCGGCTCAACCCTAACACTACCCATAACCCTAACCTTAGCTTCATGTCCACAGTCCGGTTCAACGCTAAGCCCCTCAAATGAGTATGGTCCACAAGTCCGGTGTATTCACTTCCTGCATCAAACAGTCTACCTTCCTCTGTGCAAGTAAAGGACTCACTCAGAACAATGGGGCTCTATCTTGAGTCTGTTTGGGGTCAACAATCATTAGTACTGAGAGTATCTCTTTTTTATCGTTATCTGTATTATTATCTATAGTTGATCTATTTCAATGCTAACACTTACGGTACCAGTCAACATTTTGTACACACCTACTCATTCAAGGGTTTTACTTAATTGTTGCTGTTTTCTACATTGTAGAATAATAGTGAAGACATCAAAACTATGAAATAACACCTATAGAATCATGTAGTAACCAAAAAAGTGTTGCACAAATCAAAATATATTTGAGATTTTTCAAAGACCCTTTTCCTTGATGACAGCTTTGCACACTCTTTGCATTCGCTCAACCAGCTTCATGAGGTACTGCATTTCAATTAACAGGTGTGCCTTGTTAATTTGTGGAATTTCTTTCCTTCTTAATGCATTTGACCCAATCAATTGTGTTGTGACAAGGTAGTATTATTATTATTTTTTAATTGAACCTTTCTTTAACCAGGCAAGTCAGTTAAGAGCAAATTCTTATTTACAATGACGCCCTACCCCAGCCTAACCCGGATGACGCTGGGCCAATTGTGCGCCGCCCTATAGGACTTCCAATCACGGACGGATGTGATCCAGCCTGGATTCAAACCAGGTACTGCAGTGACGCCTCTTGCACTGAGATGCAGTGTCTTAGACCACTGCGCCACTCAGGAGCCCGAGGTAGGGATGGTATACAGAAAATAGCCCTATATGGTAAAAGACCAAGTCCATATTATGGCAAGAACAGCTCAAATAAGCACAGATAAACGACAGTCCATCATTACCTTAAGAAATGAAGGTTAGTCAATGCGGGAAAAAGTGCGGTCGCAAAAAAACATAAAGCTCTATGATGGAACTAGCTCTCATGAGGACCGCCAAAGGAAAGGAAGACCCAGAGTTACCTCTGCTGCAGAGGACAAGTTCATTAGAGTTAAACTGCACCTCAGATTGCAGCCCAAATAAATGCTACATAGAGTTCATGTAACAGATACATCTCAACATCAACTGTTCGGAGGATACCGCGTGAATCCGGCCTTCATGGTCGAATTGCTGCAAAGAAACCACTACTAAAGGACACCAGTAAGAAGAAGAGAATTCCCACCATGGAGCATGGAGGAGGAGGTGTGATGGTGTGGGGGTGCTTTGCTGGTGACACTGTCTGTGACTTATTTAGAATTCAAGGCACACTTAACCAGCATGGCTACCACAGCATTCTGCAGTGATACGCCATCCCATCTGGTTTGCGCATAGTGGGACTATCATTTGTTTTTCAACAGGACAATGACCCAACACACCTCCAGGCTATGTAAGGGCTATTTGACCAAGAATGAGAGTGATGGAGTGCTGCATCAGATGACCTGGCCTCCACAATCACTCGACCTCAACCCAATTGAGATGGTTTGGGATGAGTTGGGCCGCAGAGTGAAGAAAAAGCAGCCAACAAGTGCTCAGCATATGTGGGAACTCCTTCAAGACTGTTGGAAAATCCTTACTCATGAAGCTGATTGAGAGAAAGCCAAGAATGTGCAACGCTGTCATCAAGGCACTGTCACGTTCTGACCTTAGTTCCTTTGTTTTGTCTTTTGTTTTAGTATGGTCAGGGCGTGAGTTGGGTGGGTTGTCTATGTTAGTTTTTCTATGATTTTCTATTTCTGTGTTTGGCCTGATATGGTTCTCAATCAGAGGCAGCTGTCAATCGTTGTCCCTGATTGGGAACCATATTTAGGTAGCCTGTTTTCTGTTGGGTTTTGTGGGTGGTGGTTTTCAGTCTTTGTGTGTCTGCACCAGACAGAACTGTTTCGGTTTTCACTTTGTTGTTTTGTATTTGAAGTGTTCAGTTTTGGATTTATTAAATAAGATGAACACTAACCACACTGCGCTTTGGTCCTCACCTTCTTCCACCGACGACAACCGTTACAGAACAACCCACCAAAAAAGGACCAAGCAGAGTGGTAACAGGCAGCAGCAGCAGGAGCAGCGCTATAAGGAGGAATGGACATGGGAGGACATTCTGGACGGCAAGGGTTGCTACACATGGGAGGAGATCCTGGCTGGAAGGGATCGCCTCCCATGGGAACAGGGAGGCAACCCAAAAATGTCTTGGGGGGGAGGCACACGGGGAGTGTGGCGAAGTCAGGTAGGAGACCTGCGCCAACTCCCCGTGCTTACCGTGGAGAGAGAGGGACCGGGCAGGCACCGTGTTATGCCGTTAGGCGCACGGTGTCCCGGTGCGTGTGCATAGCCCGGTGCGGTACATTGCAACGCCTCATATCGGCCGGGCTAGAGTAGGCATCGAGCCAGGTGCCATGAAGCCGGCTCAGCGCATCTGGTCTCCAGTGCGTCTCCTCGGGCCGGTGTACATGGCACCAGCCTTACGCATGGTGTCCCCGGTTCGCCAGCACAGCCCAGTGCGGGCTATTCCACCTCGCCGCACTGGCCTGGCTACGGGGAGCATTCAACCAGGTAAGGTTGGGCAGGCTCGGTGCTCGAGACCTACTGTGCGCCTCCAGGGTCCAGTATGCCCTGTTCCTGCTCTTCGCACTCGCCCAGTGGTGCGTGTCCCCAGCCCGGTACCACCAGTTCCGGCACCACGCACCAGGCCTACTGTGCGCCTCCAGGGTCCAGTATGCCCTGTTCCTGCTCCTCACACTCGCCCAGAGGTGCGTGTCCCCAGCCCGGTACCACCAGTTCCGGCACCACGCACCAGGCCTACTATGCGCCTCAGCAGGCCTGAGCTGCCCGTCTGTCCAGCGCCGCCTGAGCTGCCCGTCTGTCCAGCGAGGCCTGAGCTGCCCGTCTGTCCAGCGCAGCCTGAGCTGCCCGTCTGTCCAGCGCCGCCTGAGCTGCCCGTCTGTCCAACGCCGCCTGAGCTGCCCGTCTGTCCAGCGCCGCCTGAGATGCCCGTCTGTCCAGCGCCGTCAGAGCCGCCCGTCTGTCCTGAGCCGCTAGAGCCGCCCGCCAGTCAGGAGCCGCCAGAGCCGCCCGCCAGTCAGGAGCCGCCAGAGCCGCCCGCCAGTCAGGAGCCGCCAGAGCCGCCCGCCAGTCAGGAGCCGCCAGAGCCGCCCGCCAGTCAGGAGCCGCCAGAGCCGCCCGCCAGTCAGGAGCTGCCAGAGCCGCCCGCCAGTCAGGAGCCGCCCACCAGTCAGGAGCCGCCCGCCAGTCAGGAGCCTCCCGCCAGTCTGGAGCCGCCCCTCAGTCCGGAGCCGCCCCTCAGTCCGGAGCCGCCCCTCAGTCCGGAGCTGCCCCTCAGTCCAGTGGGGCCCTTTAGTAGGGTTGCCAGTCCTAGGTCGGCGGCGCCGTTCCTAGGGGGCCACAGTAGCGGACTAAGACTATGGTGGAGTGGGGTCCACGTCCAGCGCCAGAGCCGCCACCGCGGACAGATGCCCACCCAGACCCTCCCCTATAGGTTCAGGTTTTGCAGCAGGAGTCCGCACCTTGGAGGGGGGGTACTGTCACGTTCTGACCTTAGTTCCTTTGTTTTGTCTTTTGTTTTAGTATGGTCAGGGTGTGAGTTGGGTGGGTTGTCTATGTTAGTTTTTCTATGTTTTGTTCTGTTGTTATATTTCTATGTGTTTTGCCTAGTATGGTTCTCAATCAGAGGCAGGTGTCAGTCGTTGTCTCTGATTGGGAGCCATATTTAGGTAGCCTGTTTTCTATTGTGTTTTGTGGGTGGTTGTTTCCTGTTTAGTGTTTTGTTTCACCTTTCAGGACTGTTCGTTTGTCGTTTGTTAAGTGTTTTTGTATTTTATTTTTCAAATATGACCACTTACCACGCTGCACCTTGGTCCTCCTCTCCTTCTCCAGACGAAAAGCGTTACAGGTAGGGGTGAAGTGACTATGCAGAGATAATAAACAGCGAGTAGCAGCAGTTTACAAAACAAATGGGGGGTGGGGTCAATGTAATAGTCCTGCCCATTCAGTTAAGGGCAGGCTTAACTGAATGAACAACAGAGACAAAACTGTAATATTTGGGGGAACGGCCTCGTCTCGGCAAATCGAGTTGCGATTTTGTCTCACCAGGGTGACAGATTCACGTTTATCGTCGAAGGAATGAGCTTTACACTGAAGCCTGTACTCTGGAGCGGGATCGATTTGGAAGTGGCGGGTCCGTCATGGTCTGGGGCGGTGTGTCACAGCATCATTAGACTGAGCTTGTTGTCATTGCAGGCAATCTCAACGCTGTGCGTTACAGGGAAGACATCCTCCTCCCTCATGTGGTACCCTTCCTGTAGGCTCATCCTGACATGACCCTCCAGCATGACAATGCCACCAGCCATACTGCTCATTCTGTGTGTGATTTCCTGCAAGACAGGAATGTCAGTGTTCTGCCATGGCTATTGAAGAGCCCGGATCTCAATCACATTGAACACGTCTGGGACCTGTTGGATCGGAGGGTGAGGGCTAGGGCCATTCCCCCCAGAAATATCCGGGAACTTGCAGGTGCCTTGGTGGATGAGTGGGGTAACATCTCACAGCAATAATTGGCAAATCTGGTGCAGTCCATGAGGAGGAGATGCAGTGCAGTACTTAATGCAGCTGGTGGCCACACCAGATACTGACTGTTACTTTTGATTTAACCCCCCTTTGTTCAGGGACACATTATTCCATTTCTGTTAGTCACATGTCTGTGGAACTTGTTCAGTTTATGTCTCAGTTGCTGAATCTTGTTATGTTCATACAAATATTTACACATGTTAAGTTTGCTGAAAATAAAAGCAGTTGACAGTGAGAGGACGTTTCTGTTTTACTGAGTTTACATTACAAGGCACTCTCCAAACACCAACATGTAATGCCACAAAAGCCATCCACTCAAATGAAAGCCGAGCTAAGTAGAAGCTAAATACAGTACAAGTCTAAAGAAGTAGAGTGAGTACATGGGGTTTTTCCACATCTGTAAATAACCACCCTGCCTCTGGCAGAGCCTCAGAGGTCAGATCATGACAGAGAAGGAAAGGCCCATTCACTCCATTGTGCTGACAACAATTTATGGTAATATTGTTGGCTGGTCCTGTTGTCATTGAATTACCCCATATCGCTCAGCGGCTACACGCTCCAAAATATTGCTTGTTGAGGGGGATTTGGGTCCGTTCTTGATTCAGCCTTTCATTAGCTGAGGCATTAGGCAAAATACTTTTAGTGTGCAGACTGAAGGGATGTTTGGACTGAGTATGGCACTTTTCATAATGTATGGCTTTTCATAAAACACACAATCAACTGTGTGGTGACCGTGGACATTGTTGTGCAATTGATCAATAAAAGACCTAAAATATCTCGCTCAATATATGACTGCTATTGATCCTAGTTGTGGTCTTCCCCGGTGTATGAATGAAAGAGAGCGCGACAGAGAGAGAGAGAGAGAGAGAGAGAGAGAGACCGGGGAAATACCGGGGAGAGACAGAGAGGAAAATGCAGTCAGTCATTGTGGTGGCGATAGATACTGTACGTAGGGGCCTGGGCAAACAGCCTGACAGCCTGGCTGCCATAGTGACTAATGGCCCCTCTGAGGTGAGTTCATTTGTTCCAGAGTGACAGGGATGGGGTCACTGCACTGTGCCACTACACGTCCACTCATATGTTCTATATGTTCTCAAGTAGGGTGAAATGTTCATGAAAGAGGGGGCGAGGTGACAAGGCTGTGAAGGGTTTTCTACTATCAGGCCTACTTTTGACCAGAGCCCCATGGAGTTCAGTTAGGGAAGGGTTTAGGTCTACTCTACCAGTCCAACAAGCTGTGCCTGCTGAGGAGAGCCTTTGGCCCAGGGGCCAGATGTGTGGAGGAGCTCTTGAGTGCAGCCATGCAGGGAAATTCCCCCACCCATTCCTCCAGTTGATATTTAATGTAGACTATGAGAATATCAGCACTTTGTATGATTCACAATGTCGTAACACAAACAATTTCCTAAAAATGGAGGGGGGGGGGGGCAGAGAGATTCCTTTAGGGGGGAGGATGATATGGTGTAAACCTAGCATGGCTACTTCGCTTTTTGTACCCAATTCCATTTGGAATTGTTGCTTGTGTTTGTATATACAGTTGAGTTATAGTACCAAAAAGACAGGTTTCTGTCGGCCATCGGAAGTCACAGGAGGAGGTGTTACTTACTGGTGATGACACTAGCACAGTGCTAATGTTTCCACTAAAGGGGGGCTGAATCCTGTCCAGACCTGACTGCAGGAATGTTCTAGAACTTTCTTCTCCTGTGTTGTTCCGGAACTCCAGGACGGGAATGTGCCTGTCTTGTCTTTAAGGAACAGGTCTGGCAGGGGAAGAGAGAGAGAGAGAGAGAGACTGAGAGACTGGGAGAGAGAGAGCGAGAGAGCGAGAGAGAGAGAGAGAGAGAGAGAGAGAGAGAGAGAGAGAGAGAGAGAGAGAGAACGAGAGAGAGGTGGGGGGGTTGGAGAGAGAACAGAAGGATTGTGAGTGTGACTGGTGGTATCCCTTATAGACAACTCCCTCTTCAGACAGTAACTGGCATTACTAACTAGCTACCTCTGAAACACCTCTGAAATGTCTGAAATTGTTGATTTCTAAATATGGTGGACTCTCATTCGCTTTCTATGCAGTAGAGTAGAGGACAGTGCCACAAATAACTGCCACTCAAAATATGACCTGAAACCATTGTAGTGATCCTGCAATCCCACTGTATAACAGCTACGTCTCCATAACTCTAAAATCTACCATACGTAATCAGTATGGATGGACACTACGGGCTCTTTTTGTTCATGTTGTTCTCACTGCCGCACACATGTTACAAACACTGATGTTTTGGATACAATTACTGCAATAAGCTACAATGAACAATTCTAACTTGTGACAGAATCTGATCAGTTTTGATTATGCATTAGAGAAAGAGACCCTCTCCTGCTGAGGCTGAGCTCCTCAGCCCTGGTTGCTATGGAGACCAGCCCGAACGCAGCAGCAGAGTGGTGGGCTGCAGGCTGGAGCTATACCCAGTGCTGAATGGGGAAACACACACACGGAAAACCGACACACAAAAACCCCTCGCCCTCTTTCATCAGCTAGCCGATCTTCCTCTTTCATTACCACATCTGAGGGTGCTTGTCAATGTATATATTACATGAGCCGACATCAAGGCCCTGTAACATAAGACTAATGAGATGAATTAGGTGGGTTATTATAATAACCCGATTATAACAATAACAGTACATGTTGTGGGTTTTGGAGCTGCTCCTAGGTGATTTACTGTAAATGAAAGAGATGGAACAATAATACTTCTTTGGGTTGTTGAGTCTGTAAGTCTGAACGTCTATTTTAGTCTCCAGTAGAGTTACTCTTTCAGACAGTGCAGACTCCCCGGGGATGGTTCCCTTCCTGTTCCTGCAGGGTCCCAATAATATCTGCTTTCTTCTGAAGTGTGCACTCGTTCACTACTTCCCACAAATCTGAAAGCATTGGATTGCTGGAGGCATGAGCTAGAGGGATTTTCCACTCTTTTTCTTATACCAGCCATTTCCTTTCAAATCAGTTAAGGGGAAGCGAACAAGTGCACACTTTGGGAAAAGGGAGGGATAACTGGGACGTAGCCACAGATGTCCGTGTTGTGTTGCGTTCTCACATTACCTCACCCCGGAAACATGCCACACAGACCCTAACCTCGGGGCCCTGGAATGTGTGACTCAAATCACCCTACCACAACTGCGTGTGTGTGTGTGTGTGCGTGTGTGGAAAGAATGTATTGTTCACATATGTAAAGCGATTCAGAGAATGTTTGCTGTTGTTTTTTTATTTTATTATATGTTCAATTGAGAGACTAGGAGGACACATTTCCACAGCCTGAAGTGAAGAGAGTACAAAATAAAAAGCACAGTTTTTGCCCAATGCTGCAGCTGTAGAGCCATTATCATTGTGCGGAGTGGGAGAGGGTGGTGATAGAGAGATAGAGAGAGGGAATAAAAAAAGACTGAAATATTTATGACTGTGGCATGCAACGCTAGGCTATCAGACTCCGCATGCGCCTTTTCTGTGGGATTTTCCAACAGACTTATCACAAAGCCTACATCACCTGACAACCTACGCCCATCTCCTCCTCCTCCTCCACCATTTGTGAAACACAAAAGGAATCACAAAGCAAGAGCAGCAGCAGGGCATTTCAAACTGTCCTGTGTTTGTGGCAGGCAGGCAGGCAGGCAGGCAGGCAGGAAGACAGGCAGGCAGGGACACAGACAGGCAGTTACTGACTGTTACTGATTTCCATAGGCAACAGGGTTTTGCTTTGCATAAATAATGCAGTAGTCAGCCTGAGGGGCAGCAAATCATAAAATTGGTTCCTTTGGAGGCTAAGGCAGGCAGGCATCTCACGTTCAGGTAGCTCTTCTGTGGGGAAAACGATAGGCTTGGTTTAACTTAAAACACACCACCACCAGCCATCACACCATTGTACTAACAACAGGCACTATATAGGTAATAGGGTGCCCTTTGGAACGGGCCGGTGCCATTTGGGAATAGGGTGCCCTATGGGTCCCGGTCAAAAGTGACTCCTGTGTCATTACAAGGAGAAGTGGTGTTAACGTTTAATGTTGCTCTTAGGGATGGAAGATTAAATTCAGCCAGCCGGCAACAGTGAGCTCTGACTCAAACCTGATAAAAAATGATGCTGTGAAAGAGGAGCATAGCCCACTTTGTCTGCATTCCCAAATGGCACCGTATTCCCTATCAAGTACAGTACTTTTGTCCAGGACCCATAGGTCTCTAGTCAAAAGTAGTACACTATATAGTGCAGGGGTATTAAACTCTTACCCTACGAGGTCCGGAGCCTGCTGGCTTTCTGTTCTAGCTGATAATTAATTGCACACATCTGGTTTCCCAGGTCTAAATCAGATTAGAGGGAAACAATGAAAACATGCAGTGGAATTTTCTTCGAGGTCCAGAGTTGAGTTTGAGGGATATAGGGGATATGGAGCCATTTGGGACGCAGTATCTGTATCTGCAAAAACATAACAAAGCCCCCATAAACACTCTCCAGATGGCTCTGTTGTTCTGTCAACAGAAATCGGGCACGTCTGTGTCTTCGTCCCAGTTATATCTCCTTTTTCCCAAAGTGTGCACTTGTTCATTTCCCTTAACTGATTTGAAAGGAAATGGCTGGTGTAAGAAATATGTTGGAAACTCTCTCGAGCCCGCCACCAATCCAATGCTTTCAGATTTGTGGGAAGTAGTGAATGAGTATCAGTGGAGGCTGCTGAGGGGAGAACGGCTCATAATAATGGCTGGAATGGACTCAATGGAATGGTATCAACAGCATGGTTTTCATTCATTACACTCCATTCCAGCCATTATTATGAGCCTTCCTCCCTTCAGCAGCCTCCACTGATGAGTATTCAGGGACAGATGACCGTATGTATAGACGTTGGCATGATTAACTGGAGTAATATAAGAAGAATTCTGATGTCTGAATGTATGACTCAAGCTATACTTATACTTACAAATGGATTTACCAAACAATGAATCCATCTACACACCCTCTTCTTCTTTCTTGTGGTTTCCATGGTGCTAGCTCCAATCCTGTCACACAGCACAATCAGCACCAACGCCACTCATACACATACACCAACTCATGACATAATCAAGTAAAGCAGGGCAATTATAGAGCAGAGGCCTCGGGTATGGAAAATCACAACAATTACTGTAATGGATGACTCAGGTGATAACTACAAGCTACAACAAACAGTACGCTCTCATTCTCCTGCAGTCAATGTTGCCCTCTATAGGGAGACATCAGACATTGGACTTGCAACCCACCTGAATGAGCAGGCTAAAATACTTTTCAGATATTAAATATCTGTAATTGTTTTATTCTCTGTAGTTCAGATATAGTAAAAAAAACATGTATTTATTATTATTTTGAATGTATACCCCTTGGCAATACGTTTTTGCACATGTGCTTGTGATGCACAGTAAAATCATGTTGATTCCTGTCGGGTGGACTTATTGGTAACACACAGGAAGTTCCTATTCCACCACAATAAACCAACACGTGAGAGTTCACCAATGTGAAACAAACTAAAGTGTGTGAAAATGGACGAAGAACAAACGGTAGGTTGTACAAGTAAAAAGTAGGACGTGTTAAAGTCTTTATGCTAATTTAAACTTGTATACCTGCCAGATTGATCTGAAAAACATTTTCTTGTTGTAACGTTAGTGGCTATCTAACCTAGCAAAATGTTCATTTTTTAGCCACAAGCAAACACAGTTGCGATTGAAAATGTTTAAAGAGCGTGCAAAACAAAACGCTTTTCAAACGCAGATTCTTTCTTTTTCCCATGTATTAGCAGGTAAAGTCAAACATTTAAGAACCCCTTAATGGAAGATTTTACCATAGGCGTATAGCAGGTATAAATATATTGACGGTAAGAACGGCTCATAATGGCTGAAACGGAACAAATAGCATGTCATCAAACTCACGGAAACCATGTTTGACGTATTTGATATCATTCCGCTCCAGCCATTACCATGAGTACGTCCTCCACAATTAAGGTGCTACCAACGTTCTGTGGTAAGAACTGTATCAACAATTTATTTTTAATAACTAACCTAAGATAGACAACGGCCTGTCATTTTCTTCAAGTTTGTATTCGCAGACCGCAAACAACTGACGGGTGCTTACACCGCCACCTACTGTACTGGAATGTGAGGCTGGTCACGACCTGTCTATAGTGAGCGCTGCATTTCTAACAATCCCACTGGGACGTGGAACCTCTTGAGTATTCCCTGTAACATTTTGGTTGTAAAGTCCTGGAGATCTATTTGCCTCCTTCACAATGATGTCTAGCTTCTTACATTTTATTAGTTTGACTAGCGCAATTTATCACTTGCGCTATAAACGCAACAAAGTCCACCTTTGTTGTTAGTGCGTTGGGATCCTTCCCCTGCATGGCATTCACTGCAGACTGGGACATCCACTACCATCACATCTCTACTCACTCTTTCAGCTATTTTCACTGCCTCCACATAGACCTGCTAGATACAGTTGAAGTTGTAAGTTCACATGCACCTTAGCCAAATACATTTAAACTCAGTTTCACAATTCCTGACATTTAATCCTGTAAAAATTCCCTGTCTTAGGTCAGTTAGGATCACCACGTTATTTTAAGATTGTGAAATGTCAGAATAATAGTAGAGAATTATTTCAGCTTTTATTTCTTTCATCACATTCCCAGTGGGTCAGAAGTTTACATACACTCAATTAGTATTTGGTAGCATTGCCTTTAAATTGTTTAACTTGGGTCAAATGTTTCAGGTAGCCTTCCATAAGCTTCCCACAATAAATTGGGTGAATTTTGGCCCATTCCTCCTGACAGAGCTGGTGTAACAGTCAGGTTTCTAGGCCTCCTTGCTCGCACACGCTTTTTCAGTTCTGCCCACAAATGTTCTATAGGATTGAGGTCAGGGTTTAGTGATGGCCACTCCAACACCTTGACTTTGTTGTCCTTAAGCCATTTTTCCACAACTTTGGAAGTATGCTTGGGGTCATTGTCCATTTGAAAGACCCATTTGCGACCAAGCTTTAACTTCCATACTGATGTCTTGAGATGTTGCTTCAATATATACACAATTTTCCTTTCCTCATGATGCCATCTATTTTGTGAAGTGCACCAGTCCCTCCTGCAGCAAAGCACCCCCACAACATGATGCTGCCACCCCCGTGCTTCACGGTTGGGATGGTTTTCTTCGGCTTGCAAGCATCCCTCTTTTTCCTCCAAACATAACGATGGTCATTATGGCCAAACAGTTCTATTTTTGTTTCATCAGACCGGAGGACATTTCTCCAAAAAGTACGATCTTTGTCCCCATGTACAGTTGCAAACCGTAGTCTGGCTTTTTTATGGCGGTTTTGGAGCAGTGGCTTCTTCCTTGATGAGCGGCCTTTCAGGTTATGTCGATATTGGACTCATTTTACTGTGGATATAGATACATGTGTACCTGTTTCCTCCAGCATCTTCACAAGGTCCTTTGCTGTTGTTCTGGGATTATTTCTCACTTCTCACACCAAAGTACGTTTATCTTTCGGAGACAGAACGCGTCTCCTTCCTGAGCAGTATGACGGCTGCGTGGTCCCATGGTGTCTACATGCATACTATTGTTGTATAGATGAACGTGGTACCTTCAGGCGTTGGTTGATTGCTCCCAAGGATGAACCAGACTTGGCTGACTTCTTTTGATTTTCCCATGATGCCAAGCAAAGAGGCACTGAGTTTGAAGGTAGGTCTTGAAATACATCCACAGGTACACCTCCAATTGACCCAAATGATGTCAATTAGCCTATCAGAAGCTTCTAAAGCCATGACATCATTTTCTGGAATTTTCCAAGCTGTTTAAAGGCACAGTCAACTTATTGTATGTAATCTTCTGACCCACTGGAATTGTGATGCAGTGGATTATAAGTGAAATAATCTGTCTGTAAACAATTGTTGGAAAAATGACTTGTGTCATGCACAAAGATGTCCTAACTGACTTGCCAAAACTATAGTTTGTTAAGAATAAATTTGTGGAGTGTTTGAAAAACGAGTTTTAATGACTCCAACCTAAGTAAGTGAATGTAAACTTCCGACTTCAACTGTAGCCCTGATCCTAGCTACTATGACCTCCTTCATCCTTACATGGCACTCCGGGAACATGATTCCCATCACAATTACAGCAATATGCTTTATCTGACACTTCAACTACACTGGGATTTTGACCCATTCTTCAAGGCAAAACTGCACCAGCCATTTCCAGTAGGATGGGTTCCGCTTGTGTACAGCAGTCTTTAAGTCATCCTATATCTATCCTACCCTACCTTTCTAAGGTCTTCGAAAGCCAAGTTAACAAACAGATTACCGACCATTTCGAATCCCACCGTACCTTCTCCGCAATGCAATCTGGTTTCAGAGCTGGTCATGGGTGCACCTCAGCCACGCTCAAGGTCCTAAACGATATCATAACCGCCATTGATGAGACATTACTGTGCATCCGTGTTCATCGACCTGGCCAAGGCTTTCGACTCTGTCAATCGCCACATTCTTATCGGCAGACTCAACAGCCTTGGTTTCTCAAATGATTGCCTCGCCTGGTTCACTAACTACTTCTCAGAGTTCAGTGTGTCAAATCAGAGGGCCTGTTGTCTGGACCTCTGGCAGTCTCTATGGGGTGCCACAGGGTTCAATTCTCGGGCCGACTCTCTTCTCTGTATACATCAATGATGTCGCTCTTGCTGCTGGTGATTCTCTGATCCACCTCTACACAGACGACACCATTCTGTATAATTCTGGCCCTTCTTTGGACACTGTGTTAACTAACCTCCAGACGAGCTTTAATGCCATACAACTCTCCTTCCATGGCCTCCAACTGCTCTTAAATGCAAGCAAAACTAAATGCATGCTCTTCAACCGATCGCTGCCCGTCCGTCCAGCATCACTACTCTGGACGGTTCTGACTTAGAATATGTGGACAACTACAAATACCTAGGTGTCTGGTTAGACTGAACTCTCCTCCAGACTCGCATTAAACCTCTCCAATCCAAAATTAAATCTAGAATCAGCTTCCTATTTCGCAACAAAGCATCCTTCACTCATGCTGCCAAACATACCCTCGTAAAACTGACCATCCTACCGATCCTCGACTTCGGTGATGTCATTTACAAAATAGCCTCCAACACTCTACTCAGCAAATTGGATGAACTCTATCACAGTGCCATCCGTTTTGTTACCAAAGCCCCATATACTACCCACCACTGCGACCTGTACGCTTTTGTTGACTGGCCCTCGCTTCGTACTCGTCACCAAACTCACTGGCTCCAGGTCATCTACAAGTCTTTGCTAGGTAAACCCCCGCCTTATCTCAGCTCACTGGTCACCATAGCAGCACGCGCTCCAGCAGGTATATCCCACTGGTCACCCCCAAAGCCAATTCCTCCTTTGGCCGCCTTTCCTTCCAGTTCTCTGCTGCCAATGACTGGAACGAACTGCAAAAATCACTGAAGCTGGAGACCCATATCTCCCTCACTAGCTTTAAGCACCAGCTGTCAAAGCAGCTCACAGATCACTGCACCTGTACATAGCCCACCTGTAAATAGCCCATCCAACTACCTCATCCCCATACTGTATTTATTTATCTTGCTCCTTTGCACCCCAGTATGTCTACTTGCACATTCATCTTCTGCACATCTACCATTCCAGTGTTTAATTGCTATATTGTAATTACTTCGCCACCATGGCCTATTTATTGCCTTACCTCATTTGCACACACTGTATATAGACTTTCTACTGTATTATTGACTGTCTTTTTATTCAATGTGTAACTGTATGTGTCGAACTACTTTGCTTTATCTTGGCCAGGTCGCAGTTGTAAATGAGAACTTGTTCTCAACTAGCCTACCTGGATAAATAAAGGTAAAATACCAGATTCTCAATTGGATTGAGGTCTGGGCTTTGACTAGGCCATTCCAATACATTTAAATGTTTCCCCTTTAAACCACTTGAGTGTTGCTTTAGCAGTATGCTTAGGGTTATTGTCCTGCTGGAAGGTGACCCTCAGTCCCATTCTCAAATCTCTGGAAGACAAACAGGTTTCCCTCAAGAATTTCCCTGTATTTAGCACCATCCATCATTCCTTCACTTCTGACCAGTTTCCCAGTCCTTGCTGAGGAAAAACATCCTACAGCATGATGCTGCCACCACGCATCACTGTGGGGATGTTGTTCTCGGGGTGATGAGGTGTTGGGTTTGCGCCAGACATAGCGTTTTCCATAATGGCCAAAAAGCTAAATTTTTATTATCATCTGACCAGAGTCCCTCCTTCCATATGTTTGGGGAGTCTCCCACGTGCCTTTTGGCTTATTTTTCTTTAAGCAGTGGCTTTTTTTCTGGCCATTCTTCTGTAAAGCCCAGTTCTGTGGAGTGTACAGCTTAAAGTGGTCCTATGGACAGATACTCCAATCGCCGCCATCTCTTTGTTGCCTCTCTGATTAATGACCACCTTGCCTGGTCTGTGAGTTTTGGTGGGCGGCCCTCTCTTGGCAGGTTTGTTGTGGTGACATATTCTTTCAATTTTTTAATAATGGATTTAATGGTGCGCCGGGGGTGTTGAAAGTTTCAGATTTTGTTATAACCCAACCCTGTAGTGTGCTTCTCCACAACTTTGTCCCTGACCTGTTTGGAGAGCTCCTTGGTCTTGGTGGTGCGCCTTGCTTAGTGGTGTTAAAGAATCTGGGGCCTTTCAGAACTGAGATCATGTGACCGATCATTTGACACTTAGATTGCACACAGGTGGACTTTATTTAACCAATTATGTGACTTCTGAAGGTAATTGGTTGCACCAGATCTTATTTAGGGGCTTCAAAGCAAACTTTTCAGTTTTTAATTTTTGTAAACATTTTTATTTCTTTCACTTCACCAATTTGGACTATTTTGTGTATGTCCATTACATGAAATCCAAATAAACATCCATTTAAATTGCAGGTTGTAATTGCAACAAAATAGGAAAAACGCCAAGGGGGATGAATACTTTTGCAAGGCACTCTATTTGCATATTTCTTTTAGGGAACGCCTACTCTGAAGTGTGTGTAGTGCAATTACTAATTTCGCACTTGCACTCCTAAACAACGCAATTTTTTACAACTTTGGCAAAGGGTGAAGTCTACAAAACTTTGATCACTCTGTTAGTAACAGATTCTAGTTTGGGAAACATAACTGTATTGAGATAAAATGTTTCATCGATGAGAGAATTTGTAGAATGTCGGCCAAAATCCATCTCGCTGCATTTTCTTCCACTGCCAGCCACTGGGCTTTCTCTCACCGCCTAATATTGGTCTCATTGTTCTGTGACTATGCTCTCTCCATACTGCAGCATCCCTGATTACAGTTCCTAGTCACCTGTGTGCCTATAGACATGTGACAGTGACCCATGACCCAACATATAGTTCCCTCTAGAGTACAAATGAAGTGGAATATACAAAGACGGGCAAAGTATATAGACAACACAACAACCACACAAGTAGTTCAAAATGGGTCCTACAGTCGAGTTATAGCGTGGCCCTCAGCTTCAATTGTTGCCGCAGCTAGCTACATGCTCTCATATGTTGTTATGGATCGATGGACCTGATGTCTCTGTGGGTATGTAATACTATGCATAATGCGCCATTCTAAAAATTGGATTTGATTATAGGGGGGCTACAGCGATATCTGTGGCCAGTGTGGAGAGGTGGACTGGGGGGTGTCGGATGAGGGTCGGTTCTACTGCAGGTCCTGTCATAATGTCATCGAGGTAAGCACTCGCCTTTCACTCCTATTCAAGATCGCTTCATGTTGAAGTAGTCATGGGCTACATCCCAAATGGCACCGTATTCCCTATTTGGTGCACTACTTTGGGACCGTAGCCCTATGGGCCCTGGTCAAGGCAGTGTACTAGTTAATAGGGTGCCATTTGGGAGGCACACGTGGACAACCATTTTTTTTTAATTATTTTTTTTATCTGCAAATTCTCTACGCAGAGAACAAAAGAAGTTGTGGATACAAACACTCTTATGATTGGTACCAGCAGAGTGTCCTCCATCTCCAAGGGAACCAGAAGGAAAAAACTAGGTTGGTCTCCACTCTCCTGTGTCATTGATTCCTACAAGCAAATCATTTTGATTCGTTTTTTGTTGTTTGTTCTGTATGTGCCTGACTTATTTGTGACTGTGTTTCAGAGCAAGGGCGAGCGTGGATGGTGTGTGAGGGCTTTCAGTTCATCCTAAAGCACCAGGCTGAGGCTCTCCTGGCCATGGGAGTCTGCCCACAGTTCAAGGTCTGTCAGAGGGAACACAGGAGAGCGGTTTCCCGGACACAGATTACGCCTAGTAGTCCTGGACTGCTAGGACTACTAGCATGCTCTATAGATGCTCTATAGAGAATCTCTATTGAAATGTTTCATCTGTCTCCGAGAAACCGGAAAGTAAAGCCAAATACTGCTATTTTACGTCAATGTAGACACTCGACAAGTTCTGTAGGTGTCTTGTATGGTCTGTGTTTTGTAGGATGACGTGCTGTGTCAGTTTTGGAGAATGTACCTACAGAAGAGCCGACAGGCCTACACCAAGAATCCTGTGCATGATGGGAAATTTAGACTGGTCAGTATTCTCATCACTGCAAGCAAAATGGCACTTTCTGATGAAGTGGCACACTTTCCCTGTCTTGTCGCCCCCTTCTGGCGGACGGTCGACGAGACGTTCACTCAATGTGTGCTTTGAGATTGAATACGTTTAGTTGCACGTTTGCAGCGCTCAGATGATAACAGTACACCTACACACACCTCGCCTTCCTTTGGTTGCTGTGTCATTTATTTTGCGTGTCTGTCTCTGTCTCCCCTTCTTATTTCCACTTTTTTTTCTTCTTGTTGCCCTCCCTAGCGTTCTCAGGGCTCTGGGGAGTCAGACAGTGCTCCGGAGTCGTCAGTGATGAGTGACTCTATGATGTCTGTCTCTGAGACAGACGGGGATGGAGATTGGGCCAGTGGAGGAGGCTCTGTCTCAGGTACAGTAAACAACACAAGTATGCTGAACAGCCAATGTACCTATGCACACTAGCCACACGCAATCATTACATATGAGTGTACATGCATCTGTGTGTGTGTTTTCCAATATGTGTGCGTGCTCCCCAGGTCACACCAGTGACGGAGGCTCCTCTGTGTGTTCCGGTTCTATTGACGCCGTCTCGTACCTGACCCCGCGCCAGAGGAGGAGCCAGGGGTTGATGAGCATGCCCAAGACCCTGGCACTGTGCCACCTGGCCCTGCTGTGGGCCAGAGAGGCCATCACACTGGCAGACCTGCTCAGGTCAGGGCCAAGGGGAGATGGCGGAAACATGGGTGGAAGAGAATATGAACAAAGTTGTATTGAATTTAATATATACACATTTTACCATTTTTGATTTCATTAAGACAAATTGGGATTAAATGTAGGTTAAAGATAATAAAATAAAAAATAAAAAACAAGTAAAAGGAAGTAAATTTTCACGTTAAGTCTCAAGCTTTGTGTCCCTGCCTATTGAGCGTCTCTCTCTGTGCTGGGCAGGTTTGTGAATGGGGGCCACATCCCCTATGTGAACGCCTACGAGGACTTCCCAGAGGAGATGAGGCTCTACGGCCGAGACTCACTCATCTTCAGAGTGGAGGTGAGAGCTCACATTTAGTTGTTGATTTATTGGGGAAAAGAGGCGCCGAGTACAACCTAGGCGAGAACACGTTAAAGCAATTCCACTTTTGTCCAACGTGGTCCCTGACGGAATACAAACAAAATAAAAGAATTGTAATCGTTCTGCATCACACAGCATAGAACAAATAAACAACGCAAAAATGAAAGATACAGGGAAATAAAAGTACAGTCAACCTATCGTGATTCCGTCATTTGTCCTCCTGGACTCTAAATGCATTATACATTAATAAATCTACATCGTTATCAGTTAAACTGTAACGTTACGATGGCCTCTGGGCCACACCTCTGCCTGACATAAATGCCTTTCAGTCATTCAGCTACTCAACAAAAATGACCTGTTGACCTGTCCCTTTTTTTTTCTTTTTTTTTAACACTCCTGGACTGAGACCGTTTTAAAAGGCATTCCACAACAACGTCCCAGTGTAGAAGAATGAGTACATTGCCGTACTATTTCCTGTTGGCACACTGACTCTCGTGTTGTGGCCGTGTTGAGTATGAAACACAGCTGTGTGTAAGCCTAAGTAGTCATGAGCAGTACTACTAATGGTATTATATATGTGGTTAAGCTTCGTCTAGGCAACAGATCCACTGCTTGGAATTTGTGTGGTTCCAGCATGTGTTCTGGGGGGGGGGGCAAAACCACAATCTTGTTCTGTGGTCTTGTCGTCAGACCACTGTACCACGCTACTCTCATTGAAACATGTATGAAGACATCCAAATGTTGGCTCAGGTGCAACAGAAACTGCTGCTTGTCCCCACACGCCAATACACCTGTTGCCCCGCTCTGCATTTGCATATATTGTCTTGAAGTCTTCTCCTGATCCTCCAAAGGAATTCCTTGCATAGAAGACGAGATTAAATCATCTCTGTGTGTGTGTGTTCCCTAGTCTATCCCCTCTTACAGCCACCTGCACAAGGAGGCCCAGACCCTGGCTGTGTTCCTGGAGCTACCCCTCTTCCCCCCCATCACCCTGGACTGCCTGCTGCACCCCTCCCTGCTCACTCTCCGCTACCTCACCGAAGTCAACCTGCCCGGTGGGTCTGCCAAGCCAACTACACACTCTTAACTCTTTTGCTGTCCGTTGGTTCATTTGTGTCAGTCACTTTAAAGAGGAGACACCAGTAGGGTTTTTTTTTGTAGTTGTTTATACCTGCGTTCCCCTTTTTATATTCAATTATTTATTTATTTTACTTTACAAAGTGTAACTCCAGTCTCAACACAAGTTATTCCAATCAACCAGTACTTATTTTCTTTTTCAGACGAGCTGCATGACTGGGTGTGCAGGATCATGGAGAAGGCTGGTATGGAGTCGTCCGTGACCTTTGAACCCATGAGGTCCAGATCCCCTCTCCCACACTACGATGTCCAGGCTGCTGCCCTGATCATCATCGCCATGAAGCTGCTCTTCAAACTAGACGACCACACTGAGTGGTAGCTATGCCGTCTGTTAACTAGAGGGAGAGAAATGTATTTAAGGGCTTATTCTCACCAAATAGTCATAGGTACAATTTCAATTTACATGTACAAACACTTTACAATTCACATTAGCGACGGGAATGTTTACGAGACGACAAGGGGTCGGTTGACGTTCTTGCTTCCCAGCTCAAAAGTACCGTAAATGTCACAGTAACCACTAGCCAGGACTCAGAAGGTTAAGCATTGCAAACTATTCAACTAGCTAGCTACTAGTTAACGTTGACCAAGCAACTCTTCACACATCTACCATATTACTCTTAATTACTGCAACAACCATATATTACACTCTTGAATAATGCAACAATTCACAAGCATGGGCAGACGGTTTATGTTTTTGTCTGTACACAACACATTTTAGCTTCAAGACAAACGCACAGATGTTGACTTGCATATCTAAAAATGTTGACTTGCATATCTCAACATTTTTAGGTATTATCGACATAGAAAAAGGCCATTTCAAGTAAACTCAATAAACAAGTCTCAAATATAAGGAAAATGTCTAGCCTACACATTTCAGCTGTTTCAAAAACATTGCTTTGCTATTACCATTGATATACTGTAGGAATGTTGAGCTCAGTGAAACAATTCTGTTTACACTGCTGTGCTCGGAGGGCGGCAACTGTCGGGTGCGACCTCCAGAGGAAGCACCCGAGACGTGAGAATTTCACAAGTTCACACAACAGTATTGTCTCTTGAGAACCTCTAGAAAATGTACCTTTGCTATTGTCAATGTCAACATTAATTGACAGTACATAATACAGGTTTTTAAAACTACATTGCGGACCACTCGGGTAGTGTTGAGACACTACGTAATCATAGTAGGCACTACATAGTCTGTTAGCCATGTCAACATTTTACCACAGTCTAGAAACCACAATGTTCTTTAGGAAGCTCAATGTAGACTGGAACATCAGGTCTGCATGCCCCTGGTCATGTAAACAGTTGCACAGAAATGTCATAAATGGTTTAGATCACTATGCCTATGCAAGATATTGCACTTTGGTGATTTGTTTTACTGCTGCTCATATCTAACGCAGTTCTCCTGTTTGTGTTTTTAGGGATTTATCCAGTGACGCAAGTGACCAAAACAAGGAAAACCCAGGTAAACCTCACTCACTTTGGTGCGATAAGTTAATAACCAGCCCTTCCTGATGGCTGATATGGATGTGGAATGTTTTATTTTGCGTCATTGAGAAGACATCGATGTGAATAATCTCTCAGGAGTCTTGTGTGAAGTTGGCCCAAGGCTATAAGGAGTTGCATAGTACATACAGAGGAATAAATGAAACAGTTATTTACATGTGTTTAGACAGTTATTTACATATGTGTCTGAAGGGGTTTGAGCTAATGGAATGCCTTTTAAAGGCAGTAAATGCCGTTTCTTATGTTCTGTTTAACATTTCACATGATCTTATCTTTTTCAGCACAGATAATCATAGTTTGTATTGTCCTACACATTGTGATTAAACGTTTTTGGTAAAGAGCGGCCATTGAGGTGTGGTCTTGTCTTTGGAACAGGGGAATGTTGCATGTACTGTTTGTCTGCATTCCTTTGATTTCTGACTGCCTTTTTTTCATTCACTTCCATTTGACAGCTGATAAGTGAGAGTGGGTTTGTGAGAGTAGATTACATGGCTGGGCTGAAATATTTATTTTCCCCTTGCTATTTTCTGTTGTAATTAAAAGGCAGATGGAAAATTCGGACTTCTCTTAAGAAGTAGAGCCGATCTTTATGAGACTTAAATGAAGACCGTGAGTTCCTAGTGGTAGCCTGTTTTTTTGCGACTAGTTAGGAAATGGCCCCTTATTTTGGGAAGTCTCCTCGGTTGGACATTCCAAAAGCCAAGTGTCCTAAATTCTGTCTGGCACTCATCCCTCTCTTTATGTGCGACAGATGGGAACAGCTTTAACCTGAGGAGGTGGTACAAGGCAATGCAGACTGCCCTGACCACAGCTGCACGGAGACAGCAGGACAACATAGCCAGGTGAGACACCTCACTTTTAACTGGCGCTCTCTTTAAAGTTGGCTGTGCAGATACTGTGGTCTAGTGGTAACATATCCGGCTCAATCACATATACTGCTCCCCACCGGAAACTGGGGTTCAATTCCTGTGTCCACCCTTGTTACTGTGTCTACCCCTTCATCTATCTCCTCCATTTCACAAATGTCAGTATAAAGAATAATAAAATAAATGTATTTACCCACTTCATTTATTTCCACAGAAAGCATTGGAAGCCCCAGAAACCTCTATACACCTCGAAGAAAGACAAGTCGGTCGTTCTCAAAAGGAGACGTAGGTGTCACTCA
Source organism: Salvelinus namaycush (assembly GCF_016432855.1). Taxonomy (NCBI): domain Eukaryota; kingdom Metazoa; phylum Chordata; class Actinopteri; order Salmoniformes; family Salmonidae; genus Salvelinus; species Salvelinus namaycush. The sequence continues at coordinate 5,575,219 of NC_052330.1, forward strand.
TATCAGTCTGTTCAGATAGAGGAAAAACGGAGCTGGCTCATGTCCGCTATTTAGTGTATGGCAAATGGGCTGTAAAAAGAGCTGGCACAAACATGCTGTCACTCATTGGCCTGTACAGTACCAGTCAAAGTTTGGACACGCATACTCATTCAAGGGTTTTTCTTTATTTTTTATAGTTTTCTACATTGTGGAATAATAGTGAAGACATCAAAATAACACATGGAATCGTGTAGTAACCAAAAAAGTGTTAGACAAATCAAAATAGATTTGAGATTCTTCAAAGTAGCCACCCTTTGCCTTGATGACAGCTTTGTACACTCTTGGCATTCTCTCAACCAGCTTCATGAGGTAGTCACCTGGAATGCATTTCAATTAACAGGTGTGCCTTGTTAATTTGTGGAATTTCTTTCCTTTTTAATGCGTTTGAGGCAATCAGTTGTGTTGTGACACGGTAGAGGTGGAAAACAGAAGATGGCCCTATTTGGTAAAAGACCAAGTCCATATTACGGCAAGAACAGCTCAAATAAGCAGAGAGAAAAGACAGTCCGTCATTACTTTAAGACATGAAGGTCAGTACATCTGGAACATTTCAAAAACGTTTTAATATTTTTTTTGAAGTGCAGTCGCAAAAAACATCAAGCACTATGATGAAACTGGCTCTCATGAGGACTGCCACAGGAAAGGAAGACCCAGAGTTACCTCTGCTGCAGAGGATAAGTTCATTTGAGTTACCAGCCTCAGAAATTGCAGCCCAAATAAATGCTTCACAGAGCTCAAGTAATAGACACATCTCAACATCAACTGTTCAGAGGAGACTGTGTGAATCAAGCCTTCATGGCGAATTGCTGCAAAGAAACCACTACTAAAGGACACCAATAAGAAGAAGAGACTTGTTTGGGCCAAGACACACAAGCAATGGACATTAGACCGGTGGAAATCTGATGAGTCCAAATTTGAGATTTTTGGTTCCAACCGCCGTGTCTTTGTGAGACAGAGTTTAACAGGACAATGACCCAACACACCTCCAAGCTGTGTAAGGGCTATTTGACCAAGAAGGAGAGGGATGGAGTGCTGCATCAGATGACCTGGCCTCAACAATCACCTGACCTCAACCCAATTGATGGTTTGGGATAAGTTGTACCGCAGAGTGAAGGAAAAGGAGCCAACAAGTTTTCAGCATATGTGGGAACTCCATGTATTCCAGGTGAAGCTGGTTGAGAGAATGCCAAGAGTTTGCAAAGCTGTCATCAAGGCAAAGGGTGGCTACTTTGAAGAATCTCAAATATTTTGATACTAACTATTTTTTGCTTACTACATGATTTCATATGTGTTATTTCATAGTTTTGACATCTTCACTATTATTCTACAATGTAGATAATAGTAAAGATAAATAAAATAATAACTTGAATGAGGAGGTGTGTCCAAACTTGACTGGTACTCTGTGTCATTCTGCTATTGCTAATCTCTCCCTTTTCTCCACCCTAATCTCACTACTCCCCTTCTCTTTCCCTCACCAACTAACCACACCCTTTTCCCTCACCATTTCCTGCACCCTCACTTTTCCCCCTCCTTCTCCAGGTATTGCAGAGCAGCTCCAGTTGAGTTTCCAGAAACTGTCTGGTTCCCCTGTGGCCCCACCATCCTCCCCTCCCTCCAGCTTCTGTTTCCGCTGGGGTGAGGAGGAGGGGGAGGAGGTCTGGGACGGGCCCAGCCTGCACCACCAGACCCTGGACAGCAGTGTCCGGCAGAGCGGGGCAAGCCTCCAGCCCTCCAACCCAGAATACTGGCACCCAGCCCTGAGGGCCTGCAAGCCCAGGTAAGGCCCAGTACCCGGTTGCAGCAGCATACCACCCTGGATCCCGCTGCTGGCTTGCCACTGAAGCTAAGCCGGGTTGGTCCTGGTCAGTCCCTGGATGGGAGACCAGATGCTGCTGGAAGTGGTGTTGGAGGGCCAGTAGGAGGCACTCTTTCCTCTGGTCAAAAGGATTCCAATGCCCAAGGACAGTGATTGGTAACATTGCCCTTTGCAGGGTGTTGTCTTTCGGATGGGATGTTAAACGGTTGTCCTGACTCTGTGGTCACTAAAGAGCAGGAGTGTTTACCCTGGTGTCCTGGCAAATTCCCAATCTGGCCCTTATACCATCCTGGCCACCTAATCCTCAGCTTCCAATTGGCTCATTCATCCCCCTCCTCTCCCATGTAACTATTCCTGAGGTTGTTGCTGTAAATGAGAATGTGTTCTCAGTCAACTTGCCTGCAAAAAAAACAACAGCCTTAAAGGTAGAGTTAGTGATGCACAAAGTAAACCGCAGAGTCAGCAACAAGCATAAGACTTAACTTCTCTGTTGATCAGCTTGCAGGAGCGGGAAGTGTACCCGTCTTGCATCTGAGTCTAAGTTAATATTTCCCTTGTTGGGGTTACCCTGAATCACCTCACCTAAACATCCTAACTGATGTCTTTTAACTATGATAAACATTCAGTGCACAGTTCCCAGACTGCTGAGAGCCTGCGGTGGTTGTATATGCTGGGTGAAGGAGAGGGGGAATGCAGGCCTGTGTTCTCTCTCTCTCTGATGGGGGCCTGTTTTCACTGTCGGCACTGATCAAATCTACCAAGCGACTCTTTCCTTTCCACCTTCCTCAGTTTGCTGAGGCTGAATCCTATAGTGATTGGAAACTGCACCCAGCGTTGATCTACACCTGGGGTCTATGCTTTTAGCTGTGGAGACCGACTCCCTTCGAACCTGTCCCACAAGGGTTCCACTCTCCGTAGGGCCTATCTAAAGCATCCCTTTTAAAACCTAGTTTCAGCTAGAGACAGCACTGGCTATGGGTTTTCCCAGCATGCAGGCATGCATTCAGAATTTTTGCAGACAATGTAGAGATGTGACTTGTGAATATACATATAGAAACAAAAAGGCCATGACGGGCGCTCTGTTTTAAATATGGTCTGGGTGAGAGGACCAGGATGTCTGTCATATGCTGTTTACACACTAGTTATTAGCCGTGGTTAATAGTCGCATGCGCAGGGACGTGAGACATACTCCCATTTGCAAATCTGCCAACTTTTTGGTTCTACTTGCAGAATTTCCATTGCTCCATATAAGTTCAATTCAACTGTTTCAGATTGGCCTTTACTGCACACCTCACAGGGATTGCACTGCACCAGGCACACAAAGAGCCGGGGTCATGTACCTTCTTTTAAAACAACGCCATTGAGTTTTATCTGTCATGTTTTATTCCCCCCCCCCTCAGGTTTTGTAAGAGCCACTATGCGGAGGTAGAGGCCACTCTGCCCAGGATGTACGTGTGGCTGTTGGACCTCTTCTCCTTCCTCCTGGGGGTTAAACCTGGCTGTGTATACGAGGAGGTACTGAAGGTGGAGAGGCGCTTCCTCGGGAGCAGCAAGTCCCAGCCCAGGGCAAGAGCTACGCCCAGAGAGACACAGCCCAAAAAACTACCCAAACGCAAACAAACCAGAAAAACTTGTTCTAGGTGACGAGCGACTTCATCGGGAACAACTACTGTCGATTATTTATGTGCTTCTTGTATCAATGCAAATTGATTGTGCCTTTTTTTTGTACAAATTGCCTCATTGCATTGCCATGGATGAATGGCAATGCTCCTATGATTACAATGCAATATGAAGTTCATGAAAATGTACTTTTTAAAATTATATTAAACTGTTCTGTTATTACAATGTTATAAGTAGCTCTGTTCATTAAGTACAGGCTGTGAGAGAGCACTGTTATTATTCCAAATGTGCGTGTTACTTAAGTTTTTAATGTGGTGGGCATGTAGTAGGTGTTACCTGCCATTTAGTGTGGTTTTGGAATACTTTGTTCCAAGTCTCAGGCACTTCTCTCTACGAAACTGGTATGTATCGGTTTTTTGTGAGCCTGCATAACCCATTTCCAAGGCCTACGTACGTTTACCTGAAACCCGCCCATTGTCACAAGAAGCCAATAGCGTGGTCTATCGCAGGTGAAACTTCGGCTCCAGCTCACAGATCGAGAAAAGCCAAATAAACTAGTTCTGGAGGACACGGTCGACATACGGTTACCTACCAGCATCTCGTGTTTTTTTAAATAGTGAACGGATCGGATTTACCGTTCCAACTAGAAAGTCCAGTCCGGCAGAGCGAAATGACACAGGAGCTTGGCAAGTAAGTAGGCCTACACGGTCCAGTTGTGTTGGGTGTATGAATATGAGCAGAATACGGCTGTTTACGGGTGTGCAATAACAGGTATGATAAATGTTTACCGTAATTCGGTTGATGAACTTCCATAGCCTAACTATCCAGGTAGCCTAGGTAAACTATTGTGAGTTACTGGGTCACAATTGTAATATTTAAAAAATATATTTTTTGTATTTAAGATTGTTTAATGCTGATCCTGTAAATATTTTGAAATGGGTTTCATTTAATATTTTTAGAATTTGGAAAACTTTCGAAAGAAATCTATTACATTAATGACAGTTGTGTAATACACTTGATTGTCTAAGTTCAATGCACAATGTACTCAAATACTGACACATTCGTCCCATTTCTGTACCCGACATCTTATATTTAAACCAAGCGATTACATTAATTTACTCCTATTCATAGACAGTGATTAGTCTGATTGCCATGACACAGACAACGAATTGAATACCTGTCTTGCTGGTGGAGCAGGATAATAGATCTGTCAAGAGTGCTACTGCTTGAAGGTAGCACTTACAAACCTGCTGCTCACTCTATGGGACTGCTTCTGTCCGTGTAGTATGTAACATTTAAGAGGTTATGGCTATTATTGGGCATAATTAGGGAGATTCTGAACTGAATGTTGGACTGTTTCACTGCTGAAAGAGGTGTATTCTGAACTTAATGTTGGACTGTCCCACTGTGCAGAAAGGGAGATTCTGAACTAAATGTTGACCTGTCCCACTGTGCAGAAAGCGGGGGGTTCGAAACTAAAAGTTGGACTGTCCCACTGTAGAAAGGGGCATTCTGAACTAAATGTTGGACTGTCCCACTCACTGTGCAGAAAGAGGGGTGTTCTGGTTCTCCAGAATGAGCCGTCGTACAGCGGCGGTCAGCGGCAAGCATTCACGGAGGATGACGAGGCATGGAGGGCCTTCCTGGAGAACCCCCTGACTGCCGCCTCCAAGGCCATGATGAGCATCAATGGAGATGAGGACAGTGCCAACGCTCTGGGCCTGCTCTACGACTACTACAAGGTACCTTTATATATACCTACTAAACTCAGCAAAAAAAGAAACGTCCCTTTTTCAGGACCCTGTCTTTCAAAGATAATTTGTCAAAATCCAAATAACTTCACAGATCTTCATTGTAAAGGGTTTAAACACTGTTTCCCATGCTTGTTCAATGAACCATAAACAATTAATGAACATGCACCTGTGGAACGGTCGTTAAGACACTAACAGCTTACAGATGGTAGGCAATTAAGGTCACAGTTATGAAAACTTAGGACACTAAAGAGGCCTTTCTACTGACTCAAAACATCAAAAGAAAGATGCCCAGGGTCCCTGCTCATCTGCGTGAATGTGCCTTAGGCATGCTGCAAGGAGGCATGAGGACTGCAGTTGTGGCCAGGGCAATAAATTGCAATGTCCGTACTGTGAGACGCCTAAGACAGCGCTACAGGGAGACAGGACGGACAGCTGATCATCCTCGCAGTGGCAGACCATGTGTAACAACACCTGCACAGGATCGGTACATCCGAACATCACGCCTGCGGGACAGGTACAGAATGGCAACAACAATTGCCCGAGTTACACCAGGAACGCACAATCCCTCCATCAGTGCTCAGACTGTCCGCAATAGGCTGAGAGAGGCTGGAATGAGGGCTTGTAGGCCTGTTCTAAGGCAGGTCTTCACCAGACATCACCGGCAACAACGTCGCCTATGGGCACAAACCCACCGTCGCTGGACCAGACAGGACTAGCAAAAAGTGCTCTTCACTGACAAGTCGTGGTTTTGTCTCACCAGGGGTGATGGTCGGATTCACGTTTATCGTCGAAGAAATGAGCGTTACTTGTTCAAATATTCTTTATTGAACTCACACAAGAATGGTGTGTAGGTATAAAAGACAAGTACACAATTCTTATCTAAACATAAAAGAGCAGACAGAAACAACAAGACTCAGAGTTCTGAGTACATAACAAATAATACAAAACACGACGTATAGAACAAGGACAGGTAGAAAGAAAGAGGGTAGATGTCACCCACCCCTTATCCCCCCCCCCCCCCCCCCCCTATTCCCCTCCGGACTGCTCAGGTGGTGGGGCCAGCACATGCTGCCCAAAGGTAGATTAAAATATTACAATTGAGAGTGCGTTAAAGTGTACAAATTCACAGCGCTGACTGGTCCAAGTAAGAGAGGAAAGGTTGCCAGATTTGATCAAATGTTGATCATTTATTGTTCAGAATATATCTGATTCTTTCTAAGTGTACAGTGTTTGCCAATTCGCTGAGCCATAATTTGGTAGAGGGCGCTTCCCTCCTTTTCCAAAACAACAAGATAAATTTGTTTGCCGAAATGAGACTGTAAGAGATGAGTTGTTTTTGGGGGGTTGGTTGATCCGTTTAGGGAATCAGACACTCCCAGGATTATCAGAAGCGGGTCTGGGTCTATTGAAGTCTCCAGAACTTCAGAGAGGATCCTAATAAGTCCACACCAATAACCATACAAGCTAGAGCATAGTGCAAAGCAGTGGAGTAGTGTACCCTGCGCAGCCTGACATGTATCACACATAGGGGATGTATCAGGAAATATCCTATGCAGTTTAGTTTTGGAATAGTGTAATCTGTGTAATACCTTGAATTGTATGAGACGATGTCTGGAGTTAATGGAGCAGGTGTGGATATACTCCAAGCTATCTTCCCAGTCTGCCACCGAAATGTCAGTCCCTTGTTCTTCCTCCCATTTTGCCTTAATGGCATCTGTAGAAGGTATGCTAACAGATTGAAAAGGGTCATATAGACGAGATATCAGTTTGTCTGAGGTGGGACATATTTTTATGCATCCGTCAAACATGGAAGGTTTAGCATTCCCAAATGTCGGGAGGTGTTTTCTAACATAGTCTCTAATTTGTAGGTATCTGAAAAAGTTACTTCTGGGAAGATTATAAGTTTCCCTCAGCAACTCAAAGGAGGCAAAGGTCCCTTCTATATATAAATCCCCTATGGTACTTTTCCCTAGCTCTCCTCATCGCTCAAAGGTGTTATCAAGGTTAGAGGGGGCAAAGGAGGGATTCCTGGCAACAGGGAGCATGAATGATATTGGTCTAAGCTCAAAGTGGACTTTAATTTGCTTCCAGATTCGGACTGTGCTATGTATACTAGGATTGTTACGATAAAGTGACATCTCCAGATTGACAGGCAACAAAATCACAGCGCCAATAGAGAAGGGGTGACACTCCTCTTTCTCCATACTAAGCCAGCTGGATGATGGAGGTGCGTCATCCAGCAAAAACGTAACAGCGCGGAGGTTAGCGGTCCAATAGTAAAATATAACATTTGGGAGAGACAATCCTCCTTTCATCTTGGATTTACAGAGGTGTTTTTTACCTATCCTGTGTGTTTTATAATCCCAGATGAAAGGATTGATAATTGAGTCCAGTTGTTTATGAAAGGATTTAGGTATGAATACTGGGATGTTCTGGTATAGGTAGAGCAGTTGTGGGAGGAAGACCATTTTAATGGCATTAATTCTTCCGAGCAGAGAAATTGGGAGAGTTCTCCAAAATTGTATGTTTGCCTTGAGTTTTTGCATCAGAGAGGGGAAATTCTCTTTAAATAGTGAGGAGTATTGTTTGGTAACTACAATTCCTAGGTAGGTACATTTTTCTGAAGATAACTTAACTGGAAGATGTTCAAACCAAGAGGTGTTTTGCAACTGTATGGGCATTAATTCGCTCTTGTTCCAATTTATTCTGTATCCCGAGAAGGTACCAAACAAATTAATCACATCAAGAATAGCTGGAATACTAGCTTGGGGTTCTGTTACATAGAGGAGAATGTAATCTGCGTATAGGGAAATCTTATTTAGAGTATCTTTAGTATTATAGCCGTGTATTGCTGCATGAGATCTGATCGCCTGAGCGAGAGGTTCAATAATTAGGGTGAAGAGCATAGGCGACAGCGCACAACCCTGCCTTGTCCCTCTGTAAAGGTTAAATCGGGGCGACAATGATTGGTTAGTGAGTATTCTCGCACAGGGGTTCCTATATAAAAGCTGGATCCAATTTATGAACCCATCTCCAATAGAAATGAGCGTTACACCGAGGCCTGTACTCTGGAGCGGGATCGATTTGGAGGTGGAGGGTCCGTCTTGGTCTGGGGCGGTGTGTCACAGCATTATCGGACTGAGCTTGTAGTCATTGCAGGCAATCTCAACGCTGTACGTTACAGGGAAGATTCCCTCATGTGGTACCCTTCCTGCAGACTCATCCTGACCCCCCCCCCTTTGTTCAGGGACACATTATTCAATTTCTGTTAGTCACGTCTGTGGAACTTGATCAGTTTATGTCTCAGTTGTTGAATCTTGTTATGTTCATACAAATATTTACGCATGTTAAGTTTGCTGAAAATGAATGCAATTGACAGTTAGAGGATGTTTATTTTTTTGCTGAGTTTATATTACTACTACTATATACCTACTATACTATAACGATTCTATAAGTACCTCCACCGCCATAAATGTATCATATATATTGTATTACTTTTCTAGGTGCCACGAGATAGGAGAACGACTGGACAGCCCAAAACAGAAGTGCTCCTGGGCAATACTGATCCAAACAAAATGTAATGAATATCCTTAGTTGTGATGTTGTTATCCAGTTATGGCTTGGAATACTTTATATTTACTGTAAATCGAGACCAAGTGTGTTGAAGTAAAGAAAGTTGCGTTCTGAGATGACATTTACTCTGATCATCTCCTCAGAAATGTCATGATGCCACTCCAAGACTCTGCCCTGAGGGCCGTCCCTCGCAACACTGCGGCCAAGGGCAGCAGCCAACCCAGCCGGGGGGACAAGATCCGGGCTCTCTACCCAGCCTCAGACTCCATAGTCTGCCTCTCCAGCCCTCCCTCCTACTCCATCAGCACAGGGCGGGCCCTGGCCCTGCACTCCTTCCCAGTGGGCCTCCCCCCTGGTCCCCACAGCTCCCACAGTTCTCAGTCCGACGGAATGGCCTTCAGTCACCAGCTCAACCACAGCCAGTACAGCCCCAGAGCCAAGAGCCTCACACCCGATTCCACCTACACAGAGCCCTACAAGGACAGCTCCAATGAGGTAGGTCCTCTAACTGTTACTCCAGAACCAGATTGAACCAGGGCATCATTTTACACTGAGCAGCACAATCCTCTTGTGGAGCTGTACTGCTTACACCCAGGTTTCATTTTTTTTAAAACATTTTTAATTTAACCGTTATTTAACTAGGCAAGTCAGTAAAGAACAAATTCTTACTTACAATGACGGCCTAGGAACAGTGGGTTAACTGCCTTGTTCAGGGGCAGAATGACAGATTTTTACCTCGTCAGCTCAGGGATTCAATCCACCAACCTTTCGCCCAGCCCAACGCTCTAACCACTAGGCTACCTGCCGCCCCATTGAAATGAATGAGAGCGTCGCACGCTCTGTAAAAGTAGCAGGCTTGTGAGAAACAGCCTATTAACTTGTAGTATAATATGTAATGGTCACCTATACAGATTATTATGGGTGTCACCCAAATGGCACCATATTCCCTATAGTGCACTATAAAGCCAAGTGAATAGGGCGCCATTTGGGTCCCATCCTATGTCTATGGTGCTAATGTTCCCCTGGAATGTTTTGTTGTGACCCACAGGTCTTCCCTCTCTCGGAGGAGCTCCAGCAACGTATGGCCTCCATCCCTCCCGGTGGATACCCTTACTACAGCTTGACAGCAAGGTAATATACTCAGTCAAACATGGGATAGAGACTGAGAGACACATTCCTTTTACACATTCATGTTAAAGGCAAAAATAAATGAACTGAACTTTGTGTGTTTTCAAAAATGCTTTCATAGTCACAAGACATCAGGATGTATGATGACAAAGAATATTCTCTCTCTCAGTCAACACTTTGAGTACATGCTGGAGGCTCCCCAGTCTATCCGGCCCAAGAGCGGCAGTGGCCAGATGAGTTACCTGAACAAGGGCCAGTTCTACCCCATCACCCTGAGAGAGCTAGGGGGCCCCACGGTCCTACCCCACCTCAATGGAGCATTCCGGGTATGAGCTTCTCTATTGGATCTCTTCTGTTCCTATTCTTATCGCTCTTTCTCTCCCCCCTCCCTCTCTGTGTCTTTCTCTCCCCCCTCCCTCTCTGTGTCTTTCTCTCCCCCCTCCCTCTCTGTGTCTCCCTCCCCCCTCCCTCTCTGTGTCTTTCTCTCCCCCCCCCTCTCTGTGTCTTTCCCTCCCCCTCCCTCTCTGTGTCTTTCTCTCCCCCCTCCCTCTCTGTGTCTTTCTCTCCCCCGTCCCTCTCTGTGTCTTTCTCTCCCCCCTCCCTCTCTGTGTCTTTCACTCCCCCCTCCCCCTCTGTGTCTTTCACTCCCCCCTCCCTCTCTGTGTCTTTCTCTCCCCCCTCCCTCTCTGTGTCTTTCTCTCCCCCCTCCCCCTCTGTGTCTTTCTCTCCCCCCTCCCTCTCTGTGTCTTTCTCTCCCCCCTCCCCCTCTGTGTCTTTCTCTCCCCCCTCCCTCTCTGTGTCTTTCTCTCCCCCCTCCCTCTCATCTCTCTATCTCAACCTCGTATCTATTTCTATTCTACAAGTATCTAGTGTGTCTCTAGGTTTGGGGAATGTTTTGGGAATGACTTACTGATGGAATATTTCAGAGTGTGGTGATGCTGGTGTTTGGAGAGGAAAAGTTCACAGATGACCAGCTCAAACACTGGAGATATTGGCACAGCAGACAGCACACAGCCAAGCAGCGCTGCATTGATATTGGTAAGGGGTTACACACACGCATTCACACACACACGGCAATCATACGCACACACAGCCGCATGCACGCACACACTCTCACTCACACTAGGGCTGCACAATTAAATGAATTCACATCGAAATCGCAGTATTGACGTGTTGCAATATTCATATCGCAAGAAATCCGTATCGCATGCAATGTTTTGAAATGCATCTCAGCCGTGTGCAATGTCTGTTTTTATCATTGACTATGTTTGTTTCTGCTCTTGTGGCCGCTTTCTGCACACATCGAGCCACGCCCTCTGTCACTCGAGCAGCGCAGTTCCTCTTCCTCGCTGTTAAATTCGTTATAAGTTTGCATGCTGTTGTGTTAGGTCAAATGCAGTCAATCGATTGTTCCAAACAAGAACGATGCTGCTTTACACACACACACACACACACACACACACACACACACACACACACACACACACACACACACACACACACACACACAACCAAAACAGTCACTATGTTCAAACAAACATTATTGTTTGTGTGTAAACCACCCTGTTGTGTCTCTTCCCTGTTTGTTCATCCCAGCTGACTACAAAGAGAGCTTCAATACGATTGCCAGTATTGAGGAGATTGCCTACAATGCCATCTCTTTCACATGGGACACTAAGGACGAGCCACGGGTAAAAGAGGCCAATATTTTGGTGAAGTTTCCCCTGGGTACAGATCTAGGATCAACTTGCCCTCCCCCAATCTTAACCTGAACCAATAGTGTAAAACATACAAGATCAGCGTCTAGACTCTAGAGACTCTAGTCTAGAGGCAACTTCACTCTACACCAGAATTTGGGTCAAAATGTATGTCTATGTTTTGTCCAAAAAATAAAGTAGTTACAAACAATCTCCAGCTGGGGGAGACATACACAAGTAAACCAATCATACACAACACTTTGAAACAACCCACGACTACAGTTTCTAGAGACTACAATTTTCTACCTTGGTTTTCGAACCAGCATGAACGAAATGTCATACTCAATGGAAATAAACCCATAAATGTGCATCAGAACTGTTCATTTACATGTAAAACATTCTGTCTATTACTACTCTACCCGTGTATGTTTTCATGTCATTACTGGTGCGTTTATTTAATGTTGTATGTGAGCCTCATGCCATAGACTTTTCTGTCCAAAGTAAATAGGATGAACAATAAAGTGTTTAAGAATTTGAATCCTCACGTACCTTGATCTTTGCCCCATCAGGTGTTTGTGTCAGTGAACTGTCTGAGTACAGACTTCTCCCCTCAAAAGGGAGTGCGGGGCCTTCCTCTCAACCTCCAGATTGACACCTACAGCTGTGGTGGCCATGGTGACAAGCTAGTGCACAGAGCCTACTGCCAGATCAAGGTGTTCTGTGACAAAGGTGCCGAGAGGAAGATCCGAGACGAGGAGAGGAAGCAGACTCAAAGGAAGGGAAGGGGACAGGAGACAACTGCAGCCTGTGAGTACAGTACACCTGATACAGTCAATCAGTCAGTCTTTAAGTCACACACACACATACATATATACTACCGTTCAAAAGTTTGGGGTCACTTCGAAATGTTCTTGTTTTTGAAAGAAAAGCACATTTGGTGTTAGCTAATCCAAGTTTATCATTTTAAAAGCCTAATTGATCATTAGAAAAACCTTTCGCAATTATGTTAGCACAGCTGAAAACTGTTGTTCTGATTAAAGAAGCAATAACACTGGCCTTCTTTAGACTAGTTGAGTATCTGGAGCATCAGCATTTGGTGGTTCGATTACTGGCTCAAAATGGCCAGAAACAAAGAACTTTCTTCTGAAACTCGTCAGTCTATTCTTGTTCTGAGAAATGAAGGCTATTCAGTGCGAGAAATTGCCAAGAAACTGAAGATCTCGTACAACGTTGTGTACCACTCCCTTCACAGAACAGCGCAAACTGGCTCTAACCAGAATAGAAAGAGGAGTGGGAGGCCCCGGTGCACAACTGAGCAAGAGGACAAGTACATTAGAGTGTCTAGTTTGAGAAACAGACGCCTCACAAGTCCTCAACTGGCAGCTTCATTAAATAGTACCCATAAAACACCAGTCTCAACGTCAACAGTGAAGAGGTGACTCCGGGATGCTGGCCTTCTATGCAGAGTTACAAAGAAAAAGCCATATCTCAGACTGGCCAATAAAAAGAAAATATTAAGATGGGCAAAAGGACACTGGACAGAGGAACTCTGCCCAGAAGGCCCTCTGCCCAGAAGGCCAGCATCCCCGAGTCGCCTCTTCACTGTTGACGTTGAGACTGGTGTTTTCCGGGTACTATTTAATGAAGCTGCCAGTTGAGGACTTGTTCTGTGAAGGGAATAGTTTCCATGACCAAGCAGCCACACACAAGCCTAAGATCACCATGCGCAATGCCAAGCATCGGCTGGAGTGGTGTAAAGCTCGCCACATTTGGACTCTGGTGCAGTGGAAACACGTTCTCTGGAGTGATGAATCACACTTCACCATTTGGCAGTTCGATGGATGACTTCTGCATTTCCTGCACTCATTTGAGATCATTTCCACACTGCCACGTAGGGCTGCACAATATGGGCAAACAATCTAGGCCTTATTTTTAACCAAATGTTGCAATTGCGATTTGACTTGTGATTTAGAGTAAAACACTTGGGTGAAATGTTGTAATCATGGAAATGTAATTATTATTCAAATTCTAAAGTTAGAATATTTGAGTAAGGACTTTAAATACAGTTTTACATGATGACAAATGAAAATGCCAGGGAGGATTTATTGTGACAGGGTAGGAACTAAAGTGTTGACCAGTGTTTCCTAGGGGACCCTATAATCTTTGGCTTCATTTAATGTTTTCTCTTAGCTACTTCATGTAGTTAACATTCTTGCGTTGTGTATTCCTCTTTGATGTAGAAGATACTGTTGCACAAAAAACATGCAGATGTAGGTCTACACCATCACTGGTATATCAGGCTGTATAGCTAGTTACGTTTGCTCGGACGCAGTACATTTATGAGCTAGCTTGCGATTAGCATTAGCGGCTAACAAGCTAGTGGATTTATATTAAGAAAATTGAAAACACCATCATTGCCATCAATATTGTTTAATTTGCTGCATTGACCATAAATGTATCTTGAGTGACAGGGGGCGGGGCTAGGTCTGTGTGGAAAGTGGCATGGAGTGAGAGAGTGGAGATAGATGACTCAAGTAGCAAATAAACTATATATATGGACATTACACCCAGCGTATCACATTTAACAAACATTCAAATGCCGTTATAGAAGGTAAAGTAAAAACCAAACCGGTCCATGCATCAATACCGGTATATCACCCAGCTCTACCTGCTCGGATGCATAGTGCCAAATGTAAAGTTTGGTGGAGGAGGTATAATGGTCTGGGACTGTTTTTCATGGTTCGGGCTAGACCCCTTAGTTCCAGTGAAGGGAATCTTAACGCTACAGCATATAATGACATTCTAGACGATTCTGAGCTTCCAACATAGTTTGGGGAAAGCCCTTTCCTGTTTCAGCATGACAATGCCCAGTGCACAAAGCAAGGTCCATACAGAAATGGTTTGTCAAGATCAGTGTGGAAGAACTTGACTGGCCTGCACAGCGCCCTGACCTCAACCCCATCGAGCACCTTTGGGATGAATTGGAATGCCGACTGCGAGTTAGGTGTAATCGCCCGACATCAGTGCCCGACCTCACTAATGCTCTTGTTGATGAATGGAAGCAAGTCCCTGCAGCAATGTTCCAACATCTAGTGGAATGGCTTCCTAGAAGGGTAGAGGCTGTTATAGCAGCAAAGAAGGGACTAACTCCATATTAATGCCCATGATATATATGGGATTATGGAAAGTGGATTAAATTGTTTCTTTGTCATCTTTCTAAATAGTTATCTAGCTGTGGCCATCTGGCTAGTATCATCAAGGGCTTTCTACAAAATAGCAACATTAGCTCAGCTAGCTAGCATTGGCATCTACACCATAAACTAAGCAACACACGCGGACATGCATTGCCAAACAAGGCTACTGCCACCTTTTGGTTTGGAGTATTTTAACAAGGCTTTGTGGCGGATTACTTAAACGTCTTTTCTGTGTGAACACAAAAGAGATTGACTGCCTACACTGTTCAGAGGTGCAATTACTCTCGGCTGGAGAACGGTAGACAATCTTATGTGTGTCCCTGCTCTTAGTTCCGGTGCTTTGGACAAATCACAATTTCGTAGGTGTTAGCTTCTTTTGAATTTTGGAAGGGTTGCCCGTAACTTGCAAAGAGAGAGGGTGGAGGAGCTCTTCAGTCCGTTTCCGATCCTGATTCTATCTCTTCTCAACACATATGAATCCAGAACTTAATCGAACATCTGACAAATTACGCGAGTCTTTAGTTCTGGGTTAACCGAGATGAATATACAGTGCTTAGAACGAATACATTTTTCTTTGTGTGATTCACAAAATCCTGTCCTCAACTAACCCCTAAAAAGCAAGCCAGGGAAACAGCATGTCAAGGGTGACGAAACGAAGTCTCTAGAGTTGACATACAATAGTAGACCTGCCTCAATAAAATGAAAACACCTTGAAGAAAAGGAAAAGCACATGTTCTTTGCAATAGTCCCATTGGTCTCTTCTCACAACCGATGGTGGAGCGCTCAGACGGAGGGCCCCTATTTTGGTGAGCGAGACTACTGTCCCATCCTGCTCCCATGTTAACCGCTCTACCTCCCCCTGCTGTCCTATCGCAGGTGTGGAAGACCCTCTGAAGCTGAAGCATGTGGACATAACATCGTTCAAAGCCATGAGTGATATGGACTCCCAGCCGGTCCTCTTCATCCCTGAGGTTTACTTCCCCAGCACCCAGCGCCACCATGTAAGTCCTACAATACATGTAAAGTTAAAATATTAAATATTAAAGCATTAAAGCGCTCTCTTAAAGCCTCCATTGTCCAGAAATTGTATCTAAATCCAAATTGGTTTCCTAGAAAGGTACTAAGAGAGGCCCATCCTATGTTTAAGAGTGAGCTTTTTGCATCTTAAAACCTTACAGTGGATCCCTGTTTAAAGTATCCTCCTTTTTAAATGAAGTCATACAGAGTTGGCTACAATTTCAATTTCATCCTCCAGAAAAGGCAGATCTAATATTACAGCAAATAATATGGCTAAACTCCAATATACTGATAGAGATGAAAAACACATTTGGGCGGGGAGGGGATTTACTAAAAGGACATAATATTTATGAAGGACATTGTAAGTGTAACCGATGTGAAATGGCTAGCTAGTTAGCGGTGGTGCGGCTAATAGCGTTTCAATCGGTGACGTCACTCGCTCTGAGACCTGAAGTAGTAGCCACTTTTGTGGCGCGATGGGTAACGATGCTTCGTGGGTGACTGTCGTCTGTGTGCAGAGGGTCCCTGGTTCGAGCCCGGGTAGGGGCGAGGATAGGGACGGAAGCAATACTGTTACATAAACAAAAATGGTAAAATGATGTCACACAAGCAACTAATAACAGTGTACCGAGGAGTATGCTCAATACGGAATTATAACCAACTCATCACGACTCTATCACAAAATTGGAAGAGACAATTACTTAAACAAGAAAGTAAAGAGTTAGTCTGTCTGCCTCCCATTAAAAATAATAAATGGCTTAAAATGATTAGTATAAATCAACAAAAAAAATCGGTTCCACTTAAAATCAAAAGGTTTGACAGCGATACTGTATACATTTCATGTCAGTTAGGAACAGGTTTTTGATGTCCCAATACCTTGGCATAGGGTCTGACATATAAAACAACAATTGACACATCAATCCGCTCGTTTCAACGATTATATAAAATACTTGCTACAAAAAGAATGCTCAATATATGGGGCATTTGAACAGTCAGCCTTGTACAGACTCTACCACAAGGAAACGTCTTTTCTTGTACTGTCCATTGGTGGCTCGCTTTTGGAGTCAGGTCCAGGAATGGTTGTTATGTCATAATATCAGGGTTCAGGTGGACCTGCAAACTGTAATGTTAGGGGATCTGAAAAACCAGAATCAGTCAATGGGAAATATCAAAGTATTTATTTTTAGGGCAATATACTAAGTAGAAATGTTATAAATAAGGAGGTTCAGGACCCTCGTTAGACATCATAGTAAAATGGAGGGATGTATTACTAAAGGAAATAGCTAAATGGCGTTATACTAGGAAAGGTGGATTGATCTGTGGACATCGGAGGGTCGGTGTGGGTGAAAAATCCAGCAATTGAAGAAAGAGGAGATATTTATAATTATTTAACGACGGGTACCGTTATATGTGAGCGAAATAACTGTAAGTAGCAGTAGAAGTATGGTTGTCTGTTAGTTTACTCCAAGTAGGGTAGGGATGGTAGGGTGGGGGGATAAGTAAAGGGGATTCGAAATCATGCAAACAATTAAATGAATAGAATCTATCTGAAGCTGATCTACCCCACCCCCAAGAAAATCATCTTACATTACCCATGTTTAGGGTTTCAAAATTCTAGTAACTTTCCCAAAGTTCCTGGACTTTTTAGAAATACCGGTTGGAGGATTAGTGGAATCGAGGCAATAAGCAGGGAGGGAATCGTCCAACTGGGATTTCTGAAAAAACCTGGGAACTTTGGGAAAGAAACTGGAATGCAACCCTACCCATGTTACACTGCAGCATATCGTCAAACTTACCACAGTCTCTAGGGACGTTTTGTTTTTAGCCTTTGCTAGGCCTGAGCAACATTTTCCTGGATAATTTGTAATACAAATGAGTTATAAAAAAAGATACACCTGGTTGCGTACAATACTGCTGGTTCATTTAAATACAATAGTCAGCTGAAATAGAGGAGTAAAGCTCATATAGCAAGACTTACTTACATTTGTGTGAGATCACATGTAAATACATGACAGGGGAAATGTCATCTTTTCAGAAAATGTGTGTTGTGCAACATAAAGAACACAAAAGGACGAGCACAGCTAAGAGACGGCAGCCCTAGAGGGGTGGAGAGTTTCAGTGTAGTTGGCTTGAGACAATAGCAGCTGAACAAATAGCCCAGGTAAAGAACATTCTGGAGATGTGACATCACATGATGTCCTTGTAGGGGCTCGGGTTTCCCCCTCAAGGTGGTTGTCCCTGTAAACAACTAGAGGACTAACGATCCAAAACATGAACAGGGACTATGCTCTGGGTCATTTGCATGTTATATTTATTAGCAGTGGTGTAAAGTACTTAAGTAAAAATACTTTAAAGTACTAATTAAGTCGTTTTTTGGGGTATCTATACTTTACTTAAACTTTACGTTTATATTCTTGACTACTTTTACTTCACTACATTCCTAAAGAAAATAATGTACTTTTTTTTCCCCGGACACCCAAAAGTACTCATTACTTTTTGAATGCGTAGCAGGAAAGGAAAATGGTGCAATTCAAACACTTATCAAAAGAACATCCCTGGTCATCCCTACTGCCTCTGATCTGGAGGACACGCTAAACATAATGCTTTGTTAGTAAAGTATGTCTAAGTGTTGGAGTGTGCCATTGGCTATCCAAAAATAAGTAAAACAAGAAAATGGTGCTGTTTGGTTTGCTTAATATAAAGGATTGTAAATTATTTATACTTTTACTGTTGATACTTAAGTATATTTTAGCAATTACATTTACTTTTGATACTTGAGTACATTTAAAACCAAATACTTTTAGACTTACTCAAGTAGTATTTTACTTGAGTCATTTTCTATAAAGGTATTTTTACTTTTACTCAAGTATGACAGTTGGGTGCTTTTTCTACTTACTTTTCCACTGCTTTGTAGCAGTGGTTATTTGCATAGATATCAGTATAGATACGGATATCGGGTATCTAATCTTGCTCTTTATCCTTTGTCAGGCATGCCTATCAGATGACGGTGAGGATGGGTGAGTACAGTTCTTCTTTTAGACAAGACTTGTAATATCAGGTAACATGTATAGATGCTATAAATGTAAAAAATACAATAATTGGAAATGCTGCATACCCATAATAAGTGATTAACTGCATTTTCCGTACTCATCCATACTCATGAGTCATACATGTATTGTTTGTTTTTCTGCAGCTTGGGGCAGAAGAGACTGCTCCACTATGATGAGGAATTTGACTCTGCCACTCACAAGAGAGCCAGGAGGGAGGAGCCAGAAAAGGGTACATCAAATAGTAGAGACATATGCAGACAGACAGACAGAGTGAAAAGGAGACCGTTTAGAGACAGTAAAGAGAAGGCATAAACCGGAGAGAGAGAGAGAATTATAGAACGCAGGAGCAAAATAGAGAGGATGAGTGAGCGAAAGAGAATTAAAAATAGAGTGAGAGAGAGAGAGAAATGCTTTCTGGCTGGCCTGGCTGCACTGTAGTTGTGTTTGTTGCTCTGGCTGCTGTTCAGGCTGCTCCCACCTAGTTCAGCTTACTGAATTCATGTAAACACAGGCCACGTGGCTTCCAAAGCCCCCCCCCCCATCCTCTCTCTCTGGATGCACAAAACACAACACACACAAACACACTCAACTGGTTTTCCAAGTGGAACGTGCTCATTTTCCTGAAATGAAGTCCAAAGGGGATTGCTTTTTACCCACTCACGTGTGTGGCGGGGGAAAGGTTCTGAGAATGATTAGGGGCTGTTTACTGTTTGGTGTGGTCTCTGTCAGACTAGTCTATTGCTGACCAGGCTCATAGCCAATTCCCAAGACGCCAGCAAGAAAGAAGCAAAGTGCAATTATGGTCCAGCCTGCTCTCAGTGTAACAAAGGGGTGTCCAAAATGGCCCCCTATCCTGGGCTATGGTCAAAAGTAGTGCACTATATAGGGAATAGGGTGCCAATTCGGAGACAGTCCAAGTAAACATAGTTTCACTGTCTTTATGGGGGGGTGAGAGTGGCAGTTTTTCCAGCATGAATACACACCACAACCATGGAAATGTCACCCAACAGGATATTAGGGCAATGCTGTAGTAGTTGCTAAGATCTTACCTCAGTGACTTGACTGGGAGAGAAACCCACACAGTATTTTAATGTTTGAAACTGTCTCACACCCCATGTCGAAAAACATACTTTGTGTGTATTCCTACCTCCATTTGCTTATGGCAACTCTCCCTCACACTGGGGGTTGGTGTGGTGTGGTAGTATCTGACTGGGTTGGTGTGGAATTTGAATGTACTTCTCCCTCACACTGTGGGGGTTGGTGTGGTAGGCAATCTTTTAGTGTGGTATCTGACTTTTGGTTTCGTCTCTCTCTGTGTTCCTCTAGTGCTGCTCTACGTCCGTAAGGAGACAGAGGAGGTGTTTGATGCTCTAATGCTGAGGACGCCCACTCTGGCAGGACTACTGGAGGCTGTGAGCAGATGTTGTTGGGTTCCATAGAACCTTTGTTTTTGCAGAAGTATTTTTAGAACGGCTCGATTTTTGTAGATGAGTCTATTTAGCTCAGAACGTCTTCTTTGACATTACTGTATTTATACCAGGGATATCATTTCTCAACCGGCAAAGTTCAAAAATAGCTGGAGTCGGACTTTGTCTGATAAGTGTTGTATGTTTTGAGTGTGTGCCATATAGGTGACCTTGATTTTTTTCCCCATGGGTTTAAATACATAGTAAGCAGACATAGCTGTTTGTGTGAAGTGTGCCACCCTGGATGCGTCCTAAATGACACCCTATTCCCTTTATAGTGAACTACTTTTGACCCGGGTCCATAGGGTTCTGGTCAAAAGTAGTGCACTGTATAGTATTTAAGGTGCTATTTTGGATGTAAACCACAGTGTCAGTCAGATAGGTTTGTTTCCTGTTTGTGTCTGTCAGGAAGCAGTCACTCATCAGAGAAGGCACACAGGCGTTCAGTGGAATGTATTGTATTGTCTGACTGTTCGCGCCCAGTTCTCATAGGGGGTTTCCCATGTTTTTCATCACATCTCTAGGTATCTGATAAATATGAGCTGCCGCTTGGAAAAATGGGGAAAGTCTACAAGAGGTGCAAAAAAGGGTAAGACCGGTGTCACCGCTCATGATCTAGGTCAATGGAAATGGTGTGTGTGTCCCAAATGGCACCCTATTCCCTATATAGTGCACTACTTTTGACCAGGGCCATAAGGCTCTGGTCAGAAGTAGTGCACTACCTAGGGAATATGGTGCCATTTGGGAGGCGCAGAAAGTACATAATCTAGAACATGTTTATAGAGTAAACTCCACTTTGAAAATAAGTAAATCACTTCTACTCTCTTGTCTGTAGGATCCTAGTTCATATGGACGACAACATCATCAAGCATTACTCCAACGAGGATGCCTTCCACATTCGCATGGAGGAGGTCGGGGGAAAGGTCCTGCTGACACTGACCGAGATCTGAGCCTGGACAGGGGGGTATACATTAGGGCCAGCAACGTTTCAAAACGTTTCGCAATGGAAAACGAAAATAACAATTTCTTATTGGACCAGTACAAGTTATTGGACCTCTCTGTTCTATAATTTCTGTTTGGTGTCTCCAAGGTGAGGACCTTGGAGGAGGGACACATGTTGAGCTCCAAGGGCGTGAGTAGGGACCCAGAACAGTAAGATTAGTCACCTGTTTACACAACTGTAACATACTTCTACAAGTAAAACAAGATATTTTCATGAGTTCTGCCTTTCTGCTGCACGGCCATTTTCTGGTTACGCAACATTGCTACCTCGTTCGCTGGCAAGATTCTTGTTGCATTTTCACTTCAAATATGAGTGATTGATTCACTGTATCCATGTTAAAAGTTGAAATTATTTTTGAGGAACATTTGGAAACAACATTGTGTAACGGCCAATTATATTTTCCTTGCTTAAATGTAGACCTTTTGTACTACTACTTTACAGTATATGTCGCTGTGAATGAATTATTTTCCAGCCGAGATGGCAGAGTGTTGTTTAGAATGTCAGTGTTCATATAAGTTCATATTATGTATTATTTTCAAAGATATGCAGTGGTCAGTTTTAAGAAATGGACTTGTAAAACATGATGCGGTGACCGGTTAGGGCTATTTCTGTCTGAGTATGTACTTTTATAATTATTTTTCAGAATTCTTGGAGGTGATATGTTTATTTTTATTTTTTATGTTTACATCATGAAAAAGTAATATATGAATTCAATAATATATGTATTTATATTCACATGTTGTGCCAAGTGTGGTGTGTGTATCTGAATCTAGATATATAGGTGTTAGCTCCATATGTGATGACACAATGTGAATATTTCTTGGCAACAGGAAATGGGGGTGGGGGTCAGGAAGTGTGCGTTAGTCTTTCAAAACCTTGTCTGTCATGCAAGAACTGATTTGAAATCAGTCCTGTTAGCAGATGCTTACCTACAGTGGTTATTAAATTTGTTAAAGTCACTTCAGACTAAGTATTTCTTTGCACATTGTGTTTTTGTAAGGGAACTTAACTCAACTGCATCAACGAGGCATGAAGCGGAGATGTGTGCAGATTTGGGGATTAGGCTCTGGTCAAAAGTAGTGCACTATATAGGGAATAGGGCTCTGGTCAAAAGTAGTGCACTATATAGGGAATATGGTACCGTTTGGGATGCAAGTTGAGTTTTATATAAATAGAACCACATCAGACAGTGCGTTTTATTGCCCTTTAAATTGAGTTAGAAAAAGAATACAGAGTCTGAGAACCATCTTTCTCACAGCTCTTTTAGTCCTATCCTGAACATCACGCAGTCAGGCTGTCCCATGCTACTTGTTTCAAAAACACCTAGGCCCGTACACATTAAGTTGTACACTTTTGGCACAATGGTTGTGATACAACAGAGAGATATTCGAGAACAAAAATCATTACAAAAGTGCTGTAGATACACATCGGAATGGTTGTGACGAAGACGCAGACGAAGTCTATTGCAACCATACTTAACAGGCGGATCTCGACCCGGAACCGTGTCAATATGGACCACGGGTCCCGACTTTATTTTTGTTATATTATTTATTTTGGGGAAATCAGTCTTGCTTTTAACTTACGGATGTTGAGAGATGTAATAGTAGTAGGCACACGGTGCCTTGAAAATTGGTAGTGAATGGGCAGTTTTCCTCTTATGTCATGACCTCAGAGAGCTTTTACTAACTTGTCAGCAGAGATGGGCAGTATTTCAATTACTTCTGAGTATTCTGACATTTGTATTACACTGGGTTGAACTACAGTCCAATGTATTTTGTGACAAGATACTTCTGAGAGTTGTAATTTGTATTTTCAATACCATTTTTTTTTAGTGTTTCAATTTTGTGGACCCCTCTCACCCTGCATTGGTATCAGAAGTCTGATGGCACTATGGTGTGATTAGAGCATCTTATAAATGAATGAAATATAATTGTACATGTAAAAATGGACAATTGCAATTCAATGGGGCACCTTAAATGACATTTTGGGGAAAAAAGCCTTCATTCTTTGAATCAGATGGCTCATTCATCACAAAGCCCAATGATATTGCAAACTACTTTAATGACTTTTTCATTGGCAAGATAAGCAAACTTAGGGATGACATGCTAGCAACAAAAGCTGACAACACATCCAAGTATATCGGACCAAATTATGAAAGACAAGAATTGTACTTTTGAATTCCGTAAAGTCAGTGTGGAAGAGGTGAAAAAATTATTGTTGTCTATCAACAATGACAAGCCAGCGGAGTCTGACAATCTGGATGGAAAATTACTGAGGATAATAGCAGACGATATTGCCACTCCTATTTGCCACATCTTTAATTTAAGCCTACTAGAGAGCGTTTGCCCTCAGGTCTGGAGGGAAGTTAAAGTCATTCCGCTACCCAAGATAGTAAAGCCCCCTTTACTGGCTCAAATAGCCAACCAATCAGCCTGTTACCAACCCTTAGTAAACTTCTGGAAAAAATGGTGTTTGACCAGATACAATGGTATTTCACAGTAAACAAATTGAAAACAGAATTTCAGCATGCTTGTAGGGAAGGACACTCAACAAGCACAGCACTTACACAAATGACTGATGATTGGCTGAGAAAAATGTATCATAAAATGATTGTGGGGGCTGTCTTGTTAGACTTCAGTGCAGCTTTTGACATTATCGATCAGTCTGCTGCTGGAAAAACGTATGTGTTATGGCTTTACACACCCGTTGCTATAATGTGGATAAAGAGTTACTTGTCTAACAGAACACAGAGGGTGTTCTTTAATAGAAGCCTATCAAATATAATTTAGTTAAAATCAAGAATTCCCAGGGTAGCTGTTTAGGCCCCTTGCTTTTTTCAATTTTTACTAACTACATGCCACTGACTGAGTAAAGCCAGAGTTTCTATGCATGCGGATGACTCAACACTATACACGTCGGCTACTACATCGACTGAAATGACTGCAACACTCAACAAAGAGCTGCAGTTAGTTTCAGAGTGGGTGGCAAGGAATAAGTTATCCCTAAATATTTCTAAAACTTAAAGCATTGTATTTGGAACAAAACACTCACTAAACTCTAAACCTGAACTAAATCTTGTAATAAATAATGTGGAAATTGAGCAAGTTGAGATGACTAAACTGCTTGGAGTAACACTAGATTGTAAACTGTCATGGTCGAAACATATTGATGCAGTAGTAGCTAAGATGGAGAGTCTGTCTATCAACAAGGCAGGTCCTACAGACCCTAGTTTTGTCGCACCTTGACTACTGTTCAGTCGTGTGGTCAGATGCCAAAATAAAGGACTTAGGAAAATTGCAATTGGCTCAGACCAGGGCAGCACGGCTGGCCCTTGGATGTACACAGAGAGCTAATATTAATAATATGCATGTCAATCTCTCCTGGCTGAAAGTGGAGAGGATGACTTCATCGTTACTTTTATTTATGAGAGGTATTGACATGTTGAATGCACCGAGCTGTCTGTCTTAACAGACACCCATACCCCACAAGACATGCCACAAGAGGTCTCTTCACAGTCCCCAAGTCCAGAACAGACTATGGGAGGCACACAGTACTACATAGAGCCATGACTACATGGAACTCTATTCCACATCAAGTAACTGACGCCAGCAGTAAAACTAGATTTAAAAAACAGATTAAAAAAACACCTTATGGAACAGCGGGGACTGTGAAGCAACACAAACATTGACACACACACACACACACACACACACACACACACACACACACACACACACACACACACACACACACACACACACACACACACACACATACGGATTTAGTACTGTAGATATGTGGTAGTGGTGGAGTAGGGGCCTGAGGGCACACAGTGTGTTGTGAAATCTGTGAATGTATTGTAGTTTTTAAAATTGTATAAACTGCCTTAATTTCGCTGGACCTCAGGAAGAGTAGCTTCTGCTTTGGCAGCAGCTAATTGGGTACCATAATAAATACAAATACAAATGTTGAGTATTATTCCAATGAGCTCCGTCCGACATAAGGCCAATAATAATACCCAGTGTGCTTTGCAGTTCATTTTGATATTTTCATTTATACATTTACATTTTCGTCATTTAGCAGACACTCTTATCCAGAGTGACTTACAGTCAGTGCATTCAACTAGGTAGATAAAGTTTATATACAGTACCAGCCAAAAGTATGGACACACCCACTCATTTAAGGGTTTTTCTTTATTTTTACTATCTTGTACATTGTAGAATAATAGTGAAGACATCAAAACTATGACATAACACATATGGAATCATGTAGTAACCAAAAAAGTGTTAAACAAATCAAAATATATTTTATAATTCAGATTCTTCAAAGTAGCCACCCTTTGCCTTGATGACAGCTTTGCACACTTGGCATTATCTCAACCAGCTTCACCTGGAATGTCCCACTAAGCACAAACAAGATGGGATGGCATATCACTGCAGAATGCTGTGGTAGCCGTGCTGGTTAAGTGTGCCTTGAATTCTAAATAAATCACAGACAGTGTCACCAACGAAGCACCCCCACACCATCACACCTCCTCCATGCTTCATGGTGGGAACCACACATGCGGAGATCATCCATTCACTTACTCTGCGTCTCACAAAGACACGGCGGTTGCAACCAAAAATCGCAAATTTGGACTAATCAGACCAAAGGACAGATGTCCACCGGTCTAATGTCCATTGCTCGTGTTTCTTGATAAGTTCATTAGAGTTAAATGCACTTCAGATTGCAAACCAAGTAAATGCTTCACAGAGTTCAAGTAACAGACACATCTTAACATCAACTGCTCACAGGAGACTGCGTAAATCAAGCCTTCATGGTCGAATTGCAGCAAAGAAACACCTACTAAAAGACACCAATAATAAGTCCTTTGGTCCAAATTTGAGATTTTTTGCTCCAACCTCTGTGTCTTTGTGAGACGCAGAGTAGGTGAACGGATGATCTCCGCATGTGTAGTTCCCACCATGAAGAATGGAGGAGGAGGAGGTGTGATGGTGTGGGGGTGCTTTGCTGGGGACACTGTCAGTGATTTATTTAGAATTCAAGGCACACTTAACCAGCTTGGCTACCACAGCATTCTGCAACGATACGGCATCCCTTCTGGTTTGCGCTTAGTGGGACTATCATTTGTTTATCAACAGGACAATGACCCAACACACCTCCAGGCTGTGTAAGGGCTATTTGACCAAGAAGGAGAATGATGGAGTGCTGCATCAGATGACCTGGCCTCCACGATCACCTGACCTCAACCCAATTGAGATGGTTTGGGATGAGAGCACAGAGTGATGGAAAAGGAGCCAACAAGTGCCCTTCAAGATTGTTGGAAAAGCATTCCAGGTGAAGCTGGTTGAGAGAATGCCAAGAGTGTGCAAAGCTGTCATCAAGGCAAAGGATAGAAGAATATAAAATATATTTGGATTTGTTTAACACTTGTTTGGTTACTACATGATTCGATATGTGTTATTTGACCGTTTTGATGTCTTCATTTTCATTCTACAATGTAGAAAATAGTAAAAATAAAGAAAAACTCTTGAATGTATCCAAACTACTGACTGGTACTGTATATAAACTCAGCAAAAAAGAAACATCCCTTTTTCTGGACCCTGTCTTTCAAAGATAATTCGTCAAAATACAAATAACTTCACAGATCTTCATTGTAAAGGGTTTAAATATGTTTCCTATGCTTGTTCAATGAACCATAAAAAATTAATGAACATGCACCTGTGGAACGCTCGTTAAGACACTAACAGCATACAGACGGTATGCAATTAAGGTCACAGTTATGAAAACTTAAGACACTAAAGAGGCCATTCTACTGACTCTGAAAAACACCAAAAGAAAGATGCCCAGGGTCCCTGCTCATCTGCGTGAACGTGCCTTAGGCATGCTGCAAGGAGGCATGAGGACTGCCGATGTGGCCAGGGCAATAAATTGCAATGTCCGTACTGTGAGACGCCTAAGACAGCACTACAGGGAGACAGGACGGACAGCTGATCATCCTCGCAGTGGCAGACCACGTGTAACAACACCTGCACAGGATCGGTACATCCGAACATCACACCTGCAGGACAGGTACAGGATGGCAACAACAACTGCCCGAGTTACACCAGGAACGCACAATCCCTCCATCAGTGCTCAGTCTGTCCGCAATAGGCTGAGAGAGGCTGGACTGAGGGCTTGTAGGTCTGTTGTTAGGCAGCGCAAACTGTCTCTAACCAGAATAGAAAGAGGAGTGGGAGGCCCCGGTGCACAACTGAGCAAGAGGACAAGTACATTAGAATGTCTAGTTTGAGAAACAGACGCCTCACAAGTCCTCAACTGTCAGCGTCATTAAATAGTACCCGCAAAACACTAGTCTCATCGTCAACAGTGAAGAGGCAACTCCGGGATGCTGACTGTAGGCCTAGGGATACTGACTGTAGGCCTAGCCTATGTGCTGAGAGTGGCAAACTACAGGTGAGCAAGGTAGCCTTGTCTGTGTGCAGTCTCAAATGGTCCCTATTTAGTGTAGTTCACTACTTTTGACCAGGGCCCACAGGGAATAATGTGCCAATTGGGACACATCCCTTCTCCTTGTGTAATCTGAGCTAGTCTCTGGCCTCTCTTCACCCCACCCCAGGGCCGTGGGCTACATTCATCCCAGTGTGTTTTAGCAAGGCCTTGTAGGTCTCTGCTGGGGCCCAACTCTCCTGACTGTGTGAATTGTTAGCTGCATGGTCTAACTGGCAGTCACAGTGCTGCCTGCCTGCATGCCTCAGCTAACCGAAAGTGCATGTGAGGGTGTGAGAGACATCCCACTGGGCTAAAACTGGTTGAATCAACATTGTTACCTGGCCATAAAAATGTCAAAAATCAATGTGATGACGCTGAATCAATGTGGAAACTGATTGGATTTGAAAAAAGTAATCAGCCTAAGTAGATGTACTATATTTTTCACACAACTTTTAACCTAAATCCACTGACATGGTGCATTTTTTTGTGGATTACCCGTTGAATTTGCATTCGTTGACAACTCGACCAAATGCAAATCAAAACTTGATGTTGAAATGACGTCTGTGCCCAGTGGGATGCTTGGAGTGCTGTGTAATTGCTTGGTGTGGTTAAAATATGAACCAAAGAGATATTTCGCCTCATGGGTCAACAGAGAAGCATTCTCTTCTCCCACATACACTTCCACTAAGGGAGTTTGGGGTGAGAGGGAGCGTGGACAGTATGCAATACAGCAAGCATGTTACATCTCCGTGCTTGAGTCAAGCCCTCCCTTTTTTGGGGGGAGTGGGGTGACCAACATTCCAGAACCCCACCCACCACAACACCACCTCTGTTAGCTAGGCTCGCTGAAGTGATGTTCATTTTCCTGTGTGCATGTTTGTGTGTGTGGTGTGTGTGTGTGTGAGTTCCTCCTTGGTTGGTGAGCCCACCACTCTTCAGTGTCCCTGGGGGACGTCACATCTGTTGCCCAGAGCTCTCAGCAGCCTCTCTCTTCTCACACCCACCCACTCTGCATTGCCTCTGGGCTCACTGCTGACCAAATTATTGACAACCTTAAAAGTGTATTTTCTGAAGTCTCTTAATCATTTGGGGATCAGCAGGGCTCTGGTGAAAAGTAGCACACTATATAGGGTGCCATTTGGGATGCAAGCCTTTGTGATGAGTAGGATGAGGATCCACACCTGTGAAAATATGGTGCATATTCTGTAGCATTACTGTACCAAAGTTGAAGGATATTGACTGTCTGTGTTCCTGGGTTTTAGAAGTTCTAAAGGGTACAAATGTGGGGTTGGGAGTAGGCTTGAAAGCGCGACCTCTGACCTCTGGGTAATGTGCACAACTGCTAGGACAACAGGACGTGACCTTAGGCACCCCTCGAGCATTCCACGCACTAAAGTCCTAATTTGCACACAACCCAACAGGTCAGCTCAATAACTAATGCAAATGATCTATTATAGATAATAAACAAACCTTGATGTGGACAGCAGCTTCTCAGCTTATGATCCCATCCCTTCCTTTCTGTTTTTTTCTCACCATAATAAGTTACTATCCCATCACATGCCAAAACACCAATCAAGTCTCCCCATTAAGTCTAGGCAGAGTCTAGCAAGCAAAGTGTTGGTTTACTCCATAATCCAGCGTTTCCAAGACGACAGCCACCCAATTACAATTTCCTGTAGCTTGGGGTGATGTCATGTGTTGATGTCATAGTGGGATTTTGGTTCATATATCTCTCCATGTTCTAGAATTCTCATTTGATTCACAGAAAAGACCATCCACTTAGCTTAACATGACATGCTCCTATATAGTAAAAGCATGACTACTATACAAGGTAAAACAATTGAAATGTAGGTTGCTCACACTCAGAAACTGGGGTTGACATTTGGCTGTGTTGAACAATGACTTCTTTGTTCGTAAGAAATTGCATGACTTTCGTCTCCTGGCCCCCAAAGGATGTCTTGGAAAACACTACATTTCATATGTGATCCTATTGAGGTCCAAATGAATTTGTTTAAAAGCAAGGCAATGCTTTAAACATTCTGCGGTTAGAAAATACCAGAAGTGTATATATGCTGGGTCAGCAGGTTAGTGGAGGAGCCAGATCTGTTATCCCTCAGTGTATTTTAGCATGGAGCGGCTGTCAGCTAAAGAGGTTATATATGTGCACCACACTACACTACCGCCCCTCTACTGGAGTCTGGAGGCATTGTGTGTGTATGTGCATGAGGGTGTGTGCATGAGCGTGTGTGCGTGAAATAGTATCAAAGTTCATTCAGTTTACATCCCCTCCCACCAACCCTCTCTCTCTCTCTCTTTCTCTCTAGGTCTCTTGGCTATCAGCTGCCTGCATAGCGGCCCCTTGGCTTGCAGTGTGGCGTCACCCTGCAACTCCCAGCCAAACAGCTTCCCTGCTCCCTGCCCTACACACAACATTACAATGCCTTCTACACCCACAGCCTCAACAGGTGCTACGCGTTGCCTTAAAACAACACAATCTATAGAACGATGATAACAAACTCACTGTGTGAACAAGGTGGGACTGGATTGATCTGGCCTCTTCTGGAACTTAGTGAGAAGAAAGTTGCACAATGAGAGAAAGATATGTGTGTGTGTTTGTTTTAGCACCACTAAAGTCTAACCCCTGCAGATACATCCTCGCATGCCCCGCCCACTTGAGAATCTGTCTTTTTCAGCCATCTATTTCCTGTGTTAGAAGGGTGCAAAATCCACTTGTCACTTAAATATTGCTGGATTGATGGCTTTCATTTGAGTCCTGTGACTCTTTCATACTCTTGGCTTCCTTGTGCCTGTAATTTTTCCACATACACTATATAAACCTGGGGTGGCAGGTAGCCTAGTGGTCAGAGCGTTGGGCCAGTAACCAAAAGGTTGCTGGATCAAATCTCTGAGCTGACAAGGTAAAAATATGTTCTGAGTAAGGCAGTTAACCCACTATTCCCCAGTACTGTCATTGTAAACTAAGAATTTGTTCTTTACTGACAGTTGAATAGCCCTTCTAAGCGTAGCTTTTCCACTCTCTATTTAATATTGCTGCTGGGTTCGAAACGGGTCTCCTGCATGTCACAAGAGTGTGTTAGCCCACTTAGCTAAAGCCCAAAGGGATGAGTTCAGGAAGCTTACACAAATCTTCAAGTCTCCAGCAAGGTTACTCAGCAAAAGAGCGTGGACCTCGGTTACATCTCAATCCCCTTTTGACCTCATACTCAGAGATCACAGCACCAATATAACTGACTGGCCTACTGCACAACAACAACACCTTCTGTGGCAAACAGAAGCAGAAGGATCTGTGCGCCCCAATGAGAGTGCAAGAGTGGTTTTCTGATCCATGCATTGTGATGAACAACCTTATCGCTTGAGACGTGTTAGTTTGACTGACGGGGTTCGAACCCAGGTCTCCTGTGCGCCAGACAATGTAACTTTTCAGGTCTCCCCTTGCGCAATCGAAGATAGCACGGTGAGTCATTTTTGTCAAGGGTGTCAATAATTGTGGCAACCAAAGGGAATGAAATTGGCATTTATTGGACATCCACTCAGGTGTTTGACAGCTTTTCTTTGTCTTAAACGTGTAGATCAGGGGTACTCAACTCTGACCCTACAATGTCCGGAGCCTGCTGGTATTCTGTTCTACCTGATCATTAATTGCACCCACCTTGTGTTCCAGGTCTAAATCAGTCCCTGATTCGAGGGGAACAATGACAAACCTGTGGTTTTAATTGAACAGAGCAGTCCTTAAGTGCACACAAAGGATATCAAGGATTCTGTATGGAGGAATGGTCTAAGATCCTTCCCAATGTGCTCTCCAACTCAGAAAACATTTTAGAAAAAGGCTCAAATCAAAATGCATTCGTCACATACAGTTTACAACAGGTATAAAAGGTGCAGTGAAACGCTTATGTGGTAGCTCTCTCAACAACGCAGTACATTCATGAATAACAACAATGAAATGTGTCAAAATAACAAGTAGTAGAAGTAATAGAAGGAGTCGTATGCATAGTAATAATGGACTGTATTATATGTATATGTATCTAATGTGTGGGTAGTGTATATACAGTGTATATAGTCTCTCTGGTGCAAATAGTCTCGAAGGTGCAGGTCTGTGAAGAGATACAGCTGTGTTAAGCTTTTCAGAAGTCTGATTGTCTGGTGGTAGAAGCTGTCTTGGTGACTGTTGGTTCAAGACCCGATACTCCAATACCTCTTGCCAGATGGTAACAGAGACGACAGTCCATGGCTCCTTGGCGATCTTTCGGACCTTCCTCAGGCACCGCCTGCTGTAGATGTCCTGGAGGGTAGGTAGCTTACCCCAGTGATGTGTTGGGCCGTCTGCACCACCCTCTGTAGGGCCTCCTGGTTGAGGGCGGTGCAGTTGCCGTACAGGCGGTGATGCAGCCGGTCAAGATGCTCTCGATGGTGCGGCTGTAGAGCTTCTTTAGGATTTGAGGGTCCATGCCAAATTTCTTCAGGCGCCTGAGGTTGAAGTGGTGCGGCTGCAACTTTTTTTTACCACGTGGTGGTGTGGTTGGACTATGTGAGGTTCTCTGTGATGTGCACACCGAGGAACATTTTATTATACCCTCTCCGCTGCAGCCCTGTCGATGACAATAGGGCTGTGCTCCTCCCCGTTTCCTGTCGTCCATGATCAACTCCTTGGTTTTGCTGATGTTATCCTCACCAGGTGAGGTATTGAAAGGTATTGAAAACAGAGGAGTCAATATTTTTGACCCCTACCTTTTTGAAAAAAGATATATATTACATGTTAAACAAAATCTCTTGCTCTGAGCAATTGTATTAGTATAAAATAATATAATTTCCAAATGTTTTGGTGCATACAATATAGCTCAGTATTTGTATTTATTCTATAAAGACATTTTTGCTCATCTTTATCAAGGGTGTCAATAAATTTGGATCCCACTCTAGATTGAAACGAGGGTTCTTTCTGTGAGCTTAATACAACCTCCAGGGAGCCCGGTGGGGAATGAGAAAAAGCTCTTTGTCTGCTGCCTCTATCTCAGACTGAATGACTGATGTATTCTCTCTCAACCCTCCAAGATCACACAACATGGAAGACTTCTGCTGCATTTATTATTTACACAAGTGGTGCTCATTTTCTGTGGTTCTGTTCACTGTCAAATGGAGCCCATTGGACCTGGATGTGCTCAAGCCTGGGCAGCACCAAGTGAAATAAAAAGGTCCTTTTAAGGGTTAATGTAATGTACAACCACAACAAAAGGGGTGAAGCGAGCTCCCTTCCAGGCCCCACCCTGAAATTATTTATAGGAAGCCTGTTACCAACCTCAATGCATAGGAGTCCTTGGGTTCACCAGCTGGAGGGGGGAAAGGAGGGAAAAGGGGGCGGGAGGGAGGGAAAGGAGGGAAAGGGGGCAGGAGAGTGGGGTGCAGATTCGGGATTCAGTCATAAGAGACGGGAGAGGAGGAAAACGGCACAGCGCACAGGAAGACAATAAGAGACACAGAAACAGTGGAGGCTGCTGAGGGGAGGACGGCTCATAATAATGGCTGGAATGGAGTCAATGGAATGGTATGAAGAACATCAAATAAGTGTTTTCCATTTGGTTTATACCATTCCATTGACCCCATTCCAGCCATTATTATGAGCCGTCCACCCCTCAGCAGCCTCCACTGCATAGAATGTATATACCTAAACTGAAATATACACTCACCTCGTTTTACGAAAATGGTTCGCTCCTACAGACAGTGAGTCATGTGCCCGTGGCTTGCTATATAAAGCAGGCAGACAGGCATCGAGGCACTCAGTTACTGTTTGATTGAACATTAGAATGGGCAAAGCGAGTGATCTAAGTGACTTTGAACATGGTATGATTGTCGGTGCAAGGCACGCCTGTTGTAGTATCTCATAACCAGCCTCCTGGGCTTTTCACGCACAACAGTGTCTAGGGTTTACTGAGAATAGTGAGAAAAACAAAAAACATCCAGTCAGCGGCAGTCCTGTGGGTGAAAACAGCTTGTTGATGAGAGATCGAAGGAGAATGGTAAGAATCCTGCAAGCTAACAGCGGGCCACAAACCGGTAAATAACACCGCAGTACAACAGTGGTGTGCAGAACGGCATCTCGGAACACACAACTCGTCGGTCCTTGTCACTGATGGGCTATTGCAGCAGACGACCACACCGGGTTCCCCTCCTATTCGCTAAAAACAAAAAGAAGCGGCTCCAGCGGGCACGCAATCACCAACACTGGGCAATTGATGAGTGGAAAAACAACGCCTGGTTTGACGAATCGCGGTTCCTGTTGTGTCATGCTCATGGTAGAATCAAGATTTGGCATAAGCAGCATGGCCCTTTCCTATCTGGTGTCAACGATACAGGCTGGTGGTGGTGGTGTAATTGTGTGGGGAATGTTTTCCTGGCACACGTTAGGTCCCTTGATACCAATTGAGCAACGTTTCCATGCCCCAAAGAATTCAGGCTGTTCTGGAGGCAAAGGGGTCCGACACGGTACTATATGGGTTTACCTTATAAACTGGCCACTGAGTGTACATTTAACATTTAAATATACATTGAAATAAATATAAATTACATTTCAGTATGTTATACATTCTGTAATTTGTGCATTTTAGAAGTGTTTCAGTGGGCCCTTTGTTGATATTTTCTATTCTTCCACACACTACTCTGTGATCCTATTTGATCATGTTACATAATTTGATTATTTACTTTAAAAAATTGTGGGATTGTTTTTGTTTACTATGGGTATTGACGTAATTGTTCAGAATGTCATAACGATGAAGCTCTATTTATATTTCAACATATATTCCCATAGATCAGAAAATGAAAACTATCATAATAGCCTAATTGTATAATCTTATTACTGTATATATAAAATAAATGTAAAATCTCTAATATGAATTGTATGACCCGATTGATTCACAACATTTATTTACACTTAGAGTAACAGGCATTTATAAACCAGATTTTTACAATGCAATTACACTAATCGATAATAAAACAATTTAGACGCTATAAGATATTATCGGATTTATAAAATAAAAAACAGCTAATTCTTTATTTTCGAAGCCAACGTATTACATTCTGCAGTTTCCCTATTCATTTCTTTGTGCCCATTTTGCGCATGCCCGCTTAGCGCGCGCTCTCGTTCCAAAGCAAGCCAGACGCGTGCAAGTATCTCACGATTCGCCGTTTCAACCTTTCCCCTAGTTCTCGAGCATTGAGTTCACCGGGTTTACTCTGACACCACTGACTCCCTCGTCACGCCTTCCAACAGCCACGCACCCTCTTTGCTCCAATCGCGACGCAGACACGTACTGATCACGCGCTGCTTGCGCTCTGATTGGACGACGTCCGCTACACCTTTGTTTTTGATTGGTAACATGTTACCACCCGCCAGTCTGCTCTGAATTTTGTTTCTGTTTTTTTCGTCTCCCCTTTTGATTCACTCAGCTAAGGCCAGTCTCAACAACTGGCAGCGGGAATACTTGTGTGCTCAGGGCTCGTTGAGTGGTTAAATTGCTACTGTCTCTACTATTATTGTTTTACTCATACTTTCCATATGGTGACTTTCACATCACCCCCGAATTCAATAGCAATCTTGTCGGGTAAGTTGATTGATTTTTACTTTAAATTTAAATCAGTGATCTTCAGGTATTTCAAGACCATCGATAAGTTCCATACACACACATTACATTATTATATAACTTCAATTGAATGCATTGAAGCAAGCAGCCCAAGTTGGACGTGATGTTTTTTAACCCAGGCAGTCTGGTTTATTCAGAATGAAACTAGTCAGAATGAAACTAGTGTATCCCTGCGCAACGGCTACTGTATCAAATGTGTGATCACACATTGCTACATTATATCCGCTTTATAGCACTGCATTGTTACATTGTAATAATACTTTTTTCAATATGATTATACGTTGTTATTTGAAATTGGTACACACACACATTGTTACACAAACACACACATGCGCTCAGAACTCACACACGCGCGTAGAACTCTCACACACACACAACGCTGCTGTTCAGTTATATACTATTTATTCTACTGCGTGACCAAGTCACTGCCCATCTTATATTTGTAAATACAGCCATTATTAATATGCATACTACCTACTCCATTACGTGTTTTGTTTTTTACTTTTATTGTTATTATTGATTAATGTACTGCATTGTTGCGGGAACTAGCGCATAAGCATTTCGTTGCACATTATATACCTGCTGTAAACTGTGTATGTGACGAATAAAATGTTATTTGATATCGTGTTACATTGTAATTGTGGCCCCTAAAAGCCAAATGGAACTGTACATCTCATTTTGCATTTTAGCGGGGCTCAACTAGACTACTGTGTTTGCTGTATTACTATGTGCCATTTATCAGTCTGCTTGGTTGAACATTTTGGACATAAATTGACGATTGATTCATAGGTTAGCTAATTGATAAAAGCATGAAGATTGGAATTGGATTATGAGCTGCTTCCATGTGTGTCAATAAAACAAGTGGCTGGTTGTTATTGCTGGAGAGTGTCCTCAAGCAGTTAAATAAGATGGGGGGGGGGTTCTCAATTCAAACCAATACTTCCTGATGCAGCCCACACCCCCTCCACAGTTCTTGCATGTTAATCAAATCGACTATTCTGGGGTTTTGTTGTTGATGTAGCACATTACTCACATGTCTATTTTTGGTCATGTCCAATGTTATGTGGGAACTGGGAGGATTGGATGCACCCACCTGCCAGCCACCCGCTCAAATGGCTGCCGTTAACCTAGCGTTGCAGTGGGGCCCCTCTCTCTCGCCATTCCTCTATAGCAGCTAGCAGCCTCACTACGTGCAGCTGAGCATTCAGCGTATGACAACAAACGGCACTACATGGCTACATGCACATCTAGAAGAATACCCAACCCTTGTTCGTTGACTACTGTCTATTTGTTTTCCACCATTTTGAGGCTTATATGGTTCAGGGCTTGAGCTGAAACCATCTGAGGGAACCATTGCAGTAGTAGGACTCTGGAGATATTTAGTGAGATGATGTCAGTGTTGAAAAGAGTCTGCAGCCATCAGAAGCTATTGACTGTAATTGTGATCAAATCAAATTGTATTTGTCACATGCACCAAATACAACAGAAATGCTTACTTACAAGCCCTTAACCAACAATGCAGTTTAGAAAAATAAGAGTTAAGTAAAAAATATAGGCAAAAAATTATTAAAGAGCAGCAGTACGATGTGGACTGGCTAATGGGCAGTTTGGGCAAATGCCAGATGGGCTGGTCCATCTTCAGCCCACTGGGCCAGTCTCAATTTAAGTTTTTGCATAGAATTTTCTTTATTTGGGGGGTTGGGGAATAAATAGACTAGAGTGCATGTTAGTATTGCCTAAACTGATTTCTGGTCTGATTAACGGTGCCTCCTCGTTGTGAACTCATTCTCTCCCACACTCCGTCTGATCTAATGGCCCATAGGGCTCTGGTCAAAGGTAGTGCACTATATAGGGAAAAGGGTTCCATTTTGGGACACAGATGGTGATTGGCGGTGCATTTTCCCTGTGGCCTCCCATCAGGCTGATCTAACGGACATCAGGGTGATGATGATGGAGAGGAACAGGTACGACAGTGAGCAGTCCTGCTGCAGCACCTTTGAGTACCACGACCTGGAGGCCGCCGAGGCGCTCGTCAGCATGAGCTCCTGGCGTCAAAGGTCAGCAAACCACAAGCCACGCCCCCTGACACCTACCTCTGACTCCTGCGACTCTCTCCTCCTACACCCTGAGAGCATGGAGTCCCCCAAGGATCTGATCGCACTCTCATCACTGGTGAGTGGAATCCCATTATGTAGGCCTCAGTGGTTTGAATTTCTACTGTAAAATATCACTTTTCTATGCTAACGTAGTTAGTCTAGTAGCCTGAGTATAGAAAAATGATTGGTTGGGACTAACCAACGGCTGCCATTTTAATCAAAACTACAATCTTTTTGGAATAGAGAATTGAATGGGTTTGTGTCACATTTGAGAGTTAAAATGTTTAAAGCAGGAATCCGCAGGTTGTGGGCAACCAAGTATTTAGACCCCTTGACTTTTTCCACACTTGTTACATTACAGCCTTATTCTAAAATGTATTAAATTGTTTTTTCCCTCATCAATCTACACACAATACCCCATAATGACAAAGCAAAAAACCCTGAAATATCACATTTACATAAGTATTCAGACCTTTTACACAGTACTTTGTTGAAGCACCTTTGGCAACGATGACAGCCTCGAGAGTCTTCTTGGGTACGACGCTATAAGCTTGGCACACCTTTATTTGGGCAATTTCTCCCATTCTTCCCTGCAGATCCTCTCAAGCTCTGTCAGGTTGCTGCAGCGCTATTTTCAGGTCTCCAGAGATGTTCGATCGGGTTCAAGTCCGGGCTCTGGCTGGGCCACTCAAGAACATTCAGAGACTTGTCCCGAAGCCACTCCCGTGTTGTCTTGGCTGTGTGCTTAGGGTCGTTGTCCTGTTTGAAGGTGAACCTTCGCCCCATTCTGAGGTCCTGAGCGCTCTGGAGCAGGTTTTCATCAAGGATCACTCTCTACTTTGCTCCGTTCATCCCTCGATCCTGACTAGTCTCCCAGTCCTTGCCACTGAAAAACATCCCCACAGTATGACGCTGCCACCACCATGCTTCACCGTAGGGATGGTGCCATGTTTCCTCCAGACGTAACACTTGGCATGCAGGCCAAAGAGTTCAATCTTGGTTTCATCAGACCAGAGAATCTTGTTTGTAACAAAGGCTTAACAAAATGTGGGAAAAGTCAAGGGGTCTGAATACTTTCCGATTGCACTGTAAGTGTTGGTTGCATTTTTAGCCTGATAGCTACATTAGCTGCTAACCGTAGTGTGTTCAGTGTTCAAGCTAGCTAACACATACTTAGCTAGCTAGCTAACATTGTCTGTATTCTGACATTTTTGGTTTGGAAAGGCCATTGACACTTGCGCAAATAAGAGATTTCAATTTATTCGAGTGATATTACTTTTTCTTTCCAATCACCATCAACACTGTCAGAGTAACAGAACCATGGATAACTTGGGACTACTTACTGCATGATAAAAAAAACTGACCACAAATCTGTTATGTAAAAATCCACCTTTACATTTGAATTCACAATTAAAAACAAAAATGTGACTGATTTCTAAAAAGAAATGGGACAATTACAATGATAACTGAACACTTGTAGAACTTAAATGAAACACACACACATGGCAGGACATATACAGCTAGCTACCAGCTCCCAGGAATAAAGCCTACAATTTGCTGAAGCGGATCATGGGAGGCCAATACTTTCCACACACAGCAGCTTAGAATAACAACTCTGTTGCCAGGTCCCTCACCTCCAGACCACAAACTGTTATGTGCTGTTCCTGGTTCCCACCTTTCATCTCCTACTAGAAGGTCATAAGAGCCGGTATAACCACAATGCATCCTTACTGCCCTGCTACAGAGGGTCAATTCTCAATGGCTGACACAAACATTATTTCTATCTTGAATTGAAATGTTGATTGGTTGGTTTCTGGTGTAGCAGGTAGAACGTCACATGGACACTGCTGATGGCGACGCATGTAGTGTAGCTGAAGAGTTAGGATATTCACATCTATGGCTGACTATGTTTCCCCCATCCAACAAGTCCAAGCTATCCCGTGCATTATAGGTCGACATTGGGAAAACATTAAACAAATTGTTACTTCATAGTACACGGTACAATACGCCATATCCCCATATGCTGAACATCTTGCATAAGCCAAAAGAAAATATATTTTGATTTGATAACTATACTGGACTCGTTAAATAGCCCTTACTCAGCTATCCAGTTAGCTAAACACTCATTCAAATAACTCAGTGAGAAGCAGGGTGCCGTTTTGGAAGTGTACTTGAATCACAGTGTGAAACTGCAACGAACAGTAAAGTATGTTTTCAGTTCCAGTAGTATAGAGCACAGAATGTATTCCACAATAACTCTGCACTAAATATAAGGAATAAGAGTACTCAATCTAGAGTCAAATATAAAATAACGTTACTAGAATGCAACTGTATCCTTAATATTACTCAGCTAGACGTCCCAGGAAAGAAATAGCACTGAAGCTAATGCAAAGAAGCTAACCGTTAACTCAATTCTTCATCTTTTACAGAAGCATGAAAATGACATGTGATAAACATTTATCTTGTCTTAATAAAAAATTGTACTTACAGACATTGTGTCTTACAAAGCTTATATAGAAGGATGTTGAAGGATTATAACTAACTACTCTGTCACACATTGCTTCACTTCAGAAACTGCTTCCTGTCACATGACACAAACAGTTAAATTCCACCCTGCTGCACTTAAACTGCCACTAGGGGGTGCTAAACAACTAACAGGTCCAGAACAATAACATAATATTGATAAAATATGAGTACATTAGTGAGAACGTACACACCGTTTATAAATCACATCTTCAATGCTCTCCATAGTTGTGAACTAGTGGTACATTTCTGTGGCGGCGCTGTCCATCCAGTAGTGCTGAATTCCGGCCTCAGCTGAGCTCCTTTTACGCATAGATTTTCCTTTGTGGGCCTACTTCCTCATTTTTGCCATTTGTTTTCCCTGATAAAAAGTAGTCTTTATTCCAATGCATTAGATTTATCCGTTGATTTATCATTGTGTGCTTTTCTCAGTCTGCTGTTTAGAGCTCTCATTGCTTTCTTTTTCCAGGTGCGTGCAGGTACTGGTGTTCTCCGTGGCCAGAAGTAACCAAACATTTATTCAGCTTCATGATTTTTTAAAATCAATCTTTGTTTTCTTTCCTGGATCAGCTGATGAGTTCGACAATATCACTAGACAGTTGACTCTAGGTTAGAAGCATTCGATTTTGCGATGGCATATGCCTACATTTTTATTTGTGCCCGTGAGAACTGTTTTCACGTAATGAAATGTCACATAAGCATAGTTACACTTACACAGTGCATTTTCCGAGATCTCCAAGAACCGTCATTTGTAGAGGGATTAAGTCAATTCAATGTTCTAATTCAATTGTTAAAATGCTTAATAATGACAAATTAGACTGTCATTAATGTAAGGAACGAAAGGTCGTGTTTTATGTCACACGATCTGTGAAGACTCCAAGCATTAACTCATGAGTTATGGACAACTCATAACTCGGGTGTAAAACATGTTTTCATTCAACTCATGTATTATATTCAATGTAGGATACCTGTTCTGCATGTGTTCATGTGTTTAAAATTGCATTGGCTAAAAGGGTAGGCTACCGGCAGTGGTGTATGCCTAGTATAGAGTAAATGCAAGTAAACACCATTTACCCACATTATTTCACCGTTACCGGTAATTAGCTTGCCCACCTATTTTTTTTTTTACATATCACTAGCTACCGGTAGGCCCATTTGGAGTTGATGGTAATACACATTGTAGCCTAGTTTAGTAAGTTGACCGTGTGTGTTAGGGTGACCATCCCGTTTTTACCGGGACAGTTACAGCCCTATTTCAGGTGTACAGACTTTTCAGGCTACAAAAATGTTTCCATTTATCAACAAGACTCATCAATTAATGTAGGCCTAATCAATGTAGACCTAAACAATGGTAATCGCTGAATGTCATTAGGCACACTTCATGGTGTTTTGTAACAGATGTCTATTTTCATTTATCAAATGGCGCGAGTATACAGTACATGCAGTTTGGATACTGGGATTATTTTGGAGTGGACGAACGTGCCTACTTTTTGAAGTGATTTGTTTGACAATCAGATGAAAATATCATGACTGGTTGTGTTCATGCCACATTAAAAGGTAATACATCTTTATTATTAGAATATGCGAGTGCGTGCATTCAATACATGTCATGGTGAAATTCTAGAGGTCGACCGATTATGATTTTTCAACGCCGATACCGATTATTGGAGGACCAAGAACAGCCGATACCAATTAATCAGCCGATTTAAAAATAAAAAATAAATGTATTTGTAATAATGACAATTACAACAATACTGAATGAACACTTATTTGAACTTAATATAATACATCAATAAAATCAATTTAGCCTCAAATAAATAATTAAACATGTTCAATTTGGTTTAAATAATGCAAAAACAAACTGTTGGAGAAGAAAGTAAACGTGCAATATGTGCCATGTAAAAGGTTTTAGGTTGTAGTTATTATAGGAATTATAGGACTTTTTCTCTCTATACCATTTGTATTTCATATACCTTTGACTATTGAATGTTCTTATAGGCACTTTAGTATTACCAGTGTAACAGTATAGCTTCCGTCCCTCTCCTCGCCCCTACCTGGGCTCGAACCAGGAACACATCGACAACAGCCACCCTCGAAGCATCGTTACCCATCACTCCACAAAAGCCGCGGCCCTTGCAGAGCAAGGGGAACAACTACTCCAAGTCTCAGAGCGAGTGACGTTTGAAACGCTATTAGCGCGCACCCCGCTAACTAGCTAGCCATTTCACATCGGTTACACCAGCCTAATCTCGGGAATTGATAGGCTTGAAGTCATAAACAGCTCAATGCTTGAAGCACAGCGAAGAGCTGCTGGCAAACGCACGAAAGTGCTGTTTGAATGAATGCTTACGAGCCTGCTGCTGCCTACCATCGCTCAGTCAGACTGCTCTATCAAATATCAAATCATAGACTTAATTATAACATAATAACACACAGAAATACAAGCCTTTGGTCATTAATATGGTCGAATCCGGAAACTATCATTTCGAAAGCAAAACGTTTATTCTTTCAGTGAAATACGGAACCGTTCCGTATTTTATCTAACGGATGTCATCCATAAGTCTAAATATTGCTGTTACATTGTACAACCTTCAATGTTATGTACAATTATGGCAAATTAATTACGGTCTTTGTTAGGAGTAAATGGACTTCACACAGTTTGCAACGAGCCAGGCGGCCCAAACTACTGCATATACCCTGACTGCTTGCATGGAATGCAAGAGAAGTGACACAATTTACCTATTTATAAGAAATTCTATATATGCAGGTTTAAAAAATATACTTGTGCATTGATGTTTATGGTTAGGTACATTGGTGCAAGGACAGTGCTTTTTTCGCGAATGCGCTTGTTCAATCATCACCCGTTTGGTGAAGTAGGCTGTGATTCGATGAGAAATTAACAGGCACCGCATCGATTATATGCAACGCAGGACACGCTAGATAAACTAGTAATATCATCAACCATGTGTAGTTAACTAGTGATTATGTTAAGATTGATTGTTTTTTATAAGATCAGTTTAATGCTAGCTAGCAACTTACCTTGGCTTCTTGCTGCCCTCACGTAACAGGTAGTCAGCCTGCCACGCAGGCTCCTCGTGGAGTGCAATGTAAGGCAGGTGGTTAGAGCGTTGCCTTACGTTCCTAGGCCGTCATTGAAAATAAGAATGTGTTCTTAACTGAGTTGCCTAGTTAAATAAAGGTGGAAAAAAATATATATTTTAAAAAATCGGCCACAATCGGTGTCCAAAAATACAGATTAATGATTGTTATGAAAACTTAATATCGGCCCTAATTAATCGGCCATTCCGATTAATCGGGGGGGGGGCATTACCACCAAATAAGCCAGTCACAACAGTATATTTTACATGCAGTGCATTTGGGAAGTATTCAGACCCTTTGACTTTTTCCACATTTTGTTACATTACAGCCTTATTCTAAAATTAAATAAAAACAATTCTATACACAATATCCCATAATGACAAATCAAAAACAGTTTATTTATTTTAGCAAAAAAACAGAAATATCTTAAGTATTCAGACCCTTTGATCTGAGACTCGAAATTGAGCTCAGTTGCATCCTGTTGTTTCCATTCATCATCCTTGAGATGTTTCTACAACTTCATTAAATTCAATTGATTGGACATAATTTGGAAAGGCACACACCTGTCTTTAAGGTCCTACAGTTGACAGTGCATATCAGAGCAAAAACCAAGCCATGTGGTTGAAGGAATTGTCTGTAGAGCCCCGAGACACAATCGTGTCGAGGCACAGATCTGGGGAAGAGTACCAAAACATGTCTCCAGCCTTGAAGGACCTCAAGAACACATTCTTAAATGGAAGACGTTTGGAACCACCAAGACTCTTCCTAGAGCTGGCCGCCTGGCCAAACTGAGCAATCGGGGGGGAAGGGCCTTGCTTGGTCAGGGAGGTGACCAAGAACCCGATAGTCACTCTGATAGAGCTCCTCTGTGGAGATGGGAGAACCTTCCAGAAGGACAGCCATCTCTGCAGCACTCCACTAATCAGGCCTTTATGGTAGAGTGGCCAGACGGAAGCCACTCCTCAATAAAAGGCACATGACAACCCACTTGGAGTTTGCCAAAAGGCACCTAAAGGACTCATGATTCTCTGGTCTGATGAAACCAAGACGGAACTTTTTGGCCTAAATGCCAAGCGTCACGTCTGGAGGAAACCTGGCACCATCCCTACGGTTAAGCATGGTGGTGGCAGCATCATGCTGTGGGGATGTTTTTCAGCGGCAGGGACTGGGAAACTAGTCAGGATCGAGGGAAAGATGAACGGAACAAAGTACAGAGAGATCCTTGATGAAAACCTGCTCCAGAGCGCTCAGGACCTCAGACTGGGGTGAAGGTTCATCTTCCAACAGGACAACAACCCTAAGCACACAGCCAAGACAATGCAGGAGTGGCTTCGGGACAAGTCTCTGAATGTCCTTGAGTGGCCCAGCCAGAGCCTGGACTTGAACCCGATCAAACATCTCTGGAGAGACCTGAAAATAGCTGTGCAGCAACCTGACAGAGCTTGAGAGGATCTGCAGAGAAGAATGGGAGAAACTCTCCAAATACAAGTGTGCCAAGCTTGTAGCAGCATATCCAAGAAGACTCAAGGCTGTAATCGCTGCCAAAGTACTGAGCAAAGGGTCTGAATACTTATGTAAGTTTTTTATTTTTAATAAATTAGCAAAAAGTTCTAAACCTGTTTTTGCTTTGTCATTATGGTGTATTGTGTGTAGATTGATGAGGGGGGGGGGGGAATTATTTAGGCTGTAACCTAACAAAATGTCAAGGGGTCTGAATAGTTTC
Source organism: Salvelinus namaycush (assembly GCF_016432855.1). Classification (NCBI taxonomy): domain Eukaryota; kingdom Metazoa; phylum Chordata; class Actinopteri; order Salmoniformes; family Salmonidae; genus Salvelinus; species Salvelinus namaycush. The sequence goes on from NC_052330.1 coordinate 5,620,161, forward strand.
CGAAGGATGTAATGTTGCGCTGTAACCAGTGTAACATGTGTAATGCTAATGTGACCATCCTATGACTTGATGGCCCATAGTCTACCAATATGTCATGCAGATGAGCCATTGTTAACTTGTTTGACCACGCTGGGTATTCAGTCGTTCTGGTGGGTAGTTCACACTAGGTAGGAATCAATGCTGTATATAGGCAGGCAGTGTGCTCAATAGGCAAACATAGCTAACTATTTTGGTCGATTACCAACAAAATAACTATTGAATCACAAAGCATAACATATGAAAAAATACCAACTATTTTCCAGTGAGATCCACTATTGGCTCCTTGATTAAGCTCGAAGTCGCTAGATCACGTTGCTGCGATGACATCCTAGCGCCAATTTGCCTTGATGCGGCACAGCTGCAGTCCCTGACGTAGCGTTTTCACCCCCTCTCCAGCCGCACACCCCCTCCCCTTGTGCTTCTCTGTCTGTGTATGCACCATTGATGTGACTTCTGTTGCACAGACAGTTTCTCCCACTCACGTTTGCAGCAGAATTGAATGGGGAAAGTCGCTAAATGCTATCAAAACCATAGAAACCCTCTGTGTCAAAACACTCCAAAGGGCAGCCTGAAAAGTAGCCGAAATTTTCGCTAGAAACTTTCCCAGTAAAAGTTGTGAAATGTAACGACAAAGTCACTAAGTTGGCAACACTGGCTCCGGGGCAGCAGGGTCATTCGAGTAGGCGGTATTAGCGCAAAGACACACCTAGCCCAGAAGGCCAGCCCAGGGCTCAACCCCCTTGTTTTCGTTCAAAGTGAAAACACTACACCAGAAATGGGGCAGCATAAGGTCACGGACGACCTGCGATTCCTGCTTTAATTCATCTTTCTCTTTCTTTTTTCCAGTGCATGACCCCCCCTCAGAGCCCCATTTTTGCCGAGACCTCCACCTCCACAGCTGTCGTCACCACCACCACCTCATTGGCCAGCTCCAGCTCAGGCCCCAGACCAGTCTTAACCCGGCCAAGACTCTGTGCAGGTCTGCCCCACAGGAATGCCCCTCTCCTGGGCCAACAACTTGGCACGGCCCCCCTCTTAGAGAGCTCTGGAGCTCAAGAGCTAGCCAGCAGAGCCATGGTGACCAGCGTTATCCGTCACACTGCTGACAGGGCCCTCTCACAGCACAGTGTCAACATTCCACCTCAGTCCCTCATAGGGATACAGCACACCTCCTCCAACAGAAACCCTACAGCAGCCTCTTTGGCCGAGACCATTCCCATGCAGACTGAACCACAAAGCTGCAACACTGGTCCGTGTGTTAAGGTAGAGAAGGACGTTAGTCCATCCTCACCTGACAGCAGCACAGGCCAATTCACTCCTCTCACTGAAAGTTCCCCATCCCAGGCCACAGCCATCTCCCGGTCCTCGCTCCCCATCCAAAGCTCCCAGGTCCTCTGCCAGGTGTTTCCAGTCAATGGGCGGACAGGGATGATCTCTGCGTTTGTCCATCAGGGTCCGGTCCAGATGCAGACCCAGGGGGGGCCCAAGCCAATACTAGCCCAGTCACCATCCTCCTTCCCCCAGTCGCTGCAGCTGGTGGGCTCCTCAGTGACTCGCGGGACGGTGATGTTTGTGGTTCCCCAGTCCCCTGTTTCCCAGGCCTCGTCATGCCAACAGACTGTCATGACCCTCGGGAACACCAAGCTCCTGCCCCTGGCCCCAGCTCCAGTTTACATGCCCTCAGGGCAGAGTAGTAATGCCACACAAGCCGACTTCTCCCGCAGACGGAACTATGTCTGTAACTTCCCCGGCTGTAAGAAGACCTACTTCAAAAGTTCCCACCTCAAGGCCCATCTCAGAACTCACACTGGTAGGTACTACCTCCCCACCACACTTGTTAGACAATTTACTGGATATTCTAACCAATGGCAATTTGATTAATGGTCATGTTGAATAGGTAGTGGGGTTATCTTCTACTGATATAGTTTCCATTTGTTCCATGCCGTCCAGGTGAGAAACCATTCAGCTGCCACTGGGAGGGCTGCGACAAGAAGTTTGCCCGCTCCGACGAGCTCTCCCGCCACCGGCGAACACACACCGGCGAGAAGAAGTTTGTGTGTAACATGTGCGATCGGCGCTTCATGCGCAGCGACCACTTGACCAAGCATGCTCGCCGACACATGACCACCAAGAGGACCGCCACGTGGCCGACTGAAGTCAACAAGGTGGCGGCATCTAAGGGTCCGTCGAGCGGCTCCAGCCTTCCTCTCAGTGTGCTGGTCCCTTCCCCTAATTAGCTGGGTCTCAGGCCGTACGGTCATCTCAGGACAATATACCACCACCAACCACAAGACCAGGGGTTTAAATTAAACAAAAACTATAGGCTGCTACTCATTCATGGACAGAGACAAACTGACCTTGCACTGGATTTTTTAATTATGCTTGTTTTGTACTTTCGATCTGTAATATGTATACAGTATGTAATGTTTAGCAAAATGTATGCACTCTTTTTGCCAAAGCCTTTGCATCGTGCTTTTCTGTTACTATTTGTCTCTGTGATTATAAATATGTATATATGAATATCTATATATGAATGTTACGTGTATTCCAATCTGCATTTATTGAATATATGTTATTGATATTTTAAAATGTGTCAGTGGACATTATACCTCACTGTGATACTACCTACTTTCTTGCTTTGCATATTATTTAATAAACATTTGTCTTAAAAAGTGCTGTTTTTGATAGCTTGATTGTTTTTTAAATTACAGATACAGTATATTATTACTTAATAAATACTTTATAAAGCCTCACCATACTAATAATATGAGTAATCCATTTATGAATGAATTCTATAGATATGACATGGTCACATTTTTTGAAGTGCTGTCCCAATGTGTAGTTTTACTAGCTTTCAATGTAGGCAATTGTAATTATTATGAGTCCCATTGTTTTTTCCCATAATAAAATACAAAATAAAATACACCAGTAAACTTGGTAGTCTGCTCTATATTTTCTCAATAACATGATGATGAAACACCCAATCTTGCTATTTCTCATTCTCAGCACTGTTGACGACAATATGACGTATTCTGTTACACAATTGCACTCGATCCCCTTTGATTTCGAATACCAGTCTCATCACACCACCCAGTAACAACGTTCCTCAAATCACATTGCAGTATTTTAGAGCGCTAAGGGGGCGTGACCAATTGGAAAACGTCCATTCAGCTGGAATATGATCAGATGATTTTAACTGGCTAACACAGTACCCGTCCTACTGACCGACATTCAAAAAAGCAAAATATTGAAAGGTCCCTGTATGCGCTCCCACTAAAATATAGGCCAACAGCGCCACTCAGTGGAAATAAATACTTTACAATGTGTGTGAATAAAGTAAAGCCTTGTCAGGTTTCCAGTTTGTAACTTTATGGACACACAACACACCAGGTTGGGCATCCTCATCAACCGGGCCGCGGTGGAGACGCTCTAAAACGTCAAGTTCCTTGGCGTACACATCTCAGAGGAGTTGAAATGTTCAAACCACACGGACACGATGGTGAAAAAGGCACCACAGCGACTCTTCAAACTCATGAGGGTGAAGAAATTCAGCTTGTCCCGGAGGACCCTCAGTGTTCTACGGGAGCACCATCGAGAGCATACTGTCGGGCAGCATCACAGCCTGATACGGCAACTCCTCCGCCTCTGACCGCAAGGCGCTACAGAGGGTGGTACGAACACACAGCCAAACACACAATTGGGTGCACACTGCCTGCCCTCCAGGACACCTACAACATCAGGTGTCGCAGGAAGTAAGCTTCCCCGCTTCCATCACTCAGACACGGGCAGTCATGGCCTCATGGCAAAAACTAACAGACTGGCCAATAGCTTCTACTCCCAGACCACCAGGCTGCTGAAAAGCCACCACTAGTCAGCTATCTTGCAACACCTGGTGTCCTGTACTCCCTGTTCACCCATGACTGCGTGGCCAAACACGTCTCCAACTCAACCATCAAGTTTGCAGATGACAACAGTAGTAGGCTTGATTACCAATGATGACGAGACAGCCTACAGGGAGGAGGTGAGGGCTCTGGGAGTGTGGTGCCTGGAAAATAACCTCTCACTCAATGTCAACAAAACAAAGGAGATGATTGTCGACTTCAAGAAACAGCAGAGGGTGCACCCCCCTATCTACATTGACGGGACCACAGGGGAGAAGGTGGAAAGCTTCAAGTTCCTTGGTGTACACATCACTGACAAACTGAAATGGACCACCCATACAGACAGTGTGGTGAAGAAGGCGCAACAGAGCCTCTTCAACCTCAGGAGGGTAAAGAAGTTTAACTTGTCACCTAAAACCCTCACACATTTTTACAGATGCACAATTGAAAGCATCTTGTCGGGCTGTATCACCACCTGGTACGGCAACTGCACCGTCCGCAACCGCAAGGCTCTCCAGAGGGTGGTGCGGTCTGCCCAACGCAAAATACTGGGGGCAAACTATTCACCCCCCCAGAACACCTACAGCACCCGATGTCACAGGAAGGCTAAAAAGATCATCAAGAACAACCACCCGAGCCACTTCCTGTACACCCCGCTATCATCCAGAAGGCGAGGGTCAGTACAGGTGAATCAAAGCTGGGACCGAGAGACTGAAAAACAGCTTCTTTCTCAAGGCCATCAGAGTGTTAAACAGCCATCACCAGCACATTAGAGGCTGCAGCCTATAGGCATAGACTAGGAATCACTGGCCACTTTAAGGAATGGAACACTAGTTACTTTAATAATGTTTACATATCTGGCATTACTCATCTCATATGTGTATACTGTATTCTATACTATTCTACAGTCTCTTAGTCAATTAATGTTTACATATCTAGCATTACTCATCTCATGTGTATATACTGTTTGTCTATACTATTCTACTGTATCTTAGCCCGTTCTGCTCTGACATCGCTCCTCCATATGTAAACTCAGCAAAAAAAGAAACGTCCTCTCACTGTCAACTGCGTTTATTTTTAGCAAACTTAACATGTGCAAATATTTGTATGATCATAACAAGATTCAACAACTGAGACATAAACTGAACAAGTTCCACAGACATGTGACCAACAGAAATGGAATAATGTGTCCCTGAACAAAGGGGTGTTCAAAATCAAAAGTCAGTCATTATCTGGTGTGGACACCAGCTGCATTAAGTACTGCAATACATCTCCTCATGGACTGAACCAGATTTGCCAGTTCTTGCTGTGAGATGTTACCCCACTCTTCCACCAAGGCACCTGCAAGTTCCGGGACATTTCTGGGGGGAATGGCCCTACCCCCTCACCCTCCGATCCAACAGGTCCCAGACGTGATTGAGATACGGGCTCTTCGCTGGCTATGGCAGAACACTGACATTCCTGTCTTGCAGGAAATCACGCACAGAACGGGCAGTATAGCTGGTGGCATTGTCATGCTGGAGGGTCATGTCAGGATGAGCCTGCAGGAAGTGTACCACATGAGGAAGGATGTCTTCCCTGTAATGCACAGCACTGAGATTGCCTGCAATGACAACAAGCTCAGTCCGATGATGCTGTGACACACCGCCCCAGACCACCTCCAAATCGATCCCGCTCCAGAGTACAGGCCTCGGTGTAACGCTCATTCATTCGAAGATAAACGCGAATCCGACCATCACCCCTGGTGAGACAAAACCGCGACTCGTCGGTGAAGAGCACTTTTGGCCAGTCCTGTCTGGTCCAGCGACGGTGGGTTTGTGCCCATAGGCGACGTTGTTGCCGGTGATGTCGGTTGAGGACCTGCCTTACAACAGGCCTACAAGCCCTCAGTCCAGCCTCTCTCAGCCTATTGCGGACAGACTGAGCACTGATGGAGGGATTGTGCGTTCCTGGTGTAACTCGGGCAGTTGTTGTTGCCATTCTGTACCTGTCCTGCAGGTGTGATGTTCGGATGTACCGATCCTGTGCAGGTGTTGTTACACGTGGTCTGCCACTGCGAGGATGATCAGCTGTCCGTCCTGTCTCCCTGTAGCGCTGTCTTAGGCGTCTCACAGTACGGACATTGCAATTTATTGCCCTGGCTATATCTGCAGTTTTCATGCCTCCTTGCAGCATGCCTAAGGCACGTTCACGCAGATGAGCAGGGAACCTGGGCATCTTTCTTTTGGTGTTTTTCAGAGTCAGTAGAAAGGCCTCTTTAGTGTCCTAAGTTTTCATAACTGTGACCTTAATTGCCTACCGTCTGTAAGCTGTTAGTGTCTTAACGACCGTTCCACAGGTGCATGTTCATTAATTGTTTATGGTTCATTGAACAAGCATGGGAAACTGTGTTTAAATCCTTTACAATGAAGATCTGTGAAGTTATTTGGATTTTTACGAATGATCTTTGAAAGACAGGGTCCTGAAAAAGGGACGTTTATTTTTTTGCTGAGTTTATATATTCTTAATTCATTCCTACTTAGATTTGTGTGTATTGGGTATATGTTGTGTAATTTGTTAGATATAACTTGTTACATATTAATGCACTGTCAGAGCTAGAAGCACAAGAATGTTGCTACACCCGCAATAACATCTGCTAATCACGTGTATGTGACCAATACAATTTGATTAGATCTTGTCCCCTCCAACAGACAGTTACCCTACCCCCCCTAAATTGTAAATAAGAATAGAATGTTTCTAAATACTTCTACTCAACTTATTCTACATTAATGTGAATGCCACAATCATTACAGATAGTCCTGAATGATATCATAGCCCCCCCCCCCCTAAAAAAAACGCTAATCTCCCCTGTTAATCACGATTCATTCAGCACTATCCGTAATCATGGTAGCATCCACATTAATGTAATACTGTTTAGAAACATTCTATTCTTATTTACAATAAACGTGACTCCAAAATGGCACAATACATTATTTACCATTCATTTCCATTGGGCACAAAATAATCTGAAACACAAAACAAACAGCAAATGCGTCCCGTTTGTGGAGTCACAAACTTGATGTAATCATTGGTGCGAGGAATTTGTGACAAAATACTATACAATAGTGAATTTGTCCCAACACTTTTGGTCCCCTAAAACAGGGTTTCCCAAACTCGGTCCTGTACAAAATGTGCTATAATTTCTAAACGGTTCACCCGATATTGATGTGGGTTGAAATACCCTCAAATTACAGTTTATAGTCTGCACTTTAACCTCATAGTCATTGTATCATTTCAAATCCAAAGGCCTGGAGTACAGAGCCAAAAACAACAAAACATTTCACTATCCCTATACTTTTGGAGCTCACTGTATGTCTCGGGAAACGTACCTCAATCTGAAATGCGTTGTACTCCGAACTGTCCCATTATCCTATCTGTTACATGGAGAAGATTGAAGTTAGTTTGTCCTTTCATTCACAAAGGGGGATAACCGAGGTTATATAGCGGTTGAGAATGCGTTTGCATAATTATTTCAGTCTTTGTTTTTTCTATGAGGTAAACACATACACAGCCGGAACATTTTTTTTTCTGTTCAACAGCACCATTTTGTTCGAAATAAATGTTATCACTATCAAAGTTGAACTGCATATATGTATTTCAATAAAGTAAACAGTGGTAAGACAAATAACAAGTCTTTATCTTAGTTTTCAGAGTAACTTACCTCCCAATCAATAGATGGTGATGAGTTTAATTCCAACAGGACTTTGGCCAACTTCACTATCTTGACAGCATTGTCTACTTTTGACTCTTTTGGGCCTAGCAGCAGCTGACAAAACAAACGAGCAGTGTCGAAATAAGTACATGAATATGACTTGAATGACACCAAAATAAATGTGAACAAATGTTTCAATGGAACGTTTTCATATTTATTTGGTTTCATCCAGGTCTAATTATTTATTTCCAACTGTCATCGTGTTTGATGACTACGGAAAAGATAGGTAAAAGTCACGATTGGTAAAGGCATGCCAATCTTGCATTTTGATTTTCAGCTCTTTTTGGGGGGGGGGGGTGCTTTGTGCTTAAAATATCAGCAAAGGAGTTACAAAGTATCAGCAACTTGGGAAAGTTGTCTTTTGTCTGCCATGTACTGTAAACAAACATCTCCCTGTTAAAAGCTACCAATTTTGATAGATAACAAAACTAGCTAACTACAGCCATTTATTTGTCGACTAATTAAAATGTAGGTTTGCTAAACAAGCCAGCTGGCCAAGTCAACAGAATGGATTACATCAGTAGGCAGGAAGATAAACACAACTTGTGTGCTGGTTTAGCCTATTCTATAATGACAACTTAATCAAAGTTGCAAGCAAGTTAGCTAACTAGTGTTATGAAATAGCTATAACATGAACTCAGCAAAAAAAAGCAACGTCCCTTTTTCAGGACCCTTTCAATTATCTTTCAAAGATAATTTGTCAAAATCCAAATATCTTCACAGATCTTCATTGTAAAGGGTTTAAACACTGTTTTCCATGATTGTTCAATGAACCATAAACAATTAACGAACATGCACCTGTGGAGCGGTCGTTAAGACACTAACAGCTTCCAGGGGGTAGTGAATTAAGGTCACAGTTATGAAAACTTAGGACACTAAAGAGGCCTTTCTACTGACTCTGAAAAACATCAAAAGAAAGATGCCCAGGGTCCCTGCTCATCTGCGTGAACGTGCCTTAGGCATGCTGCATGGAGGCATGAGGACTGCAGATGTAGCTAGGGCAATAAATTGCAATGTCCGTACTGTGAGACGCCTAAGACAGCGCTACAGGGAGACAGGACGGACAGCTGATCGTCCTCACAGTGGCAGACCACGTGTAACAACACCTGCACAGGATCGGTACATCCGAACATCACACCTGCGGGACAGGTACAGGATGGCAATAACAACTGCCCGAGTTACACCAGGAACGCACAATCCCTCTATCAGTGCTCAGACTGTCCGCAATAGGCTGAGAGAGGCTGGAATGAGGGCTTGTAGGCCTGTTGTAAGGCAGGTCTTCACCAGACATCACCGGCAACAACGTCGCCTATGGACACAAACCCACCATCGTTGGACCAGACAGGACTGACAAAAAGTGCTCTTCACTGACGAGTCGCGGTTTTGTCTCACCAGGGGTGATGGTCGGAATCACGTTTATCATTGAAAGAATGAGCGTTACACCGAGGCCTGTACTCTGGAGCGGGATCGATTTGGAGGTGGTCTGGGGCGGTGTGTCACAGCATCATCAGACTGAGCTTGTTGTCATTGCAGACAATCTCAACGCTGTGCGTTACAGGGAAGACATCCTCCCTCAAGTGGTACCCTTCCTGCAGGCTCATCCTGACAGGACCCTCCAGCATGACAATGCCACCCGCCATACTGCTCGTTCTGTGCGTGATTTCCTGCAAGACAGGAATGTCAGTGTTCTGCCATGGCCAGCGAAGAGCCTGGATCTCAATCACATTGAGCACGTCTGGGACCTGTTTGATCGTAGAAGTGAGGGCTAGGGCCATTCTCCCCAGAAATGTCCCGGAACTTTCAGGTGCCTTGGTGGAAGAGTGGGGTAACATCTCACAGCAAGAACTGGCAAATCTGGTTCAGTCCATGAGGAGGAGATGCACTGCAGTACTTAATGCAGCTGGTAGCCACACCAGATACTGTTACTTTTGATTTTGACTCCCCTTTTGTTCAGGGACACATTATTCAATTTATGTTGGTCACATGTCTGTGGAACTTGTTCAGTTTATGTCTCAGTTGTTGAATCTTGTTATGTTCATACAAATATTTACACATGTTAAGTTTGCGGAAAATCTTGTTAGTTAGCTAGTTAGCCACTAGCCAGCCATCCAGCTTGCTAGTAAACTTGTTTTACTTGCTGTTTTGTCGTATTTTTCTACACATTTCTAACTTTATATATGACATTATGTTTTGTAATTCATTGTTTTAAAAACATAGTATAGTCAAAGATTTTTTTTTATAACTAATGGCATAGCTCTATTGTTTCACTTTAGCGCGCCTTTCCTGACATTTTGTAACTTCTTCCTTTCTTGGTTTTGTGACAGTATCAACAGTTTTCCCGCAATCTTTAAAATGACACGTGAGAAAAGTGCAATCTGATTGGTTGCACCCTCTTAGAAATTTAAATACCAACAAAAGCTTTGATTCTATTGCCTGCTTGGAATCGATCGCCAGAATTTCAATAAATAGGGGGAACTCGAGTCGTTTACATGTAATTGTGGCGTTGATCTAGTCAAGGAAAGTGTACTGTAGATAGTTGTGAATATATATATTTTTCTGACGTTTAACTTATCCTCAAATTGTTTCTGTTGTATAACTCGTGTGTCATTAAAAATGTTTGTAACTCGCTCACCACTCGCCAAGAAAAATGAAAACGCTATCACCACTCAAATGGACAACATTTCACTCGTTGACAAGGAAAACACGGTAAGTTTGAAATCGACGTAACTATATTTATTTTATCTAGTTATTTTTGATGTCGGTGGTTTAATTTAAAAGGTGGTTAGGCAAACTATCCTCAACTGGTTAGTAACCTAGCTAGGCAACGTTAATCTGTCACGTCTTACTTTCTGTCCTGCACATTAATCAATTGAATGTAAATCAAGGAAGCCAGTTAGTTAATTATCTAATTTGCGAAAGATAACGTGTAATTCCTCCCAATGCAGCCTCCCAGCCTGAACATGACCCGGATTCAGGCCTCGAAAACCGCGCGCAAAATCTTTGCAGATTCTGAGGTGCGTGAACAATGGCTACTTTTGCTTGAAATTGTCAGTTTATGCAGTGCTCATTTTGTAGCTCATCGACATGCGCAATTAATGTTAACCTGGTAATTAGCTAGAATGTGTCTGAGGTGTTCATTTGCCGCAAATAATGTGGCCTATTCTAGCTAGCTGCCGAGTCATCATCATGATGTCGCCTATGTCAAATGTAAGCTAGCAGTCGAGGAACTCAAGTAAGGCAAGCATATGTTTGAATGGTTAGCAGTAGTTACACACGCTGGCTACTCAAGTGTTTCATAAGGCAAACGTCAATTGCTAGCCAGTAGCCTTCCATTCCGGCCATGTCACGAAAGCCTTTGTCTTGAACACGTCACTAGCTAGTTACTGCTAACAAGCTAACTAATGTTACATAGCATAACTCAACCGTCTAACGTTGGGTTGTGGAGAATCTTGACATTCTAAAAGAACTGGTATGCCTTGTCTTATTACATGCATGTATTTCCACTTAAATTATAAGTTCATTCGGCTATTCTAACCATTGAGGAATGTTTGTTTTACCTGGGCAACATTTTTACCAGTAATGAGATTAAACTTTTTTTTTATTTTTTTAACTTTCTGTTAGCCTAAAGATGTTGAGAAATTCAATGCTCAAGAAGAGCCACTCCTGAAGGAAAATCCACGCCGGTTTGTCATTTTCCCTATCAAGTACCATGACATCTGGCAGATGTATAAGAAGGCAGAAGCTTCTTTCTGGACTGCAGAGGAGGTATGTCCAAGTTGCTGCATCATTAGTGGTGTTGGCATAAGTAAATTATATGTGAGTGGGTTCATGAGATTTTATTTATCCTCTTGTTTTCCAGGTTGATCTGTCCAAAGATACACAACACTGGGAGTCTCTGAAGGATGAGGAGAGATACTTCATCTCTCACATATTGGCTTTCTTCGCTGCTAGCGATGGCATTGTCAACGAGAACCTGGTAAATTGCTTGTGTGTACAATACAACAATCAATATTTAGCTATCCACACTGTCAAGAAATCACTGATCTAATTTCCTGTTTCTCTACTAGGTGGAGCGCTTTACACAGGAAGTCCAGGTGACAGAAGCAAGATGCTTCTATGGTTTCCAGATCGCCATGGAGAACATCCACTCTGAGATGTACAGCTTGCTCATTGACACCTACATCAAAGACCCCAAAGAGAGGTTAGACTCTTGTCAGTCAAGCTCTTAGTTGGTAGTGCAGGGAAGTTTTGTATTTTCTGGCAGTGATGAGAAGCGCAGGTGTATGTACCTCAGCTTTTAATGGGAACTGAGTGTAGCTGCTGGTTCTTGGCTCAGTGGGCATGTTGTCTGCTGACTGGGTGGGGTCCCAACATGATATAGATGCCAGACTGTGCCTCATGAAGATAACATATACACCACCAAAACCCTTAATTCAAGATCCACCTGCAATATGTAGCTTTTAGGGTTACCAGACCAAATTTGCATAGGAATGAGTTACGGATCAGGAAATTTAAAGTGAGTAAGCAGTTCTGTTCTATGTGCACTATTTCTATGCTTCCCGTTACAATTGTAATCTTTTATTTTCAGTTTTGTACACAGCTTCAAAACTGAAAATAGTTTGAAAGTACAATGATACTGTACTTTGTGTGTGTTGCCACATAAACTGAAATTAGTAGAACTAAGTGTTCTTAGCAACCAGAAAATGGCAGAGTGATTCCTACACTTAACTTTTTTAAGTCTAAGCATTTTATAGTGCAGCCTTCAACTTTTTGTGACAATGTTCCCTAATATACTTTTCTTTGTCATACAGGGACTACCTCTTCAATGCCATTGAAACCCTCCCTTGTGTGAAGAGGAAGGCAGATTGGGCCCTGAACTGGATCGGCAACAAAAGTGCTCAATTTGGTATGTACATATCTTTTTCTCTAACAACCTGCACGTGATTGGGTGGTCAGTTGGTAATGGGCTATGTTTGTATTCCAGGTGAGCGTGTGGTTGCCTTTGCAGCTGTTGAGGGGATCTTCTTTTCTGGCTCCTTTGCTGCCATTTTCTGGCTAAAGAAGAGGGGGCTCATGCCGGGCCTAACCTTCTCCAACGAGCTCATCAGCAGAGATGAGGTGGGTGTTTTTATTACATTGATTTACCTATGATCCCAGCATGCTAACCTAATTGAAATTAAATCATTACAACTATTTGGTTACAAACCTGCATGACGTTGGATACCTTTTGTGCTTGTTTCACTGAAAAAGCAACGATCTTCATGACTAGTTGACATTATCTTACTAACTTGTTCCATATGAATCCAGGGCCTGCACTGTGACTTCGCCTGCCTCATGTTCAAGCACCTGGTGAATAAGCCCTCAAAGGAGACTGTCACCAATCTGATCAGGAATGCAGTGGCGATTGAGCAGGTATGTTGATTAAAAATGAAGGACATGTTTCCCTGACCCAGATTGAAAGTCCAATGCAGCTGTTTTTCTATTAAATCATTTCTGGGGAAACAATTAAGTACCTTACTGTGATTTTCAATTAAAATTGTCAAAGAAATGCATGGCTTAGCAAACAGGAGAGAATTTGCTGGGAGTGGACTGAGGGGGGAAACTAGCTGTTGGCAGGTTTGGTAGTCTTTCTTATTGGTCTAACTAATTTACTGCCTGGTGACTTCACTGGGCTGGCCAAAACTCCATTCTACCAAAACAGGCTGACATTTCAGTCTTTTAAAATGGTTACACTAAAAGGGTATCGTTTTCAGTTATTCCAAACTCGGTGTATATTAAACACAGGAAAATCTAATTTGACTGCACTTGGCCTTTAAACCTACTCCTGGGCAAAGGCCCAAATAACACCTTTTGACCTATACTGCACTCATTTTTACCAGATCTATGGGCCCTTGTAAAGTAGTGCACTAAGGTGCCATTTGGGACATTAGCTTTTTGTACTCTGCTTATAAATACTTTTTTTTATGGTCTGATTGTTAATTTTAGTTCACATTTCAGGAGTTCCTGACAAAAGCCCTGCCTGTAAAGCTGATTGGTATGAACTGTGACTTGATGACTCAGTACATTGAGTTTGTTGCTGACAGGCTGATGCTGGAGCTGGGCTTTGACAAGGTGAGATTATGGTTTTGTCCCCTCATGGTACCCTAGTCCCTGTGTATGGGGCGGCAGGGTAGCCTAGTGGTTAGAGCGTTGGGCTAGTAACTGAAAGGTTGCGAGATCAAATCCCCTAACTGACGAGGCAAAAATCTGTCGTTCTGCCCCTGAACAAGGCAGTTAACCCACTGTTCCTAGGCTGTCATTGAAAATAAGAATGTGTTAACTGACTTGCCTGGTTAAATAAAGGTAAAATAAATACAAATGTAGTGTGCTATGTAGGGAATTGGGTGCCATTTTGGAAGCACACCTTGTGCTTGGGCTAAAGACCGTCCTCTCTTCCTGGAAACCGATAAGTGTTTGCGTGTCAATTAGACGGTATGTGAATGGAGTGTCCTCTCCTGCCGAGGAAACAAGTATTTTACAGAGTCATTCGCGGAAGAGTTTTGAGATCTGCCACACCCCCTTTGAATCTGCTGAAAAGCATACACATTTGAAAACTACCCTAATCCTTTTATCTATAAAATGTCTCGCACGACTATTTAAATTAGTTTTTCACTTCACACTTATTTAAAGATTCCACCCCTGTAAATGTAATTTGCCTGATGCATGACTGGAGTATGAGTCTTATTTCATACAAGCCCATTTGGTTCCTCTTTGCCCTTTCTCAAAAGGAAGGAAGGAGGGAGGAGAGGACTGAGTTGGGGTAAACCAATTGATAATCGTCCCTTGAGACAAATGTGTCCTTTGACATGAAGGGTTTCAATCCAATAAAACTCCATGTTTTAGTTCTAACTATTTCCATGGGTCCATGCACTTTGTTTTGAAATTAAATCTGAAATGGGCTAGCAATGATGAAAAGCGCAGGGGTACGTACCTCAGCTGATAATGGGAGCTGAGTGTTGGTGCAAGTTCTCAGCTCAGTGGGCATGTGGTCTGCTGACTAGGAGTGCCAACACGATATAGATGCCTGACTGAGTCTTGCCTGTAAAGCTATAGTAAAAGCATGGACATGTAAAATGTAGGAGCTCAGTACTGTAAGTATGGAAACTTTGCTCAATGGCAGATGTACAGTATTTAATTTGGGTTTACCTCAAACGGAAGCATTTAACAAACCTTCCACTAACTCTTCCATTTTAGATCTACAGAGTGGAGAATCCATTTGACTTCATGGAGAACATCTCACTGGAGGGCAAGACTAACTTCTTTGAGAAGCGGGTAGGGGAGTACCAGAGGATGGGTGTGATGTCTGGCACCACAGACAACACCTTCCGGCTGGATGCTGACTTCTAAAGCTCTTGAGACATTGACACTTTCAACACTTGAAGAGGACATGGGCCTAGCTACATGTTACTGGACCACCTCATTGTAGCTCCCATCATCCATTCCCACTGCTTTTGACCAGAGCTCCCATGGGTCCTGGTTTTGGGATGAAGACTAAGTCTTAATTGTCGGGTCCACAGACATCACCATACACATTACCATTCACAACCCACCTCATCTAAGTACATGTCTGGTTTTATGATGTATTTGTATAGTAGCTTTTTTAATTGTTTTTATCTGTTTCTGTTTTGTAATAAAATGTACAAATTGAACATGCAGCAGCTGTTATAATTATTTTTGCCCACTGTTTTCTTGTTAGTTTACAGATGGTAATACTGTACTGCAGAGTCAACTCATCTGACCCCTGTAATTACATTTGTGTTCATTAGGAGTAGCTAATATTGGTTTAGTGCTGTATCTGTACTTGAATAACTTCAAGTGAACTCCACTGAATTCTAAAGAATACTTTTTACTAATTTTCCCTGGCCCAAAATAAATGACATTTTGAATGCTCAGGCAGGACAGCAATATGGTCCCATTCCACACCCATCAATAGAACGTTTTGTCATCCTTATTGACTCTGATCTGGCGGACTTCAACTGTATTTTGAAATTATATTTGAGTGTGCCACTGGTGTGGGGGGGAAATGTACTCAATTGTTTTACTTGAGTAAAAGTAAAGATACCTTTTTATAAAAAATGACTAGTGAAAGTCACCCAGTAAAACACTAGAGAAATTATATATTTAATGTACTTAAGTATCAACAATTAATTGCAAAAATACATTTCAAATTCCTTAAGCAAACCAGTTGGCACCATTTCTATTACATTTTTTTTTTTATGGATCCCCAGGTGCACACGCCATAAGACAATTTACAAAGCATGTGTGTTTGAGTGCCAGATCAGAGGCAGTAGCTACGGATGACCAGTGGTAAGTGTGTGAATGGACCATTTTTATCCTGCTATGCATTCAAAATGTAACTTCTGGGTGTCATGGAAAATGTATGGAGTAAAGTTCTTTAGGAATGTAAAAAGGTCAAGTACAGATACCCCAAAGCTTGACTTGTAGTACTTTAGTAAAATACTGTGTTTCAAAACAATTGTGCCATCTGGTTTGGAATTTTAGGTATAGCATTTCCTTTTGTTACTATTACTCTTTGGCATTTAAGTATTTTTTCCCACCACTGTACTGTGCATTTAAAACGCTTAGTATTTTTCCTGGCTGACACATTTAACTGAGTCATTTTCTATTACGGTGTCTACTTTTACTAAAGTATGACAATTAAGTACTTTTTACATTGCTGGCATTTCATAAAGTGGCAAGGAACACTGGCATTTCACCAAATTTGAGCAAGAAGTTGAGCAGTGTAAGTAGGCTACTAAACAGAATTCCAACATTTATTTTAAACAAATCGTACAATGGATGGGTTGGCTGAAAACGCCAAGAAAGCTGAGCGCTTCCATTTGTCAGAAGTCCGCCTGTTTTGATTTTGGATGGCCAGATTGCTAGCAAGAATGGCAAATTTCCACGTGCGTAATCGTAAATGGCTAATTTCAGTTTAGTTCATCTTGTTATTCATACGGTCTTGTTTTGGCTGCTTTAATGTCAATGCTAATATGGCTCAAATTCACTAGCTAACGATGTATTTGAGAGACGTGGTCATTGTTCAAACTTATTTGTTTTCAATAAACATTGGAGAAGATATAGTTTACATCTAAGCCAACCTCATGTTTTGCCCCATGCTTTTGCGCGCATCGTTTGTTGCTAAACAACCAACCCGTCTATAAATACATATGGACTAAGGCCCCCCCCAAAAAATTGTGCTGCATGAAAGAAAATGTAATGAAATGCACAATCTGAAAACTGTTTTGAACGATGAGGCTGCAGTGCCTCGACCCCAGCTGTCACATAGCGAAGGCGGGGCTTTGAATGTCATTGGCTGAAAGCCGTTTGTTTTTACATCGTATGAGGAAGTAACCGGACGGTTAATGAAAAGCTCGGGACGTTGGCATTCTTGGGCCCATTTGAACGCTTTCTGCTGAACCACTCAACTATGTCGATCACGAACCCGAAACAAACTGTTCTGAATCCGGTGAGATGCTTTGAAAAGACTTTAAAAAATATTGTGAATCATTCTTGCACTTGCTCATACATCAACTAAAGCGAGATAATATTGAATTCAGCTCTGTCAGTTAGCTAGCTAACAGCTAACGTCAGTTATACAAGCGATGCCTCTCATCATTTATCAGGTTGATATGAAGTTGTAAAACATGGTTTGATGACGTTTGGTACACGAACAGTCTCACAAGTACTGTACCTTTCTGAAGTGTCTATGTAGGTCAGGCGCGTGCGTGCAATGTTTTTGACAGCAGGAACTAGTTCATGGAGCTCATGCCATGTTCAAGACAACTGGGAAATAAGCTCAGTGTTTCCAACTTGGAAAGTATCAGATTCAACCAGTAGGAAGCTCAATGCAAAACATGCAAATACATTTTAACTCGGAGGTTCAGAGTTTCCATGTTGTCTTGAATGCCGCATCAGGTCATACTTTCACTTTAGTTTTGTGGAATATGTCATAGTATGAGTGTTTCAGTTTAACATAAATTCTCATTTCATGCATTCAAACAACAACCTAGTCTGACTATTTTGGTATCAATAAACACTTTCTACTCTACTGACAGACCATTCCCTTTGCTGGGACGATCCTGGGAGGTTTACAGCCTGGGGAGATGGTGCTCATTCAAGGCACTGTTCCCAGTGATTGTGAGAGGTATGGGGTTGATTATGGATACACTACACACACATCTCAAGAATGACATCACATTACTGTCACGTGTCTCTAGACATGCAGTCATATGAAATCACATTCTATGGATGTTGATGAAGTCGCTTTATAGCAAACTACAGCTGTGTGTGCGTGTCCAGGTTTCAGGTGGACTTCACCCGTGGGAACAGCACAAAGCCCAGAGCGGACATAGCCTTCCATTTCAACCCTCGCTTTAAGAGATCTCCCTGCATCGTGTGCAACACACTGGAGAGAGAGAGCTGGGGCAAGGAGGAGATCCTGTATAAGAACGCTTTCACACTGGGGTCAACCTTTGAGATGATCGTCCTGGTGCAGAAAGACGAGTTTAAGGTCAGGATAACTAGTGATCAGATTAGATGCCTTTAAGCCCATACTCGTAAAGCGTCTCGTAGTAGCGGTGCTGATCTAGGATTTGTTTTGCGTATTACTAATCACAGTTAATAAGGTTAAATGGACTATGGGGACCTGTTCCTAGATCAGCACTCCTACTCTTGATACATACAGCCCCAGATCCCCCTGATCTATATAGCCTTTGCCCTGGATCAATGTTCAGGTCCATAATTATTCATAACAATATTGTTAATTGAAAAGACTGACTCGTGGTTCTGTGGGAATAGGTGTAGGTGCTTTTTGGCCTTTTTGAGTGTTTTCAACATGCAACATACTTTTCATGTAGAGAAAGGGAGGCTCTTGAAATAAACTTTTTCCTCGTGATCACTTCCTTTCCCTGTCCCAGGCATAAGCCTGTGGATACGTCCCAAATGGCACCATATTCCCTATTTAGTGCACTACTTTTGACAAGAGCTCATAGGGCCCTGATCAAAACGAGTTCACTATATAGGGAACAGGGTGACATTTGGGACAATACCTGTGACTCAAAGATTCACTTTCATTTCCTTGTTTTTTGTGTCGCTGTTCAGTCCGGTGGTTGTATATTAAGCATGGGGGAACGTGCTAAGTCAGTTTTGCCTGCAGGACGTGTTAATAATTCAGCATAATATATTTTTCACTTCCCTTAGTGGTTGAGGTTGGCTTCAGAAGGTTTCTTATGTTCTTATGTCTAAGGTAAAAGCCAAATACAGTGCATTTGGAAAGTATTCAGAACCCTTCCCTTTTTCCACATTTTGTTATATTATAGCCTTATTCTAAAATGTATTAAATAAAAATATCTTAATCAATCTACACACAATACCCCATAATGACAAAGCAAAAACAGTTTTTTAGAAATGTTTGCAAATATATTAAAAATTTAAAACAGAAAGCCTTATTTACATAAGTATTCAGACCCTTTGCTATGAGACTTGAAATTGAGCTCAGGTGCATCCTGTTTCCATTGATCATCCTTGAGATGTTCTACAACTTGATTGGAGTCCACCTGTGATAAATTCAATTTTTTGACATGTTTTGGAAAGGCACACACCTGTCTAAGGTCCCACAGTTGACAGTGCATGTCAGAGCAAAAACCAAGTCATGAAGTCGATGGAATTGTCCGTAGAGCTCCGAGACAGGATTGTTTCGATGCACAGATCTGGGGAAGGGTACCAAAAAATACATGCAGCGTTGAAGGTCCCCAAGAAGACAGTGGCCTCCATTATTCTTAAATGGAAGAAGTTTAAACCACCAAGACTCTTCCTAGAGCTGGCCGCCCGGCCAAACTGAGCAATTGGGGGAGAAGGGCCTTGGTCAGGAAGGTGACCAAGAACCCGATGGTCACTTTGACAGCGCTTCAGAGTTCCTCTGTGGAGATGGGAAAACCTTCCAGAAGGACAACCATCTCTGCAGCACTCCATCAATCAGGCCTTTATGGTAGAGTGGCCAGACGGAAGCCACTCCTCAGTAAAATGCACATGACAGCCCGCTTGGAGTTTACCTTAAAGGCACCTAAAGGACTCAGACCATGATTTTCTGGTCTGATGAAACCAAGATTGAACTCTTTGGCCTGAATGTCTGGAGGAAACCTGGCACCATCCCTATGGTGAAGCATAGTGGTGGCAGCATCATGCTGTGGGGATGTTTTTCAGCGGCAGGGACTGGGAGACTAGTCCGGATCGAGTGAAAGATGAACAAAGCAAAGTACAGAGATCCTTGATGAAAACCTGCTCCAGAGCGCTCAGGACCTCAGACTGGGGCGAAGGTTTTCCTTCCACCGGCACAATGACCCTAAGCACACAGCCAGACAACGCAGGAGTGGCTTTGGGACAAGTCTCTGAATGTCCTTGAGGTGCCCAGCCAGAGCCCGGACTTGAACCCGATCAAGCATCTCTGGATAGACCTGAAAATAGCTGTTCAGCGACGCTCCCCATCCAACCTGACATAGCTTGAGAGGATCTGCAGAGAAGAATGGGATAAACTCCCTAAATACAGGTGTGCCGAGCTTGTAGTGTCATACCCAAGAAGACTCGATGCTGTAATCACTACCAAAGGTGCTTCAGCAAAGTACTGAGTAAAAGGTCTGAATACTTATGTAAATGTGATATTTCAATACTTTTTTTTATAAATTAGCAAACATTTCTAAACCAGTTTTTGCTTTGTCATTATGGGGTATTGTGTGTAGATTGATGAGGGGGGAAAAACAATTTACTCAATTTTAGAATAAGGCTGTAATGTAACAAAATGTGAAAAAAGTCAATGGGTCTGAATACTTTCCGAATGCACTGTGTATCACTGAGTTCATTTGTGGCTTTTTACCGCGTTGTACAAGCTGTTAGGTTTTCTATATCAGATCTGGAAATATCCTCCATGTAGATAACTGAGCAACAGAGTGGGCTCTTCTGTAGCTACCTAGGACACATTCATAGTGTACAGCACACCTTAGCAAAATGTAGCAAAACGTTTTACAATGGAAAACTAAAACAAGTGTTTCTCATTGGACAAGGTCTTATAGTCCTTGTCCCTCCCTTTTTCAGTCTGCTTTCTTCCATTTGCCTAGTGAATATGACCCTGGCAAGCTAACTAGCCATCCTGCTGCTCCTCTTAGGAATCAGCTCGTTACTTGGTAACCAAGATTTAACATGTTGCTTATGTTAGAGCAGAGAGACTATGGAAGCCTTTAGAGCATGTGTCAAACTCATTACACGGAGGGCTGACTGTCTGTGGGTTTTCGCTCCTCCCTTGTACTTGATGAGTTGTGATCACTAATTATACTGAACAAAAATATAAATGCAACATGCAACAATTTCTAAGATTTTACTGAGTTACTGTTCATAGAAGGAAATCAGTCAATTTGAAATAAATAAATTAGGCCCTAATCTATGGATTTCACATGACTGGGCAGTGGCAGAGCCATGGGTGGGGCTGGGGAGTGCATAGGCCCACCCACTAGGGAACCAGGCCCAGCCAATCAAAATGAGTTTTTCCCCACAAAATGGCTTTATTACAGACAGAAATACTCCTCAGAAACCCCTCGTCCATAAGACGATCCCACAGGTGCAGAAGCCAGATGTGGAAGTCCTGGGCTGACGTGGTTACTCGTGGTCTGTGGTTGTGAGGCCAGTTAGACGTATTGCCAAATTATATTGGAGGCGGCATATGGTAGAGAAATGAACATTAAATTCTCTGGCAGCAGCTCTGTTGGACATTTTGTGCAGTCAGCATGCCAATTGCATGGTCCCTCAACTTGAGACGTTGTGTGGCAAAACTGCACGTTTTAGAGTGGCCTTTTATTGTCCACAGCACAAGGTGCACCTGTGTATTGATCATGCTGTTTAATCAGTTTCTTGATATGCCACACCTGTCAGGTGGATGGATTATCTTGGCAAAGGAGAACTGCTCACTCACATGGATGTAAACACATTTGTGCACACGATTTGAGAGAGAGATACGCTTTTTGTGAGTATGGAAAATGTCTGGGATCTTTTATTTCAGCTCATGAAACATGGGGCCAACACTTTCAATGTTGTGTTTTATATTTTTGTTTAGTATAGTAAAGAACTCATCACCTGGTTGTCTAGGTCTTAATTGAAAGGAAAAAAACAAAAACCCACAGACACTAGACTCTCCATGGAATGAGTTTGACACCTCTGCTTTGGAGGATTCTCCCACTGTTTGTCTCACTGTTATCTCCCCTCTCTAGGTGGCAGTGAACGGTGCTCATGTACTGCAGTATAACCACAGACTGGACCTGGATAAGGTGGACACACTGGCCATTTCTGGAAAGGTCAAGGTTCAGGCCATCGGCTTCTTCCCCGCCTCTGTAAGTAACTCATCCTAACTTCATTATTAAATGTCAGATGGTATGAAACATTTCATATTATCTAGCTATAGCCGAACTGGCTTTATGCTTTCAAGGCCTCCAGCCATATGTTATGCACCTCAAGTTGAATTCTACAGAAGACTTACATGCCCTTGCCGGAGATTTAAGTTCTGAACAACACTTTGACCTGTTGTGGACCCATGGGTGTAAAAAGTTTGTTTTGTCACTTCAAATTGTAGAACTCCGGTCCACCTCCACCTGGTGTTGTGCACAACAGAGGCCCACAAGCCAATGTAAGGAAATCTATCGTTGCTAAGACTGCTAACGCGGTTGTGGTGCTTTTGAAGGGAGTCTTTTTGACTCCAAGCGATGGGATTGTTTAACACACTGCATGGACTCTTTATGCCAACATGTATAACATTAAATTCAAGTCAAGTATGCTTTGCCTCTAATGAGAGCAAAACCTCTACTTTCTTTCTGACAGGAAGTGCTTTCAATGTCAGATGACTTGGTAAGTTGTTATTACATCATATATGATTGTAATATGAAGCAGCTGCGCTGCCGATGTAATACATCACACATTTGATTAGAACAACATTTGTCAACTCGTTTTTTTAAACATAAAAAAAAAAAAATCTAATCAAATTCAGCCCACTGGTGCCACAACAACTGGGCCTTTGGAAGTTATCTTATTCCAGACATGGACAAATCTCCCAATAGCATTACAGCAGGCTCTGAGGGACTGTGATGTACCTGTAATTTTTCACAGCGTCACGGTCATCAGAGTCTGGAAGATTTGGTGCCATGTACTGTACTACCTAGAGCCTTATATTTGCAATACAACGCTCTGGTACTACCTAAGGTTCATCACATGTTACTCTGTACCAAGTCTGTTTTGCGATGCACCATTTGAATACTTTACTCGTCTGACATGAACTGTGCTATTTATTTGTGTGACCTGCTGACAGAAGTCATTTGTGATTGTTGCAGAGTCTGCCCTTCAGGGGCAAACTGACCAAGGGGTTGAGTGTAGGACACACCATCACAATCAAAGGACAGACCAGCCTGTACCCACACAGGTATGTATGTAGCAGGCTAGGGGACATGAAAGGATTGTCTAAATATAAAATATAATTCACATTACTCTTCAAATTCCACACCATTCTTTAACCACAAATTCTCTGAAATTTAGCAACCGTTCAATAACATTGATGAAATGCAGTGCTTAGTCATTCACTGCTACATTGACTTTTGTATTTAACTTGTAGCTTCTTGGTGAACCTGAGAGTCGGTAACACGGAGGACATAGCGCTCCACCTGAACCCCCGTATGAAGGCCGCCGTGTTCATCCGTAACTCCTACCTGTCCGAGTGCTGGGGCCCCGAGGAGAACACCCTGCCCAGCTTCCCCTTCTCCCCTGGGGAGTACTTTGAGGTAACCCTTCCCCACCCTCTCCCTCTGTACTCCACTGGGATGTATTCATTATAAAAACGTTAGGCAACAGAAAACATTTAGCGAGTTTCTTATTGGTGAAGTTCAGGTAGTCCCTCTGTTTCTGTTCGTTTTCTTCTGTTTGGTGTCTAGTGAATACGACCCTGGATACACTTGGAATGTCTGGGGAAACGCCAGTACCTCTTTAGGGTTTCTTGGCCTTGAAGTTGTCATCTTTCATATCAATAGTCTTAAGACAGAGAATTTTGGTCTGAAACAGTTTTATTGTCTGCCTGGAATCATTTTTGAATGCCATTATCTGCATTAATTCACAGCAAGGCCCAACAATGGAAAGATACAGCGTTATACTGAATCATTCTGAATCCCATTGTCTTATGTCAGATAGCATGACTTTCATTCCATTATGTAGGACTGATGCTGCCTGATGCAAGACCATGTCTGAATACTACATCTGATTCTACCCCTCATACCCTCTCGCGTTTGTTGCCTCGTTCTAGATGATCATGCTGTGTGAGGCCCACCAGTTCAAGGTAGCGGTGAACGGGGTCCACCAACTGGACTATAAGCACCGTGTCCAGGACCTGAGCCGCATTACTGAGCTGGAGATCCTGGGAGACCTGGAGCTGCTGGATATCAAGCTGTGGTGACCCCTGACCTCCAAGATCTGTTTTATGTCCCAATTGTCTCTTCTTCCTCCCAAAGTGTGCTTTTGTTCACATTCCTTCACTGATTTGAAAGGAAATGACCGGCATGAGATTAACGGTTAACGTTCTCTAGCTAGCCTATGCCTTCATCATTCCAATGCTTTTAAGTAGATATTATTGGGACACACTGCTAACCTCCAAGATCTGACCCCAGTCACCCTTAGAATGACCTCCAGCTCTGGCTACATCACGATTCACAACCCTTTCCCAGAAATGTAGTAGCAGTAGCAGACCTTTCACACGCCCCGTCATGGATTTAAAAGGATTGGGTGTAAGCATTGGCTGGAGGAAGTATCCACCATTGTAAAAGCCATGCAAGAAAGTGTGCATTTTGGGAGAAGCATGGAGAATGGGCCATAGCCTCCTCAGCCAGGGACTCGTATAGCTTCGCTGAACAGCATCTTCCACTGCATGTCGTCTACCCATTTGTATCCTTGATATTCCTCCTATGTGCATGGTCTGGTTTTAATTTGGGACTCTCTCTCAGTACGTTAACGGACTACAAACCAAGTATCTGACAACCTATCTATTCATTTTGGGGCAGGTTGAATGTAATTAGCAAATTATCTGTGGAAGCAGGTATGGGTAACGTGACAAACGGGTAGGTAAACAGAAACACCTTTTTATTCATTTGAGGCAACATGGGCAGGGTGATCAGGTGGCTATTGTGATAGTATCACTACGATCAGTTTTGTAATAATCATTATCGTCTTAACGCATCAGAATAGCAATACTTTCATTTATTAACGCTTGTTATTTAAGCTCGTGCTTTAGCCGTTTAACCTTTTCATCCCTGGAATGTGAAAGCCTTCCTATTAGCAGTTTATCTAATTTTCTAGACTCTACAGCGAAATATTTTATGCCATGGGCATAAATGGCTCATATAGCAACTTAACCATGGCTTATATAGCAACTTAACCACTATGTAACAAAGGAATTAGATCAGGGAATTGATCATACACATTACATACCTATTTCTAGAGCGCAGGTCTGCTATAAGCAATATCTGCGCAAATATACAATTTATCAGGGAGCCTCTTTAACAAAAAGTTGGGTAGTCATCAACTTTCTTATGCAAGTTTCCACACAGATATTCCTGAGCTATCATTTTAAAGGTGGATTTTGTGCATATGCCACCTGTGTGTTGAGTAATTTCCGTCCCCAAAACTGAAGTTTTATATTTGAATATCAACCAAGAACAACTGTAAGCAAAAGCCTACAAGCTTTACCATAGGAAATGACTCAAGTATGTATAAAGATGTGTGACCATAATAAATGAACAAATTAAAGTTGCACTCCAGTCTCCTTTTTACTTAGTTTATCACCTGATTTACTTAACAAAAGGCACATCTCAAAAGGTCTAGGTGTAGGGGTGTGTGTGTGTGGTACCACAGAATGAGTCATAATACCCATAAAACCTAGTGTTCAAACAGAAATGATTCCAATCATTTATCCCATAGGTGATTTTAAGAAACACTTCAAATGAGGGCTGTGTTTTGTGTAGACTTACCCTGGCGTGATGTTTTTATAACTGTAAATAACTGTATTTACCCCCCCCCCCCCCAAATTAAATGCTAATTAGCTATCATCATAAAGAACTACAAATGCAATGAAGGTCTGGACGAGACTGACGAATCGAGACAAAGGTAACAATCTCTGGATTAACTGTCTAATGTTAGCTAAATGTAGTACATTTCTTTAAATGGACAATTCTGTGAACTGTCTTGTGCAAGTTTTAAATGAACACTACGTGTTAGCAAAGATGTCAGCTGGAGATGACGTGCAGGAGCTTGCAGAGATTTGTAGTCTTGCATGATGCCTACTTTGATACTAATTAGCATTTTTGAATCTGAGCGTAAATAGAGCCGAAAATATTTATTAAAGTCACCTTGTTTGAGAGAGATTTACCAGTGGTATAAAGTACTTAAGTAAAAATATTTAAAGTACTACTTAAGTTGTTTTTTTCTGGTATCTGTACTTACCTATTTATATTTTTGACAACTTTTACTTCATTACATTCCTAAAGAAAATAATGTACCTTTTACTCCATACATTTTCCCTGACACCCAAAAGTATTCGTTACATTTTGAATTTAAAGCAGGACAGGAAAATGGTGCAATTCACGCACTTATCAAGAGAACATCCCTGGTCATCCCTCTGTCTCTGATCTGGCAAACTCACTAAACAGAGAACATCCCTGGTCATCCCTACTGCCTCTGATCTGACAGACTCACTAAACAGAGAACATCCCTGGTCATCCCTACTGCCTCTGATCTGGTGGACTCACTTAACACACATGCTTAGTTTGTAAATTATGTCTGAGTGTTGGAGTGTGCCACTAGCTATCCATAAATTAAAAAGAAAAATAGAAAATGGTACCGTCTGGTTTCCTTAATATAAGGGTTTGTAAATGATTTATACTTTTACTTTTGATACTTAAGTATATTTTAGCAATTACATTTACTTTTGATACGTAGGTACATTTAAAACCAAATACTTTTAGACTTTTACTCAAGTAGTATTTTACTGTGTGACTTTCACTTTTACTTGAGTCATACCTTTACTCAAGTATGACAGTTGGGTATTTTTTCCACCACTGAAATGTACATGGTTATCAAAACGTCACGTCAGGGTAAGCCTGCACGAAACACAGACCTTATTTAAAGTGGTTCTAAAATTCCCTATGGGAAAAATGAATGGTGGAAAATTGATTGGAACCATTTCCCTGTTTGACCGCTAGGTTTTATGGGTATTATGACACCTCCACTGTTGGGCTGTACTGTTCCTGCAAGCTAGGAGCGAGGTTGATGATATTAGAGGGCACCATCAGACCTACTCCTTGAATGGCTTACTCAATGAAGTGTATAAAAAAACACTATTTTTTACCCTTGTACATTCCTGTATTTATAGGTGGGATATTGTTTTACAGTGAGTCTTTAATCCAGCACTACTACCGCCCTTGTGAAAGCTACACACTCCTGGCTGACAGCTACAGACTCCAGAAAACCAGTAATAGTGTGGGTGATACTTGCTGATATGTCCAAATCCATTGATCGAGTAGATCAGGCAAAATCTGTCTGACATTGAACTGTGTCCAAGGTTTACTAGCCTGGCTTCACAGCTACACCACCGGAAAGAAGGCAGAGAGTGATGGCAAATGGCACATTTATGCCTTGGTCAGAGGTCACCGCTGGTGTGCCACAATGGTGTGTGGTTTCACCACATCTGTTTCTCCTTCACATGTCCACCCGAAAAGTTGTCTTCAGTGACACTCTGGACACTGGGTATGCAGACGATGTAGGGCTGTCCCGAGCCATACCATTAACCAGCATCCAGGAGGACACGTCCATGGGTTTGGAGGCAAAGCAGCTGGAAGAGTGGGCCCCATCCAACTACATGCTCCCGAATGGGTAAAAAGTCTGTGGAAATTCTGCTATGTTTTTCAACAGACCCTCCACAACCTGCACCTCTAATCCTAGGAGGACAGGAAGTACCAGCGGTAACAACGACCAAATATCTTGGTTTTGATCTCGACTCTAACCTCAGTGGTGACACATGTGGCGCAGTCAAGGCCTCAAAATACAGTGGAGTGCTGTTAGTTGGATGCAGTAAAAAGCAGCCGGCCCAACTAGACAGGGTGCAGAGGGCCTTGAGGATCACCTCCAGAGGTGGAGCAGTGCAACCACAGCTCCCGTCACTGCAGAGCAGGCGACAACAGGCTGCAGTGCACGCTTCCTTTAAAACTGCACCATCTTCTCTACTCCCCAATGGAAATGTTGTATACTTTTTGTTTATCCTCGATGATTCTTAATCAAGTGCATCATTTTGTATGTCTACCTTGTTTTAAATGATCAAATGAATTAAATGTCCAAAAGAACATGTGTAGAATTGCAGGAAATGTACTTTAAAACTAAAAACTCTGGTGGTCTCCCAACCAAATCTCGCTTAGGTCCCCGAAAAGGCTAGGGCCGGCCTTGAACTGGCCTGCAAGCATTCAGTCATACACTTGTGAGAGAGCATGATACATAGTCATACACTTGGTAGCATGGTACAGAAGAAGGTGTTGGAATTGCATTGTCTACTCCAAATCAGTTTTGGTCAACAGATTACAGTTGCAAAATGCCAGTAACTTTCCCTAAATTCCCAGGTTTTCCTGAAATCCTGGTTGGAGGTATCCGGATTTCCTGCATATTCCTCCTGATTCTGGGAATCTTCCGACTGTGACGTCTGGAAAACCAGGGAATTTTGTCAACAGTTGTACCAGATTTAGCTAGCAGCTAATTTCCGTCTGCAAAGGGTATTCACTGAAAAGGGTATTGGGTATTGCGTTGCATTTCTGCCAAGTGACTGCGCACCTGGTGAAGGACTTGCACACTCTTGACCACCCACTGAATGACCTGTTCCCTCCAAAAAGTGGTAAATGTACCACCAGGCTCCTGAGAAACAGCCATGAACTGTCCTGTATAACTGTCCTGTATAACTGCCCGTATGATCCGCCTGTGAAACACCACTGTACCCACTGCTATCAGACTGTATAATAACTCTAGCTCTTAAATGGCTTTCCTTAAAATTCTCTTTTTAACAATCACACTTTAACATTTCAATTTCCATCATGAAAAATGTCCTTTAATGTTTCAAGTGTCCTGTATTCTATTCATGTCACGTGTTATGTGTTATGTGTTTTAAATGAGTGTTTTGCCATTCTTAGTAATGTCAATTCTGCATTTGATCTGTGAGCAAGAATAAATGGAAACTTAATATATCCTTTATTGATTGTGCGTTGTGTATTCTCTTTGACTACAGACTGAGTGCCAGTCTGTTTGTGCTATCATGCCAACTTCTTAGCACTGTTTGTCTTGACAATGAGCAATGGCAAGAGCACCAACAGATTTGGGACCAAGCTACAGTGCTTTCAGTTCAGATGATAAGTCTGAGGGCAAATTAATCTCAGTCCTCAGTGTATCCACTAGAGAGCAGTATATAGCCTCTATCAGCCCTAAAAATAGCATTCACATCATTATCTCACTAACCATCCAGCCAGCATCTGATCCCTCACAGCTGGATTTGCCATGTAGACCTACCAGGACCTACACAATGTAAATAAGATATCAGTCACTGCCGTCAGCTGACTCAGGGCCGGCTCCAGGCATAAGTGATATAAGCGGTCGCTAGGGGAATCGCGGGAAATGACTTTAAAACTGCTAAAATATTTCTCCACACCATGGCAACATGAGTAGAATTGCAGGAAATATACTTTAAAACTAAAAACTCTGGTGGTCTCCCAACCAATTCTTACTTAGGTCCCCGAAAAGGCTAGGGCCGGCCTTGAACTGGCCTGCAAGCATTCAGTCATACACTTGTGAGAGAGCATGATACATAATCATACACTTGGTAGCATGGTACAGAAGAAGCTGTTGGAAAGGCATTGTCTACTCCAAATCAGTTTTGGTCAACAGATTACAGTTGCAAAATGCCAGTAACTTTCCCTAAATTCCCAGGTTTTCCTGAAATCCTGGTTGGAGGTATCCGGATTTCCTGCATATTCCTCCTGATTCTGGGAATTTTCCGACTGTGACGTCTGGAAAACCAGGGAATTTTGTCAACATTTGTACCAGATTTAGCTAGCAGCTAATTTCCGTCTGCAAAGGGTATTCACTGAAAAGGGTATTGGGTATTGTGTTGCCCTTCTGCCAAGTGACTGCACACCGGCTGGTTGAATAAATAAAATCCACTCTCGTACATAAAAATATGTGAATTTATTAATTATCCACAGGCATTAATGTATAAAGCTGGAAGTCAATGAGAATTTCTTGGCACAGTCATCATATTACATATTATCTACATCCCAAATGGCAACCTATTCCCTATATAGTGTGCTACTTTTGCCAGAGCCCTATAGGTCTTGGTCAAAAGTAGTGCACTATTGGCATCACATTTGAACAAAACAAAAATGTAATGCGACTAGCGTCACACAGACACCAGGACTGACTAATGAACACCACCGATTACCACGTACAGTGTTGACACAATCTCAAACAGGAAGTGACATCACCTGTGGCCAGGGCTAACACTTATTGGCTGTGTCCATTACTACTGTATAAAAGAGTGTCACCACTCAGGACACATAACACACATGGAAAACTATAAACAAGTCCTGTATTTAGTCCTGATTCATGTCTTTCCAGCTAATCAACAGTCCTGAAGAACCAGGGAAGTATCACGCTGTGTGTGTCCTCGGATGTCAGCAAACCAAAATGGCAACTGCCTAGGTAGGTTTTAGCTGAGAGAGAGAAGAGAGATTCAGTCTCATTTTCGGACAATGACACAGCCTCGTCTAGGTAGGTGATTTCCTCTACGTGTCATTGGAGAATAAAGCACCAGTCATGAACATTTGGCAGAAGGCTGAACCTGCATCCAGGCCTGGTAGACACCTGGTAGACACCTGGTAGAGCACCAGCTATACTACTGTGAAGAGGAAGTGGGAGTCAGAAGTGTGACTTTGGTCCTGGTCAGGTGCAGTGGAGACTGAGGGTCTGTCTGTTTGGCACTAGAATAGCTTAACTCAACAGGTGGGGGCGCAAATCTGGGTGGGATGGAGGGAGGGCTCGGGTGGAATGTTAGGGGAAATATGGCTTTGGTCCTGAGTGTGGCGGGAGGGAGAGATAGAGAGGGGAGAGGCTACGTCCCAAATGGCAACCTATTCCCTATATAGTGCACTACTTTTTACCAGAGTTCATGGGCTCTGATCAAAAGTAGTGCATTACATAGGGAATAGGGTGCCATTTGGCACGCTAACAGAGTCTGGGTAGTGGTTCCAGGGGGAAATAGCAGTGGGGCCCAGTCTCAGACAGAGCTGAGTTTGACCAGGCCCCTGACAGAGTCCTCGTGCAGAGAGTCCTGGCTGGCAGGGTCGTAGAGCTGGGCCGGGTAGATGTGTCCCCCGTGGGTCATGTGGGCAGCGCAGGGCAAAGTCAGAGGCATAGGGCCAGAGGGCGAGGGAGTCTCCTCAGGGCTGGCAAAGTGGTGGTGGTGGCAGTGGGTGTCTGGGTCCCTCAGAGTCAACATGTCCCCTGCACAGCTCAGCCCGGGCATGGAGGGCAGGGAGGGCTGGCTGGGGACCAGGGAGGCACAGGGGACCACCAAGGAACTCTTCCCAGGGAAAGGGGGTCCCCCTCCACCAATCATGACGGGGTTGCTATGGAGCAGGGGGGTGGCGGCAGCCTGCAAAACGAATTTGGTGCTCTGAATGCAGTGCTCTTGGTCACACTGAGGAGACAGGGAAAGTGAAACGGAGAGATAGATGAAGATAAGAGAAGGGGAAAAAGAAACGGTAGGAGAATTATGTTTTTGATGAGAGACAGGAAATGAAGGAAGGAAATTATAGGGGGAGTGGAAATACACACAAATAAAAAGGTTAACAGACAAAGCAGAAAGAGGAGGAAAGAAGAAAGACAACGTGAAGTTAACAAGTCTTACATAAAACATGCAATGACTACAGATACATTAGCATGTCAAATCAACTCAACACCTCATTAAACTCACTACTTCAACTCAAACAACGCGACACATTTTGAGATTGCCCAAAATGGATTATTTTAGTAAAAAATGTTTGAACATTTTCATAATCTCTCCACGGGCGTATGGCCAAAGTTACTTGTTCTCACAGCTGCCAGCTTCAAACAAGGCTGTATGCAAATGAGGAACCATCCAGAAGACTATGATTATTCTGCTTGAGATATAAAACACCTATTTGAAAAGCAATGCAGGGAGAGGATCCACCGACGTTTGGGGAATTATATTCAGCATTATTCAGCAGAGTACCGGTGATTTAAAACATGGATATATTCAGAGTGAGGGTGATAGGAGTTCCTCATCCATCACACTTAAAAGCAGAGTGAGAAGTGAGAAGCTACACCCCGTTGAATTAATGAATACAAAACACATGAGCTGTGTTCATTTACTATTAAATACTGCTCTCTGGATCAGAGGGTAAAGCCCACGGCGGCCACCGGCAGAGAGCGAGCAAGAAAGAGAGAGAGAGAACTAAGAGCGCGCGCGAGAGAGAGAGAGAAGGATAGAGACAGAAAGAGAGAGAAAGAAGTTCAGAGCCCAATAATGACATGGATATAGACAGATTACTGCTCTCTGTTGGCCTGTAATAACATCAAAGCCTGGTTCAATTTGTCATTTGTAAGCGAGAGGCCTTGAGTGAGTTACTGACATGCAGTATTAAACCTCTACAGGATCGGTGGGTCCCCCGCGGGACGGCCGAGCTAACGTAGGCTAATGTGATTAGCATGAGATTGTAAGTAACAAGAACATTTCCCAGGACATAGACACATCTGATATGGGCAGAAAGCTTAAATTCTTGTTAATCTAACTGCACTGTGCAATTTACAATGGCGATTCCAGTGAAAGACTACCATGCTATTGTTTGCCATGCTATTGTTTGAGGAGAATGCACAGTTATGAACTTGAAAATGTATTAATAAACCAATTAGGCACGTTTGGGCAGTCTTGATACAACATTTGGAACAGAAATGCAATGGTTCATTGGATCAGTCGAAAACTTTGCACATACACTGCTAGTGGCCGAAATCTAAATGGCACCTGACTAGAATAATACATTATGGCCTTTCTCTTGCATTTCAAAGATGGTACAAAAAAAATACAAAAAAACACATCGTTTTTTTCTTTGTATTATCTTTTACCAGATCTAATGTGTTATATTCTTCTACATTAATTTAACATTTCCATAAACTTCACATGTTTCCTATCAAATGGTATCAATAATATGCATATCTTTGCTTCAGGTCCAGAACTACAGGCAGTTAGATTTGGGTATGTCATTTCAGGCGAAAAATGTATTTCAAAGCGTTTCTCAGTAGATATAAATACTGAAGTGCCAACTCAGTCCTGTCAAACACTAAACATCTCTTTACAGAATGCATAAAGAACCACACACACAACCTACCATGTGAGTGTGAAGCTGGGTGGAGGCATACAAGCTGCTTCCGTTGGAGTGTGACACAGGCTGGGGTGTGTCTGACTGGATCAAGCCTCTTCTGTCAATAAGACTAGGAAGAGAAGACAGGGGACATGAGCAGAGGTCTTGAAGTGTGTGTGTGTGTCGGCAAGAGCATGTGTGAGCTTGTTTGGGTGTGCGTGTGCCCGCAAAAATGGCTGTGTGTCTGTTTGAGCATGTGTGAGAAGCCTCCAGGCCCCATCCTTCCATGCATACCCACACACAGAGCAGACTGCAGCCACCTGTTTCCAGATGGAGAACAATCCCCAACACATTCCCTTGAGGTAACGGCAAACGGGTTAATGATGTGTGAAATTCCCAGAGGATCCAACCCAATGTACAGGTAAATGCCAAAATAAAAGAAACATGAGCATGAAGTGTCGTAATAGGGCATTGGGCCACCACGAGCCAGAACAGCTTCAATGCACCTTGGCACAGATTCTGGTACTCTATTGAAGGGATGCGACACCATTCTTCCATGAGAAATTTAATAATTTGGTGCTTTGTTGATGGTGGTGGAAAACACTGTCTCAGACGCCACCCCAGAATCTCTCACAAGTCTTTAATTTAGTTGAGATCTGGTGACAGATGGCCATGACATTTGGTTTACATCGTTTTCATCCTAATCAGACCATTCAGTGGCACTCGTGCCCTGTGGATGAGGGCATTGTCATCCTATAGGGGCATAGCCATGGTAGCCAAAATAATGGCTTGCCTAGCATTATGGCTTGACCCTAAGCATGATGGGATGTTAATCGATTAATTAACTCAGGAATCACACCTGTGTGAAAGCGCCTGCATTCAGTAAACTTTGTATCCCTCATTTACTCAAGGGCTTCCATTATCTTGGCAGTTCCCTGTACCTACCTACTGAACGAACCTTACAAATAACTCAACTATTATTACACATCCCATTGCTCAACTCTTCTCAAGTCAGTTGTAACCCATTCATGAAATAGAACTTGCTAACAAATCAATGATAAATGTTGCTCCACCAGATGTTTGACAAACTAACCTGATTTTGTGTCTGAGGGTATCGTAATGTGCGTGGAGTCAAATTAGTGCCAAAAATAACATTGACACTACATTTACACTAATATTACTCCATAAATGACTGGCTGGACGATATTATCTCCTCTAGCCAGGCCATTTACGTTAAACGTCATAACCAGCGATATGCTTTGAGGACGCTAACAATGGACGCGTCCCAAATGACACCCTATTTCCTATATAGCGCACTACATAGGGAATAGGTTGCTGTTAGGGACGCAGACAATGTGCTGAGCTCATCCCCAATAACGTGTAAGACAAAGCTAGTTCAAGTTCCCTCGAAAGACGGCAGAAACAGAGTGTACAGTAATTATTCCTGCGTGCACTGATGGATATCTTGATTGAAAGTGCTGCTTATTTAAAAACAGTGGGAGGCTGTGCGATTCTCATAAGTGGAGCTCCTTCTGTCGGTGCTGACTAATGCAGAACGGGAGAGGAGTGGAGGAGGGGAGAGGAGAAGGAGGGAGAGATTGAGAGCTGTATCTAAAATCCCTTATAACTACAGTCGTGACTGGTGAGGATCCTCAGTGCAGGGTGTGTGCTCATTAGTGCATACCAGAGGTGGGACCAAGTTGCTATTATTAGAGTCACAAGCAAGTCTCAAGTCACAAGTCGAGTCCCAAGTAGAACGGGTCAAGACTTGAGTCAAGTCCAAGTTGTGCATTCCAAGAGCAAGTCGAGTCAAGTTCTTTAAGTCAAGTCTCAAGTCAAGTAAAAAAAAATCTATACATGAAACGACTTGTTCAACTACAAATCTCTGTCTGTTTATTGAGGCTACCAGACAGCCCTTTTCATTATTTTGTCAACAACACATTTTGATTAGCCCATGTCATTTTAAAATAGGGACTTTGGTTATCCAATCGTGAAAGAGTCCTATCATACTAAATATACAAGTAGATTTACCAAATATACACGGACAACAGCCAAAAAGAAATAGCCTCTGTATCAGGCTTAAAGGAAAACTCCACCCAAAAATGATCTTTTGGTATTTGTTTCATTAGTCGATTGTTGACATAGTCCCAAAATGTTTTGCATGTCAGCAATCAAGTGTTCAAGATATATAACATTCAAAATACATAAATCATCCCCGTATGATCGTATTGCCAGCAGCATACCACCCTGCATACCACTGCTGGCTTGCTTCTGAAGCTAAGCAGGGTTGGTCCTGGTCAGTCCCAGGATGGGAGACCAGATGCTGCTGGAAGTGGTGTTGGAGGGCCAGTAGGAGGCACTCTTTCCTCTGGTCTAAAAAATATCCCCCAATCCCCCAGGGCAGTGATTGGGGACACTGCCCTGTGTAGGGTGCCGTCTTTCGGATGGGATGTTAAACATGTGTCCTGACTCTCTGTGGTCACTAAAGATCACATGGCACTTATCGTAAGAGTAGGGGTGTTAACCCCGGTGTCCTGGCTAAATTCCCAATCTGGCCCTCAAACCATCACGGTCACCTAATAATCCCCAGTTTACAATTGGATCATTCATCCCCCCTCCTCTCCCCTGTAACTATTCCCCAGGTCGTTGCTGCAAATGAGAATGTGTTCTCAGTCAACTTACCTGGTAAAATAAAGGAATGATGCATTTTCCATCATACGTGGATGATTTGTGGATTTTTCCTTGGACCTGTCCTATCTGAATTGACACAGGTAGAGGGCAAGACTGCACAGCCTCCCCTTGAGAAACCACATCGAATCTGTCTAACAGGAGCTCAAACAGGTAGGCCTGCATAATATAAGCACTTGGCCCCCAGGACCACACAATTACCCAATTGGCAATTCCAACCAATCAGCTGGTTCTACAATGTAAAAGACCATTTCCACATCCATTGTTACATTGGTACATTCGTCTTAATCAGACTTAATGATTATTACTGACATTTAAACACCATGCATACATGGAACAATCATTTTCTCTTATGGAGCGCAGGCCATGTAGCCTATTTCTATGTGCACTGAGGCACGTGTGCTCCTATTACGCACAACAAAAATGGCACAGACACACGGAACATCCGACATAACTTGAGCTATTTTTACATTACAAAAGACCAGTAGACCTATGCTAGGAATGGTTGCCCCATTGCTGGTGAGCTTGCAAATGAAACGTTTAATAATCACCAAACAATTTTTGGAGTTGCATATTTATTTATTATGGCAATCCTCTCTCCCTACAATTTGATGTTTGCGCTGCACCCGAACCTATAGCTGTACAGCAAATAAGCAATCCGTTTGCTAGCTCACTCGACCTGTGTTGATTGACAGTTTGCTGGTCGAATCAGAGGGCTGAGTGTGTGTTTTACTAGCCAAGGGCGATGCTGCGGCTACTGTCTCTGACTGCATGTAAAGTAATCCACGTAGACTCTGTGCTCAAAAAATGAGTGACAAAACATTACAAAACCTGGCTAGATCATTTAAAGTCATCAGTCTCAAGTCAAAGTCCAAGTCAAGCCTCAAGTTATTTTATTCTCTAGAAAGTCGAGTTTCAAGTCATCAATTTTGTGACTCGAGTCCAAGTCATGTGACTCGAGTCCACAACTCTTGTGCACACCATAGCAAAAACGTTTTGCAATGGAAAACAAAAGGCTGAGTTCAACATTTGACACGTTTCAGCAAGTACCTCCCTGTTTCAAAACTTTTTCTCCCAACTGAACACGAACCCAGCCTTGCTGTTAGCTTGGCCCTGGCAGAGAACAACTCACCTGGGTGGAAGAGGACCACAGAGGGCAGCACAGCAGTTGGTCAGGATGTTCCCGTAGCTGTAGGGATTGTAGTTGTCCTTCGCCCGTTTGTTCGACCACGAGCCTTTAATCTGGAGAGGGAACACGACCAATCAGTTCAAAGGAAGGAGAACACTGCAGCTACCTCGCTCTCCAACCGAGGTTAATGAATTGAGGAGAAAACTGAAAAAGTGAAGAGAAACTCAGAAACTCTTGGAGGACAGTGGAACTTGACCAATCAGACCAGAGGAGACAGTTAAGAAGGATTAGGGAGGATTCTGGAGTGTTCAATCTACCAGAACCTCAGCAGAGTAAGTGAAAACAATCATGCCAGCGACTTATTACATGGAAGCCCAAATATGAAATGACCCTTAATGCGAGACAGAATTGTTATCAGCAGTCAAAGTCAAAGACTGATAGAGGGGGAAGAGATGTGGTGTGTGTGTGTGTGTTTTTCTTTGTGTGTACGTACATCTGTGTGCTTGTTTGTGTTCGTACTCACATCCTCATTGGTGGTCTGATTGGAGCTGATCAGGTAGGTGTGGAAGCCCGACAGACCCAGAATGGACCACACCGAGAAGAAACACACCAGCACCTCCAGCACAGTGAGACAAACAGTCAAGGAAGAGAGACCACCATCACCATAACAACCTATGCGTTGTCGTGGCAACGCAAAACCGCATGCATGCCCAGTCAAAGCTCTTCTCTGTCCTAGCACCCTAGTGGTGGAGCAAGATTCCCCCTGAAACTAGGACAGCAGAGTCCCTGTCCATCTTATAAAAACATCTGAAACCCTACTTCTTCCAAGAGTATCTTAAATAATCCCACAGCGCCACCCCTCAGACCCCCTCCTCACACCTCTCCCCAAAATAAATAAATAAAATCATTTTGTGAACTAACACTCACACTTTTTTCCCCTTACGAGCTCTGACTTTTCTGATAGTTACTTTGAGAAAATGTTTTATTACTATGACTGTGATATGTGGTTGTCCCACCTACGTAGCTATATCAAGATGAATGCACTAACTGTAAGTCGCTTTGGGTAAGAGCTAAATGAATCAAATGTAAATATAAAATGCATGCATCAATCAATTAGACCAAGTTGACATGAACAGCATCTAAATGTGGGTGAGAGATGGAGAGAGCTCTTGCACTTGACCTTGCTAATGCACAGAGTTGGACATAGTGGCACGGACTACCAGAATATTGTGTTGGGGCCATTGATTTCCTCGGCAATGCGGTACGGCTACATGAAATAACTGCTATGTCCTCTATAATGTCCCGAATGACTCCAGGCAAAGTGGATACATACCAGCCAATCGACTAACATACACGGTCAATGCATACAAACACATCTAACCCAACGCACGTGCCACACACAAGGCACGTCAATGACTCGCTCTCCCTATCATTTATTTAGTGTATTTCAGCCATCTGATTGTGTGCGTGTCAGATCCGTTGCCTTTCTGCAGGCTGACTGGGGGCCTGCCTCTCTGTCTGTGTCTGTGTCTGTGTCTGTGTGTGTGTGTGTGTGTGTGTGTGTGTGTGTGTGTGTGTGTGTGTGTGTGTGTGTGTGTGTGATCAAGGCCCAAATGATGCGTGACAGGTGCATGATTCTCAGAAAAGCAGCGGGGTGGCTGGATGGGGACTAATGGAAACAGAGGCAGTGCATCTGGCTGCTCACTAATGGAAATTAAATGCCGGCATCTAGCACTCCCCTCAAATCAAACCAAATCCTGCACTACAATTTACAGTGCAGAATTTACCCTCTCAAATGGTGTTTATTGCTTCTGAGTGTGTGTTAGTGGGTGTGTGAAAGTGAGTGTGTGTGAGTGATAACCTCGAGATGACTCCCACAGTTGGAAAGAGGGAGATAAGGGCAGTGTTATCTGCCATTCAGAGATCATGCTAATGATGTTCTCTGCTATCTCCTTCCACTTGAAGGGCGAGTATATAAAACAGAAATAAAGAAGTCCAACATCTAACTGTGCGCACGCACACATACACACTCTCCCCCAGTAAAAAAGATATCTGGCAGGGCTGTCTTTGAGTGCGCTGAGGAAGCCTGTCTGGTTGGATCCTGCGGAGAGCAGAGAGAGCAGAGAAACGACGGGGGTTTGTTACGTAAGGAGGGGAACATCCAAAGGTCCGCTGAGCACCATGATGATGAGCTAGTCAGTACATACACAGCATTACTTCCCACTGAATTAGAGCTTCTCAGTCCCGGTGACGGAATATCTCAGAGCTGCTTCACAGCACCCAGAGCAGGACAAGAAGCTGTATGCTCCGAAGGAGATTATTCTGCCTCCGACTCAAACGCCTGTCAATGTCTGTACTTCTCATGTCTGGAAAAAACATGTCTACGTACAGTTGAAGTCGGAAGTTTACATACACCTTAGCCAAATACATTTAAACTTAGTTTTTCACAATTCCTGACATTTAATCCTAGTAAAGATTCTCTGTCTTAGGTCAGTTAGGATCACCACTTTATTTTAAGAATGTGAAAGGTCAGAATAATAGCAGAGATAATTATTTATTTAAACTTTTATTTCTTTCATCACATTCCCAGTGGGTCAGAAGTTTACATACACACAATTAGTATTTGGTAGCACTGCCTTTAAATTGTTTAACTTGGGTCAAACGTTTCGGGTAGCCTTCCACAAGCTTCCCACAATAAGTTTCGGTGAATTTTGGCCATTCCTCCTGACAGAGCTGGTGTAACTGAGTCAGGTTAGTAGGCATCCTTGCTCGCACACGCTTTTTCAGTTCTGCCCACAAATTTTCTATGGGATTGAGGTCAGGGCTTTGTGATGGCCACTCCAATACCTTGACTGTTGTCCTTAAGCCATTTGCCACAACTGGAAGTATTCTTGGGGGCATTGTCCATTTGGAAGACCCATTTGCGACCAAGCTTTAACTTCCTGACTGATGTCTTGAGATGTTGCTTCAATATATCCACATAATTTTCCTTTCCTCATGATGCCATCTATTTTGTGAAGTGCACCAGTCCCTCCTGCAGCAAAGCACCCCCACAACATGATGCTGCCACCCCCGTGCTTCACGTTTGGGATGGTGTTCTTCGGCTTGCAAGCATCCCCCTTTTCCTCCAAACATAATGATGGTCATTATGACCAAACAGCTCTATTTTGTTTCATCAGACCAGAGGACATTTCTCCAAAAAGTATGATCTTTGTCCCCATGGCTTTTTTTATGGCGGTTTTGGAGCAGTGGCTTCTTCCTTGCTGAGCGGCCTTTCAGGTTGTGTCGATATAGGACTAGTTTTACTGTGGATATAGATACTTTTATACCTGTTTCCTCCAGCATCTTCACAAGGTCGTTTACTGTTGTTCTGGAATTGATTTGCACTTTTCGCACCAAGGTACGTTCATCTCTAGGAGACAGAATGCGTCTCCTTCCTGAGCGGTATGATGGCTGCCGTGGTCCCATGGTGTTTCTACTTGCGTACTATTGTTTGTACAGATGAACATGGTACCTTCAGGCATTTGGAAATTTCTCCCAAAGATGAACCAGACTTGTGGAGGTCTACCATTTTTTTTCTGAGGTCTTGGCTGATTTCTTTTGATTTTCCCATGATGTCAAGAAAAGAGGCACTGTGTTTGAAGGTAGGCCTTGAAATACATCCACAGGTACACCTCCAATT
This sequence comes from Salvelinus namaycush, assembly GCF_016432855.1. Classification (NCBI taxonomy): domain Eukaryota; kingdom Metazoa; phylum Chordata; class Actinopteri; order Salmoniformes; family Salmonidae; genus Salvelinus; species Salvelinus namaycush. Next base: position 5,660,848 of record NC_052330.1, read on the forward strand.
GACTCAAATGATGTCAATTAGCCTATCAGAAGCTTCTAAAGCCATGACATCATTTTCTGGAATTTTCCAAGCTGTTTAAAGGTACAGTCAACTTAGTGTATGTAAACTTCTGACCCACTGGAATTGTGATACAGTGAATTATAAGTGAAATAATCTGTCTGTAAACAATTGTTGGAAAAATTACTTGTGTCATGCACAAAGTAGATGTCCTCACCGACTTGCCAAAACTATAGTTTGTTAACAAGACATTTTTGGAGTGGTTAAAAAACAAGTTTTAATGACTCCAACCTAAGTGTATGTAAACTTCCGACTTCAACTGTAACTGATGCTAGTCACACTGACTGTACCAAAATAGGTTTAAGTCAGGCCTAAATGTGAAGGGTCAATAGGCTAAAATCGGTCAAGGATTTTCTACCAGGAACTCTAGTCTTGATCAAAACACCTCTACTGTGGTTCAGCAGGGAATATGTGCATCTCAAATGGCACCCTATCCTATAGTGCACTACTTTTAACCAGGGCCCATTTGGAATGCAGACAATCACTGACAGCTAAGGGTTCAGAAGAAGCTCCCCAAACCCCATCTCTAGGCTACACACAGACACACTAAAAATAAGAACTAACCAAAATCAATACCCACAACCCGTAAGACTGACGCTGTTAGTCACAGTAATCAATGGACCGAATGCTGATGACTGATACAGATTAAACCTAAATCCAATCGTTATCGCCTGTAGAAAAGCCATTTGTGGAAATGGCTAAGAAAGAAACAGGTAAGTAAAGCCAGGACATGTGTTCGTTGCCTCTCTCTCTCTGCACAGTGAGTGGTGGTCCCCAGACTGGGGTTGCACTGTGCAAACCCCTGGGGCCGTATGTATAAAACTCAGTGTATCTCAGAGTAGGAGTGCTGATTTAGGATCAGTTTATCCTTTTAGATGAGATTACATAGGGGGGGGGACCTGATCCTAGGTCAGCACTCTTACTCTGAGAGGCTTGATACATACGACCCCTGGCCTGCTTCTGTTCTGCCTGATTGATCTGTGTGTACAGTAAAGCACCACAAACACCGCTCCCTCTCTCCCCCATAGAGAGAGAGACCAGCCGCGTCAGCAGCTTTCCTGACAGCCAGCCTCCACTGGCGCTGGGAAGCAGGGAGAGAGGGAGGGTAGTTTTCTGAAGAGGGGTAGAGGTAGAGGGGCGGAGGGGAAGTGGGAGGTGGTGCTGAGCGAGATGAAGTGCCCTAGGAGGTAGTGCTGCTCAGGGCTAGCGGCCCTTTTGTTTATGGGTGGATACTGCTGACGGTGAAATACACCTGAAAACCTGGTTGTGGGTAACCGTCTGCTCAACCGCTGTGTATGGGGTAAGGATAATTAGAGTTACAATTAGAGAAGGCTAGGGGGGGAAAAAAACTTGATAACGTGTGAGAGAAATACCAGTGTTATGCATTCACTCATCTTGTCATTGATGATATTTTCTGGATAACAAACCGTATGTTCTGGGCACCTGGGGGACATTGTATGGGGAAAAACAGCGTTGTGTGTATTTCAGGGCATCACCGCTTTGTGTGTGTGTGTGTGTTTCAGTCTCTGGTCGGTATTATACTCACTCAGGATGACGTGTGTGATGACGAAGGCGAATATGAATACAGTGAGGAAGGAGAGGGAGAGGATGAAGAGGTAGAAGAAACGGTAGTTCCTCTTGCCCACACAGTTCCCCACCCAGGGACAGTGGTGATCAAAACGCTCTGCAGACAGAGAGAGAGAGAGAGAGAGACAGAGACAGAGACAGAGACAGAGAGAGAGAGAGAGAGAGAGAGAGAGAGAGAGAGAGAGAGAGAGAGAGAGAGAGAGAGAGAGAGAGAGAGAGAGAGGAAAGGTACGTTTAGACAAAGGGAAATAGAAAAGTGGTCGGACAGAGGGAAGGGAAAGAGTGGAATAGAGAAGTAAAGAAGAAGAGAGAAGCAGATAGAAAAGGGAAATACAACAGCGGCAAGAGAAAGGGCGAGATGGGAGAGAGTAGGTGGTTTAAAAGTCATGCATATGGAGCAGCCATCGAGTCAGTTAGCTTCTCCTATTAGTTTCAGGACTACAGTACTCACCCACACAGTTGTCACACAAGCTGCAGTGCGAGGCCCGTGGGGGCCTGAAGATCTTGCAGGTGAAGCAGTACTTGAGCTTCACCATCTGCCCGTTGATGACCACCTCTCTGGTCCTCGGGGGCGGCCTGTACCCTGGACCACTGGGGCCGTTAGCCGCGTCTGAGGAGGACCAAACAAGATCAAGTCAGATTTAGTTCACAAGGGAAGCATATTCCTTTGTTCTCCTATGGTGGATATTCAGTACAGCCTCAGAGCTGTATCTTATTCCTAAAGCACAGCCAGTCCGTTACGAGTTCCTGCATCCAAGGGGGTTTGGGCAATTTTCAGGCTCTGTTTTTATTTCCCTGTGATAAACAAAGCAAGTCACGCCATCACATTTCAGGGGCTTCTAAACAGCTTCTACCCCCAAGCCATAAGACTCCTGAACATCTACTCAAATGGCTACTCAGACTGTTTGCATTGCCCCCCCCCCCCCCTCTTTTTACGCTGATGCTACTCTCTGTTATTATCTATGCATAGTCACTTTAATAACTCTACCTACATGTACATATTACCTCAATTACCTCGACTACGCGGTGCCCCTGCACATTGACTCTGTACCGTATGGTGGAAAATTGCAAGACTATGTTATAATACTTTTATTGCATCAAATGGTTGTTTTATGCAACAGAATAGAGGATTCTTATAACTATTGTGTGTGTGTTCTACTGAGGACGGGCCTCTGGGAGATAACACTGACAGGAGATTTACGATGTCTTTTGGGTGATAAAACCTAAAGAGCAATCCAAAGCATGAGTTAATGATTCTGTTCTATACCGTACCAGGGAGAGATGGTTCCAGTTTAGAGTCGGAGGGCCAGACACTGGTCTCTACACAATGAAAACTGTTGACACAGCAGATACTGTCTGCTATGAATTACAGGTTGTCTTTCATACAAATCTTAACCTTGTGACCCATTCTATACATCTGTTGTTCATCATGTAGGTTGAAAGGGGTGTATATTGGCTATAAAATACCTTTGTACTTTGTCTCGGGGCTCTCAACGAATCATTTGAGCGTGAATCGTTGGCCAGCCAACATTATTGTAGAGGACTCAATCGATTCACTTTATATGTGTGCGTTGTATTGACCTGCTCCCTTATCAATAAGTGATTAAAGATTTAGTTGTATAACTCTGACATGTGCAATAAGTTTGTCTCTCCTCATTTGATAGTAAAGAAATTAACGACCACAACCGGTACATATAGCTTCGCTCCTGTTATTTTACTGCTAACTTTAATTATTTGTTACTTTAATATCTTATTTTTTTAGGTATTAAAAAAAAAACTGCATTGTTGGTTAAGGGCTTGTAAGTAAGCATTTCACTGTAAGGTCTACACCTGTTGTATTCGGCGCATGTGACAAATAGAATTGGATTCGATTGGATTTGATTACATAGGCTTTCGGAGCTTGATATATCAGTCAGCACATTTTACTGGCTTCCTCACTGATGCATTTTACAGCGCCGGGCCGCTGGGGCACGATGTTTACTTGGCATTACATTATTCATCTGCTCAGCAGGACCTAGCACTCCACTCAGAGACACATACACACACAGACTCACAAGCAAACACTCACATGCACACACACACACGGCCTGCTCCTCAAGTTTGGAGATGGGGGGGGGGCAACACCTCTGCGGCTCTGCATATCGCTCACTCAGCATCACTTAATTCCCTACTCCCGTGACAGGAGGACTTTTTTAAATGTTATTTTATTTTATTTAACCTTTATTTATTTAGGCAAGTCAGTTAAGAACAAATTCTTATTTACAATGACGGCCTACACCGGCCAAACCCTAACGAGGACAACGCTGAGCCAATAGTGCGCCGCTCTATGTGACTCCCAATCACGGCCGGTTGTGATACAGCCTGGAATCAAACCAGGGTCTGTAGTAACGCCTCTAGCACTGAGATGCAGTGCTTTAGACCGCTGCGCCACTCGGGAGCCCCAAAAAACAATACTACATAATAATACTAATAAGGTAAGGTACTGTAAATGTAATTGACAAATTATATATACACACACACACACATATATATATATATATATATATATATATATATATATATATATATATATATATATATATATATATATATATATATATATATATATACACACATACACTACTGTTCAAACGTTTGGGGTCACTTAGAAATGTCCTTGTTTTTGAAAGAAAAGCACATTTTTATGTCCATTAAAATAACATCAAATTGATCAGAAACAGTGTAGACATTGTTAATGTTGAAAATGACTATTGTAGCTGGAATATCTACATAGGCGTACAGAGGCCCATTATCAGCAACCATCACTTCTGTGTTCCTATGGCACGTTGTGTTAGCTAATCCAAGTTTATCATTTTAAAAGGCTAATTTCTCATTAGAAAACTCTTTTGCAATTATGTTAGCACAGCTGAAAACTGTTGTGCTAATTAAAGAAGCAATTAAACTGGCCTTCTTTAGACTAGTTGAGTATCTGGAGCATCAGCATTTGTGGCCAGGGCAATAAATTGCAATGTTCGTACTGTGAGACACCTAAGACAGCGCTACAGGGAGAAAGGACGGACAGCTGATCGTCCTCGCAGTGGCAGACCATATGAAACAACACCTGCACAGGATCGGTACACCCAAACATCACACCTGCGGGACAGGTACAGGACGGCATCAACAACTGCCCGAGTTACACCAGGAACGCACAATCCCTCCATCAATGCTCAGACTGTCCGCAATAGGCTGAGAGAGGCTGAGGGCTCGTAGGCCTGTTGCAAGGCAGGTCCTCACCAGACATCAAAGGCAACAACGTCGCCTATGGGCACAAATCCACCGTCACTGGACCAGACAGGACTGGCAAAAAGTGCTCTTCACTGATGAGTCGCGGTTTTGTCTCACCAGGGGTGATGGTTGGATTCACGTTTATCATCGAAGGAATGAGCATTACACCGAGGCCTGTACTCTGGAGCGGTATCGATTTGGAGGTGGAGGGTCCGTCATGGTCTGGGGCGGTGTGTCACAGCATCATCGGACTGAGCTTGTTGTCATTGCAGGCAATCTCAAAGCTGTGCGTTACAGGGAAGACATCTTCCTCCCTCATGTGGTACCCTTCCTGCAGGCTCATCCTGACATGACCCTCCAGCATGACAATGCCACCAGCCATACTGCTCGTTCTGTGCGTGATTTCCTGCAAGACAGGAATGTCAGTGTTCTGCCATGGCCAGCGAAGAGCCCGGATCTCAATCTCATTGAGCACGTCTGGGACCTGTTGGATCGGAGGGTGAGGGCCAGGGCCATTCTTCCCAGAAATGTCCGGGAACTTGCAGGTGCCTTGGTGGAAGAGTGGGCTAACATCTCACAGCAAGAACTGGCAAATCTGGTTCAGTCCATGAGGAGGTGAAGCACTGCAGTACTTAATGCAGCTGGTGGCCACACCAGATACTGACTGTTTCTTTTAATTTTGACCCACCCTTTTCAGGGACACATTATTCCATTTCTGTTAGTTACATGTTTGTGGAACTTGTTCAGTTTATGTCTCAGTTGTTGAATCTTGTTATGTTCATACAAATACTTACACATGTTAAGGTTGTTGAAAATAAACGCAGTTGACATTGAGAGGACGTTTCTTTTTTTGCTGAGTTAATATATATATATATATATATATATACACAGTTGAAGTCGGAAGTTTACATACACTTAGGTTGGAGTCATTATAACTCGTTTTCAACCACTCCACAAATTTCTTGTTAACAAACTATAGTTTTGGCAATTCGGTTAGGTCATGTACTTTGTGATTGACACAAGTAATTTTTCCAACAATTGTTTACAGACAGATTATTTCACTTATAATTCATTGTATAACAATTCCAGTGGGTCAGAAGTTTACATACACTAAGTTGACTGTACCTGTAAACAGCTTGGAAAATTCCAGAAAATGATGTCATGGCTTTAGAAGCTTCTGATAGGCTAATTGACATCATTTGAGTCAATTGGAGGTGTACCTGTGGATGTATTTCAAGGCCTAACTTTAAACTCAGTGCCTCTTTGCTTAACATCATGTGAAAATCAAAAGAAATCATTACCTGTATTAACTGCACCTGTTTGAACTCGTTACCTGTATAAAAGACACCTGTCCATCAGTGGTGGGCCGTCAGGGCCTGCAAGGCCTTCTCTGCTGGCCTAAACATCATCAGAATATAATTTTTTTTAAAATATATTTTCCTACAAATATGTATTAAATTATTCCCCAGAGTAAGAGTTATACTCTTCATTTCATAGCTTTCCTCTTGGTTGCACTGCTTCCAGCCCCAGGTTGAGATTTTGAGGGCTGGTCTTTATGTTAGATCTTTTATCCAATCATATTCAGCCATCATGTGTTGCCAGGGGACTAAAATCTGCCCTCAGGCCTTCAGAATCAACAGTGCGGGCGCTTGTAGCTTATAGTGAATGGAAATGAAAATTTAGTGTCAACCAATCAGCTTTAGAGTTGGCTATTGTACGCCTTCTGGCTGGCTCCAGTGTTACACAGGAGCCAGCTAGCAGGCGTAGTGCGTGCACGTCTTTTGATTGGATTACCAATATTGAGAGGCAGGTCCTATGGAGATCTAGGAAACTGAATTTGATAAACAAATTAATTCGCGTACTACTAAGCTGTTTTTTCAACCCACAATGGCGGAAGGAGGAGAAGATATCGATTTGGTCGAGGATATAATTATAACGCCATTCTCAAGACGAACTTTTCAAGAAAAGTTAGACATTGTAAGGAGAGGTCGCCCGACGCCACAAAGCCTGTCACAGGCGGGAAAGTGCTTTGTTCGCTCGCCACTTTCAAAGTTTCAACTACGAGCGCTGTCAATGGCTCACAGGCTCCTTGGCTCCGAGAAGCACTGCAAACTGTACTGCTGGGAATGCCTATTATTTGCAAGTGATCGATTTGGTGTTTGGAGCCACACTGGCTTTGCAAACTTGAGTTGTCTAACCAAGGCAGCAACGAGACACCAAAGTACGGCTGGGCACTAACAAGCAATGGTGCTTTTGAAAACTTTTGGGGACACCGGAGTGGATCTACAGCTCAAAGAACAAACGCGCAGGGCAACGGAGCTGCACAATGAAAAGGTGAAGGGAAATATTGAAAAGACTCATTGATTGTGTCATGTTTTTGGGTAAACACTGTTTACCCAAAAATGTCAATTTGTCAATTTCAAGGTGACGCAACGCCTGGTTATACTGCGTTTCTGTCTAAATGTATAGTTTCTAGAGCCATGGCATCATAATGAGGTGGATTAATTCGGGTGGGACTGTGTAGTACCTCACTGAAGGCCCAGGCCCACGGCACGCCACTGCTGTCCATACACTCAATCAAACAGACTCCAACCTCTCCACAATGGCCAAGACCAGAAAGCTGTGTAAGGACATCAGGGATAAAATTGTAGACCTGCACAAGGCTGGGATGGGCTACAGGACAATAGGCAAGCAGCTTGGTGAGAAGGCAACAATTGGCGCAATTATTAGAAAATGGAAGAAGTTCAAGATGACGGTCAATCACCCTCGGTCTGGGGCTTCATGCAAGATCTCACCTCGTGGGGCATCAATGATCATGAGGAAGGAGAGGGATCAGTCCAGAACTACACGGCAGGACCTGGTCAATGACCTGAAGAGAGCTGGGATCACAGTCTCAAAGAAAACCATTAGTAACACACTACGCCGTCATGGATTAAAATCCTGCAGCGCACGCAAGGTCCCCCTGCTCAAGCCAGCGTATGTCCAGGCCTGTCTGAAGTTTGCCAATGACCATCTGGATGATCCAGAGGAGGAATGGGAGAAGGTCATGTGGTCTGATGAGACAAAAATAGAGCTTTTTGGTCTAAACTCCACTCGCCGTGTTTGGAGGAAGAAGAAGGATGAGTACAGCCCCAAGAACACCATCCCAACCGTGAAGCATGGAGGTGGAAACATCATTCTTTGGGGATGCTTTTCTGCAAAGGGGACAGGATGACTGCACCGTATTGAGGGGAGGATGGATGGGGCCATGTATCGCGAGATCTTGGCCAACAACCTCCTTCCCTCAGTAAGAGCATTGAAGATGGGTCGTGGCTGGGTCTTCCAGCATGACAACAACCCGAAACACACAGCCAGGGCAACTAAGGAGTGGCTCCGTAAGAAGCATCTCAAGGTCCTGGAGTGGCCTAGCCAGTCTCCAGACCTGAACCCAATAGAAAATCTTTGGAGGGAGCTGAAAGTCCGTATTGCCCAGCGACAGCCCCGATACCTGAAGGATCTGGAGAAGGTCTGTATGGAGGAGTGGGCCAAAATCCCTGCTGCAGTGTGTGCAAACCTGGTCAAGAACTACAGGAAATGTATGATCTCTGTAATTGCAAACAAAGGTTTCTGCACCAAATATTAAGTTCTGCTTTTCTGATGTATCAAATACTTATGTCATGCAATAAAATGCAAATTAATTACTTAAAAATCATACAATGTGATTTTCTGGATTTTTGTTTTAGATTCCGTCTCTCACAATTGAAGTGTACCTATGATAAAAATTACAGACCTCTACATGCTTTGTATGTAGGAAAACCTGCAAAATCGGCAGTGTATCAAATACTTGTTCTCCCCACTGTATACAGTACCAGTCAAAAGTTTGGACCCTCCTACTCATTCAAGCACTATTTGGTAAAATACTAAGTCCATATTATGGCAAGAACAGCTCAAATAAGCAAAGAGAGACAAAAGTCCATCATTACTTTAAGACATGTAGATCAGTCAATCCGGAAAATGTCAATAACTTTGAAAGTGCAGTCGCAAAAACCAAGCCCTATGATGAAACTGGCTCTCATGAGGATGGTGCAGACGGCCCAATACTGAGGAAGGCCCGAAAGATCGTCAAGAACTCCAGTTACCCGAGCTACTGACTTTTCACTGTTACAATCTGGCGAGTATTGGGTCTCGAACAAACATGCTGTTCTAATATAAACTATTTATTCCACTACCCACTTTATATTTGTAAATACAGTGTTATCAACTGATAAAATGGTGCCGGAAGAAATGGCAGCAGTTTTACGGGCGCCCAACCCATTGTGCTATTTATTTATTTTTTGCGTTATTTGTAACTTATTTTGTACATAATGTTTCTGCAAACATATCTTACGGCAAAAAAGGAGCTTCTGGATATCAGGACAGCGATCACTCACCTCAGATTAGACAAAGACTTTTTCTTCAACAAGCAAGACACACAGGACATTCTCCAAACAACCGACAAGGCCAACATCCCCGTTATTTGCAAGAGGAAGAAACGCAGGTACAGGGGACACAGAGCGGGATGCCTCGTGAGGACCCGCAGAAGGCGAGTGGGAAAGCTGCCATTACCGTCAATACTACTCGCCAACGTGCAATCATTGGACAATAAATTAGACGAGGTACGATCGAATATCGAATATCCTACCAACGGGACATCAAAAACTGTAATATCCTATGTTTCACGGAATCGTGGCTGAATGACGACATGGATATTCAGCTAGCGGGATATACGCTGCACCGGCAAGATAGAACAGCACACTCCGGTAAGACGACGGGGGGCGGTCTGTGCAGATTTGTAAACAACAGCTGGTGCACGAAATCTGAGGAAGTCTCTAGATTTTGCTCGCCTGAAGTAGAGTATATTGTGATAAATTGCAGCCCACACTACTTGCCGAGAGAGTATTCAGCTATACTTTTCGTGGCTGTTTATTTACCACCACAGACAGATGCTGGCACTAAGACTCAGTCAGGTGTATAAGGAAATAAGCAAACAGGAAACCACTCACCCAGAGGCGGCGCTCCTAGTGGCCAGAGACTTTAATGCAGGGAAACTTAAATCAGTTCTACCAAATTTCTATCAACATGTTAAATGTGCAACCAGAGGGGAAAGAAATTATAGATCACCTGTACTCCACACACAGAGACGCATACAAAGCTCTCCCTCGCCCTCCATTTGGTAAATCCGACCACAACCCTATCCTCCTGATTCCTGCTTACAAGCTAAAATTGAAGCAGGAAGCACCAGTGACAGTCTATAAAAAAGTGTTCAGATGAAGCAGATGCTAAATTACAGGACTGTTTTGCTATCACAGACTGGAACATGTTCCGGGATTCTTCCGATGGCATCAGGATTCTTCCGACACCACATCAGTCACTGGCTTTATCAATAAGTGCATCGAGGACATCGTCCCCACAGTGACTATACTTACATACCACAACCAGAAGCCATGGATTACAGGCAACATTCGCACTGAGCTAAAGGGCAGAGCTGCCGCTTCAAGGTGCGGGACTCTAACCTGGAAGCTTACAAGAAATCCTGCTATGTCCTGCGACGAACCATCAAACAGGCAAAGCGTCAATACAGGGCTAAGATTGAATCATACTACACCGGTTCCGATGCTCTTCTTATGTGGCAGATCTTGCAAACTATTACAGACTGCAAAGGGAAGCACAGCCGCGAGCTGCCCAGTGACAGGAGCCTACCAGACGAGCTAAATCATTTCTATGCTCGCTTCGAGGCAAGCAACACTGAGGCATGCATGAGAGCATCAACTGTTCCGGACGACTGTGTGATCACGCTCTCCATAGCTGACGTGAGTAAGACCTTTAAACAGGTCAACATACACAAGGCTGCAGGGCCAGATGGATTACCAGGACGTGTGCTCCGGGCAAGTGCTGAGGACGTGTGCTCCGGGCAAGTGCTGACCAACTGGCAGGTGTCTTCACTGACATTTTTAACATGTCCCTGATTGAGTTTGTAATATCAACATGTTTCAAGCAGACCACCATAGTCCCTGTGCCCAATAAGACAAAGGCAACCTGCCTAAATGACTACAGACTTGTAGCACTCACATCCGTAGTCATGAAGTGCTTTGAAAGGCTGGTAATGGCTCACATCAACACCATTATCACAGAAACCCTAGACCCACTCCAATTTGCATACCGCCCAAACAGATCCACAGATGATGCAATCTCTTGCACTCCACACTGCCCTTTCCCACCTGGACAAAAGGAACACCTATGTGAGAATGCTATTCATTGACTACAACTCAGCATTCAACACCATAGTACCCTCAAAGCTCATCACTAAGCTAAGGATCCTGGGACTAAACACCTTCCTCTGCAACTGGATCCTGGACTTCCTGACAGGTTGCCCCCAGGTGGTGAGGGTAGGCAGTAATACATCCGCCACGCTGATCCTCAACACTGGAGCCCCCCCAGGGGTGCGTGCTCAGTCCCCTCCTGTACTCCCTGTTCACCCACGACTGCATGGCCAGGCACGACTCCAACACCATCATTAAGTTTGCAGACGACACAACAGTGGTAGGCCTGATCACCGACAACGACGAGACAGCCTATAGGAATCAGAGACCTGACCGGGTGGTGCCAGAATAACAACCTATCCCTCAACGTAACCAAGACTAAGGAGATGATTGTGGTCTACAGGAAAAAGAGGACCGAGTACGCCCCCATTCTCATCGACGGGGCTGTAGTGGAGGAGGTTGAGAGCTTCAAGTTCCTTGGTGTCCACATCACCAACAAACTAGAATGGTCCAAACACACCAAGACAGTCGTGAAGAGGGCACGACAAAGCCTATTCCCCCTCAGGAAACTAAAAAGATTTGGCATGGGTCCTAAGATCCTCAAAAGGTTCTCCAGCTGCAACATCGAGAGCATCCTGACTGGTTGCATCACTGCCTGGTACGGCAATTGCTCGGCTTCCGACCGCAAGGCACTACAGAGGGTAGTGTGTACGGCCCAGTACATCACTGAGGCTAAGCTGCCTGCCATCCAGGACCTCTACACCAGGCGGTGTCAGAGGAAGTCCCTAAAAATTGTCAAAGACCCCAGCCACCCCAGTCATAGACTGTTCTCTCTACTACCTCATGGCAAGCGGTACCGGAGTGCCAAGTCTAGGACAAAAAGTCTTCTCAACAGTTTTACCCCCAAGCCATAAGTCTCCTGAACAGGTAATCAACTGGCTACCCGGACTATTTGCATTGTGTGCCCCCCCAACCCCTCTTTAACGCTGCTGCTACTCTGTTTATCATATATGCACAGTCACTTTAACTATACATTCATGTACATATGTACATACTACCTCAATTGGCCCGACCAACCAGTGCTCCCGCATATTGGCTAACCGGGCTATCTGCATTGTGTCCCGCCACCCACCACCCGCCAACCCCTCTTTACGCTACTGCTACTCTCTGTTCATCATATATGCATAGACACTTTAACCATATCTACATGTACATACTACCTCAATCAGCCCGACTAACCGGTGTCTGTATGTAGCCTCGCTACTTTTATAGCCTCGCTACTGTATATAGCCTCGCTACTGTTATTTTTCACTGTCTTTTTACAGATGTTTTTATTTCTTTACTGACCTATTGTTCACCTAATACCTTTTTTGCAATATTGGTTAAAGCCTGTAAGTAAGCATTTCACTGTAAGGTCTACTACACCTGTTGTATAGTACGTAACAGATAAACTTTGATTTGAAGTACAGTTCATTATTACTATATATATTATCTCTATTACTTGGCTCTGCCTTGTCCTGCTGTGTCGTCTATTATTTCCAAGGTAATGTACAGAACATCTCCGTTTATCACTTACACATCTGTTCTGCTTTTTCCTGGAGGAGGAAATTGAAAATATGTAGCCATCTCTGTATGGCTTCATTTAAAAAGGAGGATACTTTAAACAGGGTTCCATTGCCATCACTCAGCATCACTCAGTGATGGCATCACTGAGCATCATCAGTATTTTCATACACTGTGCCATTCCTTGTAACATTTCATCGCACTGTGCCACTGGTTTATTGTTTAATATAAACTGAGTGTATAAAGTTAACTATAAAGATTTTAAAGAGGCTGTAAAGTAACTTTGGATCAAAGTTTCAGGCAACACCATGCGTCAATGTGGCGAACATCTGTGGGACTGAGATTTAGCCTAAATATTTAACCACGACTTTGGGTACATGAAAAACAAGACATTGACAGTGGTGGTGACGGCAGTTGCGTTGGAACGGAGCATACATTATGTATATTGCGGAAAGGGAAGGAGATCACTTGCTGTCACTTCAGATGCCGTTCTTATACACAGAGGATTGTGAATGCATTTAACAACAAGACTTCTGCTGGAAGACAGTGCAGGAATGATGAGATATATATATATATATATATATAAAGGAGAGGAGAAAAACACACACACACAAATACACACACAGTGCAAGAGAGAGATAAAGCAGATATCAGACAGAAGGATTTGTTTGACTGCAAGTGAGTTTTGGGAAGCAGCAAATAAAGCAGCTTAGAATTGAAAACGTATTGAGCTGCTCGAAAGCAAGCATTTGTTGTGAGCGAGACTTGAAGAGAGGGAGCGACAAAGACAACGAGAGGGAGAGAACGTCGTTTTGAAGGAGTTTAGAGGTTGCAAGAGCTAGGGAAGGTTGTGAAACAGACAATAGGACGAGACTACTTCTCCAAAAGTTCACCGCTTTTTCAGTGCAGGCCTGTAATATCACTTTTCATCAACGTTTAATAAACGAAATGTAATTCTAGGTATTGTTTAGAGGTATGAGTTTGATGGCAATTAGTACCATTTTCGCTGTTTGTAGAGTTGACTATACAGTACTGAACCTCCAGATCCTCTACTAGAGGATGTGTGGATGCTATTTCTAATGCATCACATTGTGACCGACCACAACCGAATTGAGTAAATATAACAGTGAATTACTTCTACCCTTCCTCAATGGCTGTATAAAACACTGTTGATGTGGTGAGACATAGGTGCGTGTCCCAAATGGCACCCCAATCCCTATATAGTGCACTACTTTTGACTGGAGCCCTATGGTAGTGCACTACACGGGGAATAGGGGGCCATTTGTGACGCAACCCACGAGAGATGCTTTCTCTCCAGCTCTGAGAAGGCTGGAGTTAGATAAACAGAGCAAACAATGCCCAAATTTGGTCATTCTCTTAGTACTGGATATTTTGTGATGGACAAGTCAGTTCTGGAATGCTGTATTCACAGGAAAAAACAGAGTTCCAAAAATACATCCAGATTGTTCTGTCTGTATAGCACAGATTTCGCTCATTGAAAATCACTGACTGATTCTTCTTGGTACGCATTGGATTGGACATCTCATAACAAAACAGAACTAGTGGCTTGCTCCTGTGATAGAGGGTTGCATCCCAAATGGCACCCTATTCCCTACATATTGCACTACTTTTAACCAGAGCACTATGAGCCCTGGTCAAAAGTAGTACACTATACAGAGAATATGGTACCATTTGGCACTCTGATGAGATATTTTCTAGATTGAACTCTAAAACGAGGCCCTTAGTCAGACTGTTTGAACAACATGCCATTGGTGCTCAGGGCAAAGCGCCTCTCAAAGCTGATGTCATCTCCAAACATAAACAACACTGAATACTTTATCATCTCACATGTGAACACAGACACCAAAGGCGTTTAGAGGCCACATGTGATTGGCTCGATCCAACCCGTTTGACAGTGGTCGGGCGAAGTTCACGTTGACCTCAAATCTATCTGCCTCATTAGCTGAACACAAACAAGGAGAAGAAACAGCATCAGAGACTCTGAGTGCAGAGTTCTGCCTGGTCCAAGTCCCAAAATGCACCCTATTCCCTACATAGTGCACTACTTTTGACCAGGACCTTGGACTACTTTTGACCAAAACCCACCTCTGGTCAAAAGAGGTATACTACACACATACACTATATAGAGAATAGGGTGCCATTTGGGAAACCATCCCCTGGACTCTGGACCGTCAGGAAACGGTTGTCTCCATAGTTACCTATTTGTCTCTCCAGGTCGGCAGCCTCGTCGGGCGTGGCGCGGGGCAGGACCCCCGGGTCACTGAAGCTGGCCCTGAAGAGCATCCCCAGCACAAAGAGAAACAACACCCCTCCAATCACTGGGATAGCTGGGGTCAGGTTGGACGCCAGGAACGGACAGCTGCACGGGAGAAGATAAAAAGAAAGGTTTAAGAATGTAAAATCACGTAGGCCTAATTGGTAGCTGTTCTTAGTGTGGTCTCTGTATTTGAGTGGGTGGAATGTTTACAACTAATAAACTATTAGGACAAACAGACATGCACGCACACACACACACACAAACAGACACGCACAGACAGTAATTATTTGATTAGCTAACTCAATTATACCAATCCCAGTGTTTTGTTCATGAACAGATGTTGGTTAGTGCAATCACATTAAAGCACTACTGTCATGTCCTTTGTATCTGACTTCATTAGGTGACAAAACAAGAGGGCCAGGGCCAATGAGTAATGGCCTTCCTGGAAAGTGAAAATGAATAGCCTGTTTTTCAGTGGCACAATTCAACACACCCCATAGGGCTCTGGTGAAAAGTAGTGCACAAATTTATCCTCCTGAGACCCAGCATTTCATTTTTGTCTTCTCTAGTAAACGTCAGTTCTTGGTCTGTATCTCTGAGGCCATATAAGCCACAGTATTCAGTGAGATGTGTGTGGGTGTGACCTTGACAACGTTATCTTCTTGGTTCTTAAAAAAAAATGTCTGCCATCAAAATTAGCATATATTATAGAAATTTGAAAAGAAGTGTGTCTAATTATTAATTACACACACTCCTTCGATATAAAGTTGTTTTTGATGAAAATTAAAACGTGTCAGTGTGTCACTTTCATGAGATTGGAGTAATAACATGTTCAACTACTTAAGACATTGGTTCAAATCTAGGTTGTGCCTTTAGTTTAAGAAAATGAACAACTTAAGAAGAATTGTTCACTTCTCTCATTGACTTCTCAAACCCCGTCTGTCTCGCCTGTTTTGCAAGCGTTCCCGGAAGTCTAGCTATGTTGCGCCTCTGGGTTTAGAAACTCTGTGCTTTAACATAAATGTTTTCATGTTTACATCCTAATGACCACTACAGAGGACAATTTTGCACATACAATAAAAGATAAATAACAATATTTTCTAACTTTTTTCTTTGTAAAATGTTGTTTTTCACCCCAAACACTTATGTAAAAAAAAAAAGAAAAGTGTATCCCAATTTTTTTTTTCTGGTCTCAGGAGGATATCGGGAATATGGGGCCATTTGGAATGGATCCACTGACTGAAATCTACTGGCCTAGGGCTGAGAAGAAAAACAATTTCCAAGCATCTTACTCGACTGGCATCTGTGACAAAGCCATGAAATGAAAGGTACGCCCTCATGTTTATTTTCACATTATTTATAGATTTGAACAGAGGCTCCCTTCTTCTCTTCTCAGAGCCTGCTGCTGTCTGGGTATCTAGTAGCACATTCTGTCCATATGGCAATGGTATGGCGCTATGTGAATTTTCCCATACAAAGGGCATGACCTTCTGTGCAATTTAAAAAATATCTAAAGTAAAAGTAAGCCTTGTGTGAGCCAGAAAAGCTCCTGCACTGTAGGCCAATCTCCTGTTTATAGCATGAGGTAGCATTATGTAGGCTACAAGTACACCCCCTGGACTGGACGCTTTCCATAAATATGTTATGGCCTTATATGCATTTTTCCATTCAAATGGAATGGCCTCATACAACAACAGTCACTGGCTGTCTGCTGTGGATTCAGCTCTAATGCAAATAGTACACTCCATATCTTGTAGGGTTGGGAGTTACCAGGAAGCCCCCGATAACGATATTATCACGATGCTTAGATGCAGATACGATTTGTATTGCGATTCTATTAGGGCTGACCCAATTTAGTCGACTGGTCTATTGTTTGGTCGATATGCTGTTAGTTGACGGAGATTTTATTTAGTTTGCGGTCGCAAATTTATCAGAAATATGTCATGCCCGATGTCCACCAGATGCATGCGTTTTGTCGAATGTCTAGACCGCATTTTATGTACCCGAGGCACATGTACTTCGCTTTTCAACTCTCTAAAAGCTAGGTAGTTGGGAGTCTGTGTGTACTTCCGTTTGTACCACCGCACGGTAAAGCAACACAAAAGTTGAAAATATTGAATGCATGTGGTATAGAGAACGCAGCCTAGTGAGGCACCCCCAACGTAGTGTTGTGGACTGCTCCGTTGAAAATGAATGACATCCGCCGGAATGCAAGACTATGATGCATCTGGTGGACTAATCCATTGCGGAGGCCGCAGGGGATGGCTCGGCCCATCACTCTGCACAAGGCGCGTCTCTCTCAGGCCAGTTTGTGCACATCCATTGTTTCATAACTTAATTGTGTGAATTATTATTATAACTTTTGTTAGTGACTATCAATTCCTCTTTACATATATCACCAGTAATACATTTACCGTTAATTCCCGTATTTTCTCATCTACAATGTTTGTTTGGTTACAGTCATTTCTGTTAATGCATACAGTCGTTTACCGTTTTCATTGTCGGAGTGGACATGTTGTTTGCAGAGCTCACAACCTATGCTACACTTGTAAGAAACAAGTTTTGGTTTATTTCATTCCATATACGAGTTGTCAATTTATTAATTGTCTTTTGTTTGGAGCGCTCCTGTCAATGTTGAGTAAAGACGCGCAACTGATTACGCATGGAAGTAAGCTTAGGCTACCTGGCCTGAAAGCAAATGTACACATTTGGGGATGTCTGATAGTATTTCTGATTGTCTTAACTCACCACTGCTAATGAGCTGTGGAGCTTCTCAAAGTATTTTTTCTTCACCTCAAACAGCAAGTAAGCCAAGTCTGTTTTTACATCCATTGAGAATGATATACAATAGCTCCTCAATGTATTTGACAATTCTTACCAGCTCTCTCCCTTATAACCACCAAGCCTCGGTGTGAAAGGGGAAAATATCATGCAGTGAAAACGTCATAAAATACCTGATCACGCTACTTTCTTATCCCTTGCGAAGTTCTGCAAATACAGCGGTGTCTGTCTGGAGCTCACTGCAGGGGTAAACTGAGGGCCCAGAATAGTAGATACAATGTTTCAAGTTTGCTAGAGCGACCTGAGGGCCGGACCCAGTTGATAGTTGATATGAACTTGCAGTTTAATAGTTGATATGTTTCAAGTTCGAGTAGAGTGATGAATGTGATTGAAAGAACATGAAAGAACATGAACAAACCTCCATGTGTAGCCAATGTGATTAAGGCCTATATTATTAAATCATGATATATTCTCTACCTACAATGTTTTTATTTGTTGGCTTTATGTAGGCTATTTTTTACCTAGTTGGCAATAGTACAAAAATACATTATTATAATTGAAATGTTCCACGAAAATGTGTATATGAAAATCATAACTGGCATGCAGATCGGTTAGAAATTGTAAGATAAATTGTGTATGTGAAGAAAAAAAAACGATAAATTGTCAAGTTAGCACTCCCCATGAAAAAGCTTTCCGACCCCTGGTGTAGCCTATTACCAGCAACTTCAGGAGCATAATGGCTAAATCTGTGAAGGCCAGCATGAGCAGGAGGGTCAGGAACAGTTTTTTCCCTTGGGGTTATCTTGATCTCTGGCTCCCTTGAATCATTTGTGTGTCTTAATAATTTATTCAAACAGTGCACTTAAAGCATCAAGCTCAGTGCATATAGTTTTATTAAAACACTATATATATAAAAAAAAATACAATTTCCACCAATTGATTGGTTGAAAGAACAGACAACATTTTGGTCTGGGGACAGCCCTAGATTCTATATGTATGACAATTCTATATGTATTACGATTCGATATGGCAATTTCAATGCAATTCACTGTTCCAAACATTGGTCACTATATTTCTCCTGTAGAGAAAATGAGTTTGATCAGTCATGGACATAAGTACTCAAAACATATTAGCTCACCATTTAAAGTGGAAATCTGCAGTTCAAACAATAACAAAGCAGTCTCTAAGCCACTATTTTGGTAGAACACTGAGGGATGGGGCTAGAGAAATGTAACCATTCTCAAACTCATGGACAGAGTTATGGATACAAGGACTGACCATCCATGATATCAAAATTATACAGTGTTTGTTTATAATTACCTAGTTTACAAAGACAACAAGCTAATATTTTGGGTTCTGATGGGGTAGGACAGTTGAACTAGTCTCGTAGTCCCGTGTAGCTCAGTTGGTAGAGCATGGCGCTTGCAACGCCAGGGTTGTGGGTTCGATTCCCACGGGGGGCCAGTACAAAAAAAAAAGTATGAATGTATGTACTTGTAAGTCGCTCTGGATAAGAGCGTCTGCTAAATGACTTAAATGTAAATGAACTAAGCTCACAGGCATCTAAGTTATATCCTTCAAGAATCAACTGGTATATATCATCAATATATCAATATATATCATCAAAAAAATGGATGTAGCAACTGCAGATTGCCCCTTTAACGGTAACATCTTAGCGAAATAAATAAACGTTTTTTCTTATATTTTTTTGAATCAACACTGTCATATAAATCGATATCGTAAAAAATTATACTGCTGTATCAATTTTTCCCACATCACTAATATCTTACCTTCAGCACTCTGGTCAATATGCTTAAAACATCCATTAGTACTGATGATCTATATTCTTAGGCAACCTCACCATGAGGAACTTTACCTCTGTCTGCAAGACTGAGTGAGAGGACAGAGCGACTGGTCCTAGGGGTTAGTAAGAACAGCCCCAGATCCTGTTATTCTTGGCTTGGTGGGGAGATTCATCAAATACTCCACTATGGCTCCTCTCCCAAGACTTCAATCATTCTCAGATCATGGTTGTGTCCCAAATGGCATCTTGGTCAAAAGTACTGCACTGTGTAGTAAGTAGGGTGCCATTTGGGACGTAACCCATAACATAAACGTTTGGAAAGATTTGGAATGTTCCTTCCTAAATTAGATTTGAGTATTATCTATTATACAACGATTTGATTAGAACAAGGATTGAATGTCCATTCATATTTTAGTGGGTACAATATCCAAATCTCTTATGAAATAACCCCATGTAGCTTCCCTTAATAAAGTGCTCTATGGGTTGTTCCAATATCAGACATTGAGATCTCCATCATTTCATGGGGGGGAGGTTATGTTGAGCTCAGGTTTGATTCATTGGTTTCAGGTTATAGCCTAGGCAGTGAGGGTAGAGGGGCACCTCTAAAACTATATTAAATCTTAAATGGAGGTAGTCATGAAGTGAAATATCATGCTTTTATCCACTTACTGCTGCATAGTCAGTGTTGACTGGAGAGCAGTATAGCTGCCACTTTAGCTCTGTGAGGCGGTTACACTGGAATTGAATTAGACCGAAACCCAGAGACCTTATCGGTTCGTCATAATTTGGATTGGAAATAGCTGCAGAAAGTTTCCAAGTAGTAGCTTAGTCCTTCCTTTTTTTTTGTCCTAAGAGGGAGGTTATCAACCAAGAAGACGTGGATGTCAATTATGGCAGCCCCCCCGCACCTCTCTGATTCAGAGGGGTTGGGTTAAATGCGGAAGACACATTTCAGTTGAAGGCATTCAGTTGTACAACTGACTAGGTATCCCTGTTTCCCTTTCCCAATGTTGTTGTTGGCATTTTACCCAAAACGGGGATAATTGTCAGAGGGCTTGGTGAATCTGGCAGATCGTGGAGGGAAAGGTTGGGTTGGGACATGGTAGCGAGTCTTTCAATCTACAGTATATAGCTGCACTTCTCTATCCCACTGCCTTTGTAAAGGACTGTGCCCTTGGTATACAGACAGTCTTAGATACTGTACTGGAAAGATAGTCTGAACAAAAGCTTACAAATACACAAGGACAGTATTTTCTTGCCCCCAAATTTCAGGCAATGGTGTTCTGGGCCCTATTATTATAAATGTATCCCCATGAATCAAATGAATGTTTCTCAGCCTTGAGAAGAGGAGAAGTGAAAACATTCAGACATGATCGTCTTTCCGTCATTTCATTTTCTGATGCTCTATGCAAAAATCCCTAAACAACATGCAAACGTTAACCAGCAGTTGATCCATTCCATGGTTGAATCACGACACCATTTGTGCTATGTTTCCCAGGCAAATCCCAGAGCATGTTGGACTATAAACGGATTAATGTTTTGGCTCTTCACTCAGGCTAGAGGATTGTAATGACTTTAGTCTTATCCTTGAGTCAAACACAACTAACAGAAACCAAGGCTGCCCTGCAATCCCAAATGTCACCCTATTCGCTATGTACAGTGGCTTGCGAAAGTATTCACCCCCTTGGCATTTTTCCTGTTTTGTTGCCTTACAACCTGGAATTAAAATAGATTTTTGGGGGGTTTGTATCATTTGATTTACACAACATGCCTACCACTTTGAAGATGCAAAATATTTTTTTATTGTGAAACAAATAAGAAATAAGACAAAAAAACTGAAAACTTGAACGTGCATAACTATTCACCCCCCTCAATACTTTGTAGAGACAACTTTTGCAGCAATTACAGCTGCAAGTCTCTTGGGGTATGTCTCTATAAGCTTGGCACATCTAGCCACTGGGATTTTTGCCCATTCTTTAAGGCAAAACTGCTCCAGCTCCTTCAAGTTGGATGGGTTCTGCTGGTGTACAGAAATCTTTAAGTCATACCACAGATTCTCAATTGGATTGAGGTCTGGGCTTTGACTAGGCCATTCCAATACATTTAAATGTTTCCCTTAAACCACTCGAGTGTTGCTTTAACAGTATGCTTAGGGCCATTGTCCTGCTGGAAGGTGAACCTCCATCCCAGTCTCAAATCTCTGGAAGACTGAAACAGGTTTCTCTCAAGAATTTCCCTGCATTTAGCACCATCCATCATTCCTTCAATTCTGATCAGTTTCCCAGTCCCTGCCGATGAAAAACATCCCCACAGCATGGATGGTGTTCTCGGGGTGATGAGAGGTGTTGGGTTTGCGCCAGACATAGCGTTTTCCTTGATGGCCAAAAAGCTACATTTTAGTCTCCTCTGACCAGAGTCCCTTTTTCCATACATTTTGGGAGACTCCCACATGCCTTTTGGCGAACACCAAATGTGTTTGCTTATTTTTTTCTTTAAGCAATGGCTTTTCTGGCCACTCTTCTGTAAAGCCCAGCTCTGTGGAGTGTATGGCTTAAAGTGGTCCTATGGACAGATACTCCAATCTCCGCTGTGGAGCTTTGCAGCTCCTTCAGGGTTATCTTTGGTCTCTTTGTTGCCTCTCTGATTGATTAATGCCCTCCTTGCCTGGTCTGTGAGTTTTGGTGGGCGGCCCTCTCTTGGCAGGTTTGTTGTGGTGCCATATTCTTTCCATTGTTTTATAATGGATTTAATGGTGCTCTGTGGGATGTTCAAAGTTTCTGATATTTTTTTATAACCAAACCCTGATCTGTACTTCTCTACAACTTTGTCCCTGACCTGTTTGGAGAGCTCCTTGGTCTTCATGGTGCCCCTTGCTTAGTGGTGTTGCAGACTCTGGGGCCTTTCAGAACAGGTGTATATATACTGAGATCATGTGACAGATCATTTGACACTTAGATTGCACACAGGTGGACTTTATTTAACTAATTATGTGACTTCTGAAGGTAATTGGTTGCACCAAATCTTATTTAGGGGCTTCATAGAAAAGGGGGTGAATACATATGCACGCGCAATTTTTTTGAAACAAGTAATTATTTTCATTTCACTTCACCAATTTGGACTATTTTGTGTATGTCCATTACATGAAATCCAAATAAAAATCCATTTAATTTACATGTTGTAATGCAACAAAATAGGCGTTGGTCAAAAGTAGTGCACTATATAGGGAACAGGATATAACCCAAATCAAACTGGGACACAACCCAAATCAAACTGGGACTAATCAGTGACTCTCCTCCGGTTGCCTTGCAAGCTGTTGGTTCGACAGGACACAAAGAGCTCAAGAGGAAACTGTTACTACGGAAACGGGAACACTACGGTGCCATGTTTTGGTATGGAATGTGGGAGGAATGAAAGATCACAGAGGGAAAGGTGGGGGATGGGGAGAGAGACAGGAAAATCTCTGCATATTACCATTGATGTCAAATGAATGAATTTGCATGTGATAACATCGGGCCTTTACAAGCTGTCATGAACAATTCTAATTGAAGACATCTGTGTATATGTGACTTAATTGCCTTATATTTGTGACATTTTAGCACTCAATGAGTAGGCTATTGAATTGCAGGCTTTTCAGGCTGATACACTAAGCAAATCCAAAAAGGTTCTTAATTGGAACCCGTTTTGACTGCAATTATATAAACCTTTAAAAATGACCCTTTGGAACCTGCAGAAGCTTAGAGATCGATGGGTTGGACGATCCTCTTCTCCTCAATCATCTTGAAAAAACGTATACTTCAAAACTGGAAATCAACCAATGCTCCGTCGTTAACCAAATGGAAAAGTCAAATGTTTTATTATCTAAATGTTGAAAGTGCATGGG
The DNA here is from genome assembly GCF_016432855.1 of Salvelinus namaycush. Classification (NCBI taxonomy): domain Eukaryota; kingdom Metazoa; phylum Chordata; class Actinopteri; order Salmoniformes; family Salmonidae; genus Salvelinus; species Salvelinus namaycush. Next base: position 5,684,340 of record NC_052330.1, read on the forward strand.
CGACTGAGAGAAACAAAACGCCGCAGTTTGAGGCCATGTGGCAGAGAGTGACACGGGTGCTGGAGATGGATGGGGGTGTAAGCAGGTGGGTCTGGGCAGGGGTGATGTTGTGGATGTTTGTATGCGTCTGTTGTCATTTGTATGTGTATGCTTTGTATTGTTTAAATATATATATTAAAACAATTTGAATCAAAAGGAAGAAAAAAAAAAAAATCTATGAAAACGTTTCACAGACCTTCGACGTGTGAGAAAGGATCACAGAGGATGACTATGAGTCTGGCTGACTTAACATTTATGTACACTGCATTCAGCCTTTCCTTCCAGCTCTCTGCTGCCAATGACTCTGCTGTCAATTCCATCACCACCAAGTACCGCTACCCTCTCCCGTTGGTGCTGATCGAACAGCTCAGCGGGCCCGTTTCTTTCAATACCATATTGGACCCACAGAGTGCCTACAATCTGATCCGCATCCGGGAGGGAATGAATGGAAAATGGCATTCAGCACAATGTCTGGGCACTATGAGTACTTGGTGATGCCTTATGGATTAGCCAACGCTCCGTCGGTGTTCCAGGCATTCGTTAACGAGGTGTCCCGGGACATGCTTGGGTGCCAGGAGGTGGTTGTGTATATCAATGACATCCTGGTCTACTCGGCCACCTTGGAGGATCACATCGCCAACGTCAGAGTAGTCCTGGAACGACTCCTGGAGAATCACCTGTATGTGAAAGCGGAGAAGTGCCAGTTCCATCAGGTCGCTGTCTCCTTCTTAGGATCAGTCCATAGGGAGTTATGATGGAGGAGAGGAAGGTTGATGGAGTCAGGCCATGGCCGGTCCCAACCACCATAAAGGGACTACAACAGTTTTTGGGGTTTGCCAACTTCTACCGCCGCTTCATTAGGAACTTGAGCTCCATCGCCTCTCCTCCCACCTCAAGGGTGGTCCCCGTTAGTTGGTGAAGTCCTGCAGTCAATGAGGCCTTCCGTATACTGAAGGGTCGTTACACCTCTGCCCTTTTGCTGAAACACCCAGATCCTACACTGCCCTTCGAGGTGGAGGCAGACACTTCAGAAGTGGGCGTGGGGGCCATCCTGTCCCAACGTCAAGGTAACCCACAGAAATTGTATCCATGTGCATACTACTAATAAACTGTCTCCTGCATAGAGGAACTATGACTTCGGCGACTGGGAGCTCTTGGCGGTGAAGTTGGCATTTGAGGAGTGGAGACACTGGCTGAAGGGCGCCAAGGACCCATTTCTCATCCTCACCGACCATCGGAACCTGGAGTACATACGGACAGCGAGGCGGCTGAACCAGCGCCAAGCAAGGTGGGCCCTTTTCTTCACTAGATTCGACTTCACCTTGTCATATCGCCCAGGTTCAAAGTATATCAAAGCCGATGCCCTGTCCCATCTCTACGATTTGGGAGATGTTTCTGTCCTGAGTGCACCCATCATTCTGCCCTTCCGAGTTGTTGCCCCTGTGCTTTGGGACGTAGATGTGGACATTCGCCAGGCTCTGGAGAGGGAACCTGTGTTCCCACAGGGATAAGGGATCAGATGTTGCCCTGGGCGTAGGGCTGGGCGATATGGCAAATAAATTATCATGATATATATATATATATTTTTCATTCGATAACGATAATTATCACAATATTAATCAAATAATGTTTAAAAGATGCATATCTGCTTCAGACTCAAGAACGCCTGAACAAACCAAACGCTTTAATGTGTCTTATTTATTGTCAGAAGTAGAATAACTCACAAATAACATTAACTCCACTTTTTTTAAAGCTATAAACCCTTACAAGTTGTGAACAAATATATATATATTTTTTTAAATAGTGCAAGTCAATATGCATTATAACTGTTAGCCTAATGGTACATCACAGTTGAAGTTGGGTTAGTTGCAAGAAAGACAAGTCTGTCTACGGTCTCTGGCTTTAAAGCTGCCCTATGGCAGGTCACTATGTTGCCACCTGTGCTAAAAACACGCTCTGAGGGGGAGCTGGTCGCAGGAATGCACAGGTAGCGCTTTGCCAGGTGGCTGACTTTGGGAAAGTGTTTTTGGTGGATCTTCCACCAGTCCAGTCGATTGGTTTCACTGTCAGCATCAGGAGACTGAAGGTAGCAGCTGAGTTCCTTTTCTACCAGCTGGATTTCAGTAAGACCTGTGGTGATGGAGCATGGACTTTTGAAAAAACCGCCCAATCACTTTCTCTTTTTAGCTGGCAGTTGTGGTGAAGCAGCAGCAACGTCTCCCTGTGCTGGGCTTGGGTTTTCATTTCCCTCATTGACCATCCCTGAGACAGCTCTTGCTTTTATGTGGCCCACCTTCTCCTCTTTGATGTAATGTGTTTTAAACCGATGGTCAACCAACGAGGCCAGGAGGTCATCTGTGGCTAGGTCATCATATGTCTCATTCAGATAGTTCATGACTATCGTTTTGATGGTTTGGGTGAGCTCCGTTTCACCATCATCAGGTTTCATGATCTCTGTATTGAACAGGTGTAGTACTGGCTTCAGGCAAGACACACTGACATAAGACTCACCAGAGCATCTGTGAATTCTAGGAGTGGGGTCAATGCCTGGTTGATGGACTCAAGAACATCTATATCTGTATAGGCGGGAGCTAAGTGCCGGGTCTTCTGGTCACTGGACAAGACCTGTGAAATGGCTTTCTCCTGCTCCAGTACTCTTTGCACCATCTTTTGACGTGATCCCCACCTGGTAGGCGACTCTGTCACCAACTTGTGCTGGGGTTGGTTGTGTTCTTTTTGATCAACTGTCAGGTCTCCTTTTTCCACCAATAGGAAAAGGCACCTACCACTTTCTTACACACTCAAATTGCTCGATCCACCCGTTTGTCTCTACCCACTCTCTCTAAGAGAAATCAAGAGATTTTAATAAAATTTGAAAATCACAATAATCCCTTTAGTTATGTACAAATGTAATATTTAACTTAATCAGTTGATAAAAAAAAAATGCACATTTAGTTTCATCTAGCCAATCACTTCAATATACACAATTGACAAGGTTACTTACCAATGGCCAAGTGCAGACGGTGTCCAAAACATTGCAGTCGCGTCCATTTGTTGATTTGAGCGGCCTGTACCACGTTCGCACCACTATCCGTTGTAATGCAGACCTGTCTGTCTTGACTGAGTCCCCAGGAGGCGAGAGCGTCAATGAGCCACTCTGCTATAACTTCACCCGTGTGGTCGTCGGGAAAGTATGATGTTTGAAGGCATTTTAGTTTTAGTTGGCGTATACCTCTCCACATGCATATTGTCACTTCTCCTCACGTCCCTGCTGCGTCACAGTGGTGAAATGGACTGCTGTACTGAATTATTCTATATCAACATTATCGAACATGTATCTAAACGTTTTTATATCGTTATTGAGGGACGCAATTACCTCTGTAATTATTGATATTGATTTATCGCCCAGCCCTACCTGGGCGCAACACATCTCTCATCACTGGACACCCAAGTATCCCCGCACTATTCAATCTATCTCTGGAAAGTACTGGTGGCCCACCTTGGCGCAGGACATCGCTCGCTATGTCAACTCCTGCTCCACATGTGCCCAAACTAAATCTCTCCGGCACGTTCCAGCAGGGAAACTCCTGCCCCTTCCCATGCCTCAGCGGCCTTGGTCTCATCTGTCCATTGATTTTGTCACTGATCTCCCCTGTTCTGATGGTTTCACTACTATTATGGTTGTTGAGTACAGATTCTCGAGATCCTGCCATTTTATCCCTCTTATTGGTCTCCCTAACGCTCTCCAGGTTGCTGAGGCACTGTTCCAGTAGGTCTTCCGGCACTATGGTTATCCAGAGGACATCGTCTTCGACTGTATCCCCCAATTCACATCACGGGTATGGAAAGCCTTCATGGAGAAGCTGGGGGTCACGATCAACCTCACATCCGGGTACCGGCCTCAGTCCAACGGGCAGGTAGAGAGGATGAACCAGGAGCTGGGGAGGTTCCTTAGGAGTCACTGGCAGGGGGAGTGGGCCCGGTTCCTTCCCTGGGCAGAGTACGGCCAAAATTCACAGCTTCAATCCTCCACCGGGCTGACCCCCTTCCAGTGTGTCCTGGGATATCAGCCAGCCCTGGCTCCATGGACCCCGAGCCAGACCGAAGCTCCTGCGGTGGACGAGTGGTTCAGGTGCGCAGAGGAGGTTTGGTCCTCCGCGACACCCTTCCACCGCCCCTAGATATTGATGGGAGCCCCGCCTATGCCGTCAGGTCCCTCCTGGACTCCTGACGTCGTGGGGGTCAGATCCAGTACCTGGACTGGAAGGGGTATGGTCCAGAGGAGCGCTGTTGGGTCCCGGTGGAAGACATCCTGGATCCCAACATCGTCCGGGATTTCCACCTCCGCCGTCCGGACCAGCCCACTCCTTGCCATCGGGGCGTCCCCCTGGCCGGCGTTCTCCTGCGGCTGGGGCCGTGCGTCAGGAGGCGGGGTACTGTCATGTCTACTCACGCTCTCCTGCTCCGGCGCTCAACGTTGCCGGTCTACTAACCACCGGTCCTGGCAACCCACATTACGCACACCTGGCAACCATCATTGTGCACACCTGCTCCCCATTGTTACGCACACCTGGACTTCATCATCAACCTGATTATTCTCCCTGTATTTAGCCCTCATTAGCCTCAGTCTTCAGACAGTAGTGGTTTTGTTTACGTTCAGTACGCTACTACAATTTTGATTATCTTCATGTTTCTTATTATTAAAATCACCTTCTGCACCTGCTTCCTGTTAATGTGTTACATTAACATTTATAATTATGACATTAAATATTTATTTAGAAACTTTAAATTGGGAATCATTTTTGGTGTATCATGAATTAGGGACATGAGAGACTTTGCTCCCAGTGATTTTAGCTCTCTGGGTCATACAAGTAGGCTACAGTAAAGTGAAAAAGATCATAGGCCTATTTATGTTTTTTGAGCATGTATTTTTTCACATAAAATCCATAAAAAATAAACAAGTTCCTATTTTAAAAGTAAATTGTTGTGGGGAAAACAAAGTTGGTTTAACAATTTGACACGTACCAGCACACGGATGTGATCAATCTACAGTGATCCCTGAAACGTACGCTCAAACCGGAGTGATTAGAATGCTTATTTAGAATGTCCAGTTTCGATTGACGCAACAGTTTTGAGCTGGCCACACAGTTTTTTAACAGAAACATTCTGCACAAACACAGTCCTTACAAGGTTATGTCCTGAATGTGACCGGTTTATTTTTGAATACAATGTTTAGACAGTCGCAGAAGTAGCGACTGCATAACACAATCATCCAAACCGGAAAATATAGGCAACATTAGTCCTAGCGCTGAGGAAAGATTGACGTAACACAAGCTGTCATATTTAGATAACTCTCGGCTGACATAAACCATAATATGAATGACCTAATAGCAATTACTATTTACAATTCATCACATCACGGGTGAGCTCACTATTGATCGAAATAATTGAGTAAAACACACACAAAAAATCTGACCATAGCACCGCCTGGAGTTTGATAAACAATATTGGCACATGGAATGGGTGCTATGGTCCGATGACATGAAAATAGAGCTCTTTGGCGTTGAGAAACTGTAAAATATGGTTGCGGATCTTTGATGTTATGGGGCTATTTTACTTACACTGGTCAACGGCATGAACTTTACCAAGTACCAGGATGCTGAAACTTGGTCTCAAGTAGATCTTCCAGCAAGACAATAACCCCAAGCACACATAAAAATCTACAAACATATGGTAAATTAACCACAAAAAAATATACATTTTGAAATGGCCATCTCAGTCTCCTGACTTGAACCCCATTAAAAACCAGTGGTTTGAATTGAACAGGGCAGTCCATAAGCACATACAAAGGATATCAAGGATCTAGAAAGATTCTGTTTGGAGGAAAGGTCTAAGATCCCTCCCAATGTGTTCTCCAGTCTCAAATATTTTTATAAAACGCTCAGTGTAGAGTATATTGTATTTTTCAGAACATCAAACTTTGAATTTTAAGAAAATAAAGGTGTACCTTTGATAAGAGAGGTCAAGGAACCCACCACACTTGTCTGTAGATCTGTAGCTCATATGGACAGGAAATATTCATGTATTTTGAGTTAAATGAAAAATGGCAATTCTAATGAGTGTACTATGAAGGAGGGATGTCATTGACCTAACATCAAGTGGATTTAGATGTACTGCATGCGGTGCATTCGGAAAGTATTCAGACCCCACACCTTTTCCACATTTTGTTACGTTACAGCCTTATTCTAAAATGAAATTGTTTCCCCCCTCATCAATCTACACAAAATACTCCATAATGACAAAGCAAAAACTGTTTTTTAGACATTTTTGCTAATAAAAAAACCAACTGAAATATCACATTAACATAAGTATTCAGACGCTTTACTCAGTACTTTATTGAAGCACCTTTAGCAACGATTACAGCCTCGAGTTTTCTTGGGTATGACGCTACAAGGTTGGCGCCGGATAAGATGGCTGCCGTTTTACAGTTTCCTAACCAACTGTTTTTTCGCGTTAGAATGCCAAGAGTGTGCAAAGCTGTCATCAAGGCGGCTACTTTGAAGAATCTAAAATCTTAAATATATTTTGATTTGTTTAACACTTTTTTGGTTACTACATGATTCTATGTGTTATTTCATAGTTTTGTTGTTTTCACTATTATTCTACAATGTAGAAAATAGTAAAAATAGAGAAAATTAGTAGGTGTGTCCAAACTTTTCACTGGTACTGTATGTAAATAAGGTATCTGTTTTTATTTTTAATACATTTGAAAAAAATCTAAAAAACAGTTTTGCTTTGTCATTATGGGGTATAGTTTGTAGATTGCTGCACATTTTTATTTTATTTGATCCATTTTAGAATAAGGCTGTAACGTAAGAAAATGTGGAAAAGGTCAAGGGGTCTGAATACTTTCCGAAGGCACTGTATGTCATTTGGACTGGAAGCTATTGTAAATTAGATCTGTACGTTAATTAATAACCACAGATGTACTAGGCGAACATTTTTGGAAAATCAATTGTGAGGTGTACATTTGATAAGAGATCAAGGAACCCAACACACTTGTCTGTATATCTGTAACTCATATGGACAGTGAGCTATTGAAAATATCAGGAAAAGTTCAGGTAAAAATCAGGGTGGTTAACTGGAATTCTAATGAATGTAGCATGGATGGGGGGGGGGGTCAGTGACCTCACATTATGTGGCTTTACATCTGAATTTCACCTGGTATCTTTGTAGATAGATAGATAGAATATAGCAACCTTAGTAGTTAGAGGTAACTAATAAACATTTTGGGCCCTTTAGCGACTCGAGGCACTATGCAATGTGTAATGTTGATATAGGGCTAACCCTCTTGAATGGAAATTGAACCAATATTGCACTTTTACGACGGTCCCTAAAGCACCTGAGCGCCAGAAATGGCATATTTCGGCTCTGTTAATGGAAGAGTTCGACCATCGGTAAAAACAAATGGTGTACCTTGCTCTCTACCATAATCTGATTCTAGTTATATAATTATAATCATAATAGGACCTTGCGTCGGAGAGCTATTGACGAATGAACTCCGAATATCGAAATTAAAAACAAATTGACTGCGGTTACATAGCACACCCCTTGCTCACAAATGTGCTCAGTGCATCACCAGTGAATTACGTTAAGGTCTTGCATGAGCAACTGTAGTGTGTAATTTAAACTTACTCGAACGCGAAGAAAAGCCCGCTGGTGACCATGATGAGGACTAGGGTTAGGTAGAAGACCCCGGTCTGCCTCGCCATCATGACCCTTCCATTACAGTAGAATCTATTTCGACCGGGAAAGACCTGCCACTTCCTTCGGGGATTCTTCTTCTTTTTGTGCCCTAAGGTCTCCATAGGTAACGAGTTGCGCGTGCAGATCTGATTATACTGGCATTCCCGCACGGGCTCATCAAGTCCGACATACATCTGTAAATAGTGCACCTTTTACAACAATACAAAGAATCAATGGGGTAGCTGATAAATGGGGGGTAAAGATGTGCTCCGTGCTTGTTCCAGAGATACTCCTTTGCCACAGGGGTGATGCAATGCTGTCAGAGCAAGAAAAGTTCCGTTACTGAACAATACATTTCCAGTACTCAGGTTAGTGGGATAAGAATAAACATCATGATGATCGTTTATTCAAATAATAAAACATAGCCTACTTTTTAAATTACGTTTCCTTTTCGGCCTTCCATCCTCCTGAATTTGATCAGATATGCCACTTTGTCTGAGAAAAGAAACATCATTGCCTCAATTGTTTGAATAATACTTCCATTGTGTAAAAAAAAAAAACTAACTAACTGTCTGTAGCCACCCTAGGCGACCGATGTTACTGTCAAGTGGCCAGACTTATGTAAACACAATGCAAATCACAAATCTGGAGAGGGAGCGAGAAGAAACCCAGTCATAAAACGTCCTTCGAGTGTCCTTAAAAAGAGAAGAATGCTTTTCACATGCTTTTAGCCACTCAAAGTGTAGAAAAATGCAATTCTCCAACGAGGATATCCGACAAATGAAAGACGAGGATTTTACTGCAGAATAGCACCGATTAGATTTACTAGAAGTGGTGGCACGGCTTTTCTTGCAAGCCGCCAGCGCAATAACGTCGTGCCCTTGCTCTCGAGAACCCAAGGCATTAAACAAGGCATTATGCAAATCACAAAGGTTCTCAGCTATAAACACCCTTTACTGATGGGACCATGTAAACTACAATCCCGAAGCTCTGTTTCAACATTTAGAAACATCAATAATCCAACCTGGACTCAGCTGGTAGAGGTAACATAGTAAACGTTAATTGTTGTCGCTGGTAGAGGTAACATAGTTGTTAAGATAATGGGCATAATGCCAACCCAGAGATGGCGCTAGTGGGGCACCTATCTAGGATATATAAACAGGTGCATTATGAGTATCTGATTAGGATGTGTGACCTGTAATTTATAATACCTGAGTAAAGGATTATGCTAGCATTTTACCACACTCTCCGACATGAGTTATTACCATATACATAATAACATGGTGTCAGAAGTGGTATGAATATGGAAAATAGGATAAGGTATGTGGACAATGTAATCTCTGTCGAATAAACGCAAGTGGGACAGCTGAGCGAGGACAAAGAGCCTGCAATGTCTCTCAGTCAAATTGTTTTTCCGTGATCAGTGGGAGAATTATGAAATCACTACGACTTAGATTTTTTTTTTAAAGACCTGATTAAAAAAAGACCTGCATGTGCGAGTGGCAACACTGCTTAGTATTATTGGAAGAGAGTGCCATATGCTTCAAAGAATATCCTTGACGTTTTACAAAGACATTTTGAACCCACTCGTAATGTGATTTATGAAAGATTTATTTTTAACACGTGAACAAACTCAAGCAGAGACGCCTGGTAAATATGTTGTGAGGCTGCGTCAATTGTCTGATTCATGTTATTTAGAATCAATGACAGACAAAATGATCAGAGACAGACTTGTGATTGGGTGTAAAGATAACAGAGTACGAGCAAGTATGCTGCGCGAACCACAACGTACGCCGTCTAAAGACATAGATAAATGCAAAGCAAGCGAACAGACGCAGATCCAATTAAAAAAGATGAACACGGTCCCTGAACAGGCAGAATCTGTCAATTATGCCACTCAGAACAAATACAGAGACCATGTTGATAAAAAAATGGAAACATTCATCGGACAGTGATGCAAGATGGAAAAATACTAAAGATGGGTGCATGTACTGTGGATCAACACACGCAAGAGCCAAATGCCCAGCACATGGGGTTGTATGCAAATTCTGTGGAAAAAATAACAAGTTTCCTAAAGTGTGCAGATAAAGACAAAGTTAAGCTCAGGTTCACAAGTATTACATACATGGGACATATTTTGACAGCTTAATGCCTGAAGCCAGACCCCAGAGAAGGTGGAGGCAGTACAGCAAATGCCGCCACCTACAGACGCAAAAGCATTGCAGCGACTGCTTGGTTTTGTAAATTACTTAGCCAAATTCTTACCTCCTATGTCTGACGTATGTGAGCCATTGGGTTGGCTGACCAATAAAGAATGTGCTGCGGGCATGGCTTCCTCAATGTGATGATGCATTGGAGCAAATCAAGAAATTGGTAAGCAACCAATCAATACTGAGGTACTATGCCCTCTCTGAAGAAGTGACCCTACAATGAAATGCCCATTGCATTTGCTTCAAGGACATTGAGACCCACGGAGCAAGGATATTCCCAAATTGAAAAGGAGTGCCTAGCCATAGTGTTCGCCTGTGACCGTTTTGATCAATAACTTCATGGTGGGGACTTTATCACGGTGCAAACTGATCACAAGCCGCTTGAGGTTATCTTCAAAAAACCTCTTCTGTCTGTCCCGAAGCGACTTCAAAGGTTGATGCTAAAGCTTCAGCATTATCAAGACATCACAAGGCTGCTTCCGACTGACCCTAATTGCACCGAATACCTCTGTTTATCCTACAGCTATTGTATGCAGTAATCATGAACCTATGAACCAGAGTTACACTGTTGGCACTGAGGTGGTGTGCCCTAGTAGGAAGACCACTTAGTGCAGGGTGAGCTGCACAATCAGCTCCAATATAAATAATATGAGCAAGTCTACTTCTGATGAGCTTCCCAGTAAAGCATTAAAAACAATCAAGCAACCCAGAAAAATGCTTAAAATAGTTCATATTAACATATGCAGCCTGAGAAACAAGGTCCATGAAGTCAATAACTTGCTTGTAACAGATGACATTCATATTCTGACTATATATGAAACTCACTTAAATAATACCTTTGATACAGTGGTAGCAATACATGATTATAACGACTGCTGCCAATGTTTTTTTTTAATTTTAAATTTAATTTTAGCTTTATTTAACTTGGCAAGTCAGTTAAGAACAAATTCTTATTTACAATGACGGTCTAGGAACAGTGGGTTAAATGCCTTGTTCAGGGCCGACAAGGTAAACATCTGTTGTTCTGCCCCTGAACAAGGCAGTTAACCCACCGTTGTTCCTAGGCCGTCATTGAAAATAAGATTTTGTTCTTAACTGACTTGCCTAGTTAAATAAAGGTAAAATAAAAAAATTATAAAAATATAGTCCTGCTATTGTTATTTACTGCTGCTCTTTAATGATTTTTTTTTATCACTTACCTTTTTAATTTTTTTCTTAAACTGCATTGTTGGTTAAGGGCTTGTAAGTAAGCATTTCACTGTTGTATTCGGCGCATGTGACAAATAACATTTTATTTTATTTTACATTTTTATTTGAAACCCAGGTCCAGCGACTGTCAAGCCAACACCTTAACCGTTACACCAAGATGAGGTCTTGTGTTAAGGTCGGAAGAATATGTTTCGTATGTTTTCATTTGTGGATGTACATCAACCATTTCATATGATATTTTCCGAATTACAATTCGTATATGTTACGAATTACAATTTGTTGTGGCTTACGTTAGCTAGGTGGCTAATGTTAACTAGGCAAGGGGTTAAGGTTAGGGAAAGGGTTAGCTAACATGCTAAGTAGTTGCAAAGTTGGTAAAAAGTAGCAAGTAGTTGCAACGTTGCTAATTAGCTAAAATGCTAAAGTTGTCCTTGATGAGACTTAAACCATCGGGTTGATAGACGTTTGCGTTATATTCCTACTCATCCACCCCGACCAACCACCCTCCTTTCATTTTTGCCTTAAGTAACCTGTCTTATGTTACCATACCAAACATAACATACTAATTTGAGAATCCTGGAGTTACGGATTTACATTCCCCGGATTTACGTTTACTATGTTACGTGTAATCTATGAGACCTGGCAGAAAATCACTTGGAATAGGGTTTACAAAACATGGAACTTATCAGAAACAATCTTTCATACTAAAAAGATACACTTACTCTAGTAGGTTTGCACAGATCCATAAGGCTATGTGTGTGTAACAGTATAACTTTAAACCGTCCCTTCGCCCCGACCTCGGGCGCGAACCAGGGACCCTCTGCACACATCAACAACTGACACCCACGAAGCGTCGTTACCCATCGCTCCACAAAAGCCACGGCCCTTGCAGAGCAAGGGGCAACACTACATCTAGGTTTCAGAGCAAGTGACGTAACTGATTGAAACGCTACTAGCGCGTACCCGCTAACTAGCTAGCCATTTCACATCCGTTACACTCACCCCCCTTTCAACCTCCTCCTTTTCCGCAGCAACCAGTGATCCGGGTCAACAGCATCAATGTAACAGTATAACTTTAAACCGTCCCCTCGCCCCGACACGGGCGCGAACCAGGGACCCTCTGCACACATCAACAACGGTCGCCCACGAAGCATCGTTACCCATCGCTCCACAAAGGCCACGGCCCTTGCAGAGCAAGGGGCAACACTACATCTAGGTTTCAGAGCAAGTGACGTAACTGATTGAAATGCTACTAGCGCGTACCCGCTAACTAGCTAGCCATTTCACATCCGTTACATGTGCCTCCAGCCTACGAACTACACTTTCGCTACACTTCCTTGCGTTATGCTTATTAGCTCTGTCTTGCAAAAAAATAAAATAATAATAATAATAAAAAATAAAAATAAAAAGATATATAACTCAGCAAAAAAAGAAACATCCCATTTTCAGGACCATGTCTTTCAAAGATAATTCGTAAAAATCAAAATATCTTCATTGTAAAGAGTTTAAACACTCTTTCCCATGCTTGTTCAATGAACCATAAACAATTAATGAACATGCACCTGTGGAACGGTCATTAAGACACTAACAGCTTACAGACGGTAGGCAATTATGGTCACAGTTGTGAAAACTTAGGACACTAAAGAGGCCTTTCTACTGACTCTGAAAAAAGAGAGAGATGCCCAGGGTCCCTGCTCATATGCGTGAATGTGCCTTAAACATGCTGCAAGGAGCCTTGAGGACTGCAGATGTGGCCAGGGCAATAAATTGCAATGTCCGTACTATGAGACGCCTAAGACAGTGCTACAGGGAGACAGGACGGACAGCTGATCGTCCTCGCAGTGGCAGACCACATGTAACAACACCTGCACAGGATCAGTACATCCAAACATCACACCTGCGGGACAGGTACAGGATGGCAACAACAACATCAGTGCTCAGACTGTCCGCAATATGCTGAGAGATGCTGGACTGAGGGCTTGTAGGCCTGTTGTACGGCAGGTCCTCACCAGACATCACCGGCAACAAAGTCGCCTATGGGCACAAACACACCGTCGCAGGACCAGATAGGACTGGCAAAAAGTGCTCTTTAATGACTGGTTTTGTCTCACCAGGGGTGATGGTCGGATTTGCGTTTATCGTCGAAGGAATGAGCGTTACACCGAGGGTCAGTCATGGTCTGGGGCGGTGTGTCACAGCGGCATCGGACTGAGCTTGTTGTCATTGCAGGCAATCTCAACGCTGTGCGTTACAGGGAAGACATCCTCCTCCCTCATGTGGTACCCTTCCTGCAGGCTCATCCTGACATGACCCTCCAGCATGACAATGCCACCAGCCATACTGCTCGTTCTGTGCGTGATTTCCTGCAAGACAGGAATGTCAGTGTTCTGCCATGGCCAGTGAAGAGCCCGGATCTCAATCCCATTGAGCACGTCTGGGACCTGTTTGATCGGAGGGTGAGGGCTAAGGCCATTCCCCCCAGAAATGTCCGGGAACTTGCAGGTGCCTTGGTGGAAGAGTGGGGTAACATCTCACAGCAAGAACTGGATAATCTGGTGCAGTCCATGAGGAGGAGATGCACTGCAGTACTTAATGCAGCTGGTGGCCACACCAGATACTGACTGTTACTTTTGATTTTGACCCCCCTTTGTTCAGGGACACATTATTCAATTTCTGTTGGTCACATGTCTGTGGAACTTGTTCAGTTTATGTCTCAGTTGTAGAATCTTGTTATGTTTATACAAATATTTACACATGTTAATTAAGTTTGCTGAAAATAAACGCAGTTGACAGTGAGAGGACGTTTCTTTTTTTGCTGAGTTTATATATATATTTATATTTGGGAGGGGGGGTGGCAATTTATATTTGTTACGAATTCCAATTCATACAATATGATTCGAATTTGTAATTGCTTAAGATCCCGGACTGCATCTTTAATTTAACCTTTTGTTTTTGAAAATGACTTATTGCTGATAAGAAGTATACATTCCTTATGGTTTCCAAAACCAGTGGGATGCATGCCAGCAAAGCCACTACACAACACAACACAACACTAAACCATACATTAATTGCACTATAATGGCGACAAACGGTGCCCACAAACTGTTAGGGGCTACATAAAGCATAATACTGCACTTTCATGAATAGACGCTACAGATATTGGGTTAGCCGTGTCCAGCAGGATGCTTTGATACATCTCACATCCTCCCAATTATTATGGTACAATATCATAGTTTCTTGTGGAGCGCATTTTTGTGTTCATGGTTTGAAAGCTGGGACATTTGTATCACTAAAAGGACAGCCCGCCCAGCCTCAGGATGCCGCTGCCTATAATGTAATGCAGCTCCAACAAACACATGTGCGCACACGTTAGTGGATAGATACGAGCGCACGCAAGTAGTGCAGTGGTGGAATAAGTACCCAATCGTGATACTTGAGTAAAAGTAAAGATACCTTCATAGAAAATGACTCAAGCAAAAGTGAAAGTCACCCAGTAAAATACTACTTGAGTAGAAGTCTAAAAGTATTTGGTTTTAAATATAAAATGTACTTAAGAATCAAAAGTAAAAGTAGAAATTATTTCAAATTTCTTACATTAAGACACTGAGACGGCACCATTTTCTTGTTTTTTATTTATTTACGTAGAGCCAGGGGCACGCTCTAACACTCAGACATATTTACAAACGAAGCATTTGTGTTAAGTCAGTCAGACCGGTCAGAGGCAGTAACTGTTAGGGGTGACCAGGGATGTTCTCGTGATTAAGTCAATTTGACAATTTTCCTGTTCTGCTAAGCATTGTAAATGTAATGAGTACTTTTGGGTGTTAATGTATGGCGTAAATAGTACATTTATTTTCTTTAGGAATGTAGTGAAGCAAAAGTTAACAAAAATATAAATAGTAAAGCAAAGTGTAAATACCCCAAAAAACGACTTAAGTAGTACTTTAAAGTATTTTTACTTAAGTACTTTACACCGCTGACGTAGTGCCATGGGAATCGTTGTGCCCGTATTTGTATTTAACTCTCAAATGGAAATATACATTCCCACGTTCAAATGCACAGTACTGAATCATAATACGATGTATTGATTCGGTAGCCCTAAAATGGCTTAGATTTTCAAGACAGAATGTTGAAAACGAATTAAATGTTCCTAGCATGTTTCCACCGGAATTCTTTAGGTGACGGACAGAGGCTTGCCTTTTTACAAAATGACAGCTGAGAAAGAAAACACGAGTTTGAATGTCACTACTGCAATTGTGACAGATAACGACGACAAACTACAGCTAATGAAAGGCAAGCGACTGCTTATTTAACAATTGTTTCACGGTTTGTACAGATAATTCGGTTTTTGTATTGCTGCTGTTAGCTACATTAGCTTGACCCTAACAGACTCACTGCAAATTATTGAATTATTGGCTAGCTAGTACAGTAGCTAGTATAGTTGATTATTACTCACCTGATACTTTTTTGAGACCCATAACCAACGTCCCATCAACCTTTTTCAGGTGCAGCTTTCCTGACGACTGTCGCATCTGCTGGGATGATAGCAGGATTCGGCTCCACGTTAGCCTTGGCCAAGAAAAAGAGTCCAGGCTGGTTTAGCAAGGTAGCTATGATTTGATATAGCTACAGCATTCCATTACATACAGGTTAAGTTACATTCATGTTAGCCTTGACCCATGACGAAGTGATATTATATAGGGCTGGGCTACATAATGACAATGTCTGAAATGTATGGCATTAATTGCATTCCATGACCTCCATGTATGCAAGGCAAACACAACTGTAGCTTTATGGCACAGCACAATTGGTAGCAAGTGTGCTTACCCTGTAACTGCTGTTCCTACAACATTTCTACATTGGTGGGATAATGTTTACATTTTGGTAATTTAGCAGACACTCTTATCCAGAGTGACTTACAGGAGCAATCAGGGTTAAATGCCTTGCTCAAGGGCACATCAACAGATCTTTCACCGAGTCTGCTTGGGGAATCGAACAGTTACAGTATTTAGGACACCCAATAAGCTGTCCTAACCAGTTAAGTTACCAGCAGGTGTCTTGATAATAGAAAATTGCAGTGAGTCAGTGGTTCATGTCACATGCAATTGCTTTTGAGTTAATATTTTATCAATCCATAAATAATCTAGACTTACATGTAACAGTAGTATCTCTTGAAAATTTCACAAGACATATTTTACATGACATGCCTAAATACTTATAACCACTAGGCTAATAAATACATGATTTTCTTTGGATTATTTAATTACCTAGATCATGTTATTTCAAGTTATCCATTTGGAATGCAACATCACGTTGTTAAAAATATCTCTTAATTGGGCATGCCTATAAATTGTGCAATTGAAGGCATCTATTGTGCTTATGTTAACTTTGATAGTGTTCGATGAAAATGATGGCCTGTCAACGTTGTATGCAACATTATCGGCAAGTGACTTGATGCCTACCGTGCTAAAGCAATTTAGTTGTTAAACGGGAGTGACGATGAGTGTGTTGATAACGGTAATATTGTGCAAATTACACTTAACAACCATAAACATGTGATTAAAAAAGGCTATGCATGGCAATAATTAAGATCCTGTCAGGCTAAAATTTTATACAAAGTTTTACCATTACAACATTTGATGTATGCTCACATTCACTGTCGTGGTCTGAAGCATGCTGTATAGACCCCTTTCTGTGTTTACAAAGATTTCCACACTAGGGCGATGCACTCAAGTTGGTGGCAGAACAAGGGGGAGGGAGTTCTTACAGAACGCCAGCAAAACAAGGCTCCATTTACATGTTGCTATGAGTGCATTTCACACTACTTTTGGATTACAATTGTATTTTAAGGCTCGTATGAATGTCCTGCTTAGGGCTGTTGCTGTGACCAAATTATCGCCACACCGGCGGTCACGAGTCATGAAGGCAGTCAAATTCCACGTGACCGTTTAGTCACGGTAATTAGGCTTCTAAGCTCTGATGCTGCTGCTGATCATTAGTAGCCTACCAAACTTGCTAACTGCCTGGTACTCAGCACTCTATTGTCCCTCTAATCACCTGACATCAATGCAAATGTAATCGAAAATCTAATCAAACACTTCATGAGCTCATGTTGCGCAACATTTCTATAGGCTATGCAATTGGGTGAGAAAACAGAGTGATGGCCTCTACTAAAAAGAGGGTCCCATTAGCTTTCTATAGACTAGGCCTACTATATTTATTTTATTTATAAAATGTCCTAATATTAAGCACATTGTTTATCTTTACAACAGGAGTATAACCAACCTGGCTGGCATGAAAATAACCCACAGGAAAAGCGTCCTCCATTCACTATTTAAATGCATAGATGACATGTATTTTTTTCCCACTGCCCCTGTTTCGAGACGGGTGCATGATGATGGTCCACTCTAAATTGAGCATTACAGCCACAAAGGGGATGCCGCCGTAAAATTCAAGGCATTATCACATGCTTGTCAAGTTGTGAATGAGAGACCATTGAAATATTTACAGCCTACTCAAAAAAACAAAGCAGAGCTCATGCCTTTCAAGCAAGTTTTTTTCAAATCATCATTAGTCTCATCATGCAGCCTTACAATGTATTAAAAATCCAAACATATAGCCCAACGTTTGTAGAACAACTAAAGTTACATTAATAACTCTAAATTAAGCATATAGGAGTACCTATTTATTTGTTAACCGCTCAGAGTAGCTGCGTGTGCGCACTCCCTCAAATCGTTTGGAGAACATATCCTTTCATTCAGCTTTGTTCAATTTTATTCTTTATACTTTAAAATAATGTCACGGAATTCTAAGCCAATTTTGTCTGCTAAATGAACTAGTGTAGCCCACAGCCATAGCCACATCAGGACCTAACTTAAGGACAACTAAGTATGCTATTCTTCTGAAATAGACTACATTTTCTTCATATCATGCCTCTTTAAACTTGTCTAAAATAAAGCATGGATTTATTGTGAAGGTGTAGGTTATATTACATGGATTTGTTAGACTTTTTTAAAATGTAGATGTTCCAAAGGTCTGCATCAGTGGCTTGTGTCGAAGCTAAATGTGTTTGTTAATTAGCGGTCAATTACCGTGAGACCAACAGTTATTTGCCTGACAATCATTGGCTGACACAATTTTGTGACCGCCCTAGTCCTGCTTAATATAATGTTTGTGTCATCACCGCAAATCAACTGCATTATACTTAAACACTTCAGCTTCAACCAGTAAAATCTCTTTGGCTAGCTTTTGATACAGCCTATATCAATGAGTGTTAGCATTCTAGCTAACAATTGCTACATCCAAAAGTTATTTTGCAAAGATCACAAACAAATATAATCTTAGCGACATAAAGCAGAAATCTAAACATTGTAAGTGTATGAGAACTCAAAAGTTATTTTGTTTAAGTAAAGAAATGTAAATCTAGGCTATGTTGAATGGGTGCAGATGGAGATGGCTTTCTTACTGCCAGCAAGAGTCGCGCGCGTCAGTGTGTTGTGTACTGGAAAGGGGTCTATAGAGTTCACAGCTGGCGATGCCTCATCGTGATTGTTGCAAATTATGGGGAATAACCAATCACGATCTTTCCTTTGTGGTACCTCAAACTGTCTGATTACCAGCTGAGAAACTTTACTTTGAGCTGAGAGATTTTTTTTTGTCTTAAAACAGGCTTTAACAGGATTCCTAGGAACTTTTCTGAGATGCTTTGTGAATACAGGCCCAGGGCTCTGGACAAAGTAGTGCACTATTTCGGGAATAGGGTGCCATTTGGGACAGTCACAAGTTCTGAGCTGATATTAGTTATGAAGATATACTTGGCCCAGCAGCATAGTGGTACCTTTGTTGGATTTTTAAGTCTATTTTTAAGCGCATAGGGCCATCTTTGTAAACATCAATCTCAGCCAAATATGCCTTGTAAAGTGGTCAAATTAGATTTAGTGCTTTGTGAGAGGTATGTGGTTGTGAGGTCACAGTGGCTGGCTGGAGTGCTTCTTTCACAGAGAACAGAGCAGAGATGGACTGTAGAGATTGTCCAGGACCTGCCGAGATTGCTAGACGGTTAACATGTCACTTATGTTAATGGCGGCACTGTAAAGAGCAGGTACCAAGGCTTGTTTATCATGGAACCAGGGCTACCTCTGGTATCTCGCACATGAATCTGGCAACTCGCATATGTAGATTTCATGCTGTTATGACTTATGGCTGGTTTTGAGGAGAGTGGTCACTAATTTGCGAACTAACTCCATAAGACATGTTTGTAGCACACTCACAAGACCGCTCATACCCATCAGAGCAAAACAACTCGTAAAGAATCAGACAGTTGGTAACATTATATGCAACACTAGGGATAGGCAGCTGATGTTGGACACTGACTAGCCGACACCAAATCAAATCTCTTCAGACAGCCTTTTAACCATCTAGGAAGAGCTACAGTGAGTCTCGCCAAACTCTAATAATAGCTCATCTAATGAGCAGGCCACATGGACAATAATTACATTAAGAGGTAATAATATTAGTGACTGCGTCTGTTTTCTAAACCGCTTCTTCAGTCTTATAATACATCCCAAATGGTACACTTTACCCTACATAGTGCACTACTTTTGACCAGAAGCCTGGTTAAAGGTAGTGCACTATATAAGGAATAGGGTGCTATTTGAGACGTAACCTTGAAATACAGCTCCTCTTCCAGTGTAGGTTTAGAGTTTCTCTTTCAGTTAGATAAAATCCCGTTCGCAGGGTGGCTAACAGTTTTCACCTCTTTAAAATGTTGTTTTCTGCTCACTTTGGGCCCATGTGTACAACTCATGTACAGTGGGTATCATACGTATTCACCCCCTTTTGATTTTGTTACAAAGTTGGATAAAAAAAAAATTATATATATT
The DNA here is from genome assembly GCF_016432855.1 of Salvelinus namaycush. Taxonomy (NCBI): domain Eukaryota; kingdom Metazoa; phylum Chordata; class Actinopteri; order Salmoniformes; family Salmonidae; genus Salvelinus; species Salvelinus namaycush. The sequence continues at coordinate 5,704,426 of NC_052330.1, forward strand.
TTTTGATCATCACAAAATACTCTGTCGAAGTGGAATAAAAATGTGGATATCGTTTTTTAAATTAATGAAAATACTAATTCCTTGATTAGCTAAGAATTCACCCCATGTTAGAAACACCTTTTGGCAGCGATTAGGGCTGTGAGTCTTCTAAGAGCTTTGAACAATTTTTTTTCTTTTTTTTTCTTCAAGCTCTGTCATGGTGTTGGGTATCATGGCTAGACAGCAATTTAAGTCTTCCCATGGATTTAAAATCTCAGGAACATTCACTGTCTTCTTGGTAAGCAACCAGTGTAGGTTATTGTCCTGCTGAAAGGTGAAGTCCTCTCCCTGTGTCTGCTTTAAAGCAGTCTGAAGCTGGTTTTCCTCTTGGATTTTGCCTGTTCTTAGCTCCATCCCGTTTATTTTTATCCTGAAGAACTCCCCAGTCTTTGACGATGTCAAGCATACCACGAGGCAGCCACCACCATGCTTGAAAATAAGGAGGCAGTTACTCAGGGATGGGGTGTTTGCACCAAGCATAAAGCTTTGCATTTAGGCCAAAACGTTTATTCCTTTGCTTTTTACAGTTTTTCTTGGAGAAGTGGTATGACTAAACAGATTGTTCCTTCTTACACTCTGTTTTCCATGGTCCAATGCGCCTTGTAGGACTTTTTGGGATGGAGTGAAGGTGTCGTCATTGATAATGTCCTCTAGCCGCTTTCTCGGCCTGCCAAGGCCCTGACAGTTGTACAGTTTATCCACTGTCACTTACGCCCAGTCTATAAGTCTTTAGCTAGTCCTGGGACCTGTCTATTGTGCTGGTACTAGCCGCTGAGAAGCGTGGAGATGAAATATTCCTCAGTCTTTCGCTTTACTGCCAGTGGCGTAACCCTAAGCAGACTGAACTCTACCAGCAACTGTTTGCGCCCGCAGTCTGCCCAGAGGGTTTCCAGGTTAATGTACCTAACCCCATCCGCTGGCCCCTGTCGACATTCTCATTGTCGCACCAGTCTGTGGTTTTCGCCTGTCGCCTTCCCCAGGACGGCCCAGCCGTTGTCCAGTACCCGCATTGCGCGTCTACTTGGATTGAACGAGATCTCAGGCAAGGGCGTTGTGCTCTTCGTTCATTGGGCAACTACACTCGAAAGAGGGTTGGTCCTTTTCTCTTCGACTCTATCCTGCCAGATCATGTATTGTTTTATAATGACGAGTGACTGCAAGGGCACTCTCCTATAGGAGTTAACCTACTGTTTTTGGGACCTCATTAAACTGAGATTTTGTGAGCTATGTATTGGACTCCCCCCCCCCCCCCTGCTCCTTCTTGGTGCATACTCCCTGTTTCGGCGTCTGAGGGTTGGGACTACCCAGGCTTCGAAGAGCATGGTTTGCAGCCATATCCCCATAGTGATACACTGAAACAAGTAACTCCGGTTCTCTGATAATGAGTGAGATGTAGCACCGCATTCCCCTGGTCGCAAGAGAAACATGACCAGAAGGCAGTGGGAGAGAGGCTCCTAATAAGGAAGTGTCATTCTACCCATCTGTCTCCAACAGACGCTTTTGATAGGTCCTTCGAGTTGGTGATAAAGCTCACTCATCAGAGAACCGGGGTTACGAAAGTAACCTTAAGTTTGGAACCATGTGTAGAGCAACTCTTGTGTACCTCAATGTGACCTCAAGTGTGTATGTATGTGTTCTCTCAAGGGAACAATGGCCACTGCTGCAGTACCGGAGACTGGGGCGTCCCTGGCTCTCCGTGCCCTGGGGTGGGGCTCTCTCTACGCCTGGTGTGGAGTGGGCCTGCTCGGTGTCGCAGTCTGGAAAGCCATGGGGGTCCATAGTGTACGTATTAATCAACTCAAACCATCTCATTGTCTTGCCCTTATCATTCCATCGGAAAAGCATGACACCTTTTAACTAACACTCAGTAAATGTACAACAAATAAAGTCCATGCATGTACTGCTCAACAAACCTCCACTTCATCTTCACAGCTAACAGAGTTCAGGCAGAAGATGCAGTCTGTGTTCCCAGCTATTCCCAAAAACGAGGAAGGACCGGCCAACTCGGAGGAATGGGACTCCATCTTCAGATCTAGCTGACATTCTCCCTGTCTGGTTCAGGGCAGCCTTAATAAACCACTGTGATTTAAACAACAATTACTGTGGCATGGGCTGTTGGTCACTGTGTTGAGAAGGAAAGGAACTTGAGGAGCTTGGCATCCACTGGCTGTACTTGCAGGTTACTGGGCTCATTCACCGATGCTCATCTGAAGTCCATGAAGAGTACTCCTTGTGTGGAAGAGAAATCATGAACTAAACTACTGGATTGAGGCATCACGGTTAAGCTCCCTTGGATAATCTTAAATATTAAATCACAGGAGCGCAGGACTGTCTTGTACTAGTATAGGAGTTCGGCTTAGTGCCAGTCTGTGTGCTCTTGACAACTCCATTGCTCGTTGTCAAACAAAATGTTTTTGTCATGCCAATGAGTGACAACTTAACATGATAGCACAAACAGACCAGCACAGTATTCCTAGGCAGCAACTGCTTTCTAATATTGTATTCCAAGCATGGTGAACAGAACTCAAATTAAGGCCAAAAGATTGAAAAAGTAATCTCTGTGGATGTTTGGGTTTCTTCATAGGCCATCATGATATAATTGACACTTCTATTTTTGTTCTATGAAACTAAAAAAGCTAAATGTGTTTGCGAAGACGAGGCACCTGCCTGGTTTCACTTAAAACAGATTGAACCATCATCCAATGTAACACCGATTTAAGTGTTTGCCGTCAGCTATTCCCATGAAAGACAAGTATCAAAGCGAGAACAGACCTGAACTATTTTAAACTGTCCTGGCTAGCCGTAGAAATACGTGTGCGTCATCCTAAATGTGCTTGTGACTGCCGCCCCTGATGTTTTCACACACAAAGTTGAAAGAGCGCGTCATGCCAACATTTGATGTTACAGCTGACCTGACACTTCTCCGTGTATGAGGACTTCATTAAAGTGTTATTTCTGTCGTGCATATGATCATTCCTTGCCCGCTATGCTAAATAAACTACTGTACTTATCTGCAGTTATGTAACAGAACATGCCATTTAGCAGACGCTTTTATCCAAAGCGACTTAGTCATGAATGCATGCATTTCTTTACGTGGTTGGTTGTGATCCTTTGTAGAGGAGATTCTGCAACTCTTGGACAATGGAAGTGAATTTAAAACGTTTGGCCATATTCATTCTGCCACGATTATCCAGTTTACAATCTCTGGACAAAAGAGTCAAACACCCTTCACAGTGCTCAACCAGATTTCATGTACATTTATTCTTAACATGTGGAACATATAGTATAAACATTTTACTGAATAAACAAATGTTCATCGAATGTTAAGCTAACTGTCAATCGGACATGATTTTTTTTTAAACAATTCAATTCCGGAATACAGTTCTGCCCATTGTGATCTATTAGTTAGCTGACTGTACAATCTAAATAAGTGTGTCAAAACTAGTCTGTCAGACTGAAATCATCCCTATATGTCAAGAGACCTGTGTCAGTCAGTCAACATAATTCTTTTAAATACATAAAATGACTGACCTCCAGTTGAAGAGTCACTAAATATCCATTATTCAAATACAAAGTAATCATAACATCCATTATAATGATCAACTACCATCACTTCTCTAGGAGAAGATACCAAATAGGGCTGTCTGAATATACAACTTCTATATACAAATGGGCTTATATATATATATATATATATAAAAGGAAAAAATAAGACTGAGGGAAGTACTGTACTGTGGGTTTGAGAGTTTACCTGTCTGTTGCTATGGTTACCAGGAAGTCAGTTGAACAGGGTGACTCATGTCTCCCTCATATACTGGTATTGTAATATTATTATGCAATGCTTATGGTCAGTTGCCTATGGTCAAATGTACTTCACATTTCATAATCTCCCCCAAACAAGCCTACTAAGGCCTAAATGCAATCTGATCAAGCGTTAACCAGCGATAGCCGACACCCGTATAGCTCGTGTTTTAGCGGTGTCGGAGATGGAACTGTGTCGGTGCTGTCAAATTGGTGAGCAGCTGCTCTTGTGGTTATTGTCACGAAGCCACACCCGTCGACTTAGAACTCCTCGTTATTTCGTTTGAATGATTTTTATCACCCATAATCGAGTTCCACCGTCAAAACATCAGCTATGCGGATGGCGGCTAAAGTGGATCTGATTGAGTCAGGCCCTTAATCCTTTTGCACGATATACTCCCCCCCCCCCAGAACATGATACACGATGATCTGTATATTCAGAGTTAAGTCAGTGTTTTTTTTCTTTACATTAATACATAAGAGGTCTATCTACAACATGATTCACAATTTAAATAAGTCTGCTTCTTCCTGCAGAAAACAACCATCGGAAAGATCCCACACAGACAAACAGCCACGGATAATTACCAAACATTTTTTAAGAGCAAGAGACCCCAAAACTAAAGTACGTTCTCTATCATCGGGTGCCAACTTTGGTTAAAACAAAAACGAACCGACAAATAAAAATGTAAAATACAAAGTATTAAATATTTGTATTAAAATGATTTAAAAATCCCAAATGAAGGTTGTGAATGGGGCATAGGAGCTATATATATTCTATATATTTATTTGTATGTAAAAACATTGTGTTTTATTTAAATAAAAATATTATACCACGCACACCCATGTTCGTGTTCACTGTAGCTTGGTTGTCAGACCAAGCACCCCCCCCTCCCTCTGTGTCTTTGCCTGTGGCTGTCACGAGGAGCGTCCAATCTTAAACAGTACTTCACACATGATGGCCAACACGGACGAGCTCAGCACAGAGGACAGAGAGCTATCCAGTAGCCTGCTCTCGTAGAGAACAAACTCTGGCCGGTTCTCCTTCACCTTGGCCATGGCCAGCAGAGCCTTGGCGGCCCTGCACATCATGTTAACGCTGGGGGGTTCGGCGTGGGGGATTGGTGCTGGGTGTAGCAGGCTGTGGGGTCCCTGCTGGTGCTGGGCCATGGCCACGCAGTCCTCCAGGAAGCCGATGAGTGTTCCCACGCTGCCCTTCTGTAGAGCGATGGCACGCGCCGCCGTCGGGTCCCCCTGCGCTAGGTTAGAGAGCACAGCCACCGCCATCTCCCGGCACACCTGGGACTTCCGCTCACCCACGTGGCGCACCAGGGTGGCGTAGAGCTTCTCCTGACGACTGAACGGCGGCGTGGCCAGCAGGAGGTCCACGTTGTTGTCCTGGATGCTCAGCTTGCACAGGCACTCCAGCACCAATCTCTGGGGGGTGAGGGAGGAGGAGCAGCCCGCCGTGGTGAAGGGGTCCTGGGCCTCGGCAGAGGGACACACCATCCAGTGGAGCAGCCCGTCCAGGATGGGCAGACAGATGCTCTCTGGGTAGAGGGACAGGTCTAGTTGACCTGAGATGTTAGCCAGGGTGACCAGAGTGTTCTCCCTGAGGGCTGACAAACAGTCCCACCACCACTCGTCCTTGCTGCAGGCCCGGCCCTGCTCCTCCTCTCTCTGGTAGCTGGGTTGCGTCCTCCTCCTCTGGGGGTGCAGGTGATGCAGAAGGACCAGCCGCCCCAGGATCAGCACCAGGCCCGGGTGGCGGGACATGTCGTTGTCGTTCCCTGGGATGAAGGAGAGGCCGCGGACGATGTTGGAGACGCAGACACAGCGGCGGGCCAGGGCGTCCTGCCAGGGTTCGGCCGTGGAGAGGGGCGCCTCGTCCCAGCAGCGAGGCTCGTCCTCCAGCAGGGTCAAGATAGGGCTTTGGGTCTGCGCCCCTCCTACAAAGGAGAACGTCCCAGTAAGATCGTTCCTCTCTGACAGAGACCGAGAGCCTGGTCGGGCACTCAGCATATCGTCCACGGTGGCTGTATCAGTCATGGTCTTCTCTACAACGGCCCCTTCTTCCACCTTCCTCTCCTCCTCCTGCTCTCCTACCCTCTCTGTATGCTTGCTGTCCGTCTCTTTGCTGCGTTTCTCGAAGTGTGTCTGGATGTGGGCCGTGGAGTCCCCCCCTCCAGCCTTCCAGTGCAGCAGGCCGGAGTTGAAGCCCCTGGGCAGGCTGAGTCCCTGGCGCTCCTCCACCTGGTCCTCCTCCGCACTCTTCTCCTCCACCTTCACAGGCAGCTTGTCGTACTTACTGGCCTGTTTGGGCCTCGGCTCTGGGGGCCCCTCGGGCTGGGGAGGCTCAGACTGCTCTGTGGTTGCCCCCACCTCAGATTCTTCCACTTCTACCTTCTCCTCTTTCACAGTCACCTCGACAGGCTCCTCCGTCTTTTCCTCTGAGACCACCGCCTCTGTGCTGCCGTTGGCTGTGGGCTTCTCTATCCCCACCTCTTCTGGCCTGCTATCCCTCTGCTCTTCGCATAATTGGCTGCCGAGCTCTGGAACGGCAGGCTCTTCCTCCTGGTCTGCGATTGGTCCTAGCAGCGTCCTCTGTCCCTCTGTGCCCACCTCATACTCATCCAGGATCCCAAAGATGGAGATCAGGCACCGGCGGAAGTACTCCACTATCAGCTCCAGGAAGCCAGGCAACTGGGATAACACAGGGAACAACATATCAGTTGGGTGCATTCTGAAATGATTGTGTGAAAGACCAGAGACAATAGCTTGGTCATTTGTCCTTCATCCAGTCATGGTCAAATCAAATTATATTTGTCACATACGCCGAATACAACAGATGTAGACCTTACCGTGAAATGCTTACTTCCAAGCCCTTAACCAACAGTGCAGCTCAAGAAATGGAGTTAAGAAAATATTTGCTAAATAAACTGAAGTAAAAAATAAAATAAAAAGTAACACAAAATAGCAATAAAGAGGCTTTATACAGGGGGTACCCGGTACCGAGTCAATGTGCAGGGGGTGCAGGTTGTCTAATATCCACACCACTTAGAATGAAGCCATGTTGTGGGCCTGTATTCGACATGGTATTAGTATAGATATCGGAGGGAATATCATTGGTTTAAACCAGTCTCATGGATAATGGATATCATTGGACATTGTATGGATATGGTTTGTGTAGCACCGTCTCACCTGTGCGAGGGTGAAGGAGGACACAGTGTTGTCGTCATACAGCAGGATGTTGATGGTGTCCAGGGCCCACGTGCTCTCCGCCAGCAGACCTGACTTAAGGGACATCATCACGCGCCACGCCTCCGGAGTTCCTGTGGGTAAGAGGTCAAAGTACAGAGGTCGGAGGGGAGCGACTGATATTAGAGCTGGGACTATAAAAGAAAAAGAAATCGACACCGATCACTTATCACAGGCATTTTGCTGATATCGTTCATTATGATAAGTAGCCTATACTAGAGAAATGTCAAGTATAAATTAATAAAATTTACTAATATGGGTGACAGTTAATGAGACAATTGACGGCTTACAACAGTCAAACTAGTCGTAGTAGTTTAAAGGATGAAAATAAACGTGGTGCAGATTGTTATAAACGTATAGTTCTATTAATCTTTATTACATCAATTTAGGCAATTTATCACGATATGGATTTTTGTCCATATCGCCCAGCTTTGCCCTATATAGTGCAATACTTTTGACCAGGGCCCATAAGGCTGTGGTGAAAAGTAAAGCATCATAACGGGAATAAGGTGCTATTTGGGAAGCAGCCATTATACATTTAGTTAGTATGCTTCATTCTCCTACCGGTCTCCTTGGAGGTAAGTCTGCGTCGGGCCTTGAGTTTGGGCAGGGTGGCCTCCACTGACCCCACGGGGAAGCTGATATCTCTGTGGAGAGGTAGAATGCCCTGCCCTGACATCCCTCCGCCACCGAGTGAGCCTGGCATGGATCCGGGCATCCCTGCCTTCTTCAGAGATGCCATGTAGGGGCCCCCATTGTTGGGGGACAGGGGTCCAGATCCCCCCATGGGCCGGGGGAAGGGCGAGGGGCTGGGGGCTCTAGAGATGTGGTTGGCCATGGCGGGGTTGGATTGGTAGGAGGAGGGGGGCTGTCTGGATGCCATTGGGGGCATGGAGGAGGCCGAGGAGGAGTGGGGTGGATACGGGGGCTGGTGCTGGCCTGGAGGTCCGGGGGGCCACTGCCCATCTGGGGAGCTCCTTCCCTCTGGGTCATCCCCCGGGCCCCGGCCCAAACCAGGGTAAGGGGGCCCCTGGCCCAGTTGGCCACGGTAAGACCCGGGGTAGCCCATGTCTGTCCTGGGGTGCCACATGTTGACCTGTGGGCCCTCTGCAGAGGCTCCGGAAGAAGCAGGGGGACCTCCACTCATCATGGCGTGTTGCTGTGGCCCCTGGGTGGCCCCCATGCGGTCTCGGCTGTAGGGGTAAGGGTACTGGCCCTGCATGGGCCTGCGCTCTGGCCCCATGTAATTACCTCCGTACTGGCTGTACATGCCTGGCTGCTGCCCTCCATACTGCTGCATGCCGTAGGCCTCACCCTCATGGCGCTTAGCAGGGGGACCGTACATAACCTCTGGTCCTACTGGCCTCTTATAGCCCTGAGTGGGAATACAGAACATTAAACGTTAGATACTGTAATCATTGTATTGCAAAAATGATTTTTCATTTGCAGGCGTACCTCACACACACACACACACACACATTACCGTTCAAAAATTTGGGGTCACTTAGAAATTCCCTTGTTTTTGAAAAAATAAAATATATATATATATGCTATCCATTAAAATAACATCAAATTGATCAGAAATACAGTGTAGACATTGTTAATGTTGTAAATGAATATTGTAGCATGGAAACTGGCCAGCATTTCGGAGTCGCCTCTTCGCTGTTGACGTTGAGACTGGTGTTTTGCGGGTACTATTTAATGAAGCTGCCAGTTGAGGACTTGTGAGGAGTTTGTTTCTCAAACTAGATACTCTAATGTACTTGTCTTCTTGCTCAGTTGTGCACCGGGGCCTCCCACTCCTCTTTCTATTCTGGTTAGAGCCAGTTTGCGCTGTTCTGTGAAGGGAGTGGTACACAGTGTTGTACGAGATCTTCCGTTTCTTGGCAATTTCTCACATGGAATAGCCTTCATTTCTCAAAACAAGAATAGTCTGACGAGTTTCAGAAGAAAGTTCTTTGTTTCTGGCCATTTTGAGCCTATAATCGAACCCACAAATGCTGATGCTCCAGATACTCAACTAGTCTAAAGAAGGACAGTTTTATTGCTTCATTAATCAGTAAAAAAGTTTTCCGCTGTGCTAACATAATTATAAAAGGTTTTCTAATGATCAATTCGACTTTTAAAATGATAAACTTGGATTAGCTAACACAATGTGTCATTGGAACACAGGAGTGATGGTTACTGATAACGGGCCTCTGTACGCCTATGTAGATATTCCATAAAAAAATCTGTCGTTTCCAGCTACAATAGTCATTTACAACATTAACAATGTCTACACTGTATTTCTGATCAATTTGATGTTATTTTAATGAACAAAAAAATTGCTTTATTTTCAAAATCAAGGACATTTCTAAGTGACCCCAAACTTTTGAACAGCAGTGTATATATAAATTCACAGCAGAGAGAAAATCGGGAGAAAATAGACTTCTTGGATCTTACAATTCACAAAAATAAAGACAACAGGTTCGAGTATACCATCTTCCACAAGCCACAGAGTAGGAATACACTTTTACCACCCGGAACATACCGGCAAAGCTAATGATTATGCGCACCAGGTTCCTGACACGCAGGTATGTTAAGAGTGTCATTGAACAGGCCTATACCCGTGCTAGAGAGACTGAACGTCAACGCCTACTCACTGGCACTAACAGAAACCAGGACGCCCGGTCGAGTCAAATCCATTGTATTGAAACACTGCAACATCCTCAAAAGTAATCCAAATCGAGGAGAAGTCACAACATTGCCCGCTCACATGTTTTTCCCCGCCGTGCGCGCAATCTAGCCGATTCCGTTACGCACAGCATGCAGCGACCCAAGAAGCGTGACACTTGGCTCTCGGGCTCGCCCAATGGCAAATTACAAGTGTGGCCACTGTGTACAATGTGACAGTACGAGCAATACTAACTTTTTTAATTGTAGCACCACAAATATCATATACATGCTCAAATGCGTCAGCTTATATTGGTCAAACTAAACAAGCATAGCAACTTTGCATCGTAGAACATAAGGCTGCTATTTGTAATAAAAACATGGACTATGCCATTGAGCGACACTGCATGGAAGCCAACCATGGCTCACCTTCCTCCCTACGCTTTATAGCTATAGAACACTTATACTTTTCACTAATAGGAGGGGATATCGTACGTAAACAAACAGAGGCTGTAACTTAACAAAATGTGGAAAAGGGGAAGGGGTCTGAATACTTCCCGAATACACTGTATATATGCACACACACAGATACACCCCTTCAAATTAGTGGATTTGGCTATTTCAGCCACAGCCATTGCTGACAGGTGTACAAAATCGAGTACACAGCCATGCAATCTCCATAGACAAACATTGGCAGTAGAATGGACTTACTAAAGAGCTCAGTGACTTTCAACGTGGCACTGTCATAGGATGCCAGCTTTCCAACAAGTCAGTTCGTCAAATTTCTGCCCTGCTAGGGCTGCTATTGTGAAGTGGAAACATCTAGAGCAACCACGGCTCAGTCGGGAAGTTGTGGGCCACACACGCTCACAGAATGGGTCCGGAGAGTGCTGAAGCACATCTGTCCTCGGTTGCAACACTCACTACAGAGTTCCAAACTGCCTCTGGAAGCAACGTCAACACAATAACTTTTCACCGGGAGCTTCATGAAATGGATTTCGATGGCCGAGCAGCCGCGCACACAAGCCTAAGATCACTAGCAACAAGACATGTCAGGGGCGAAAGATTTCATTTCTTCCTGGTATGGGACATCTGTGTGTGCACGTGCGTTCACCAAAAACATTTATGGGCATATTTAACAGCCCTGGCCCTGGATGTTCTGTCGCCCGAGGCGAGACAAAAAAACTCCTATCCCCGTTAAACTAGAATGGTGTGCAGCAGGGGTCGGCAATAGGTTTGGCATTGTGGCAATTTTTTTCTCAGCTAATAGATGGCAGAACAGAACAGAATAGAAACTCAATTCCCTATTCATAGGCAAACGCATCTGGTTAGTAGGTTATAGAAATCAGTTCAATGTCAATAACAGATCTTAATATATTCAATCTGATTACACTGATAAAATCGGCAATGTCTCTATTAATTCAAAAAATGTAAGCTTGCTGGCTATTAATCCGTTGCTTAACCCAACACCTGAAGTTCTTTCCTGAAACCTGCCTGGGTTTAAACATCTCTTTTCAGAAAGTGAAAAGCTACATTTTTTTTGGTCTTAAACAATATTGAAGGCCACAGCTCAGCTTCAGAATGTCAGAGACTAATCAATATATTGTATCTCCGCACGCATCAGGGTCCCGTCTTTTGTTTGTTTTTAAATCATGCTGTACTAGACAGTTTTCTTGACATTTAGTTGTAATTATTCTGATAGGGCTCATGTTTTACCGGTACGGACCTTACTTTCACCCCTGCATGATGTGCTGACCATTTCTTAGTAGACCGCTAATCGAGTTGAGTTTAAACTTCACTTTGCATTGAAATGGCTAAGTTAATCTATTTTCCCAGGTCACTTCCCATAGATTCAGTAGCTTAAGCACAATGCCCTCTAGGAACGGAAGGCTGGGACTGACCTGTTGCTGTGGATACATTCCAGGCTGGTGAGAGCCGTAGGGCATGGGGCCGTGAGGGTATTGCTGCTGCCCGTAACTCTCATGTCCATGTGGTCTGTGGTGGAAGAGGATGACACCAGTTAGAACACAAATAGATGGGGACAAGGGCGTGTTTCGGCGCAATGCTAAACTGATGATCACCATTAGCCTTGCTGAACGTCTTACCTCTGCTGAGGGTATCTGTTGGCAGAGTACATGCTGGGGTCACCGCTGGAAGGTCCCATATTGTTCTGACCCCCAGGGGGAGCCATACCCCCCTCTGGACCCATCACATGGTCTGGTCTGGAAGGTAGGAGGAAACAATTATTTTTGGCATTTATATAACTGTCTGATCAATGTTTCTGACTGAAACGTCGTGCAATGTTTATGACTCGTGATTTACAATGAATAATATATTTCTATAATAGAGTCCCGTGCCTCAACTTTTGATCTGAAGGTGGCACCTCGACTTCAGTTGTTTGAGCACGAAACACCCCTTTTCCTACAGGTATAACACCCAGCGATGCATCTACTATGGTTAGTAGAATACCCACCTTCTGTCGTAGCCAGGCCCGTAGGGGTACTGTGGCCGCGGGCCGGGGCCCATCCCTGGCATGGCTCCTGAGGGAGCACCACGGGGGTACATATCCTGCACGGCACCGCTGGGCATCTGACCTGGTCCATAGGACTCACTGCCCCCTGGCCCTGTGGAGGGAGAATAGACATGGTATTGTATATACTGGATGTAGAGTACGTGTCAACAGTAAGTCAGCACCCTTTCACCAGGTCAAATTGCTTGGTACGTGTAAATGCACTTGGCAAATACAGGCGATTCAGATGTCATCGGCATTCATGTCAGGCGTTATCCGAGGCAAGGGTGTGTAGTACATCAGTTGACCACTGGGTGGCAACTTAGTCTAAGGAAACAATCATCCCTACAGAGTGTTTTTACATCGGATCTGATGGCCTAACCAAAAACAAGGACGAAAAAGACATTTAAACCTACATGGAGAATTTAAAAAGTACCAGACCATATCCTATTCAGAAAATAGGTGTATTACGTGAATTTTAACTAAGATGTAGATTTTCATCTAATACGCAGTGCACACAAGCAATGGGGATAACACCAGTGTATGAGTGCACTGTGTTGTGCACTGTGTTATGCTACGTGTTTTAAGATCGCCTGGTCCACTCACCTTTCTGGGGCCCTCCATAGAGGTCCTTGTTGGCGTCGTACTGCATCCTCATGGAGGGGTCTGAACTACTGCCACTCTGCTGGTAGGGGGCGCCAGAGGGCATGGGCCCTCGCTTGTGGAAGGCAGGGTCACTGATCTCTGAGAAGGGATCCTGGACACGGATACCACCACTGTTCCTGAGGCAGACACATACAGGAGGGGTGAGGAGGACAAGAAAGGATGATACAAAGGGTATCCATGTGTGTATACAGTAAGACTAAGTCACACACACACAGAAACACAGACATCCCTACAACACTATAAGTGGCCCCCGGGCCCTGGCCTCTACCTGTTTCCTGGCTGTGGGGTCATGTGTCCGTGGGGTGTGGTGGCTGGGGTGGGGCGCTTCATACCCTCTGGCATCTCACTCATGGAGCTGCTGCCTGTAGACTGGGGGGTATTGGGGCCCTGCAGGGAGCCGGAGTTGGCTGGGGGGGAAATTAGCAACGGCAGTCAAAATTGTTAAAAAAGGTAAAAAAAATACAGTTGTGGTAAATGTAACAGCTGGCTAATGGAGTAAGATACTGAACACTTTTTGTATTTAAGAAATATTGACTGAATTATACAACAAACATGGGGGCCCGACAGGGAGCCTGAGTTAGCTCAAGAGACAAGAGGGAAAAGACACAGCCAAACAGCATATTTTATTTTTATTTAACCAGGCAAGTCAGTTAAGAACAAATCCTTATTTACAATGACGGCCTAGGAACAGTGGGTTAACTGCCTTGTTTAGGGGCAGAACGACAGATTTATTTACCTTGTCAGCTCGGGGGATTCGATCTAACAACCTTTCGGTTACTGGCCCAACGCTCTAACCACTAGGCTACCTGCTGTACATTGGGTATAGAAAGTCACCACCCCCTTTCAAAATGTTCACCTTTTGTTGCCTTACAGCCTGAAATGAAAACACATCAAATGTGACTTTTCCCCCTTTATTTACACACAGTAACCCACAATATCCAAGTGGAAAAATATATATATAAAAACTCAAAAAATGTATTTGAAAGTAAAACCGTAAAATACCTTATTTGGATAAGTGAACCCCCCCCCCCCTCCTTAGAATTGCAATTGCAAACTTGCTGAGGTTTAACTAACCACCTTCCAGATCACAAATCAAGCTAATTGGCTTCCATCTGTGATCAATAGTAATGACTGATTAGTTCAGAATAAAAGCAGTTGTTCATAGAGGACTCCACTGCTCGGTAGTGCAATTCAAAGCAAAGAATCCACTATGGGCGGAAAGGTACTTTCAAATGATCTACGAGATAAAGTTGCGGAAAGGCACAAGTCAGGGGATGGATATTAAAAGATTTTGTCTATCCCTCTGAGCAGAGGTAAGACCATTATTAAGAAGTGGAAGGCGTATGGCACCACCCAGAACCTGCATAGATAAGGCCCTCCCTCCAAACTGGATGACCGGGCAAGGAGGAGACTGATCAGAGAGGCTAAGAAACCAATTGCGACTTTGAAGGAGCTTTAGGCCTTAATGGCAAAGACTGGTCAATGTATGCATGTGACCACGATATCACAAGCGCTCCACAAATCTGGCCTCTATTGGAGAGTGGCAAGAAAAAAAAACTCCCCAAAAAAAGCCACATCAAGTCTCGTTTGAAGCTTTGCCAAAAAGCACATTGTAGATTCCGAGGCCAAGTGGCAAAAGGTTCTGTGGCCAGATGAGACCAAAATTGAACTTCTTGGCCTGAACGCAAAACAATATGTTTGGCGAAAACCCAATACATCTTTCCACCCAAATAACACCATGCCCACAGTAAATAACACCGCGCCCACAGTAAATAACACCGCGCCTACAGTAAAGAACACCGCGCCTACAGTAAAGAACACCGCGCCTACAGTAAAGAACACCGCGCCTACAGTAAAGAACACCGCGCCTACAGTAAAGATCACCGCGTCTACAGTAAAGATCACCGTGTCTACAGTAAAGATCACCGTGTCTACAGTAAAGAACACCGTGCCTACAGTAAAGATCACCGTGCCGACAGTAAAGATCACCGTGCCGACAGTAAAGAACACCGTGCCTACAGTAAAGAACACCGCGCCTACAGTAAAGAACACCGCGCCTACAGTAAAGAACACCGCGCCTACAGTAAAGAACACCGCGCCTACAGTAAAGAACACCGCGCCTACAGTAAAGAACACCGCGCCTACAGTAAAGAACACCGCGCCTACAGTAAAGAACACCGCGTCTACAGTAAAGAACACCACGTCTACAGTAAAGAACACCACGTCTACAGTAAAGAACACCACGTCTACAGTAAAGATCACCATGCCTACAGTAAAGATCACCATGCCTACAGTAAAGAACACCATGCCTACAGTAAAGAACACCATGCCTACAGTAAAGAACACCATGCCTACAGTAAAGAACACCATGCCTACAGTAAAGAACACCATGCCTGCAGTAAAGAACACCATGCCTACAGTAAAGAACACCATGCCTACAGTAAAGATCACCATGCCGACAGTAAACACCATGCCGACAGTAAAGAACACCATGTCTACAGTAAAGAACACCATGTCTACAGTAAAGAACACCATGTCTACAGTAAAGAACACCACGTCTACAGTAAAGAACACCACGCCTACAGTAAAGATCACCACGTCTACAGTAAAGAACACGTCTACAGTAAAGAACACCACGCCTACAGTAAAGAACACCACGCCTACAGTAAAGAACACCACGCCTAGTGGTAAAGCACAGCAGTGGCAGCACGGCTGTTGTGGGGGTGTTTCTCTTCGGCAGGGACTGGAGCGCTTGTCAGGATAGAAGGGTAAATGAACAGTGCAAAATACCGACAGATTCTTGAGGAGAACCTGCAGCCCACTGCCAGGAAGTTGAAAATAGGAAGATGGTTCACGTTTCCACATGACAATGACCCAAAGTACACCGCCAAAGCAACCGTACGGTGGCTGAAGGATAAGAAGGTGAATGTCCTTGAGTGGCGTAGTCAGAGCCCTGACCTAAATCCCATCGAGAATCTGTGGAATGACTTGAAGAGTGCAGTCCATGAGCAGTCACCATGCAATTTGACTGAGCTTGAACAATTTTGCAAAGAAGAATGGGCAAATAAAGCACAGTCTAGGTGTGCAAAGTTAGTAGAGACGTATTTAAAGAGACTCATGGCTGTAATTGAAGCAAAAGGTGGTTCCAAGTATTAACTCAGGGGGGTGTTCACTTATCCAAATAGGCTATTTTACTGTTTTTATAAAAAATTAAAAAACAATCTGAGTAAAAAAAAAAAAAAAAAAAAAAGGTATCTTGAATATTGTGGGTTACTGTGTGTAAATAAAATGAAAAGGTCGGATTTGATGTGTTTTCAACAAAAGGTGAACATTTTGAAAGGGGGTGGTGACTTTCTATACCCCCTGTGTGTACAGTATAAGTAAGCCTCGTCAGAACCAGAACGACCCAGAGGGAAGGAGCCCATCTCCTGTTTCTGTAGCATGAGGCAGCTTGTACAAGGACACCCCCTGGACAAAACGCACGTCTAGAGGTAGAGATATGTATCTATATCTGTGGGTGTATATGGCATTTGGGAAAGAAAGATGCTTCAAACTCAATGTCAGAGAAGAACAACATTTAACGAGATAAATATGAGTACTTAAATAAAAAAATATATGATACATGTACAATACAGCACAATGTTACCTCTCCGATTCAGGCTAGATGGATCCTCAAGCCGGCTCTGCTGTGTATGACGACTGCTTAGTCTAGCAATAACGTCGGCTTCCCAAAAAGTAGTGCACTATATAGGGAATAGGGTGCCATTTGGGATGCATGCAATTAATTCAGAATTTTACATTCTGGCATCTCCTTATATCAAAATGACTGTTCTTCTCATTAACGATACAAGACCAGAATAAAAGAAACCTGACAGTTTTTTTTTTTTTTTTTTTTTTACAATTCAAGAAATTTTTAAAAACCCTGTCTGTAATAATATGAGGCAGAGAGAGAGAGGCAGAGAGAATTGGCTGGCCAGGCCTTAAATGTGTTTGTAAATGAGAGGTGTTTCAAAAGTAAACAATGAAGTGGTTCAGCCACACGCCATCTCTCTCCCTCTCTCTCTGAGCGTGTGAACCCACATGACCCCACCATAATCAGGCGGGGAGAGAGCGAGAACAAGGGAGAGAGAGAGACAAAGAAAAAAAAAATGCTGCCTCACTGGTCCATCTGTCTGTGGGAAACTAGGTCAGACGGAGGTCACTGTTGTTTATATCCCAGACAGCCACACCACACTCCTCCCTCCCCTATTCATCTTCTCTAGGGGGAAGGGATATTCCCCCACTGCTTGACAGCTCTACCCCCCCACTTCCTCACACGGTCTTAGCTGTGTTTCCTCCCCCCCCCCCCCCTCTTTCGCTCTCCCTCTGACATCAACCATCTCGCCTGGGGGGGGGGGGGGGGGGGGGGGATCCTACAGCTGGCTGTATGACAGCTCTCCTCCCACCCACCCACCCTCCCTCTCTCTCGCAGTTTGACACAATCACCTGTCAGACAGAAATAGACCCACGTGCTGGGAGGATGCAGGGAGGGAGTAGCCAGCCCAGGGAGAATGGAGATGGATTAAATGGAGGGCCGGATGACTGAGCAGAGGATGTGCTTAGTTTAGACACACCGTATGGGGCTGCCTGTGGATGTATGGATATTCTCCTGTTCATGCCTTTGTATGATGACTATGGACGGGTGTACATATTTGTCAACCACAGCAGCAAGTAGCTTATCCCTCTCGTCTACACACACAGCCTTCACAGCTTGGACGCACAGCAGGTGTTACACACAATGACTTGTTGTAATGTTCCTATATCTCCAGAGGAATGAGTGAAGAGCGGTAACTCATTGCATGTGGGACATAGCATAGCAGATGAATGCCTTATTACAGGTCTGTATTGTACTGCCTGGACGGGTTGGTTGTTTAGAAACAAAACACGGACACGTGCGCAACTATGGGGCGAAACAGATGGGGTTGGCTGTTTTAAACTATATTTCGTCTCCAAATGTTAATTGAAAATATAAATACATTTTCACCATGAGCACTTGTTGTCTCTCAAATACGTCGTTACAGTTGTCGGTTAGCTGGCTAAACATTTTAGCCATATTAGCATCAGTCAAAACATCTCAAAACAAGACATGGTGTCAAGAACAAGATACGACTGGCTGAAACGAGCCACCTACGATTCGCCACACGGCAGCTTCTTGTCACTGCTGCTAGCCATCTGGCCGTTCAGAAGCATAACACCAGCACGGACTTCCGGCCACATCGATGCGCGCCCATCATTTTCGTGACGTTGTCAGCCAACCCGTCTGTGTCACAAGCAACAGGTCACAGCTCAGTGACGTGGCTACAGTTCCTAGTAAAGTAAGCCTTGTCCGAGCCAGCACGACCCATAGGGCATGAGCCTACCTCCTGGACAACGCCCACTGCTTTACGGATTTAAACAGAATTACAACACACGATATACATATCTCCATCGCTCAACTCACCTGGTGAGGGCGGCTGGATCCTAGCCTGGTGCGCCTGGGCCTGTTTCTTGGTTTCTCCCGGTATCTCCAGCGGCGGCTCCTCTCCCCGCTCCACTTTACACTCGAAGGCAAACAGGTAATGGATGTACTGCTTCTTCAGAGAGCTGGCGGAGCTGCTGGACGTGCCCACGTTGAGGTGGGTTGACAGCTCCCTCCACTTCTTACTCTTGTTCACCTGTAGAGGGGGGGGGGCATGGCCAACAGGAGACTGAGCAACCAGAGTTGGGTATGAAAGCGTATATGATCTGGTAGCACTAGGATGGATGGGCGACATCGGCCGTAAATAGCGATTGTCCGATGGAAATACGAATTTGAGGTGTAGATGCACACCTACTGCCTACTGTTTAAAGTCTCCAGCCTATCGTTCCTTCTGTGATTAACCAGCATTTTCCCCACTAACGGTTCAGATTGGGGGGAGGGGAAGCTGATCCTAGATCTGTACCTAGGGGAAGCCACTTAGACTCACCATAGCCAGGCCTCCTATCTCTCGGACAGACAGATAGAGGCGGCATAGGTCCAGGGGCTTCTTGCCCACGGCAGGCAGCATGGGTACGGGCGTGCCCCTCTCCTCCATGAAGGCCAGGTAGCGGTCCACCCACATCCTCCTCTCGGGCTCCCCGCCCATCTCATACAGGATGCGGATCTTCTCATTGGTCATGGTGGCCGGGCTGGGCTTCTAAAGGGGTGGGGCATATAGTAGAGGGACGGAGGTCAGTCAGGGCTACCACTGTTGTCATTGGTTATGGACGCTTTCATACAGACTGATGTGATCAACATCCAGGTTTACATTATTAGACTTTGTTGTTGTTGTATATTCCATTCAAACCCAGTTGGCTGGCAGCTATACAGCCAGGTAGGTCCCACGGCCATCAACAGAAACGGAGCATGTGTCACAGGTCCACTCATGGGATTGGAGAACATTCTCATTAACACAATCAATCATCCAAACAATAATACGCAATACAAACTAGAGCGTTTCATGTGACGAGAAGAATTTGAGATATTGTGGGGCAGCAGGACTGCCAGGTAACCAGCATCGTATGGGAAAGAGGTAGGAGGAAAGAGAGCTTTAGAAGGGAATCCTTTGTCCGGCTCCAATTGCATGCATGTCTTAATAAGAAAGTCTCGGTCACAAATTACGACAACACAATCACATTTCAGGCGTCAAAAAACAAAGACACAAGAAAATGTAAAAAATGTAAACAACAAGCTGAGTAAAAGTGCTTGAGGCACTTACAGGGCTGGTGGGGGTCTTTGGCCAGGCCCCAGCGACAGCAGGGTGGTTGCTAATGATATCTCTGCTGTCCTGCGCCCCGTGACAAGAGGACAGACTAGCAGGGCTGGGGGACAGGGGACAGGGGGTGGGGGGCTGGGACAAACACTGAGAGGAGCTGTAGCGGTCCTGCGACGGGGAATAGACGGGACAAAAACAAAAAACACACGCGCACACACACGCGCAAACACACGCCGCACGCACACGTGATGAGAGATTTCAGTCTGACTTTCATACACTTTCTCACAAAAACAAAGTCAAACAATCATGCAAAACCGTTCCTCAAAGGCATCCTGTGAGCGAGCACTCTGCAGCCAACGCGTACGCGTGTGTAACTACCCTACGGAGAAACCCCACAGAGAAATCTGAGCCAGTGTGCAACCTTTCGGCTGCCTCGCTCTCTCTTTCTCTGCGTTCCCCCTCTTTCTCTCCCTGATGGCCCTTCTCTCAGTCACACCTGGAGTCTTTCAGGCAGGTTTGACTGGCTTCAAAATATTCCAACACAATTGGAAAACCACACGGTGGAAACTACACGGCGAGAGGAGCCATACAGACGGGTTTGAGCAACAGCATTCTAGGGCAGGCAGCCAAACAGGAGCAGGCAAGGAGCTTTAGCACCAAAGGCCACAGCCGTTATTACTAGTACTCTTATGTTCTCACGAGTTGAAACATGAAGCCATGCTAGCTACTGCTGCGGTCTTTGCCCTGACAGCAGAAACGCACAAAGCCAGGCAAATATAGGAGGAGTGATCATTAACTAGAACCGAGACAGAACAGAAATAACAGACGTTCCTCACAGACGAGCTGGGCTGACAGACATCTTCAGTTTTGATCAAAAGGCCTTTCTCACCAGCCGGTAATGAGGTGAACAGACTCAAATGAACGCGGGAAAGAGAAAAAAGTTGTTCACATTCACACAACTATGTCTGGAACTAAGAGGAGTACAAATACCAAACTAAACCAGCGAGAGGGGAATTTGAAAAAAGGGGGGGAGGGGGGGTGAAACGAGAGAGAGAGAAAAAAAACGGAAAACCCCAAAAGAAGCTCTGACAAGAGAAATGGGAGCCGTGAGAGAGAGCATTGAGAACAGTAACAGGTTCTTTGCAGTTGACTGGAGACAGGTTATTTTGGTATGCCTGTCTGTGTCACACATCCAAAATCAGTCAAAAAAGACAGACTCACTCATACAGTCATGAGTGGGGTAATAATGATGAACAATATGCTGAAAAGAGAGCATGAAAAGCCTTTTTTAATACAAAATGGCACCGCTATAAAGGAGTATTTATTTTGGAATCCACTCTCCCAGTAGGCACAGAAGAAGACTATGATAGAGATAGAGAAAGTGAACCGATGTCAGTGCTTCTTCCTATAAAAAATCCTCACAACGACTCAAGAATGTTTTTCTCAATTCTCTGTGTTCCTTTTTGTCTGCTGCCTCGTTAGATGCGGTGTTTGCTGCGCTTTGCCACATTCAGGTTCCTCATCCAAACGCATGCATTATTAGGACATGCTTTCAGAGGTATTGGCAGGAAATGAGTACGTGTAAAAGGGACGGAGAGGAAAAGCGGCTGCCTCTGTTAGAGCGGTAGCTGGTACCTTGGGTTTAGGTGGTGGTTCGACGGCAGGGGCAGGAGTGTTGCCCTCCCTGTGCTGCTCTGGAGGTCTCCGTTTGGGGTCAGGGGGACCCACCATCCCCTCTCCTCCCATCTGCATGGGCCCTGTGGTGACGGGAAAGGGGGTTAGGCTCTTGTTCGCTGTTATACTGGGGCTTGTCTGTCTGGTATACATGTACAGAGACATTGGGCTAGTTAGCTAGCTTCGACACAGATCTGTTTGTTTGTGTTTTACAGCCAACTCCTATGGCCATGAATGATCATATGAGTTGGCTATACAACACAAACAGATCTGGGAACAGGCTATTAGTTAGCTGCTTTGTCAGAATGTATGTCACAGAGTGTGGCATACCTGAGGGTGGGGGTGCGTTGTAGAGCGGGTGGGGCCCCTGTGGGGTAATCCTTCCAGAGGTGTTAGCCCCTGGCTGCTGGCTGTAGAGGCCTCCAGGGCTGGGGCCCACACCTCCGGGGCCGGGGCCCACACCGCCAGGGCCGGGGCCCACACCTCCGGGGCCCATGGGGTTCATGCCTGGGTGGTGCGGCATGGGGGTCATTCCCTGCCTGAAAACCAGAGCAAGAGTTTGGATTAGTCATTTACCATCACCTTAATACATAACATCATTACCAAAGGCATTATATTCATACAGTACACTCAACTATCAGTGGAGGCTAGTGAGCGGAGGACAGCTCACAGTTTTGGCTGGAATGGAATGAAGGGAACCATATCAAACACAGGGAAACCCTATTCATTCCGGTTCAGCCACTACGATGAGTCGGTCCTCCGGTTTAAAGTGCCACCAGTCTCCGCTGTTATACAGTACATTCAAGTTGAACTGACAGACAGAGGGAAGTATTGGTAGATTGAGGGATTTTAGTTGTGAGCAAGAGACAATATGAATAATGCATGTCGGTAATGAAAAGCAGTCCAGCGGCAGCTTTTCTCAATGCCACAAAGAAAACGCGCTGTTAAAACAGAAGGAGAGCGAACATTTACAACACTAAATCCTGGGGGGGGGGGAATAATATGCACATCAAAAGGCTGGGGAGCAGTGAGAAGAAACCCCCTGTATTCACTGCTCCCACCCACCACCAGGCTCCCTGTGCGGCACACAGAGGGCGCATCCTAATAATGTCGCCTTCCTCCCAAAGTGTGCACTCGTTCACCTCCCTTCACCGATTCAATGGGAAATTACCGGTATAAGAAATATAGTGGAAACTCCCTGTAGCTCATGCCTACACAAATCCAACACTTTTAGATTTGTGGGAAGTAGTGAATGAGTGCACACTTCAGGAGAAAATAAAGATTATTGGGAAGTACTCAAACACAGCACACGCCTCGATTCCTCCCTCTTCATTTCCCTTAGAGGGGAAATTAAATGAGTCATGTCCCCGACCTCTATTGGAGTAACACGTCCATACCCAACCAGTCCCAAATGGCACCATATTCCCTACATGGAGCACTACTTTTGACCAGGGCCCAAAGGGTGTCATTTGGGATACAATCATTGTCTTCTCCCACCCCCATACCAACATTAATTCCTCCCCCAACCCACTGATGCTAATAATGAGACCATCTACATGACCAATTAAATCAATACTAAACTAACGGAGCTAACAATCCAAAAAACTCTACTTGGATTTACCTTCCCTCTCTCGCTCTGTTTGACAGAAATGTTCCCTCAAATGTTTTGGAGGCACTGAGCAAATGTCAGGTCTGTGCAACTTCCAGCGTGTGTTTACTGTGAACACTGAGGCTGTACCCGCTTTAAGTTACAGTTTCAGACAGTGGTCAAGAAGGCTACTGTGGCTATTTGATCATAATGTAGGCCTACCAGAGTGGCCTACCGTCAAAAGCAATGTAGAAAGTGCAGCGCATAATATGTTAACACGGAAATAGCTGTTCTATTGTTCAGCCTACAGTAGCAGCCAATGTGTGGTGTTCAATGTAGGCCTACATTCCATGAGACTTTGAGAAAGAAAAAAAAAACTTGCAGGGCTTGACATTAACCCGTTTATCCACTTGTCCTTCAGACAAGGAGTTGACTGAACATGTTGTTGTGTTGTTTGATGCAAGAAACCACATGACCATTATTACAGAGAATCAGAAAATTATCCTGCCCTCTGCCTATTGGCTACTTAGCTTATTCAAGCCTGTCTCAAAATACAACACTGCCCCTTAAAGACAAAAAAAAGCTCTTTACCCGACTGGCTTTTCAAAGATGTCTAGAAATGTACACCTTGTGTGTTCTTGTAGAAAGCAATGGCTCTCCCATTTCTGACTACAAATGATCTATAACTGGGCTAATAACTCACTAACTAGCAAAGGATATGAACAAATATGTGCGCACGTGGCTACATGCAGCTCTCGCTTTGATCTCAAAACAAGTGCATCTTCTTACGACCGCTCATGCTGTGTAAACAGTCCAGTTCAAAGTGAATGGCACAGATCCATATATTAAAGAGTTTGTGGTCATACGCACAACCTTAAAAACATAGGTGCTGGGCTAATAAAGAGTACTAGGATAGAACAAGAAGGCCCTCGCACTGTTAAAGCTCCCAATTCACCGCTTTATTGACAAACGGTTTGATCCAAAATGGATCTTCGTCAGGTCAAACACACCGAGGGTTCACATCCCAGAATATACACATTTCACCTCACATGACCATTGCGGACATGACGCGTGGTGGGTGCAAAAAAACGTATGTACACAAACGCTGAATCCAACACAATTCTCTTCTCAATAATAGATGCTCAGTATCTCCGCCCCTCATAGGAGTCTTAACATGTTCGATGCCAATGTGTCTCAAAGAGCTGATGTTGTGACGAGCCTCCATGAATTGCTCAGCCACAGGGTTTCTCTGGTCAAGGGTCCTGATATTACTCCTGTGTTCTGCTATCCTTGTTTTTAGAGCTCGTTTCGTTTTCCCTACATAGCATAGACCACACATACATTTGATCAGGTATATCACATTTTTTGTGGGACATGTAATGACGGGCGGAGATGCAATTCTCTTCTCAATAATAGATGATCAGTATTGGATTCAGCGTTTGTGTACCATGTCTGCTAGAGGTCTGAACCAGGAGTTTGATATCAGACCATTTCTTACATGAATATGTCACTTTGATTTGTCTTGCCTACCAGGTCACCTACTTTGTCATTTTGCAAATATATATTTTGTTCTGGAACCATTACATGCACCCATCTCATTGTTATTTCATTATTAGAGATATACATATGTTTATTGCACTCACCATGTGCCATGTCCGCAATGGTCATGTGAGGTGAAATGTGTATATTTTGGGATGTGAACCCTCGGTGTGTTTGACCTGATGAAGATCTGTTTCGGATGGAAACGTTGAATTGGTGAATTGGGAGCTTTTAACAGAGTGCGGGCCTTCTTGTTCTATACAGATCCATATATGGCAATGGTCTATTTACATATAGGCCTACCGCAGCTCTGATTGGTTATGCCGCACCGGTTAGTGTGTAGAGTACGGGCTGAGTGGTGCCTGTCAACGCAATAGAATCCTACTCCGATGCGCTCTGCCTACCAGAACATCTCTTACATAGTTAGTTTTACATATTAAGTCTTGCATAGTTCCTTTTGTTTCAGAAGGTTGTATTGAAAGTGGCTAATATTGCGTTGATTCTATCACAATTCCCACAGTAAAGGGAAACGTTGATAGTTAACTACGGGGGAAAAGTTCAATCTCATGCTTCTCTGCATGGGCTGATATTTCTTCTGTGCGGCAGTCCCGGGGGGGAGCTGCGCACCCCCACACACGCGCGCAGATTAGAGGGAGCACTGACAGTCTCGCTAGTAGTACATCCAATCCTTTTGCGTTGCCCATGTTTTTATTTCAATCAAGTTCTGAATTTCTAATCAGCAGTGTTCATTTTTGACTTTGCAGGGTCATAATTTTGCTTGGCCTTTTTCTCTGATTTGTCAAGGGATTTCTTTGAAGGTGCAAGACATACAAATAAAGTACTGTACACATCCGCTGGTCTCTGACGAAGCCATGCAGTAGCAGGAGACAAAACATGCCCGTGTTTACTGGCCACGGTGGCCAGGTTAGTCTCACAACCCACAGTTGAGGAGTGGGACTCCTGTGCAGCAGAGCCTCAGTGGAGCCCAGGGTTAGTCTGTCTGAGTGAGCAGGAGAAAGTGTCTACAGTGCAGCCCAGGGTTAGGTTAGTGATGTGACCAGTGGACAGCAGCATGCAGAGTCTGTATTACAGACTGCAGCCGTGACACTGACACCTACCCGTACTGCTCAGCCTGCTGCATCATGGGATGGATATGGCTCTTTGCACTGCTGACCTGGGGGTGGTAGGAAGGAGAGTGGGGAGGGTGATGGGGTCGGGGATGGGGGTGTGGGGAGGTTTGGGGGTGAGGGTGGGGCTGATGATGTGGATGGGTGGAGGGAGAGTGATGGGGTTGAGGGTGAGGTCGAGGATGTGGGTGGGGTCGAGGATGAGGGCTGTGTTCGGGATGAGGGCTGTGTTGGGGGTGAGGATGGGGGTGTGGGGAGGTTTGGGGGTGATAATGAGGATGAGGATGGGGGCTGTGTTGGGGGTGAGGATGGGGGTGTGGGGAAGTTTGGGGGTGATAATGGGGATGGGGTTGAGGATGGGGGCTGTATTGGGGATGAGGTTGGGGATGAGGATGGGGGTGTGGGGAGGTTCTGGGGTGATAATGGGGATGGGGTTGAGGGTGAGGATGGGGGCTGTGTTGGGGATGAGGTTGAGGGTGTGGGGAGGCTTGTGGGTGGGGATGGGGGGAGGGAGAGAGGGGAGGACGGACCCCAGGCCAAGACTGGCTGGGGTAGGCAGGGGAGCGCGCGTAGGGAGGCCTGGAGTGAGGGACGGAAGGAGAAGAAGTCTCTTTGGTTTCCAAACTCACAGAGAGACATGAGGAAAAAGTCTGTAGCGTTCTTTAGTACACACCTCATAACCTTAGTGTGTGAAAGATGGGTGGATGCGGGGTGTGGAGGAGTGAATGTGAACATGAGGAACTTAAGTGTAAGTATAGCCCTTGGTTGCATCCCAAATGGCACAATATCCCCTACATAGTGCACTACATTTTACCAGAGCCATATGGGCCCTGGGGGGGAAAAAATGGTGCACTATATAGTGGGTAGTATGTAATATGGGACGCACCCTATTAGCATGTATAACCCTTCTGTGGCCATCCCTGGCCCCTGTCCTGACTCACCGGCCCTGGGCAGAGGGGTTGGGACCAGCGTTTGGACCCTGCATGGCGTTGGGGCCGGGGCCTGCCTCGTGGCCCGGCTTGCGATTAACGTTGGGCAGGGGTGGTCTCATGCCCTGACCCTGTCCGGCAGGCTGCGGCATGCTGGGAGAGGTGGGGGCCATGGTGTTGGTGGTGGCACAGGGGTAGGGGCGCCCGCTGGCCCCCGGACCCAAGCCTCGCCCAGCGGGCATGGAGCCACAGGGCTGTCCGGGGCCCTGGCCATGCATGGGGCTGCTGGCGTTCATGCCCAAACTGTTGCTCATGCCAGGGCCGGGGCCGCTGTAGTTGGCACTGGGAGCCCCGCCGTAGTTCGGGGGCCTGGGGTAGTTACCTAGAGACAGAGAAATACAGTAACTCATCAGGACTGAGAATCATCAGCTTGATTCACAGACACTTCATTCTTCTATCTATGTTAACTTCTTATGGCTGCAATCCCGTTAACGGGATGATATGACAACAGCCAGTGAAAGTGCAGGGCGCCAAAATCAAACAACAGAAATCTCATAATTAAAATTCCTCAAACATACATGTATTTTATACCATTTTAAAAGTCATCTTGTTGTTAATCCCACCAAAGTGTCCGATTTCAAATAGGCTTTTCAGCGAAAGCACCACAAACTATTATGTTAGGTCACCACCAACTCACAGAAAAATTCAGCCATTTTTCCAGCCAAAGAGAGGAGTCACAAAAAGCACAAAGAGATAAAATTAATCACTAACCTTTGATGATCTTCATCAGATGACACTCATAGGACTTCATGTTACACAATACATACAGTGGGGCAAAAAAGTATTTAGTCAGCCACCAATTGTGCAAGTTCTCCCACTTAAAAAGATGAGAGAGGCCTGTAATTTTCATCATAGGTACACTTTAACTATGACAGACAAAATGAGAAAAGAAAATCCAGAAAATCACATTGTAGGATTTTTTATGAATTTATTTGCAAATTATGGTGGAAAATAAGTATTTGGTCACCTACAAACAAACAAGATTTCTGGCTCTCACAGACCTGTAACTTTTTCTTTAAGAGGCTCCTCTGTCCTCCACTCGTTACCTGTATTAATGGCACCTGTTTGAACTTGTTATCAGTATAAAAGACACCTGTCCACAACCTCAAACAGTCACACTCCAAACTCCACTATGGCCAAGACCAAAGAGCTGTCAAAGGACACCAGAAACAAAATTGTAGACCTGCACCAGGCTGGGAAGACTGAATCTGCAATAGGTAAGCAGCTTGGTTTGAAGAAATCAACTGTGGGTGCAATTATTAGGAAATGGAAGACATACAAGACCACTGATAATCTCCCTCGATCTAGGGCTCCACACAAGATCTCACCCCGTGGGGTCAAAATGATCACAAGAACGGTGAGCAAAAATCCCAGAACCACACGGGGGGACCTAGTGAATGACCTGCAGAGAGCTGGGACCAAAGTAACAAAGCCTACCATCAGTAACACACTACGCCGCCAGGGACTCAAATCCTGCAGTGCCAGACGTGTCCCCCTGCTTAAGCCAGTACATGTCCAGGCCCATCTGAAGTTTGCTAGAGAGCATTTGGATGATCCAGAAGAAGATTGGGAGAATGTCATATGGTCAGATGAAACCAAAATAGAACTTTTTGGTAAAAACTCAACTTGTCGTGTTTGGAGGACAAAGAATGCTGAGTTGCATCTAAAGAACACCATACCTACTGTGAAGCATGGGGGTGGAAACATCATGCTTTGGGGCTGTTTTTCTGCAAAGGGACCAGGACGACTGATCCGTGTAAAGGAAAGAATGAACGGGGCCATGTATCGTGAGATTTTGAGTGAAAACCTCCTTCCATCAGCAAGGGCATTGAAGATGAAACGTGGCTGGGTCTTTCAGCATGACAATGATCCTAAACACACCGCCCGGGCAACGAAGGAGTGGCTTCGTAAGAAGCATTTCAAGGTCCTGGAGTGGCCTAGCCAGTCTCCAGATATCAACCCCATAGAAAATCTTTGGAGGGAGTTGAAAGTCCGTGTTGCCCAGCAACAGCCCCAAAACATCACTGCTCTAGAGGAGATCTGCATGGAGGAATGGGCCAAAATACCAGCAACAGTGTGTGAAAACCTTGTGAAGACTTATAGAAAACGTTTGACCTCTGTCATTGCCAACAAAGGGTATATAACAAAGTATTGAGATAAACGTTTGTTATTGACCAAATACTTATTTTCCACCATAATTTGCAAATATATTCATAAAAAATCCTACAATGTGATTTTCTGGATTTTCTTTTCTCATTTTGTCTGTCATAGTTGAAGTGTACCTATGATGAAAATTACAGGCCTCTCTCATCTTTTTAAGTGGGAGAACTTGCACAATTGGTGGCTGACTAAATACTTTTTTGCCCCACTGTATATGTCTTGTTCGATTAAGTTCCATGTTCAGAAATGCCTCCAAAATATCCGGAGAAATTACAGAGAGCCACGTCAAATAACAGAAATATTCATCATAGTGGCGCAGTGGTCTAGGGCACTGCATCGCAGTGCTAACTGCGCCACCAGAGTCTCTGGGTTCGCGCCCAGGCTCTGTCGCAGCCGGCCGCGACCGGGAGGTCCGTGGGGCGACGCACAATTGGCATAGCGTCGTCCGGGTCAGGGAGGGTTTGGCCGGTAGGGATATCCTTGTCTCATCGCGCTCCAGCGACTCCTGTGGCGGGCCGGGCGCAGTGCGCGCTAACCAAGGGGGCCAGGTACACGGTGTTTCCTCCGACACATTGGTGCGGCTGGCTTCCGGGTTGGAGGCGTGCTGTGTTAAGAAGCAGTGCGGCTTGGTTGGGTTGTGCTTCGGAGGACGCATGGCTTTCAACCTTCGTCTCTCCCGAGCCCGTACGGGAGTTGTAGCGATGAGACAAGATAGTAATTACTAGCGATTGGATACCACGAACATTGGGGAGAAAATGGGATAAAAAAAAAAAAATAATAAAAAAAAGAAAAGAAAAAAAAAAGAAAAAAAGAAGAAATATTCATCATAAACTTTGATGAAAGATACATGTTTTACATAGAATTAAAGATACACTTGTTCTTAATGCAACCTCTGTGTCAGATTTCAAAAAGCTTTACGGCAAAACACAATATTCAATAATCTGAAAACAGTGTTCAGCCACAAAAGCAAGCCATACAGTTACCCGCCAAATTGTGCAGTCAACAAAACTCATAAAAAGCATTATAAATCTTCACTTACCTTTGCTGATCTTCGTCGGAATGCACTCCCAGGACTCCCACAAGAAATGTTCGTTTGGTTCGGTAATGTCCATCATTTATGTCCAAATAGTCAGGAAGCGCGTTCACTAAAAGCTGACGAAATGTCCAAAAGTTCCGTAACAGTCCGTAGAAACATGTCAAACGATGTATTGAATCAATCTTTAGAATGTTTTTAACATAAATCTTGAATAACGTTCCAACCGGAGAATTACATTGACTTCAGATGAGCGATGGAACAGAGCTCCCTCTCATGTGAACGCGCATGGTGAAAGCATGGTCAGGTCATGGCCTGACTAATTCCCCTCTCATTCGGCCCCACTTCACAGTAGAGGCATCAGACAAGGTTCTACAGACTGTTGACATCTAGTGGAAGCCGTAGGAAGTGCAAACTCATCCATATCTCGCTGTGATTTCAATAGGATCTTGGTTGAAAATCGACCAGCCTCAGAATTCCCACTTCCCGTTTTCTCAGGTTTTTGCCTGCCATATGAGTTCTGTTATACTCACAGACATAATTCAAACAGTTTTAGAAACTTCAGAGTGTTTTCTATCTAATACTAGTAATACTATGCATATATTAGCAACTATGAATGAGGAGCAGGCCGTTTACTCTGGGCACCTCTGTGCACCTTTCATCCAAGCTACTCAATACTGCCCCTGCAGCCATAAGAAGTTAAGACTTTCAAAAGCAGGGGCCCTGGTCAAAAGTAGTGCACTACATAGGGAATAGGATGCTATTTGGGATGCAAGCAATGTGATGTGAACAGAGCCTCATGTTCCTCTGTTCCACTGGACGTTCTCCACTCCAGCCAGACCGGTTACTTTCACAATCTGTTATAGTGTATTTCCCAAGAGTAGGGGAAACACACAGAGATGCTTTTGTCATGTGAGACTTCCAAAAAGACTATCTCGGCCGTGGCGTTGGAGGGAGAGCTGCCATTTTGGCTCTTCCTGGAGTTATTCTGGGTCTGCCCCTATAACGAACTCTGTTCAAAGGCAGAGAAGAGGAGGATGAGAGAAAGAGACGTAGAGAGGGAGGGGAGGTAAGGGATAGAAGAGAGAAGAACAGAAGAGGGGGATGAGAGGATAGGAGAGGGGAAATGTAGGCCTGAGTCCTGGCAGCCAGACAAACTGTTAAGCATGAAAAAGCCTGTAGTGTTGCAGTTCTTGACACACTCAAACCGATGCGCCTGGTACCTAAATCTTTGTCTTGCCCATTCACCCTCTGAATGGCGCACACACACAATCCATGTCTCAAGGCTTAAAAATCCTTCTTTAACCTGTCTCCTGCCCTTCATCTACACTGATTGAAGTGGATTTAACATGTGCCATCAATAAGGGATCATAGCGTTCACCTGGATTCACCTGGTCAGTCTATGATTTGTACACTCAGTGTATATGGAAATGATCTGGCAGCGACAGCTCCTCTGTAGAGTCATGTTATACCCAGAATCCCCCTGGGGAACAGAGGGTGTGACCAGTGATGTTTATAAACCCTGGATTGCTGATGCTATGTATTGGTCAATGAGAAGCTGTGAAACCACTGGTCGGCCATATTGGCACTCCCCAGAAGGCGCAGTCCGCCATAGGAATTAATGGAATTCTACAGT
This sequence comes from Salvelinus namaycush, assembly GCF_016432855.1. NCBI lineage: Eukaryota > Metazoa > Chordata > Actinopteri > Salmoniformes > Salmonidae > Salvelinus > Salvelinus namaycush. The sequence continues at coordinate 5,735,846 of NC_052330.1, forward strand.
ATTTCAAGGACAAAATGGCATGTATTTAAGTCGTTTTTGTTGTCGTGGGGAAAGTAACATAACTTTTTTTTATTTTTATTATAGCTCAGACATAATTTAGAAGTATGCATTAAGGTGTCTGTAATATAATACATGTTGTAAAAAGTAAATGTAGACAATAAATGCATTTCTGTATCTTCGTAAATCTTTTTTACAATGGTGGGGGAATGCCAAGATGGAGGCACAGTGGCTTCAGTCATCTATTCTAGTGTGTGTGTGTATATTCTATCTATCTATAATATTAGACACACACACAATATATATATATATATATATACATACACACACACACACACACACACACACACACACACACATATACATATTAGACAATACTATATTAGATACTACTGCACTGTTGGAGTTAGGAACACAAGCATTTCGCTACACCCGCAATAACGTCTGCTAAATATGTCTATGTGACCAATAAAATTTGATTTAATTTGATTTATACACTGAACAAAAACGTAAATGCAACATTCAACAATTTTAAAGATGTTTACTGAGTTACAGTTTTTTCACAACTGGGAAAACAGATATTCATCTGTTGGTCACAGATACCTTTTTTTTTTTTTTTTTTAAGTAGGGGCGTGGATCAGAAAACCAGTCAGTATCTGGCATGACCACCATTTGATTTATGCAGCGCGACTTCTCCTTTGCATAGAGTTTTGATCAGGCTGTTGATTGTGGCCTGTGGCATGTTGTCCCACTCCTCTTTAATGGCTGTGCGAAGTTGCTAGATATTGGAGGAAACTGGAACACACTGTCATACACGTCGATCCAGAGCATCCCAAACATGTTCAATGGGTGACATGTCTAGTGAGTATGCAGGCTATGGAATAACGGGGCCATTTTCAGCTTCCAGGAATTGTGTACAGATCTTTGTGACATGGGGCTGTGCATTATCATGCGGAAACATGAGGTGATGGCGGCGGATGAATGGCACCACAATGGGCCTCAGGATCTCGTCATGGTGTCTCTGTGCATTCAAATCGGCATCGATAAAATGTTGTGTTCATTGTCCGTAGCTTATGCCTGCCCATACCATAACCCCACCGCCACCTTGGAGCACTCTGTTCATAATGATGACGTCAGCAAACCGCTCGCCCATACGACGCCATAGTGGTCTGCGGTTGTGAGGCCGGTTGGAAGGACTGACAAATTCTCAAAAACAACATTGGAGGCGGCTTATGGTAGAGAAATTAACATTAAATTCTCTGGCAACACGTGCTGGGGACAACACAGGAATGTCTGGTGGACATTCCTGCCGTCAGCATGCCAATTGCCCGTTCCCTCAAAACTTGAGACATCTGTGGCATTGCGTTGTGTGACAGAACTGCACATTTTAGAGTGGCCTTTTGTTGTCCCCAGCACGAGTTGTGCCTGTATAATTATCAAGCTGTTTAATCAGCTTCTTGATATGCCACACCTGTCAGGTGGATGGATTATCTTGGCAAATGAGAAATGCTCACTATAACAGGGATGTCAACACATTTGAGAGAAATAAGCTTTTTTCGTGTGTATTTGCACAGTTCTGGGATCTTGTATTTCAACACTTTACATGTTGCGTTTATATTTTTGTTCACTGTATACATCTTTGGGTGTGACACGGATCAGAGACTAGGTAAACCCCCCTCCACCTCCCTGAGTGTCCACAGAAACAGTCTATGGAGTCACAAATAGAACCCTATTCCCTATGAGATGCACTACTTTTGACCAGCGCCCATAGGGATCTGTACTGCTCAGGGCTGTTGCATAGATGCTTATAGATAGTTGTGAAGGGGGCCTCTGTTTTAGTCTTTCTTTAGGGTTGAGACGTTGGAATTTAGTTATTTGAATTACTGGAGACATGCGGCGTGTCGACAACCCTTTGGTTGACTGGATGAAAGCCTGCTGTGCAGCATTCATCAAGCTACTCTTGTTGTTTCAGCTGAGGAAGAAAACCAACCCATGAACGAATGTGTGTGTGTGCGGGGTTGTGTGTACTCATCTGGAGCGGGGGCTCACACACACATTGGGTCATTATGGTAATCCATCTCATGCGTTGTGCCTTTATGATGAATGCGTGGCCGATGTGTGTGTGTTTTCATAGCTCTGGTCCTCGCCCTCACCCGCTCCAGAAGCCTGATTAATTGTCCTTGCTTGTGTGTGTGTGTGTGTGTGTGTGTGTGCCACTGCTCTGCTCTGTTGCCCTGCTAGGCCTGGAGTCTGGCTCTGAACACCACACACTAGACCTGGGTTCAAATACTATTTGAAATCTTTCAGATACTTTGAGCATTTGCTTTAACCCCACTGGAGTGCAAGGTTGGAGGGGTTTGGAGTTTTGGGACTATTTCATTTGGTTCCATTGAGCCAGGCAAGCTCAATCAAGCCCAGATAAAGTATTTGAAATGATTTCAAATAGTATTTGAACCCAGGTCTGCTGGATAGCACAGCCAGCCACACAGAAAGAGATGGAACAACTCTCCTCCATTACCCCAGCCCTGACACACACAGAGAGGGGAGGGAGAGTAGAGTATATGTAGAGAATGGAAAACTTGGAGGTTGATTGGAGATTTACTTAGCCCAGCTCTCTCCAACCCTGTAGAAACGTGTTGGAGTTGGGCCATAGGATAGTCATAGCACTGGCACCATTCCACTAGGTGGCAGGTAGCCTAGTGGTTAGAGCATTGGGCCAGTTACCGAAAGGTCACTGGTTCAAATCCCCAACATAACAACATGAAAAAAATCTGTTGATGTGCCATTGAGCAAGGCACTTAACCCTAATTGCTTCTGTAAGTCGCTCTGGATAAGAGCTAAATGTAAATATAGCCTTCTGCTTCAGGGGCGAGAGTGTGTCCCCTATCCACCCACTAACCCCAGCGGGCTGCTCTTCTCTCATACTGTTAGGAATTTGTATTGTGAATTCGTTAGTCTACTGTATGCATTGTTCTTGTCCTTTTCTTAAACACCATTTTAAATGTGTACATCACACTGCAACACATTTTTCCCAAGTGGACAATAAAGTAAGTTAAGTAAAGATTGAGTCTTTCTATAGGCCAGACTAGGGTGAAGAAACGGGCTGGACTGTCTTACTGGACACCGACATACTCATCAGTCCCTAGCACGGAGGAAGTATTACCTTGTGGGGAAGTGCCCCTAGATGCTGATCTTAGGTCTGTTTTGCATTTCCCCTACTAAATGGTTAAGGTTAGGATTGGGGGTGGGGAAGCTGATCCTAGGTCTGTTTTGCATTTCCCCTACTAAATGGTTAAGGTTAGGATTGGGGGTGGGGAAGCTGATCCTAGGTCTGTTTTGCATTTCCCCTACTAAATGGTTAAGGTTAGGATTGGGGGTGGGGAAGCTGATCCTAGGTCTGTTTTGCATTTCCCCTACTAAATGGTTAAGGTTAGGATTGGGGATGGGGAAGCTGATCCTAGGTCTGTTTTGCATTTCCCCTACTAAATGGTTAAGGTTAGGATTGGGGGTGGGGAAGCTGATCCTAGTTTTGTACCTCGGGGAAACTTCACCCTGGAGCGGAATATTACCTTGGGGGCCGTACTGGCTGGTCTGGGATCCGTACGAGGGGCCAGGGCCCCCCTGCTGCTGCTGCTGATAGGAGCCCGGGTGCATGGAGCCCCCCAGGGAGGGGCGAGGGGACACGGGGGGCCCCTGGCCCGACTGCTGGGGGCCAAACTGCTGGGGGCCTGGGGTGTTCCGCTGCATGGCAGGTGGGAACCCTGCAGGGAGGGAAAGGGAGATAATCTTAAATGCATTCAAATTGAGACCCGAACTAAAGGAAGGTTAAAATGGGGGTACTTAAAAAATAGATATTTCTAATAATCTCTCACAGACTCAATGATATGAGAACCCAATTGTCAATGTTGCAAGTCTGTTCAATTTAAGTGAACTCACTTCAATTGAATGGTAACACTTAGCCTTGTCTGTTGAAAAGCACTACTAAATGCTACAGCGAACGACCAAATAAACATTTAAATTGATCTGAATAGGGCGACAAATACCACAAGAGCTAATACATCCGCCCGGCCACCGCAGAAAAGGTCTCATCTGTTTGAAATTTTAACTTTTCATCTCGCTTGATCAAAACCACATCTAAGGGCATAGTAGTGAGAAAATCATTTGAATACAGTACCTCACTACCACTTCAAGGGATAGTTTACCCATATTACATATTGTTTCCTTACCCTGTATCAGTGTTTCCGTTAGCCGGTAATAGCCAGCTTTTCCGTTCAAAAAAATGAAAAGACGATAAATAAAATTGCTGCCGGTCAATTGTCCAGGATACATTTTTTTGCCCATTGCGAGATAATCAAATGTATTTATAAAGCCCTTCTTACATCAGCTGATGTCACAAAGTGCTGTACAGAAACCCAGCCTAAATCCCCAAACAGCAAGCAATGCAGGTGTAGAAGCATGGTGGCTAGGAAAAACTCCCTAGAAAGGCCAGAACCTAGGAAGAAACCTAGAGAGGAACCAGGCTATGAGGGGTGGCCAGTCCTCTTCTGGCTGTGCCGGGTGGAGATTATAACAGAACATGGCCAAGATGTTCAAATGTATTTTAGCCTATTAACTGATTGAAATACCAGTTGATGTAGCACGAGAAATGCTGCTACAGCTCATCAAACAGCGATTTGTTGCTGCGGGAGTGAAACATGTGCTTTAATAAGCCCAATCACTGCGCAAAAATTCTAAAGGCAATCGCATGTAAAAAAGAAAAAAAACATTGTCACAATTAAAAAGAGCTAGGCCTACAATTTTTTTTCTTCTCAACTGGTGAATTGAAGCACGCTTCCCATTCGCCATTCAAATGCATTGGCAACTAGGCAGGCTTCAGATTGTCACATTGCAATGAGCTGGAGGCAGTATGCATTTTGAAAACATATACTTAATTGTTTAAAACCTGAACGTTTTACTAACTATTTTGAGGCATGTCTTGCCTTGCTTCAAAATAGCCTAGCCAAAATCTAACCAAACGTGCAGGCAATTATTTTAGAAAGACTCCCATATGCCATTGAAACAAGTAGCCATTTTCACTCATATTCTTTTGGTTTCCAAATCAACTTTTCCCCCCCATTGTCCAGTAACCAAAGGCACAATCCTAGTCATATTAGCAACCCATGCTAGATGTTGCACATTTAGATATCCTTTCTAAATTTCAACTGATATTTTCATCTCTGTCACATGACACCCCTCACAAATGGTGTTTTCCCACTAGTTGCATTATGGAACAAACATAACACAATTAGCGTAGCCTACTGCCTTCTGCGCATTGCTGTGCTTATAACGTGAAGAAACAGTTAGTCTAACATAGGCGGCGCGTGGGTTTTACGTTTGGGGAAGCTAATTTTCAGCATAAAAATGCACCTTCATTAAAAAAAAAAAGCATTCCATGCCACCTCACATTTGTAGACCTATGTAAAGATGGTCATAATTTAGGCTAATAATATAACTCAATCAAAAAAAGACTGTTCAATGTAGTACGTAGTGGCGTCCAGTAAGCAGGCTATATCACAGGAAAATGTTGGCCTTTCTTAAACAAATTTCATGCAATTCCACTACATTTCAAATGACTGGACACATTAGCAGAATGTTTTTTCACACAAATTACAGGGTAGACTACTCTGGGCCTATGAAAAGGGGAGACAAATAAAATTGTCACCCAAAAACAAACAAAAGTGGCACTGACCCAATGACAAAGACAGTGAATAAGTACACATCATGGGGCACTCTGTTCACAACGTTGACATCAGCAAACCGCTCGCCCACATGACGCCCTATACGTGGTCTGCGGTTGTGAGGCCGGTTGGACGTACTGCCAAATTCTCTAAAATTATGTTGGAGTTCCCTTTCCCTTGCAACAGCGCAATTACTGCAATCAGCATGCCAGTTGCACGCTCCCCCAAAAACTTGAGACATCTGTGGCATTGTGTTGCGACAAAACTGCACATTTTAAAGTAGTCTTTTATTGCCCCCAGCACAAGGTGCACCTGTGTAACAATCATGCTGTTTAGTCGGCTTCTTGATATGCCATGTCAGGTGGATGGATTAGTTTAGCAAAGGAGAAATGCTCATTAACAGGGATTTAAACAAATTTGAGAGAAGTAAGGTTTTTGTGTGTATTTAATATTTCTGGGATCTTTTATTTCAGGTCATGAAACCAACACTTTACATGTTGCGTTTATATTTTTGTTCAGAGTAAATGTGATTCCTGGCATTCAGAGCTCTGTGGGTGGACACCCTAATCAGGTTGCGCAACCAATGCATATGTACCCGGTAAATGTCTTAAATGTTTGTGAATTAAAATGCTCCTGGCCAAATGTCCGGTGCCGAACTTTCCTAACGAAAACCCTGCCCTGTAATCAGTCTATGGACACGGTAAGACAGCAATTCATTTGGGTGAACTATCCCTTTAACAATTTATTCATAGTCACTACGAGGTCAAAAGGGAAAAAAAACATGACTTTCCCCTTCCCTGTGCTTCAACAGCACTCACAAAACCTATTTTAATTGACGCCCCTCCCCGAGCTTGGGCCTTGGAGTGAGTGATCATTTGTATTAATGCCACCACTGTTACAATGATCCCCTTCAGACAGTGAGAAAAAGCTTCTATCTGGCTGGTGAGGTGTTATTTTGACTACTACTCACAAATATGATTTGATTTGGGTCTTCACCACCCCCCCCAGCGCTGGACAGCCTCATTGACATGGCCTGACGTCACTGACAACCATATTGGCCGCCGCTGCTGAGAGACACAGCCACATTCTGCGTCTTAAATGGTACACTATTCTCTACATAGTGCATTACTTTTGACCAGAGCCCAAAATCATAGCACTATATAGGGAATGGGTGCCATTTGGGACACAGCCAGAGGTCTGGCCCAGTGCTGACAGCAGCCCAGTGGTTTAGAAGCATTGAAGGGAGGCTGATCTATGGCTAATCTGTTAATCTGCATCTTCAATGCTAATCTGCATTGAAGGGAGGCTGATCCTATGGGAAACACCTGCGACCGAGCAGGGGAAATTGACTCCTGGAGGGACATAGGTTCACTGGTATACATCATTAGGGAGGGACTAAAGCTTGAGGTGCCCATATTCCGTTCAAATATTTCCATCATAGGGTCAAGATTGTGTACAAGAGGGGACCTCATTTATCAAACCGTCGATGAAATGAAGTGGACGTGCCCAAAAAGCTCCCGTCTTTGACTTATCCGAGCGTATGCGACTTTGTTTCGCCGATTCCGCGGACTTCATCGTTCACACGCATGGTAAATATCCTGGAGAGAGGAGGATCGTGGTTCCCAAGGTGGTGTGATGTGCAGGAAAATCTCACCTCTCTCCTGAGACATGGGGGACTGGCTCAGGGTGGAATGGGAGCCCACATCAGACATGTTCCCAGGGGTCTGGGGGGCCATCTGGGTGCCTGGGAGAAGAGGGGAGCAAACGTCAGTGGGACACACACATCCATATCCGTCGTGTTAGTGTATTGGCCTGAAGAGCAGCAGTGTGTCTAGCAAAACGACACACTGCTGGGAGCTGTGTGCCTGGATCCCTTTAATGAGCCCTACAGTATGTGTGCGTGTGCAGCAGTTTCTGTGGCGATGGGATGCAGAGGAGATCACAAGTCCGTTGGTACCTCAGTGTGGGGGCTAATGGCTGACGGCTCTCCCAGTAGGGGTGAGAGTGTGTGTGTAGTGTGTGTAGATGACTAAATAGTCTCCCGTCGACCTCGTTATCACCACCCAGAGTAGCGAGAGAGAAAGGGTCGGGGGTATAAACTGTAACTCTGGCCACAAATAAGGACAAATCTCCCTAAACTAGTCCAGCGTCAAACGGGCAACAAGGCGCTGCACTGTGGGAGAGTAATTGTATTACAGTGACTCCGAACTGCTAACATAGTTTAGAAACTATTTTAATGACTGAGGCCTTTGTTTTGGAGCTGAGGCTAGAGCTCCTCCCCAGCTGCCTGTACGGAACCAGACTTCTCTCTTCCACTGTGACTAACTACTATAGAGTCGCTAATGCAAAAGAAGTTCTGAAAGAAGTGCCTGTAATGAGACAAAGGAGGTCTTTTTCCTCCACAGTTGTGTCAGTCATGACAACCAGAGCTGTTCCACTGTGGAGGTCTCAGAACTGCTCTCTGAAATAGAAATGGCTGAAATACTACAAATTCAGTTAGTGTATCAAGCCTGGCAAAATGGCCCTTGCTCCCTGTCTGGAGTGTGATATGTGTGTGTGTGAGATGTGGTATAGTGTTTGAAGGTTACTCCTAGAACTAGGTGCAGGGTTTCGTTCTATACCTGGGACGCTGGCGGGGGAGATTGGCCCGGAGCGTGATTGGCTGGAGCCAACGGGTGATCCCACGGGGGAGGGGGAGGGGCCGCTGCGCAGGCCGGGGAGGCGCGGGGATACGTGGGGTGAGAAAGGCGACTGGGCCGGGTTACTCTGCTCGCCCTGGCTGCTGGTGGACCCCGAAGCACTGACCGCTGAGCTGACGGCCACCTCTGTGCCCGTAGGAAGATCATCTATGGTGCCAGACAGGTCCTGGAACAGAAGAGGAGACAAGAGAGGAAGGTTAGTGTGAGGCAAACCAAGGGGAAAGCCAGGGTGGTGTTCACACACACCAAAAGGAAGAAAAGAAAAAAAACTGAGTGAGCGACTACCTGGATGAGACCAATAACAAATTAGTTTCCGGTTGCAAAACATTTTAAAAATGTGCTCCGTTATGTGCTCTACATTAACATGACCCAGGAGAAATTCTGACTTCGAGCCAGTCTGCTAATGTCAAGAACACCTTGAAATACAAATTAAGAATCTCCACCGGTAGGTAGTCAAATCTTTACCAGTTACTTGATGACTTGACATAACGTCAAACATAGACGGAGAGACATTGGAGTGTTGGAAATTTCTCTTGAAGTCCAGGAAGGCTTTACCCAATTGAGTTACCGTAAAACCAGGCAGGCGGGCGCATGGTGGAAAATATTCTCCCAGCACTGCAGTCAGGCTAGACTGTCAGTCTGTTCCAAATGGCACCCTATTCCCTACTTTATGAAAAACTAACTGGGCAGAAACAACTCAGGTATTTAGACCAATTTGGCCAAATTACACCCAAGAGAAAGCCATGCCAACGGCGTCAATGTCTTATCAGGAGTGGAGCCAAAGTCTAATAGTGCCAACGAGTTGCCCTCCAAAGTGGCATGGGACCAAGTCATTTGCCTCCCCTCCCACTCAGCTACCGATTCCTGTGGAAACTGTGCAGTCGGTGCTAGGGCTGTGGGATGCGATAGATCCCAAATTAATACAACCACTCGCATCAACAAAAAAAACTGTTAAAAGCAATGAGGCTGATGCAACAGCTCAGAACATTTAGCTTAAAATGTTGATAAACTATTAAGCTATTTCTTCACATTATAAACGCAGGAAATGTGCACACGGCAGTAGGCTATAAGCGTGACTGTTCCAAAATGCAATAAATTAGCTGGAAAACACCACTCTCAAAAGTGACCAGAAATGTGATTATGCATGTAATACTTTACTATAAAAAGGTGCTTTTTTATGGTGAAAATATTCCCCCAAACTCGACACTCACGCTCCACCTATGTATGCCAGTTAGGCTCTACACCCCTTGTAAAGCAGATTAATGTGTCCAGCATCCCGGAGTCGCCTCTTCGCTGTTGACGTTGAGACTGGTGTTTTGCGGGTACAATTTAATGAAGCTGCCAGTTGAGGACTTGTGAGGAGTTTGTTTCTCAAACTAGACACTCTAATGTACTTGCCCTCTTTCTCAGTTGTGCACTGGGGCCTCCCACTCCTCTTTCTATTCTGGTTAGAGCCAGTTTGCAGAGTAGTACACAGCACTGTACGAGATCTTCAGTTTCTTGGCAATTTCTCGCATAGAATAGCCTTCATTTTCTCAGTACAAGAATAGACTGTTTCAGAAGAAAGTTCTTTGTTTCTGGCCATTTTGAGCCTGTAATCGATCCCACAAATGCTGATGCTCCAGATACTCAACTAGTCTAAAGAAGGACAGTTTTATTGCTTCTTTAAAATCAGCAGTTTTCAGCTGTGCTAACATAATCCCAAAAGGGTTTTCTAATGATCAATTATACATTTGGATTAGCTAACACAGTGTGCCATTGGAACACAGGAGTGATGGTTGCTGATAATGGGCCTCTGTACGCCTATGTAGATATTCCATAAAAAAATCTGCCGTTTCCAGCTACAATAGTCATTTACAACATTAACAATGTCTACACTATATTTCGGATCAATTTGATGTTATTTTAATGTACAAAAAAAGTGCTTTTCTTTCAAAAACAAGGACATTTCTAAGTGACCCCAAACTTTTGAACGATAGTGTATATTTACAAAATGACCAAGTAGGTGACCTGGAAGGCAAGACGAATCAAAGTGACATATTCATGTAAGAAATGGTCTGATATCAAACTCCTGGTTCAGACCTCTAGCAGACATGGTACACAAACGCTGAATCCAATCCAATTCTCTTCTCAATAATAGATGATCAGTATCTCCCCCCTCCTTAGTCCTAAAATGACATTTGTTTTGGACCATTATCATGCACCCGTCTCAGAACAGGAGCATGGGAATAAAACACACATCTATACACTTAAATAGCGAATGGAGGACGCTTTTCCCTTGGTTCATTTTCATGCCAGGTAGGCTATACTCCTGTTGGAAAGCAAAGCAATGTACTTAATATTAGAAAAGTTGAGAAATAAATATAGTAGGCCTAGCCTACAGAAAGCTAATGGGATCCTCCTCTTTTTAATAGAGGCCATCAAAACTCAGTTCTTAAGCAATTGCATAGACTCTAGAAATGTTGCGCAACATGAGCTCATGGGCTCTCATGAAGTGTTTGATTTAATTTTCGACACATTTGCATTGATGTCAATAGTGATTATAGGAACAACAGTACTGAGTACCAGGGAGTTAGCAAGTTTGGTAGGCTACAAATGAGCAGCAGCAGCTTGGAGAAGCCTAATTACTGTGACTAAACCGTCACGTGGAATTTGACTGCGGTCATGACTTGTGACTGCCGGTGTAGTGGTAATACAGTCCCAGCTCAGAGCTGGAGTTGGCGCTTGGCGGACAGGCAGCTCTCACCTACGACCTTTCATTATGACACAATCTGAGGCCATAACAACCACTTAGAATCTATGATCAGTAACTTAACACACACACACACACACCAGTTAAGACCAACTCGGCATAAAAAAATATATCTTCTGCTATCAATCTTAGCCTACGTCAGCCAATTATACTCGAATGCACCTTACTGTGAAGCGGGATTCTTCTCCTCTCATTTGCACTCCTCTAAAAGCTCCAAATGTGTTCCAAAAGTCTTTCTACTTCACCATCACAGAAGCGGATTGCGTCAGACGCATGGGGGGGTTGGGGATTAGCCCAGAGCCCTGGTCAAAAGAACTCAGCCAAGGCCTTCTCTTCGGTATGGGTTACATATTTCCAAAAAAGCCTTTATTTCAAAGTTTGAAAGGCATTGGAGGGCCACTTAAACCTGTTTACATATTCCTCAAGACTTGTGCCGCTTGCATGATTTATGGATATAATTATTCACATTCGTTATGGGCCTCGGCTTACTAAATTGATGAATATAATTATTCAGCCTCATTGGTCTTTCGGGCTTTTACCTCCTCCCTTCCCTCATCCCCCTTTCCACTCTAGACTCTGCAGTGAAATAGGGGAAGGATAAAGAAATGAATGTGGGTTCTCATTGGGGCAGAGAGAGTGAGAGAGATGGGCACAGCAGTAGCGCCCACATGCAGTCAGCTCCTCTCAGTTCACTCTTTCCATGCAGCGTTACCTTCGAGTTTGGGCAGCAGCCATGTAAAAGAAAACACCAACAACAGAGAACCATTAAATTTGCTACAGAAACGCTTACAACTCAACTTTAAAGGAGCTAAGTACACTTGTACCACAGTGTAGAGGGAGAGGAAGTTGCCATTTTGTTTAGCTGCTGAAAATCTGTTTCTTGCTGATTTCCCAGCACTCAGAATGGCTCAGCCTGAGTGTGTGTGTGTGTGTGTGTGTGTGCTTGTGATTCACCACAGGCAGCAGTGTGGGGGAGTAAGTACATCCAGAACATTACTGTCCTCGCTACTCATACCCTGGCTATGTGGACACGCCGCACCAGGACCAAGGACTTATAATCAAAGACAAGCCTTCCCAAATGGCAGCCTATTCCTTAATAAATAGTGCCCTACTTTTGACCAGAGCCCTATGGACCCTGGTCAAAAGTAGTGCACTATAAAAAGGTATTAGGGTGCCATTTGGGACAGACTAGATGAAACCAGGGATGTAAACTAGCTATGACCATGAACACATTCACCAGAGCAGCCGCCATTTTCTTATTTTTCATCCCCCAGCCTTTTGATTCTGTCCATACAGCTTGATGAAAGAAAAGAGTTTGCCTTTGAAAAATATGCAATTGAGAAAATACTGAAAGCCAAGGAAGGCCAGGGGGACTGCCTGGGCCTCGCCTAGATCTCTCCCCTATCAAAATTGTCCCTGATTGGGCCTCCTGAGAAGCAGTAGGAGGCAGCAGCGGTGGTGGAGGTAGCCCTGAGCAGAAAACGGTGGTGTGTACGCACACAGAGACATTCACAAGACTGATGAGGGGAATCAGACTCTCCCCTACTGTGAAATCTGACAATCTGAAAGGAGCGCTGGCGTATTAGGTTTGATAAGCGCTCTCTGGAGGCTGTGTGTGTGTGTGTGTGTGTCTGGAGACGGTGGGAACGTGCCTCTGTGCGGCGTGATGGATGGGGGATTAGACAGACAGCCTCTAGAGGGGAGGGCACGCACACACAGACAGACACACACACACACACACACACACACACACACACACACTCTCTCTCTGGGATGAGGAAGAGGCACAGCCATGCCATGTTCAAAAGAGGACTGACTGGCTATTCTTCTGAGGATAACTTTAGATGAGATCAGAAGAAACAGCAAACTCAAGCACTGCTGCAGAATGGTAATGTGAACAAGAGCGAGCTTTTGTGTGTTTTAGTGTATGTGATGTGAACCGATGACAGAGAGAAAGAGAGAGGATGAGGTTCTTCTTCAGTCTTCAGCACGCTGAAAAAACAGTTCATATGCACACTGACTGCACCTTCCAAAGCATATTCCATAAGCACTGCCTTAGCAATACCATAATAAAAAAGGATCAATTGAGAGGGGGCTGATATAGAACCTTGTGGTACGCCTTATCTTTCTCCCCTCTCATCCTGTCTGCTATTTAGCCCAAGGGTTAGTGTGATGAGTGAGTCACTCTCCTTCCCGCCATCACAACACAAAAAACGCACGCACGTACACCCCCCCGGGGAAAACTCTCACATTCATCCCCAATTAAATATTGACAGCCAACAGAGGCTTTTTGTGGTGTCATCGTTTTGTGGTGTCACCGTTTCAGACGGCGCCCATCACCGTGGCTCTGGATGCCCCGGTCTCTGTGGAGATATTGCGGGCAGGCTAGAGCCAATCGGCTCCGGGCCTGAATTAGCCAACCACCAATGAGGAATGGGGATGGTGTCATAAGGAGAAGAGAAGAGAGGCTTGGGGGAAGGAATAGTTGCTAGCAATAGAATGAAACGAACCCATCCCAAGGAGTTCTCTCGGAGGAATTGAGGAGAGGCATCAGCATTTGCAATCATGAGTAGCAGTCAGACGACAAACATGCAGGGCTGTGCTGGGAAATAATTGAGACTTAATGATAGCGTTTAAGAAATAGTGGGGAACGGGGACAGCAGCAATCTCACTGATTTCTCTAAGGGTGCCTGTGTGTGATTGAGGCTGGGCGCGTGTGTAAAAACCAAATATAGCTGAGCAGTACAATTAAAACAATATATTCCTCATTTGGCTTGAATAGAGGTGCGGGAAATGTTTGAGGGAGAAGGGAGTTTGTGTAGAATAGATTTACCAATACGATCTGGAACAAAGGAAGAAAGCGAGGAACACAAAAATAAAAACACGCTGGCGAATTTGAAACCTGTCCAAGACTTTCATTATCTTTGATGGTGTAGATGAAAAAAAGCACAATTTAGTCAGCATAATTGCCTTCTCCCTTCGCTCTCTCTTCCTCCTGCTAATCAATGCGTGAGGGAGGGACAAGACAGAGAGCGAGAGAGAATGAGAGCGAGAGAGATGGAGGGAGCAGCAGACGTCACCACTGGCTGCCTGATCCTGATCCCGCCACCCCTCCTGCTCTGCCACGGCAGTTGGCACGGAGCCAGCTGACGCCTTTGTCTGCCACCGTGGTAACCGGCAGTGGCAATGGTTAGTGCCAGTCTGGTGATGGACAGGCAGGTGCAATGACTGCCCATATTCTAGTCTGCGTCCCAAATGGCACCCTATTCCCGATTCAGTGCCCCACTTTTGACCAAGGCACTATATCGGGATTAGGCTATTTCGGGCACTATATAGGGAAAAGGACGCCATTTGGGACGCATCCCTAGTCCCCATCATGGCCCATTCCTCCGTTTATCAAAAGGTCTAGACGGAATATGCCACACACAGAACCTATAAATCTGCCACCCCACACACCCAGCCACTATAGGAGGATGAAAAGACGAGCCCGTGTGACTGTATTCTAGTGATACTCCTCTAGCAGGACCAACCCAACAGGTCCACATTGTTCCTGACTACTGGAAACCAAGCATGTATGTTGACTTCATGTTCGATCATTTTGCCCATGGACACATTTCTGTTTGCAGCCCATGGCCGTATTCATTAGACACTGTAAGGAAGAAAACCAACAAACTGGGTGGGACTACCTGAACTTGAAACTTGTTGCAAAACATTTTGCTATCGTGTACACTATTGAATACAACCCATGTTGTGAAATGGACTGGATGTTTAATTTGACCCAGAGCTGGAATCTCCCTAGACACCTTTTGTTCTTGGTTTATTCTCATGGTGACGCAGTACGGTGAGGAAAAAGGGCTAGAGAAAGAGTGAGAGAGAATGGGAGAGAGAGTGAGAGAGAAGAGGGGGTTGAGGGCACACTCCACCTCAAGAGCATCACTTCTGCTCTGAATGAAAGAGGCTTTGCTTTGAAATGGAAACTACTGGCTCAGCAGATGCTTTGAGAGATGAGATTGGTAGAAAGATGAGACAGAGAGAGAGAGAGAGAGACGGGCAGAAAGATGAGAAAAGAAAGAGAGGGTGGGGGGTTGGATAGACTGCAGGTAGAACAGAGAGTAGCTGGTTTGAGAACACACTTCTCATCCTAGGTTTTAGAGAGAGCGTGTGAGAGTGAGAACGTGTGCTAGACGACAGATAAAGCTGACGGTGGAACACACAGCCTGCATCCCAAACGGCACCCTATTCCCAACATAGTGCACTAGTACCGTCATTGTGTAGGCCGTCATTGTAAATACGATTTTGTTCTTAACTGACTTGCCTAGTTAAATAAACGTTAATTTTTTTTAAATAAAAACCTATAGGCTCTGGTCAAAAGTAGTGCACTATACAGGAAATAGGGTGTGTCTGTGACCCGCTAATCTGACCTCTGGTAAAACAAAACAAAAACACATGTTAATCTTCACTTTCCAGTGCAATGGCATGGGCCCTCTGTAGAGAGTCGTCTCACCCCATGGCAACATCTCATTGGCAGACTCACCTGTCTGTCAAGAGTCCGGAAGGGGACAGTCTTAAAAATTCTGGGGATACGGTGTGTAAACGGAGGTAGATTCTCCCCCCACACGCAATTTATACTGGCGCGAATGCGATCAATGTTCACCCTCGTCAGACTGCTCTAAACTCTAATTCACATAAGCGAGGGTACTTAGTTGTCCCGCATCTCCCCGATATAAATAACCATTTAGGAGACTTGGGATGGGAGGGTTACTTTTACTGAGAAATATAAGTTGGCTAACTGGGCTATCTGCATTGTGTCCCGCCACCCACCACCCGCCAACCCCTCTTTTACGCTACTGCTACTCTCTGTTCATCATATATGCATAGTCACTTTAACCATATCTACATGTACATACTACGTCAATCAGCCCGACTAACCGGTGTCTGTATGTAGCCTTGCAACTGTATATAGCCTCGCTACTGTTATTTTTCATTGTCTTTTTACTGTTGTTTCTATTTCTTTACTTACCTATTGTTCACCTAATACCTTTTTTGCACTATTGGTTAGAGCCTGTAAGTAAGCATTTCACTGTAAGGTCTACCTACACCTGTTGTATTCGGCGCACGTGACAAACTTTGATTTGATACCAAATTTAAAGCTGTGTCATTGATCATTTCAGTATATGTCTATACAGCTTAAACCAAGCCATGCCTCTAAGGCTAAATAATGGGTAGAAATACTGCTTCAATCCTGTAGTAGTCTGTGCACAACCTTACCTCCAACAACTAATGTTTCATCTCACAATGCAGTCTACGATCTAACAGCACAGCACATTGAGTGCTAATGATATAAAGATCAAGAAATGGTGGGGAGGGAGTCTTTCCCTCTAATTCTTCACGTACGCACACAGCGGGTAAAAACAGACAGGCCCTGTGCTGCTTTTCCACCTCAGCGCTGTGGCGGGCTTGATGAGCTGTCGCTGAACGGAGCTTGGCTCCCTGTAGAAGCTCACAGAAGAGAGGAGAGCAGAGCAAAGAGAGGAGAGGAAAGAAGGAGAGCAGAGCGCTGAGGAAAGCAGTATAGAGGAGAGGAACACTGCACTCCCATCCTCTCTCCCCCATCTGCCCCTGGGACCCAGGCCAACCAATGGCAGCGCGGCAGCCCATCCCCCACCCCCTGCCAACTGCTCAGCCAACCAGCTCCCAGCTCTGCCTGCCTCGGCAGCACACACCCCCACCTCTCTCTCTGCCTGCTTTAGTCTTCCTTCCTCCTCCCTCTCTCTCGTTTTCCTCTCGCTCATTTTCCGTCCCCCTTGTGCGCATTCTAATTATGGGGAGTGAGCCGCAGCGCACGAAGGAGAGAGAGAAGAATCAAAGGAGCTACGGAGAGAAAGGAGAGGAGAAATGAGAGCGAGAGGATAGATTCTAGGGCTCAAGAGAAACACTCTCCTTTCAGCCTGCAAGTAAATTAGAATGCAGTGTGTGTGTGTGTGTGCGTGTGTGTGTAGGGAAACACACACACACTGCATTCTAATTTACACCCTGCATTCCCACACTTCCCTTCACTCCCCCAAATACCATAGCCCCACTATCAAAGCACGGGCACAGGGGAGAGGACGGGAGCCCAGACATTGAAAGAGGAGAGAAAAAAATTCAGAAGGTGGAAAAGAGAAAAAAAGAAGGGAGAAAATGAATGTGAGTGTATGTGTAAAGGGGAATGGAAACAGCAGAAAGAACAAAAATCATTGAGGAACGGGAAAGAGGGAGGGGGAGGCTGGTTGTTTCAGAGGGGGAGGCTGGTTGTTTCAGAGGGGGAGGCTGGTTGTTTCAGAGGGGGAGGCTGGTTGTTTCAGAGGGGGAGGCTGGTTGTTTCAGAGGGGGAGGCTGGTTGTTTCAGAGAGCAGGATGTAGCTAATGAACAGCAGACGAAGACAGAGCAGAGAGACGAAGGAAATCACAGAATGCAGGCTTTTTGCGTTCTCTTCCTGCTCTACTCTGCTATAATCTTTCAAACTCTGCAGCCTCCCCCTTGCCTTGCTGGTTTATTTATTGCGGTGCATTTTTCTGCCTCTGAAACGAGTTCTGGGCTCAAAGCCCCCACTAGACCTTTTAATCATCTTATGCCTCATATTCTCTGTTGGTTCTCGCTCTCGCTCCTCTCCAACTCACTCTTTGAGCTGCACTCGCTCCTATTCTCCCACAAGTAAACATTAGTCAGTTCTATTGTTTTGTAATACAAATATTTCTCTTTCCTTAACCTACCGTTTTCACAAAATGGGCTCTGGATAGAGAAAGATAACAGCGTGGGCAAATAAAAACACACCAAGAGGCACTGCCTGTCTCTGTGTGTGTGTGTGTGTGTGTGTGTGTGTGTGTGTGTGTGTGTGTGTCGCATTTCCATCTACGTGGGCTGGTACCCGTGTCTCACTGGGCCATGGCTCCAGAGGTCCTGCTCGAACTTGGAGCCAAGGAAAAGTCCTGGGTACTTTTCAGCTGGCACTTACATAACGACTTCACAAAGCAACCGTCTTCATGATGCAGCGGTTGTTGATTCCGTTCGCCCCAAGTCTTTAGTGTCACACTCCTGATGGAAACACGATTACACTAGAGCTTACATGAACATAAAACACTGACGACACCCTAGTGTGGGGCTAAGCCCCCCCCCCAAAAAGTACCAACCTACACAAATCTGGGGCTCCTAAAGCCTTTTGTAGCTCCTGATTGGCTCTGCTGCTAGAATCTGGTGATGGTGCTAGTGAATATTGTGGCAACCACTATTTCACACACACAGTGGATTCCATAATTTGTCTCTCAGTGTACTAGTAACACAACTGATCTGGTGTTATTGTAGATGCTCTTCCCGATAAGGGATTCCTTTGAATTTCACAGTTAACCCAGTGGCCGTGTCCGACTACCCATACTAGCGTACTACATGCTTAAAACGGCATACTATGTACTAATCATCGCATACTATTTAACATGTACCGTTTAGTGAAAAAGCGTAAAGCATGTCACGGCCGCAACACAGTAGCGGCTCCTGACTGGCTGAGTAAGTGGGGCGGGGCCGAGTGCGGGTGGATTTTCCCCAAATTCAACAGACATGCGTTGCATTAACCAGCCTGATAACAGCTCATTTCCAATTCAATGAACGTCTTTCAACTCTGAACAGAGGAGGAATGGAGTTATAGGCTTACTCAGGCTGGTTATAGGCAGACTATCACATTCAACCTAAACCGGAGCCCATCTATCCTATTTATGAAGGACTGAAGACAGAAACAGATCATTTCGTTCCATTTCCATATACAATATTTATGGTACCAGTCAAACATTTGGACACACCTACTCATTCAAGTGGTTGTCTTGATTTTTTACTATGTTATACATTGTAGAAGAATAGTGAAGACATCAAAACTATGAAATAACACATACGGAATCATGTAGTAACCAAAAAAGGGTTAAATCAAAATATATTTGAGATTTGAGAATCTTTAAAAGTAGCCAGCCCTTGATGACAGCTTGCACACGATTGGCATTCTCTCAACCAGCTTCATGAGGTACAAAAATAAAATCGAATCAAATTTTATTTGTCACATACACATGGTTAGCATATGTTAATGCGAGTGTAGCGAAATGCTTGTGCTTCTAGTTCCGACAATGCAGTAATAAGGTAGTCACCTGGAATGCATTTCAATTAACAGGTGTGCCTTGTTGAAAGTTAAGATGGAAAGAAATTCCACAAATTAACTTCTTTGGGATAGGGGGGGCGCTGTTTTCACTTTGGGAAAAAATCGTGCCCAATTTAAACGGCCTCGTACTCTATTCTAGATCGTACAATATGCATATTATTATTACTATTGGATAGAAAACACTCTCAAGTTTCTAAAACCGTTTGAATTATATCTGTGAGTAAAACAGAACTCATTTTGCAGCAAACTTCCTGTTAGGAAGTGAAAAATCTGAAATCGAGGCTCTGTTCCAGGGCCTTCCTATTCATTTGCTTGAAATCTATGGATATACATGCACTTCATACGCCTTCCACTAGATGTCAAGAGGCAGTGAGAGGTGGAATGGGGTGTCTAGCTTGATCTGAGGTCGAATAAGAGCTCTTGGAATGACGTGACCACTATTTCCTTTGTTCAGCAAGGCGCGGGAAGGAACCCTGGATTGCCTTCTGAAAAGCTTTCGTTATAGACGGCTAATATCTCCGGCTTTGATTTTATTTGATACATGTGATAATATCATCGTAAAGTATGTTTTTTCAATATAGTTTCATCAGATTATTGAAAGTTTATCGGGAGTTTTGGCTTTTTCCGTTCTCTGCGTTTGGTGATGATGGACAGCTTCGCGCCACTTGGCTAGCTTTGGTTGCTAATTCGACAGGAGAAAAGGACATTCTAAAACCAAACAACGATTGTTCTGGACAAAGGACCCCTTGTACAAGATTCTGATGGAAGCTCAGCAAAAATAGGAACCATTTATGATGTTATTTCGTATTTCTGTGGAAAATGTTTAGTACTATTTTCCGCCCTCATTGCAGGCGCTGTCTCGCTATAACGTAAGCTGTATGTCGTACTAAAGTTATTTTTAGAATTCTAACACGGCGAGTGCATTAAGAACTAGTGTATCTTTCATTTGCTGTACAACATGTATTTTTTAGTAAAGTTTATGATGAGTTATTTGGTCAGATTAGGTGAGTGTCAGAAATATATCCGGAGATTCTGGGAAAAAGTTGCTACGTTTTCACAATGTATAACCACGGATTTCAGCTCTAAATATGCACATTTTCGAACAAAACATAAGTGTATTGTATAACCTGATGTTATAGGACTGTCATCTGATGAAGTTTGTCAAGGTTAGTGAAAATTATATATCTTTTGCTGTTTTTTTGCGATTGCTAACTTTTGCTGCTGATAAATGGGTTGTGTTTTTGGCTATTGTGGTAAGCTAATATAATGCTATATTGTGTTTTCGCTGTAAAACACTTAAAAAATCTGAAATATTGGCTGGATTCACAAGATGTTTCTTTCATTTGCTGTACACCATGTATTTTTCATAAATGTTTTATGATGAGTATTTAGGTATTTCACGTTGGTCTCTGTAATTGTTCTAGCTGCTTTGGTGCTATTTGTGATTGTAGCTGCAATGTAAAACTATGATTTATACCTGAAATATGCACATTTTTCAAACAAAACATAGATTTATTGTATAACATGTTATAATACTGTCATCTGATGAAGTTGTTTCTTGGTTAGTGACTAATTCTATCTCTATTTGGGGGTTTTGTGCAAGCTACCTGTGCTGTGAAAGAAATGTCTGTGCTTTTTTGTATTTGGTGGTGAGCTAACATAAATATACGTGGTGTTTTCGCTGTAAAACATTTTAAAAATCGGACATGTTGGCCGGATTCACAAGATGTTTATCTTTCATTTGCTGTATTGGACTTGTTAATGTGTGAAAGTTAAATATTTCTAAAAAATATTTTTTGAATTACGCGCGCTGCCTTTTCAGTGGAATGTGGGGGGGGTTCCGCGGGGCTAGACAGGTTAATGTATTTGAGCTAATCAGTTGTGTTCAAGTAACAGACATCCCAACATCAACTGTTCAGAGGAGACTGCATGAATCAGGCCTTCATTGTCAAATTGCTGCAAAGAAAACACTACTAAAAGGTCACCAATAATAAGAAGAGACTTGCTTGGGCCAAGAAACACGAGCAATGGACATTAGACCGGTGGAAATCTGTCCTTTGGTCTGATGAGTCCAAATTTGAGATTGTTGATTCCATCCGCTGTGTCTTCGTGAGACAGAGTAGGTGAACGGATGATCTCAGCATGTGTGGTTCCCACCGTGAAGCATGGAGGTGGAGAGATGATGCTTTGCTGGTGACACTGTCAGTGATTTATTTTGAATTCAATGCACACTTAACCAGCATGGATACCACAGCATTCTGCAGCAATACGGTTTGCGCTTAATGGGACTATCATTTGTTTTTCAACAGGACAATGACCCAACACACCTCCAGGCTGTGTAAGGGCTATTTGACCAAGAAGGAGAGTGATGGATTGCTGCATCAGATGACCTGGCCTCCACAATCACCCGACCTCAACACAATTGATATGGTTAGGGATGAGTTGGACTGCAGAGTGAAGGAAAAGCAGCCAACAAGTGTTCAGCATATATGGGAAGTCCTTCAATACTGTTGGAAAAGTGATCTAGGTGAAGCTGGTTGCAAGAATGCAAAGCTGTCATCAAGGCAAAGGGTGGCTACTTTGTTTAACACTTTTTTGGTTACTACATGATTCCATATGTGGTATTTTATAGTTTATGTCTTCATTATTATTCTACAATGTAAAAAAATATAAAAAAATAAAGAAAAACCCTTGAATGAGTAGGTGTCCAAACATTTGACTGGTACTGTATATCAATTAAACACCAACACTTTTCAAACTACTTGGCCTACAATTAAACACCACAGCAAAAGCTTCGCTATTCGTCATATTACCAATTAAGTAGCCTAGTTTCGTTGTTTGGCTACTTGAAGAGAACTAGGGCCTATAACGCACAGCCCACCTCGGCATTGTGGAAAAGTGTGCATCGATTTCTACTAGAAGAAGAGCCGAAATGAGCAGGACATCCTGGCATTTAAACCATACTCAAGTTCTCGCATACTGAGAACGCATCATGTGTGATTGGGTCGTTTCCCGTTATTCGTTGATTTCGGTAGCACACCCCATATCTAAATTGATCAGCTGTTGTCAAAGCCGAAAAGAGTATGACATCGGGGCAATGGAAC
The DNA here is from genome assembly GCF_016432855.1 of Salvelinus namaycush. NCBI lineage: Eukaryota > Metazoa > Chordata > Actinopteri > Salmoniformes > Salmonidae > Salvelinus > Salvelinus namaycush. The sequence continues at coordinate 5,758,292 of NC_052330.1, forward strand.
TACACTGGATTTTCTAAATGTCGCATACTATTAAAAAAGAAAATGCGCATACTCAAACGGCCTATTTTAGGACGCAAGTATGGGTATTCTGACAACGCTGGTGTTCAGGGTGTCATTCCTTATTTAGGCACCAGCATCGCCATCAGCCCCTGGTGCAGAGGAAGTATTATCTGTGTGCCTTGAGTGTGTTTGATTGGAATGTGTACACTTGCGAGTAGTGTAATTAATAGCCGGCCGTGTTGGATCATCCCCGTAATAAAGGGAATTTGAAATATACCCCCCCCCCCCCCCACTCGTATTTATTTAAAATCAGCCAGTCTTTTTAAATAAAATAATAAAATAATACAAATAAAATAAACGTGGTCAGCCTCCTGGAGGTAAATGGGCCTCTCTTTTATTCGTGGTCTTTTCTTAGGCCTTAACGAAGGATGAGTCCCAAATGGCACCCTATTCCCTATATAGTGCATTACCTTGGATCAGAGCCCTATGGGCCTTGTTAAAATATAGTGCACTTAAAAAGGGAATAGGGTGCTATTTGGGATGCAGCCCAGGCCTCAGAGGTTTAAGGACGGGGAGGCAGCAAAAGGAACCCTGTTGTTGCTGTGTGGTTGTGATGTCTGCTCTGCGTGGTTACAGACACATGCTAATGGAGCTAGCGCTAGAAACCAAAGCCAGGCTCACTAAGCCTCTCTCCTGCTGAGATACACACTAATACCTCATGCAGACTCCCAACTACCTGCCACATAGGTTTCACTCATTATTTACACTGATTGATGCGTGTGTAGCTGGTCCCCATAAGGAAAATTGCTATTTTAGGGGGGGGGGGGGGGGGGGGGGGGGGGGGGTTGGGGTTAAGGTTCAGGGGTTAGGGAAAATAGGATTTTGAATGGGAATCAATTGTTTGGTCCCCACGAGGATAGTAAAACAAACGTATGTGTATGTGTGTGTGTGTGTGTGTGTGTGTGTGTGTCAGAGAAAGATGGCTAATGATGTATGTCCTTATTTTCCTAGACCCTCTTACGCTTTCAGGACACACACACACACACACACACGATTCCCCTTAGACAGTATAGACTTTGTCCCACTATGTTTAAAATAGCTAGGACAAAGGCCTACTGGACAACACAGAGTCGCAAGAACAAGGCTACCCCTTTAATACAGAAACATACTTTCTCCACCAGCTCAAACAAATCTACATTTACTGGCAAAAGTCCCTCTCGTCACCACTATTTAACCAGACAAGTGGTGCATCTCTGACAGAAGTGGTACATCTGACAAGTGGTGCATCTCTGATCACCAATAATAATAAATACTGAACAAAAATATAAACGCAACATGTAAAGTGTTTGTCCCATGTTTCATGAGCTGAAATAAAAGATCCCAGAAATGTCTTAAACGCACAAAAAGCATATTTCTGTTTACATCCCCGTTAGTGAGCATTTCTCCCTTGCCAAGATAATCCATCCACCTGACAGGGGTGGCATATCAAGAAGCTGATTAAACAGCATGATCATTACACAGGTGCTGGGGACAATAAAAGGCCACTAAAATGTGCAGATTTGTCACACAACACACAGATGTCTCAAGTTTTGAGGGAGTGTGCATTTGGCATGCTGACCGCAGGAATGTCCACCAGAGCTGTTGCCAGAGAATTGATTGGCTGGGCCTGGCTCCCCAGTGGGTGGGCCTATGCTCTCCCAGGCCCACCCATGGCTGTGACCCTGCCCAGTCATGTGAAATCCATAGATTAGGGCCTAATGAATTTATTTCAATTGACAAATTTCCTTATATCAACTGTAACTCCGTAAAATTGTTGAAATTGTTGCGTTTACATTTTTGTTCAGTAACAGTTCCTTAATTCCTTAAGCCGTTTAAATGTGGCACGGTTGGATGTGGGGTGATGTAGTGAATAACGCGTGGGCCACTTGGCTCAAGGGTGTGACAGTAAGAGCCTTTGCTCCATTTCTCTCTCACAGACAGACACACCACACAGTTTGAGTGTCTGCTCCGGCAGAATGAGAGAGCAATAGTCATTAGTGGATGTGATATGCGGGCAAAGATATGCATGCCCTGTCATGTCGGTGGGCTGCCTCTCCTCTGCCTCTCTCATGCTGCTTTCTGACAAATAAGGGCAGTGTGGACAGGACCCCACATGTACCTCTAACACACACAGTGTATGACAGTAATCCCCCCTTGTGGGTGACTGTCTGCCTCCTGCCCTTCCATCAGCAGGGCTCTATGTCCCGTGGGGCGCTTGTCATCCTGTGTGTGTGTGTGCGCGGTGTGATGTGCGATGTGTCAAAACGACAGAGGGATCACCTACAGGGGGGGGGGGGGGGGGGGGGGGGGGACGACGACGTACCTCATATTCAGACAGAACTGGCAGATTTCCCCCCGCTGAACAGACACGTGTCAAACAGAGCCCGTGTCCTAAATGGCTCCCAATTCCCTTTATAGTGCATAACTTTTTTTTTTTACCAGGGCCCAGTAGTGCAGTTTGTCTGGGCTCCATAGGGAACACCTGGCTGACTGAGAAGAGAGGACAGTGTTAGGATAGGCGCCCATGGCTACTCATATACCTCAGCTTTAGAATGGAACTGGAACGGCTGTGAGCAGTATCAGTGATAAAAGCTCATTTCACAGCCATCGCTGCTCTGGGAGGGGCAGGGCTGTAAAAGTCTATGGGAGGAGACTGAGGAGATAAAGGAACAACGCAGTGCACACAAAAATCGGCTGTTTACAGGGCGGCGTTGGTGATTCTGGAGAAATTAAGCCGTATGGGAGAAATCAGGGCCGATGCGAGCTGGACAGGGCTCAGCATTAACGCTTGTTCTTCTTGCCTGGGGCAAGTAAAAATACATGTCGGACCAGCAGGTTTTAAGTTGCCTGAATGGACAAGTACAAAATATCACACCCCCCCCAAAAAAATCACAATAACAAACTAGGCTACTACGACCAGAATTGGATCAAAAGTGTTCTCCGGATGCAATGTGTTGCACACTGTCATCCCAATCTCTGCAGATCGCATCGGAGCAGAATTATTGCAGGCCCGCATTGACAGGCACGAGCGGTTTTTCAATCATGCAGTCGCAAGATGCATTTTGAGATCAAAACGAGGCTACAGCAAACATTTGTTGGTATTAATTACCAGTTAGTATGTTATTTGCCCAGTTAGTTAATCCTGGAAAAGTCATGGTGTGTGCATTACCTGTGTGTGTTACCAGTTACCAGTGTTACCAATTATTCATCCCCCGTGGCATTTTTCCTATTTTGTTGCATTACAACCTGTAATTTAAATAGATTTTGTATTTGGATGTAATGTAATGGACATACACAAAATTGTTTAAATTGGTGAAGTGAAATGAAGAAAAAAAACATCTAAAAATGTCTAAAAGTGGTGCGTGTATATGTATTCACCCCATTTTCTATGAAGTCCCTAAACAAGATCTGGTGCAACCAATTACCTTCAGAAGTAACATAAGTAGTTAACTAAAGTCCACCTGTTTGCAATCTAAGTGTCAAATGATCTGTCACATGATCTCAGTATATATACACCTGTTCTGAAAGGCCCAAGAGTCTGCAACACCACCAAGCAAGCGACACCATGAAGACCAAGGAGCTATCCAAACAGGTCAGGGACAAAGTTGAGGAGAAGCACAGATCAGTGTTGGGTTATAAAAAAATATCCAAAACTTTTAACATCCCACGGAGCACTATTAAATCCATTATTAAAAAATGGAAAGAATATGGCAATACAACAAACCTGCCAAGAGAGGGCCACCCGCCAAAACTCACAGACCAGGCAAGGATGGCATTAATCAGAGAGGCAACAAAGAGACTGAAGGAGCTGCAAAGCTCCATATCTGTCCATAGAACCACTTTAAGCCATATACTCCACACAGAGCTGGGCTTTACGGAAGAGTGTCCAGAAAAAAGCCATTGCTTAAAGAAAAAAAATAAGCAAACACATTTGGTGTTCGACAAAAGGCATGTGGGAGTCTCCCCAAACATATGGAAGAAGGTACTCTGGTCAGATGAGACTAAAATTGAGCTTTTTGACCACCAAGAAAAACGCTATTTCTGGTACAAACCCAACACCTCTCATCACACAGAGAACACCATGAAAACATGTTTTCATCGGCAGGGACTGAGAAACTGGTCAGAATTGAAGGAATGATGGATGGCACTAAATACAGGGAAATTCTTGAGGGGAAACCTGTTTCAGTCTTCCAGAGATTTGAAGACTGGGACAGAGGTTCACCTTCCAGCAGGACAATGACCCTAAGCATACTGCTAAAGCAACACTCGAGTGGTTTCAGGGGAACCATTTAAATGTCTTGGAATGGCATAGTCAAAGCCCAAACCTCAATCCAATTGAGAATCTGTGGTATGACTTAAAGATTGCTGTACACCAGCGGAACCCATCCAACTTGAAGGAGCTGGAGCAGTTTTGCCTTGAAGAATGGGCAAAAATTCCAGTGGCTAGACGTGCCAAGCTTATAGAGACATACCCCAAGAGACTTGCAGCTGTAATTGTTGCAAAAGGTGGCTCTACAAAGTATTGACTTTGGGGGGGTGAATAGTTATGCCCGCTCAAGTTCTGTTTTTTTGTTTTATTTCTTGTTTGTTTCACACAAAAAAATATTTTGCAACTTCAAAGTGGTAGGCATGTTGTGTAAATCAAATGATACAACCCCCCCCAAAATCTATTTAAATTCTAAGTTGTAAGGCAACAAAATAGGAAAAATGTCAAGGGGGGTGAATATTTTCGCAAGCCACTGTAATCCTGGCAGTTACAAAATGTTCTTAGAATAGCCTAATTGACAAGTAACTCCTATGCTGTCAAGATCTCCCCTGAACACTGCATATTTTAACCATATGTTAACCCTTATGAGTCAACCTGCGCATCACTAGTGTACAGGGTTCACAAAAGCCAAGGCTAAGAGTGTTTACTGTAGGAGCCGTAGAACAGAACACACGAGGGAGAGAGGAGAAACACAAACCGTGTAGGATACAGGGTGTACAAGGGCAACACATCAGCAGAAACTCCTAGTATGGATGTAGGAGTGTGTGCTTATGAAAGAGTGATCGAGAGACAGAACGAGAGAGAACGAGAGAGAGCAAGGGTTGATGAGACAAGAGGAGCAGAAACACATTAGTGGAAACCAAGGCTGTTCTCAGGGCAGGCAGACCTGGTTGTAAGCTAGATATGTTTGAGTCGTGTTGGGGACAATTTTAGCTAACCCGAACCCCTTTCCTAACCTGCCACGTTAATTCCCCTAACCTGCTAAAGTCACTTCTGCTAGTCAAAACCCGACAGGCCTCCCCTGAGAGCAGTCTGAGTATCCACTAATGCAATACAGCATTAGAGGGCTGAATGCGTCACCATTTCCATCCCAGCACCCCACCACTGTTCTCTTCCGTACTCAGACTCGTCAGTAGTTTCCCCTCATCGCCACTGATCTCCATCTGGGCCAGGTGCATCCCAAATGGCACCCTATTCCCTATATATTGCACTACTTTTGACCAGGGCCCATAGGGACTATATTAGGGAACAGGAGGCCATTTGGAACAACGATGGAGTACAGCGCGAACTCCCAATGCCTCTCATAAAGTAGATGAGAAATAATGTTTCTTTCCCCTAATGGATCTGATGATCACTCCAGGCGAGCTTACAGTTAAGGATGACTAATCAATCTCCCATCTTAAGCTGACTTCGGAGAAATAGATGAAAGGGATAGAAGAGGCCTTTGAAGGCCCGTGATGAGAGATCAGCTGAAGAACTCGGAAGACTTCTCTCACCCAGTGAACAATGCACCAAACATGGGAGAAAGTGTAGCCTAAGCTGTTCTTATTCAGGGCACCTAACACTACGGGTACCGTTGAAGCCCGTCCCAAATGACACCTAATTCCCGCACTATACAGGAAATAGGACACCATTTGGGACACAGCCATGGGTGAAAGTGTATCCTATGCAGTACTTTATTCAGGACACCTGAATAACTACAGATTTGATTGATCAGAGTGTAACTAGCCAGAGGTTTTCTGAAGCGGAGGTTCATCTGTGAGGATCTGCATTTTGAATGAGTCTTGCTAGCCACACGCATAGAAGCCACCAGTGTCCACCTTTCACACCATATTGACAAAACAGACTTACGTCTATGCGAGCTCACTTCAAATGAAATGGCATAGAGGCCCAAATATTTTATGAGGTTAAACAGTGCACCAAAATGGCACACAGTTCCTTATATAGTCCAATACTTTTGATCAGGGGCAATAGTGATCTGGTCAAAAGCAGTGCCCTATATAGGGAATATGGTGCCATTTGGAGAACATACTGGGCTACATCCCATGCTTCCACCAGTCTGTCTTTATGAAGAGGCCAGAGTAGGCATAAAGCAGGCCTGATGACATTCAGGTTGGCTGAAGGGACTAGCAGGATGCAAATGCACTTAGTGCTGAGAGACTATCAGTCACTCAGTGAGACAAGCCACTCTGTACACTCTCTCCACTGGATTAGTGGCTACTGCTGCCTGCCTTCATAAAACAGAGAAGCACCGTGTCGGCGTCCCAAATGGCACCCTATTCCCTAATCAAAAGTAGTGCCATTTGGGACACAACCAGAAGGAAACAGGAGTAATTCACTTAGATCCATCTGGCCTCACTCTGCTCCCTCCCATAGAGAACCAGGTGCTGTTGCCAGACATTTCTTCCACCATTAGTTTATACTTAGACACCACTAGTAAATAAAACGATCCATAATCCTTCATCATGAGTTTTGTGGCATACTAGGAATGGGACGGGGCTTTTTCTTGAACAAAAAAGGCAGGTTATTGGTTGGTGGGGCAAAATGCCACCGGCTTATCACTAAAGCGGCCATGTTTAAAGTGGCTATGTAGACACCGCAATCTAGCCAAAATGACAGTTGCTGCCTAGAAATATGTTCTATTTTATGGTCAGCGTTTCAGATTCAAGCATATTTTATACTGGCAGCTCACCCACGTGACACTTCCATCATGTCTTGTGTCAATGGTCGTAACTCCTGTTGTGGGCTAAATCCACTATCCAGCTCTGTTAGTTCCAATCTACTATCTCTCCAAAAGGTGTGGCATATCTATTCCATCATGGTCATTGATGGTAACTCTCTTGTAAGGTGAACGGCGACATCAATTGTTACAGCTCTGTATGTAAACGCTTCATGACCTGTCTATTGTTATCACATGCAAAAGAGAGCACTGAGAGGTAGGAAAACCAGTCAGGCTGTGAAACAAACTCACAGTACTACTTGCAAAACTCAGACACTACTATGACACGCAGACACACACACAGTGGTCCAGCGCTCGAGCTTGGTGCCCGAGCTCGGTGTCTGAAAGCCTACCTACCGCATGTGTCTGATAGCCCAGAGCAGTGCTGCGTAGTACGGTATACGGTATCTAGTTCTAATACGGTATCAAAGTGACACTTCCTGGATCCTGGTTTTGTAGGCCAAGAACGAATCTCAAATTTGCATCAAAGAAATGTAAGATATTAAAATGTATACGTGTTTCCGAGTGAATTTACCTCCCATATGCCAGTTTTATAATTATTTGATGGCCAAGAAGAAGCACAAAGCCAAAAAGTTAGAACACACATGAACTACAACTACTGATTCCCACTAGCTTTATAAGTCTCACTTGAGACAGCCTGCCGGTCTTTCATTTATTTTTACTGGTTGGCAACGTTTAGTAAAAAATAAATATGTATAAAAAAATAATATAAAACAAATGGCCTGTAATTAACAGGTTCTTACCCTCCTGTGAGTCCTCAACTCGAGCAGGCACGATCCAGCATACTAACACTGTCGGCAAAGTGTCTTACTTCTTCAGCTTCAAATATTTTAATTAAAAGGCATTGAGTATGAGCAAATTTGTACACAAATACAATTTTATATATCTTACATTACCTTGTTGTCGTGAATTTGATTATATAATCTTGAAGCCTAGTCAAGAGATTATGGGACACGACCGGGAAGTATGACGTAGGAACCAGGACCGGTAGGCGGGTAGATTGGCGGTTGAGAAGGTCTATTTCACCAGCCACGTTGGTAGGTGGTCACACAGAGAATTTGGGAACATTTTTTATTTATTTATCTGAAGGCCAAATTGACCAGAAAGGCTAATAAAGTGTTAATGTGTCCTTGTGTTTCTTGTCCAGTTATACCATTTTATTCACACACTTGTTTTTCAATGTTAGTTTGAGTTTGTTGCAACTCCCTGCTACTCGGAAGGAATCACAGTCAGATTTTTTTCATCACAGACAAGCTAGTGCCCAAGTTACCACGGTAACGGCACATGCCTTAAAGGGGCAGCTGAACATTTTTGTCGCATCTAAGGATTGTACTTGATTGAGCAGGGATCACTCCTAAAAACAGTAATTCATTAACTTTTAGGCACTTCTTATCAATAAAGATGCACTATGCAGAAAATCACTGCCATTTTCTGGTTGCTAAAATTCAAAAAGTTTGCCTAATTTCAGTTTGTGATAAAACAAGCAAGTATAGTGTAGAGAATTACATTTAGTTAAGTATTCAGACCCTTTCCTCAGTACTTGTTGAAGTGCCTTTGGCAGCAATTACAGCCTAAAGTCTTCTTGGGTATGACGCTACACGCTTGGCACACCTGTACTTGGGGCGTTTCTCCCATTCTTCTCTGCAGATCCTCTCAAGCTGGATGGGGAGCGTCGCTGCACAGCTATTCTCAGGTCTCTCCAGTGATGTTAGATCAGGTTCAAGTCTGGGCCACTCAAGGACATTCAGAGACTTGCCCCGAAGCCACTCCTGCATTGTCTTGGCTGTGTGCTTAGGGTCGTTGTCCTGTGGGAAGGCAAACCTTTGCCCCAGTCTGAGGTCCTGAGCAAGCCGGAGCAGATTTTTATCAAGAATCTCTGTGTACTTTGCTCCGTTCATCTTTCCCTCGATCCCAACTGGTCTCCCAGTCCCTGCCGCTGAAACACATCCCCACAGCATGATGCTGCCACCACCATGCTTCACCGTAGGGATGGTGCCAGGTTTCCTCCAGATGTGACGCTTGGTATTCAGGCTAAAGAGTTCAATCTTGGTTTCATCAGACCAAGGGAATCTTGTTTCTTACAGTCAGAGTCATTTAGTTGCCTTTTGGCAAACTCCAAGCGGGCTGTCATGTGCCTTTTACTGAAGAGTGACTTCCGTCTGGCCAAACAACCATAAAGGCCTAATTGATGGAGTGCTGCAAAGATGGTTGTCCTTCTGGAAGGTTCTCCCATCTCCACAGAGGAGCTCTGTCACAGTGATCATCGAATTCTTGGTCACCTCCCTGACCAAGGCCCTTCTCCCCCGATTGCTTAGTTTGGCCGGGTGGCCAGCTCTAGGAAGAGTCTTGGTGGTTCCAAATTTCTTCCATTTAAGAAGGATGGAGGCCACTGTCTTCTTGGGGTCTTCCAATGCTGCAGAAATGTTTGGGTACCCTTCTCCAGATCTGTGCCTCAACAATTCCTTCAACCTCATGGCTTGGTTTCTGCTCTGACCGGTGTGTGCCTTTCCAAATTGTGTCCAATCAATTGAATTTACCACCGATGGACTCCAATCAAGTTGTAGAAACATCTTAAGGATGAAACGGAAACACGATGCACCTGAGCTCAATTTCGAGTCTCATAGCAAAGGGTCTAAATACTTATGTAAATAAGGTATTTTTTTATTTTTTTAATAATACATTTTGTAAAATTGTTTTTGCTTTGTCATTATGGGGTAGTGTGTAAATTGATGAGGGAAAATGTGTATTTAATCAATTTTAGAAAAAGGCTGTAACGTAAAACAAATGTGGGAAATTGAAGGGGTCTGAATACTTTACGAATGCACTGTACATACCAACTATGTTTGCTCACAACTCACCTTGAGATGTATTGAAAAAGGTGACGCAGAGGCCGAATTGAGTAAAGACAACATAAAACCTATTTTTTCAACCATCCTAAGACTTGAAGCAACCACGCCAAATTCTCAAAGCTGTCTTTTATTGTATATTTACAGAAAACCATGTTTCTGGGCTGTGTGTGTGTCGTTGTTTTCTCTCTATTAGTGCTGTTTTAAGGGGAGCTGAGAAAGTGCCCCCCAAATGGCCCCATATTCCCTCCGTAGTGCACTACTTTTGACCAAAGCACTATGGGTCCTGGTCAAAAGTAACACGCAAAATAAAGAATAGGGTGCCATTTTGGGATGCATCCAGAGCAGAGAGGCCAGATCAGCCCACGCTATGCTGTGCCTTTGGGGGGGGGGGGGGATTGGAAAAGATTTAAGGGTGCTGTTCAAAGCCTCGCAGTTGCCGCCTCCCTCCCAGATCCCGAAGGAGCATCCAGCATGGCCTGTTTACACCAGCGCCGGAAAGGACGAGGTGGATTTGATTAGGCCTTGAAAAGAAAATGTAGATGAAACCCCAGTTGCCGAGAGAGTTTAACATCATGTGACATTTCACAGGAATTCTTCAATTAAAATGTGTGACACTTGAAAAACAAGAGGGAGCGTGGCAACACTGGTTAAAACCAGATTGTAAATAAATATCTAAGTGGAACACACGCCTCAACCCTTTCCAGAGAAATTGTTGATTTTAAATTTAACGGTTTCAACTGGTAATTTAAATCAACATTGTGGAACTCCAATACCAATCATATTCTGCATTGTGTCCAAAGTCAGCAGCATCCAATCAGAGACTTCCATTGGGAATATTGATGACATAAAAATCTGATCAACAGTAAGAAAACTAGAAGGCGGTGAAATGTTTTACTGATAAAATACACTGGCCCAGATGATTTACTGGCAGTGCAAAATGTTCTTCAAACTATATAATATACCACATTTGGGCTCAAATGCTGCAATACACAAAAATATAAAGAAGCAAATCGGGGTGGGGGGGGGGGACAACGTCAATAATAACAAATACCATACGAAGAATAATGTGATTAGTACATCAATCAGTTGCTTTAATATGCATATTTTTGAGGGGGCTGTTTTCTCAGCCCTGTCGCCATGGCAACACCAGTGGCGGTTAACTTCAAAGGCAGCCTGAGGAGGAGTGGTAACAGCGGCAGCAGCGGGCAGAGCAGAGAGGAAGAGGGAGAGCGAGTGAGAGCTGAGGTACAGGCAGGCAGCCGAGTGTTGCTTCAGTACTGCGTCCCAAATGGCACACTATTCTATATGCAGTGCATTACTTTCGTCAAAAGTAGTGCACATTATATGGAATAGGATGCAAAGGGCTGGGAATTGACAGGGACCTCACAAGACGATATTATCCCGATACGATATGCATTTAAATTCTCACTATTTTATATGTATTGCGATTTTAAACTGAGATTCTATTGCAATTTGATGATCCAGTTCATTTGGAATGTATTCAGACCCCTGGACTTTTTCCACAATTTGTTACAGCCTTATTCTAAAATCGATTAAATAAAAACAATTCCTCATCAATACAAACACACATACACAATACCTCATAATGACAAAGCAAACACAAGTTTTTAGAAATGTTTGCACATTTATTAAAAATAAAACAGAAATACTTTATTTACATACGCATTCAGACCCTTTGCAATGAGACTCAAAATTGAGCTCAGATGCATCCTGTTTCCAACTTGGGAGTCCACCTGTGGTAAATTCAATTGATTGGACAGGATTTGGAAAGGCACACACCTGTCTATATAAGGTCCCACAGTTGGCAGTGAATATCAGAGCAAAAACCAAGTCATGAGGTTGAAGGAATTGTCCGTAGAGCTCCGAGACAGAATTGTGTTGAAGCACAGATCTGGGGAAGGGTATTAAAAACATTCAGCAGCATTGAAGGTACCCAAGAACACAGTGGTATCCATCCTTCTTAAATGGAAGGAGTTTGGAACTACCAAGACTCTTCCTAGAGCTGGCATCCCGGCCATACTGAGTAATCGGGGAAGAAGGCCCTTGGTCAGGGAGGTGACCAAGAATCCGATGGTCACTGTGACAGAGCTCCTCTGTGGAGATGGGAAAACCTTCCAGAAGGACAACCATCTCTGCAGCACTCCACCAATCAGGCCTTTATGGTAGTGGCCAGACGGAAGCCACTACTCAGTAAAAGGCACATGACAGCCTGCTTGGAGTTTGCCAAAATGCACCTAAAGACTCTCAGACCATGAGAAACAAGATTATCTGGTCTGTTGAAACCAAGATTGAACTCTTTAGCCTGAATGCCAAGCGTCACGTCTGAAGGAAACCTGGCATCATCCCTACGGTGAAGCATGGTGGTGGCAGCATCATGCTGTGGGGATGTTTTCCAGCGGCAGGGACTGGGAGACTAGATAGGATCGGTGGAAAGATGAACGGCGCAAAGAACAGAGATCCTTGAGCGCTCAGGACCTCAGACTGGGGCAAAGAGTCACCTTCCAACAGGACAACGACCCTAAGCAAACAGCCAAGACAACGCAGGAGTGGCTTTGGGACAAGTCTCAATGTCCTTGAGTGGCCCAGCCAGAGCCCGGCCTTGAAACCGATCAAACATCTCTGAAGGGACCTGAAAATAGCTGTGCAGCGATGCTCCCCATCCAACCTGACAGAGCTTGAGAGGATCTACAGAGAAGAATGGGAGAAACTCCCCAAATACAGGTGTGCCAAGCTTGTCGCGCCATACCGAAGAAGAAGCAAGGCTGTAATCGCTGCCAAATGTTCTTCAACAAAGTGCTGGGTGAAGGGTATCAATACTTAAATGTAATATAAATTCAATCAATTTCGCAAAAATGTCTACAAACCTGTTTTTGCATTATCATTATGGGGTATTGTGTGTCGATTGATGAGGGAAGAAAAACGATTTGATCTATTTTAACGTAACAAAATGTGGGAAAAGTCAAGGAGTCTGAATACTTGCTGAATGCTCTGCAGCAGAGAGACAAGAGAGAGCATGAGAAAACGTGTTTTCATCAGTCATGGAAATAAAAGTGCTGAAAACAAGTTGACTCGTTATTTAGAAAGAATATGGAGAACAAGCTATAGGGTGGAAAATACCTGAGGTACAGCCGACTAGTGCTACTGTAGCTAACGCTACCTAGCATAAATAAATACAATATACATATCATTTTTTACAAATCAATACTTTTTAGTCAAAGTATCTATATCATATCGTCCGAAATAATATTGCGACATGAAACTTGATCGTTTCTTCCCCCATCACTAGGCCTGTGGCTCCTGGATTGGCAGCTGGTGATTAACTAAAGACCCAGCTGGGTTGCTGGTAGCTGTGACAGGGTGCGCTTCCCAAATGGCACCCTTATCCTTACATAGTTCACTATATAAGGAATAAGGCTGACCTGTGGCAGTGACAGGATGAGCTACCACGATACAGCTATAGACACTACACTTACCCTGGGGGTGGGATCACTGCTATATCTGAGGAGGACAGTGTGTTTTGCTTTCACATAGACAACCCAATGAGAAATCAGCAGAAGCATTGGAAGTAACAGCATGCAGGTCTGGTACAAACAAGTTTCAACAAAATGACCTCTGGTAGTCATAGACCAGGGGTTCCCCAAGGCATCCTTATTCACATTTAAAAAATGACTAATGTTTTTGTATATCAAAGACAGTGGTGTAAAGTACTTAAGTAGTACTTCAAAGTATTTTTACTTTGGGGGGGCATCTGTACTTTACTTTTTATATTTTTTGACAACTTTTACTTTACTACATTCCTAAAGAAAACATTGTACTTTTTACTCCGTACATTTTCCCTGACAACCAAAAGTACTCGTTAAATTTAAATGCTTAGCAGGACAGGAAACTGGTCAAATTCAAGATCTTATCAAGAGAACACGTGGCCATCCCTACTGCCTCTGGCCTGGTGGACTCACTAAACACACATGCATCTTTTCTAAATAATGTCTGAGTGTTGGAGTGTGACCCTGGCTATCGATACATAAATTAAAAAAGAAAATGGTAATAAGGAATTTTAAATTATTGATACTTAAGTATATTTAAAACCAAAATACTTTTAGACTTTTACTCTAGTATTTTACTGGCTGACTTTCACTTTTACTTGAGTAACTTTCTATTAAGGTATCTATACTTTTGCTCAAGTATGACAATTGGGTACTTTTTCCACCACTGATTAAAGACAACACCGCCTTGTTTTTTTACATTTTATTTGAGTGACACACGAAAATGTTGTTTTGAAGCTCATTTCCTGCGATTATACGTAGTTTAACAAGACTCATGACATCTTTTAGATAAGTTATTTAAATGATAATAATAGATAAGGAATATAAAGTCTCAACCTGATTTCCCTTAATGTTGAGCTACCAAATATGTTTTATAATTATTATAATTTATATAAACCCTCAAGTTGATTATACATATTCTCTTTTACAGAAAGTGATTCGATCAATTGATAGCGACAGAGTCACAGATTGTAGAAGATTGCTTCCCAAGCAAAGTCCAATTTCTTTGACTCTTCGTAGCTCAGCTTCTGAATGTCTTAGAGACAAACCAAAGATATTCCCATGTGGAAAGTCACGTCTTCCCAAGAGTGAGAGCCAGTTTCATCATAGCGCTTGATGGTTTTTGCGACTGCACTTGAATAAACTTTTTAAGTTCTTGAAATGTTCCGTATTGACTGACCTTCATGTCTTAAAGTAATGATGGACTGTTGTTTCGCTTCGCTTATTTGAGCTGTTCTTACCATAATATGGACTTGGTCTTTTACCAAATAGGGCTATCTTCTGTATACCCCACCTACCTCGTCACAACACAACTGATTGGCTCAAACGCATTAAGGAAAGAAATTTCACAAATTAACTTTTAACGATGCACACCTGTTAATTAATTGAAATGCATTCTAGGTGACTATCTCATGAAGCTGGTTGGGATAATGCCAAGAGTGTCCAAAGCTGTCATCAAGACAAAGGGTGGCTACTTTGAAGAAACAAAAATATTTTTTGGGGGGAGGAGTTACTACATGATTCCATATGTGTTATTTCCTAGTTTTGATCTCTTCACTATTATTCTACAATGTAGAAAATAGTAAAAAATAAAGAAAAACCCTGGAATGAGTAGGTGTGTCCAAACTTTTGACAGGTACTGTAGGTATAAACAATCGCGAGTTGTAAATAACAAAAACAAATGTTTTGCCCGTCAAATCAAGGAAAATCCCGCTCCCCCCAGCAAACGTTGCCGCCCCATATGGGGGGCGCGCCCGCAGGTTGGGAATCCCTGACATAGACAAATATGAAAGTGTGGACAGGGTTACGAATAAGATGTTTTTTTTTAAAGTTCTGAAGAATATTACCGTAATATAATACTACTAAATAATACCTGTGAGAGTCAAGGACAAGCGTGCAAGCAACTGTGGACAGTCAGTGTAAAAAAAAATGTAAATCTTGGAAATTGTATTCCCTGGCGGGGTTCCCTATGCCATTGTTCCGTGATGACACAGTGAGTGCTTTATAAATAGAAGGACTCTGCCTGCACACACTCTGCATGTCATCTGCCCGCCCAAAGCCGCAGGTCACGCAGCATGTCTACAACACTCAGTGGTAGGCCTCTTACGGTCCTCAGCTAACCCATCAGCTATCCATACACAGAGACAGACACACTGACTGAGACACACACAGGTTTATCAGGCGCTAAGTGCATGACTCCGATGTGAGATGATAAATAAATACTCAAATGTGTCTCCAGTCTGTGTCTCAGCTGGAGATCTTTAAAGAGCTGGCTGGCGATATGCCATCAACACAGTTGGACTCCCATGCTTTCTATTTAGAGCACAGAGAAAGAAGGGCATCTTTAAACCCTGCCTGAATGTTGCCCAAGAGAATCATGAGACCAAAACAGGATAGCACACTCTAATCTATCCAAATTACTCTTTGAAATCGTATCCAGCGATGAGATTCCCTGCGTACACCTCGGCTGCCCGGACTGGCCTTACATTTTTTGTTGTTGCTAAAATTACTCTTAAGTTGACCTCCATAATGATTTTTCCCTCTCAGGAGCAAAAGGGGGGGGTGTCTATTCTAGCCATGCTTATTGGTGCAAGTCAAAACATTAACAGCTAAGCATGGTCATTAGCTATGAAATGGACAGTAAAATCTACAAGTCCTGCTCTATGACACAGAAGGGGGGGGATGCATGGGAGCGACGAGGAAGAGCGCCGATTGGCTCAGAGAGCCGTGGGCCCACCCTGACTGACATTCCTGTGCTCCAATGGCGTGCCGACAGCTCAGTGGCGCACTGGAGAGCCGCAGAGGAGAGACTGCAGCAGGGAAAGAGGAGTAACGTTAGAGGAAAAAGGCTGAGAGCTGAGCTCCTCCATGAGAAAGCAAATAAGGCCTGAAATGAGGCCTGTGTTAGTAAAGTCAGCTTAAAAGCCACGGAGAACCAGCCCTCAGTGGGAGACTGGCATTGAACTAGGGCTGCTTCCCAAATGGCACCCTATTCCCTACATCATGCACTACTTTTGACCAGAGGGACCCTTTTCAAAAGTAGTGCACTTTATATGGAAATAGAGTGTCATTTAAGACTTAGTCCAGGTTTCCAGTCACTGTGGGGGAATCTGGCCCGTGCCTCAGTAATAAGTGACAGCGGGAAGAGTGGTGTTTTACAGACTGAGCCTGATGTTGGGCCCAGTTGAAGCCTTGTGGTCTTGTTAAAGCAGTGGCAAGGACCCAAAAGGTCATGTCAGCCCAGACAAGTGTCAAGGACATGGCTCCTGCCCTGCAATAAATATGCAACGGGTGGGCTGACACACAGATTGTGTGTGTGTGTGTGTGTGTGTGCGTGCGCGTAGCTTTTCCCTCAGTATTGAGCACCTTTTGTGGCGCTGTGCTTCGCAAGATGCCTTTCCAGTGGCTATGAAGCAGAATTACAGCAGATTTTGCAGTGTGTATGACTGAGGTTTTCTGGTGTTTTTCCAGATACTGTGAAGTGGACTTACAGGTAGACTGGAAGGTCTGTCCTGCTGGCTGAGGCCCATCTCCTCATGGTTGGGCTTCCCAGGGGTCATAGCAGACTGGCCCCTGTTGCCATAGCCCTCCTGTGACACATCCTATACAGACAGAGAAGGGGGGACGAGATCGGAGATAGGGAGGCGGCGAGACGGAGCGTGAGAAAGAGAAGAGGAGGGAGAAGATAGAAAAGGTAAAGAGAGAGCGAGAGTTGAGGGTTTGCAGGGAGAGGGAGAAGTGAAACAGAAATTAAACTTTGGCCTAATCCATTTCTGCTGACATTTGAAATGCCCCCCCCCCCCACCCTACTCCACTCCTCCCTATGAAGGCATGTATCACGCTTCTTCCTCTGGTTCGGTAAGCAGGACACACACTGGGTTATCCATGCCACTCTCAAAGAACAGGCAGAGAGTGATGGTCACACTATCCCATAGTCTCCAGCACGATCCGTGTAAAGCCTGTAACTGGGTGTGGGCATGTCTAAGGACAAATCACTGGCTTTAACGGCGCAAGTATCATGATACTGTTTTCAAATGGTAAATACTAGGGCTGGGAATTGCCAGGGACCTTATGATATATTATCACGATACTTAGGTGCCAATACGACATGTATTGAGTTTCTCACGATTCAATACTGAACAAAAATAAATGCAAAATGCAACAATTTTACTGAGTTACAGTTCATATAAGGAAATCAGTCAAATTAAATAAATAAATTAGCCCCTAATCTATGGATTACACATGACTGGGCAGGGGCGCAGTTATTGGTGGGGCCTGGGAGCGCATAGGCCCACCCACTTGTGAGCCAGGTCCTCCCACTGGGGAGACAGGCCTAGCCAATCAGAATGAGTTTTTCCCCACAAAAGGGCTTTATTACAGACAAAAATACTCCTCAGTTTCATCAGCTGTCAGGGTGGCTGGTCTCATACGATCCCACAGGTGAAGAAGCCGGATTTGGGGGTCCTGGGCTAACATGGTTACATGTGGTCTGCGGTTGTGAAGCCGGTTGGAGGCAGCTTATGGTAGAGAAATTAACATTCAATCCTCTGGCAACAGGTCTGGTGGACATTCCTGCAGTCAACATTCAAATTGTACACTCCCTCAACTTGAGACATCTGTGGCATTGTGTTGTGACAAAACTGCACATTTTAGAGTGGCCTTTTATTGTCCCCAGCACGAGGTGCACCTGTGTAACAATCATGCTGTTTAATCAGCTTCTTGACATGCCACACCTGTCAGGTGGATGGATTATCTTGGCAAAGGGGAAATGCTCACTTACAGGGATGTAAACAAATGTGTGCACAAAACTTGAGAGAAATAAGCTTTGTGGGTGTATGGAACATTTCTGGGATCTTTAATTTCTGCTCATGAAACATGGGACCAACACTTTACATGTTGCATTTATATTTTTGTTCGGTGTATATGTACAGTGCCTTCAGAAAGTATTCATACCCCTCGACTTTTCCACATTTAGTTGTTTTACAGCCAGAATTCAAAATGGATTCAATATCTTTTTTCCCCTCTCAACCATCTACACACAATATACTCCATAATGACAAAGTGAAACATGTTTTTAGAAATGTTGGCAATTTACTGAAAATGAAAAACAAAAATGTCCATATTTTCACAGCGAGTCAATACTTTGTAGATTCACCTTCGGCAGTGATTACAGCCGTGCGACTTTACTGGGTAAGTCTAAGCACACCTGGATTGCGAAACATTTGCTCATTATTCTTTTCAAAATTCTTCAAACTGTGTCAAACAGGATGCATGTTTTTGGAATATCTCTATTCTGTACAGGCTTCCTTCTTTTCACTGTCAACTAGGTTAGTCTTGTGGAGTAACTACAATGATGTTGATCGATCCATCAGTTCTATCACAGGCATTCAACTCTGTTTTAAAGTCACCATTGGCCTCATGATGAAATCCCTGAGCGGTTTCCTTCCTCTGATTCAGAAGGGTTGGGGTTAAATGTGGAAGACATGTCAGCTGTCAGCTTCCTTCCTCTCTGGCAACTGAGTTAGGAAGGACGCCTGTATCTTTGTAGTGACTGGGTGCATTGATACACCATCCAAAGTGGGATTAATAACTTCACCATGTTCAAAGGGATAGTCAATGTTTCCTTTTTTTACCCAGCCACCAATAGGTGCCCTTGTTTGCGAGGCTTTGGAAAAGCTCCCTGGTCTTGGTGGTTGAATCTGTGTTTGAAATTCACTGCTCAACTGAGGGACCTTACAGATACTGTAATTGTATGTGTGGGGAACAGATGAGGTAGTCATTAAAAAATAATGTTTAAACACCATTATTGTACACAGAGTCCATGCAATTTATGTGACTTGTTCAGCAAATGTTTGCTCCTGAACAGTATTTAGGCTTGCCATAACAAAGGGGTTGAATACTTATTGACTCAAGAGATTTCAGATTTTCATTTTGAGAGAAAAAAAATCTATAAAACATTCCACTTTGACATTATGGGGTATTTGTGTGTAGGTCAGTGACAGATTTGAAATGCAACCCATTTTAAATTCAGGCTGTAACACAACAAAATGGGGGGAAAGTTAAGGGGTGTGAATACTTTCTGTACGCACTGTAGTGCTATTTGATACTGGGATTTTATTTGGGAAACGTATTGCTCACCCATATGTCTGCTGCAGAGGGACAGGAAAGAGCCATGAGAAAACCAGTTTGGATCAGCCATGGAAATACATCGTCAAAAATATCACATTTTTACATTTTAGTCGTTTAACACACTCTTATCCAGAGCGACTTACTGTGAGTGCATACATTCTTACTTGTTTCATACCGGGCCCCTGTGGAAATCAAACCTACAACCGTGGCAAGCGCCATGCTCCACCAACTAAGCCACACGGGATCACGATATGGAAGTAGAGATCCCTCCCATCAATAGTAAATACTGGATTCAAATGGTAAATGCTGTGTTAAAATGTTAAGCAGTGTAGTCTCAGCCAGGAAGGTGACTACAACCCACCAAAACAAACTGCCTTTAATCCCAAAGAGCTCAAACATGGAACAGAGAATTTGTACTTTTTTGTTTATGTAAATCATACAGATTAATATGAGCTGGCCTGCCGCCCAGTGACTTAGCAGATATTAAATCTTCGGCGGTTAATTTACTTTGTAGGATTTCCTCAAACGAGAGCCCACCATTTCCTGAGGTAAGCAAATACTCAGGAGGAGGGGGGGGGGGGAAGTATTGAAAGTATGACTGAGTGCTTTCTATGCTTAGCATACATCTGAAAATGTGCTTGTGTAAACAAACTACATCTACCCAATAACCCACAGCCAGTTCATCGAGAATCCGAGTCTGTTTGAAATGGGGTGAGGAGAAAAAGTGCAGTTCAAACTAGTGCCGTGAGACTGTTAGCCTGGTGAAATGTTTACAGACAGACGAGGGCTGGCTGGCGACGTTTACTCAAGTGGAGTGCCGTGATAGCTGGGTCACGGCCAGGTCAGCGTTAACACCGATGATATCAGTGCTCTGGTGTGCTCGCTCACACGCCGATCGTATGGAACAGCTGTTCTGGCATGATTAAGAACACTAACAGGCAAGAAGGACCAGAGGAGAGGAGCGGGCAGTGTATTGTGTCTGTGCGAGTGCGTCTGGGACGGGCACGCGCGGGAAACACATCATAGTGAAAGTATGCAGCCAGCAAGAGGCCAACTCTACCCCCCAATGTCTACTGGAGTTCTGCATATATGGGGATGAATATGGGTTTCAGCTGTAGATGCATCATAAGCTGGATTTGGGGTTTACACGCATAATAGAAAAAAATAGAGATGAAACTCAGCCGTGTCAGTGGTTTCCATTATTTTAATGTTTCCCGATCATTTGAGATGTTCGTACTGTGTAAATGCACAGAAGTATTCTACAAGCGCTTAGCTTTACCAGGCAGACTGGCAGAGAGCGATATTACTCATAGCTTACACATGAAAGATGATTCCTTTGCTTTTGAAAGGCTTGGCTGCAACAGTAATGAAATATGTTCAGAGGGAATTTGTTTGAAGTACGGCGAGGGATGCATGATGTAAGGGAATTAAACAGAATTCATCCTGTGGCAACAGCATCACAGACTATGGGCACATCCCAAATGGCACCCTATTCCCGACGTAGTGCACTACTTATGAGCAGGGCCCATAGTGCTCTGGCCAAAAGTAGTCTCCCGTGTAGGGAATAGGGCGCCAGTTGGGATGCAACCTCATCAAAGCGGCAATGCCGAGCCATGGCCAATCGTGGCAGTAACTCTGGCTGACGGGCACTTTATGCGTTTGAGGTAAAGGGGACATACATTAGAAATGAATGAGCAATAAGAAGTGTAAAATACACATGCCATTATTCCCCAAAACAGCTGTCCTCTGGGTGCTCAAGAATACGTCATAAGCAAGCGCCCTGCTCATCATTTAATCATGATCATTTCGTAAGTATTTGGTAGTTATTAGAATCTCCAATTAGTTACTGCAGAGGCAGCGGCTACTCTTCCTGGGGTCCAAATAGGAAACACAAGAAATAAAATACGTAGCAGTACATTTACATTACAGTTTAGCCATTCAGCAGAGCTACGCACAGCTACTGCATTCATCTCAAGATAGCCAGGTGAGACAACCGCATATCACAACCACGTATCACATATTACTACATAATACAATGCAAAATACATAAACGTTTGTGTCTTCACAGTCCCCGTCGTCGTCGTGCCGTATTGTGTTCGTTTATCTTGTTTTATTGCTAGCTTGAGTTACCTGGGGTGGCAGAGAAATCTATTTAGTCATGGCTTTATTTAATAATGTGTGTTTCCCAGCCTCTGGTTGAAGAGACCTCTGGTTGCATGTCTTGTGTGGTACCAATGAGTGCCCGAACTGTGTGCCAAAAGCTTGAACAGACAGTTCGGTACATTCAACAGCTCACACAAAAGACCAATAGTGACGCAGTCAATCTCTCCTTAACTTTGAGCCAGGAGAGATTGACATGCATATTACTGACATTCGCTCCCCGTGTACATCGAAGTGTAATACGCGCTGCTCTGGTCTAGACCAACTGCAAATTTTCCCATGTCCTTCTTTGCAGCATCTGACCACACAACTGGGCAGTAGTCCAGGTACGACAAAATTAGGGCCTGTAGGACTGGTCGCCTTAAGCAACGCCTTATCATGGGCAGACCTCTTCCCATTTTAGCAGACATCGAGTCTATATGTTTTGACCATGACAGCTTGCCATCTACAATTACACCCAGCAGTTTAGTCTCAACTTTCTCAATCGTCACATTATTGAAAAAATATATCTAGATGAGGTTTAGGGTTGAGCGAGTGATTTATCTCAAAAACAATGCCTTTCGTTTTTGCGATATTTAGCACCAGCCTATTGCTAGTTACCCATTCTAAAACTGACTGGCACTCTATGTTAAGGGTGTCAGTTATTTATTTTACTGTCATAGCTGACGTGTATACTGTTGAGCCGTCAGTGTACAGAGACACAAGCTTTATTCAAGGTCAGTAGTAAAAACAGAAAACAATGGCTCAAGCCGGTACACCACACTTTTTTAGATTTAGCCTAGTCTTAGTCATTTTGACTAAAATATCATTAAGTAGGGGGACAATTTTTTGGGCTATCCTCTGACATCGCCTATTGTATATAGGTCCTGGATGGCAGGAATCTTGTCCCCTGCGATGTACTGGGCCGTACGCACTACCCTCTGTAGCGCCTTACGGTCAGATGCCGAGCAGTTGCCACACCAGGTGGTGATGCAACCGGTCAGGATGCTCTCGATGGTGCAGCTGTAGAACCTTTTGAGGATCTGATGACCCATGCCAAATCTTTTCAGTCTCCTGAGGGGGAAGAGGTTTTGTCGTGCCTTCTTCACAACTGTCTTGGTATGTTTGGACCATGTTAGTTCGTTGGTGATGTGGACACCAAGGAACTTGAAACGCTCGACCAGCTCCGCTATAGCCCTGTCAATGTTAATGGGGGCCTGTTCGGCCCGCCATTTCCTGTAGTCCACGATCAGCTCCTTTGTCTTGCTCACATTGAGGGAGAGGTTGTTGTCCTGGCACCTGGCCAGTTCTCCCTATAGGCCGTCTCATCGTTTTTGGTGATCAGGCCTACCATTGTTGTCGTCAGCATACTTAATGATGGTGCTGGAGTCATGTTTGTCCACGCAGTCGTGGGTGAATAGGGAATACAGGAGGGGAGTAAGTACACACCCCTGAGGGGCCCCAGTGTTAAGGATCAGCGTGGTGGACTTGTTGTTGTCTACTCTTACCACCTGGGGGCGGCCCGTCAGGAAGTCCAGGATCCAGTTGAAGAGGGAGGCATTTAGTCCCAGAGTCCTTAGCTTAGTGATGAGCTTTGTGGGCACTATGGTGTTGAACGCTGAGCTGTAGTCAATGAACAGCATTCTCACATAGGTGTTCCTTTTGTCACGGTGAGAAAGGGGAGTGCGTTTGAGATTGCGTCATATGTGGATCTGTTGGGGCGGTATGTGAATTGGAGTGGGTCTAGGGTGTCCGGGACGATGCTGTTGATGTGAGCCATGATCAGCCTTTCAAAGCACTTCATGGCTACCGACGTGAGTGCCACGGGGCGGTAATCATTTAGGCAGGTTACTTTCGCTTCCTTGGGCACAGGGACTATGCTGGCCTGCTTGAAACATGAAGGTATTACAGACTCGTCAGGGAGAGGTTGAAAATGTCAGTGAAGACACTTGCCAGTTGGTCTATGCATGCTCGGAGTACACGCCCTGGTAATCCGTCTGGCCCAGCGGCTTTGTGAATGTTGACCTGTTTAAAGGTTTTGTTCACATCGGCTACTGAGAGCATTATCACACAGTCATCCAGAACAGCTGGTGCTCTTGTGCATGCTTCAGTGTTGCTTGCCTCGAAGCGAACATAAAAAGGCATTTAGCTCGTCTGGTACGCTTGCGTCACTGGGCAGCTCGCGTCTGGGTTTCCCTTTGTAATCCGTAATAGTTTAAGCCCTGCCACATCCAACGAGCGTCAGAGCCAGTGTAGTAGGATTCAATCTTAATCCTGTATTGAAGCTTTGCTTGTTTGATGGTTCGTCTGAGGGCATAGCGGGATTTCTAATAAGCATCCGGATTAATCTCCTGCTCCTTGAAAGCGGCAACTCTAGCCTTTAGCTCGATGCGGATGTTGCCTGTAATCCATGGCTTCTGGTTGGGATATGTATGTACAGTCACTGTGAGGACGACGTCGTCAATGCACTTGTTGATGAAGCCGATGACTGGGGTGGTGTATTCCTCAATGCCATTGGATGAATCCCGGAACATATTCCAGTCTGTGCTAGCAAAACAGTCCTGTAGTGTAGCATCTGCGTCATCTGACCACTTTCGTATTGAGCGAGTCACTGGTACTTCCTGCTTTAGTTTTTGCTTCTAAGCAGGAATCAGGAGGATAGAATTATGGTCAGATTTGCCAAATGGAGGGCAGGGGAGAGCTTTGTATGCATCTGTGTGTGTGTAGTAAAGGTGGTCTAGGATTTTTTTTTTCTGGTTGCACATGTGACATGCTGATAAAAATTTGCTAAAACTGATTTAAGTTTGCCTGCATTAAAGTCCCCGGCCACTTGGAGCACCACTTCTGGGTGAGCATTTTCTTCTTTGCTTATGGCCTTATAGAGTTGGTTGAGAGCGGTCTTAGTGCCAGCTTCGTTCTGTGGTGGTAAATAGACGGCTACGAATAATATAGATGACAACTCTCTTGGTAGATAGTGTGGTCTACAGCTTATCATAAGGCATTCTAGCTCAGGCGAGTAATACCTCGAGACTTCTTTAATATTAGACATTGCGCACCAGCTGTTATTGACAAATAGACACACACCCCAACCCCTCGTCTACCAGAGGTAGCGTCTGTTCTGCCGATGCATGGAAAATCCCGCTAGCTCTATATTGTCCGTATCGTCTTTCAGCCACGCCTCGGTGAAACATAAGATGTTACAGTTTGATGTCCCATTGGTAGGATAATCTTAAAATCGTAGGTCATCCATCAATTTTATTTTCCAATGATTGCACGTTAGCAAGAAGAACGGATGGCAGTGGGAGTTCACTCGCTCGCCTACGGATTCCCAGAAGGCTGCCTGATCTGCGGCCCCTTTTCGTGCGTCTTTTCTTCACGCAAAAGGTGTGGATCTGGTCCTGTTCCAGTGAAAGCAGGATATCCTTCTCGTTGGACAAAAAAAATAAAAAATTCTTCCAGTCCACGTCAAGTAATCGCTGTTCTGATATCCAGAAGTTATTTTCATCATAAGAGCAGCAACATTATCTACATAATAAGTAAAAAAATAAGTTAGACAAAACACAAATAAACTAACAAAATAGCACAATTGGTTGGGAGAATGTAAAACGTCAGCCATGTTTCTTCGACGCCATCTTTGAATAGAGAAGTAATTCCTTAATCAACATAGAGAGACACACGTTTGTTCTACATAGCATATTTCTATCTGAATGTTCACTCACTTCCATGTGCACAAATATACATAGCCTTGTCCTAGCAACATATTTTTCTGTATAACATCCTATTCTCTTCCAACAGCAGAAATATGACATAAACAAGAATATATTAATTATCTGGTCATGTAAATACCTAATCCAGCCTAAATACTTTAGATCTTGCACAGAGACACACACACACACACACACACACACAGACAGAGCAAGTGAGCGAAAGAAAGAGGTAGCACAATCACCAGATGGTGCAGCAAAGTATTGGCAAAGTAGTATGGGTTGCACCTACGTCACTCGGTCATTGCCATTGTTATCAACGTTCCACAGGCACCGCAGCCACATTGGTGTCTAATGACTGAACGAGAGCTACCCACTGGGCAGACGTCAATTCAATGTCTATTCCACTGGTTGGAAACATTTATTCAACCAGTGTATGCCCACTGGGTAATGACTGTTTCACCCAGTGATGTAGTTGAGTCACAACCTCGAGTCCCCTGTGCTCAAGTCCGAGTCAGAGACAAGAGTAACTACCTATGGCTGAAGTCCAAGTCCCAGTGCTCGAGTCCTGGTCGAAGTGCTCAAGTCTGAGTCACCGGGTCCACATTAACTCAAAATAAAGTGATTTACCCAGTCAGATATAGTGTAGTGGGAAGAGGGATTTAGTCAATAAATTGCTTGCCTTCCCTTTTTCTTTCTTTCTGTGCCACCAAATGTTTGCATATAGGATACTGGAAAACGTTTTCGAACGTCCATGAAGAGACGTCATTCCTTAAATCAACATGTCAGAGAGACACACATTTGTTCTACATAGCATATTTCTATCTGAATGTTCCAAAATCGTTACGTCCAGCTGAACACGCCCCGGGTTGTTAGCTATAGCTAGCGTGGTAAAATTATTGAACAAGTTGTCGCCTAAACAAATGGTTTATGGCCCAGTCCGCAAGTAGCCTAGTTATAGAACAGCCCGCAATATGCTTCATGAATGTAAAAATGCGGTCTGTCAATGCATGATAGAAAGAAAGAAAACGTAGCGTCAGTTTTAATGGGTCATATCTTTTGAATGGTAAGGGCTAGAATCAAGCTGTTTTCACAGAGGAAACAAGGGAGGCTTTGCTACGTTGGCTTCAGAACCTGGCTATGAAATGCAGTGCAGAATTAAGCGAGACTACAAATTCAAAGACCGCCTACTTTTCTATACTCAAGGGAGAGAAACATAGCGAGACGGTTGTTTTACTATTAAACTCAATGCAGCTATTATTTTGAATTTAGTATAGCAGCGTGTGTTTAACCATGCAAAGGGCAGCTAATTAGAAGGCTGGTGGTGACTGGTTAGCTACGGAGAAGAAAGGGTCGCCTGCGCAATGGGTCTAATCGGAAGGGGAAACTGTCTGCCCACACTCATCGCTTGCTCCCCCGCAGCTCACTAGCTGATGTAGGTGTGTGCCAGGTGTGGAGTTTCCTTCCCACTACTGAACAGAACTGTGCATCTGTGCTGCAAATAATAATTGTGCTTATCACTGAAAAGCGCTCAATCTCTCCAAAAACTCTTGTCCAGTCCACTTTGTCAGATATATTTACAGAGATGATTGTCTCGTCTTAGTCAACTGAAATGAAATCATTTTGGTTTAGAATTTAAGACGTAAGAACTTTTTAATACCATTTGAAATGCAATTCAATACCAATTGAGGTCTGTGTCCGCCACAACCATGCTAATATTCCCATATTTATAGAAAACATTTAAAAAATAAAACATTAGCTAGATCACTACCTTTAAATATACTGAACAAAAATATAAAAACGCAACATGTAAAGTTTTGGTCCCCCCAAAAATAAATACCAGAAATGTTCCATACACACTAAAAGCTTATTTCTCTCAAAATGTGTGCACAAATGTGTCTACATCCCTGTTAGTGAGCATTTCTCCTTTGCCAAGATAATCCAACCACCTGACAGGGGTGGCATATCAAGAAGCTGACAAAACAAGCATGATCATTACACAGGTGCTGGGGACAATAAAAGGTCACTCTAAAATGTGCAGTTTTGTCACACAACACACAGATGTCTCAAGTTGAGGGAGCGTGCAATTGGCATGCTCTTATGGCTGTTCTTACGCACAAGGCAGTGCGGACTGCCTAGACACAGCCCTTATCCATGGAATATTAGCCATATCACACAAACCCCCCCCGAGGTGCCTTATTGCTATTATAAACTGGTTACCAACATAATCAGAGCAGTAAAAATACATGTTTTGTCATACCCATGGTATACAGTCTGATATACCACGGCTGTCAGCAAATCAGCATTCACAGCTCAAACCACCCAGTTTATAAATATATTTAGGACCCGCGTATTACACAGGAAAGCCGTGTTTTTCTTATAGCTAGAATCAGAATACTTTCTACAGGAGCGCAGCGTGAAAGGCAGTAAAAGGCAGCTCGCTCATTATCACTGCAGCAGGCCCCAGCGAAGCAGGTACATGGGCAGGGCAGTCGCTTTCATTTGAGGAATTATGAAGATAATGCACTTTGCTGTTTGACCAAATCTTTCAATAGCTAAATGGTTAACTAACTAGCTAACGAGTGAGCTAACTAGCCAAGCTACAAGCAATGTTTAGAATTGGCTATCCATTTTGTAGCCTACATTACTCGCTGTGCTTTAAATCTGTCAACAGCTGACTTGCAGTGGCACACGTACATCACGCAGAGTCGTAGGCTACATGAGAAGCGCTGTAGCATCTTGAAAAGGAGTAGGCTATAATTTGAGCCGTGGTGGCAACAATTAAACAGCTGCACAACATTGCTGAAACACTGTAGTCATCTCCGGTTAAATTTAGGACAATAAGACATT
The DNA here is from genome assembly GCF_016432855.1 of Salvelinus namaycush. NCBI lineage: Eukaryota > Metazoa > Chordata > Actinopteri > Salmoniformes > Salmonidae > Salvelinus > Salvelinus namaycush. The sequence goes on from NC_052330.1 coordinate 5,786,572, forward strand.
TAAGGCCTTTCATTTAGATAAATTAATGTAAGGACCCGCGTACACCCTGGTTTAGTTCGTTTTTTTCCTTGGTCTATTTAGTCAGTTATAGTGCCGTCAATCGCCACTGAAAAATAGTTTTTTTGACGAATATTTTAGTCACAATTTTTGTTGACAAAATTTACATTACTCCATGATACGGTAGTGGATGTAAATCCATAACACCAATGTTTTTCAGCAACAGTTTATGATGAATTATATCAAAAGCTGCACTGAAGTCTAACAAAACAGCTCCCACAATCGTATCAATTTCTTTCTTTTACCGGTATGATGCTGATTGGTTGGCTGTTTGAACAATTAAAGAGTGCTTTGCTATTCTTTGGCAGCAGTACGACCTTTGCCTCCCTCCAGGCCTGAGGGCGCACACACACCGTCTTCAAGGCTTAAATTGAAGATGTGGCAAATAGGAATCAATTCAAATTTTATTTGTCACATGCGCCGCTACAACAGGTGGCACCTTACAATGAAATGCTTACAGGAGTCGCAATGTATTTCACTACCAACCTCAGCAATTTAACATCCAGGTTGTCGGAACCAGGTGGTTTGTCCTTATTTATAGATGTTTTCACCTCTTCCATGCTAGCTTTGCAGAATTCAAAACTACAGCGCTCGTCTTTCATTATTTGGTCCGTTATGCATGAATATGAAGGCTCAGTATTTGTTGTTTGTATGGCATGCCTAAGTTTGCTAATCTTGTAAAAAAAAAAAAACGTTTTGTTATGAACAAGCCATCTGTCTCAATGCTTTTTTGCCTAGAATATCATTTAAGGTACGCCAGAGCCTTTTACTATCATTCTTTACATTATTTATCTTTGTTCGATAGTATAGTTTCTTCTTTTTGTTTAGTTACGTGACCTCTCAGTTTACTGTATGTTTGCCAATCTGCTGTGTTGTCAGACTTATTTGCTATTCCCTTTGCCTCATCCCTCTCAGCCATACAATTTTTCAAGTCATCATCTACCCATGGGGATTTCTTGATGGGCACATGCCTTTCAGTAACCGGAAGAAGCGATTTAATGAATGCTTCAAGTGCAGCATCAGGCTGTTTTTTTCTCACATCTTCGACATAGGAATCATTGCAAAACCTCTTGCATGATCGCTTATACACAATTTTAGGTCCAGTCTTTGGAACTTTGTTTTTTCTAGATATGGTTACTATATTATGATCACTACATCCGATGGGTGTGGATACTGCTTTAAATGTGGTCAAGACATGCGGATAATTTAGTTCCTGTTCTGTTTGTAAATACCCTGGTAGGTTGACTTGAACCTGAACCAGATTGCAGGCATCGGTCACAGCTTGAGGATTCTTTTTGAGTGGACAGCTTGATGATAAACAGTCAATATTTAGGTCTCACAGAAAATATACCTCTATTGATATCACATACATTATCAAGCATTTCACAAATATAATCAAAATACTGACTTTTAGCACTCTGTGGTCTATAGCAACAACCTATGAGAATAGACTCTAGGTAAAAATGACACAGGTACAAAAGTATATTTATACACAGTAAAACGAGTCCTATATCGACATAACCTGAAAGGCTGCTCAGCAAGGAAGAAGCCACTGCTCCAAAACTGCCATAAAAAAGCCAGACAACGGTTTGCAACTGCACATTGGTACAAAGATCGTACTTTTTGGAGAAATGTCCTCTGGTCTGATGAAACAAAAATAGAACTGTTTGGCCATAATGACCATCGTTATGTTTGGAGGTAAAAGAGGGAGGCTTGCAAGCCGAAGAACACCATCCCAACCGTGAAGCACGGGGGTGGCAGCATCATGTTGTGGGGGTGCTTTGCTGCAGGAGGGGCTGCTGCACTTCACAAAATAGATGGCATCATGAGGGAGGAAAATGATGTGGATATATTGAAGCAACATCTCAAGACATCAGTCAGGAAGTTAAAGCTTGGTCGCAATGGGTCTTCCAAATGGACAATGACCCCAAGCATACTTCCAAAGTTGTGGCAAAATGGCTTAAGGACAACAAAGTCAAGATACTGGAGTGGCCATCACAAAAACCAGACAACAATCCTATAGAACATTTGTGGGCAGAACTGAAAAAGCGTGTGTGAGCAAGGAGGCCAACAAACCTGACTCAGTTACACCAGCTCTGTCAGGAGGAATGGGACAAAATTCACCCAACTTATTGTGGGAAGCTTGTGGAAGGCTACCTGAAACGTTTGACCCAAATTAAACAATTTAAAGGCAATGCTACCAAATACTAATTGAGTGTATGTAAACTTCTGACCCACTGGGAATGTGATGAAAGAAATAAAAGCTGAAAGAAATCATTCTCTCTACTATTATTCTGACATTTCACATTCTTAAGATAAAGTAGTGATCCTAACTGACCTAGGACAAGGAATCTTTCCTAGGATTAAATGTCAGGAATTGTGAAAAACTGAGTTTAAATGTATTTGGCTAAGGTGTATGTAAACTTCCGACTTCAACTGTATATGCTAATATGGAATTTTTGTTGTCCTTTTTCTGGGTTGCTTGTTTATTTATTAGTGCTTTTCTGATTGGCTGATCCAAGACATACATGTCAGTGACATTTGCATTTGAGCCAATGGTACTGAGTGGGCTGCCCACAGTGGGCTTCTTCCTAGGGCACACAGTATCAGTGCAAACAGTGGAATTAAACTCTATGGGCATATGATTATTGCTGACAATACCCTCGGACCTCACAGTTAAAGGAATATAGATTAGGTTATAGACAATTCCCATGTCCTCTGTTGCTTATTATGACAGGGAGGACTGGAGCACTACCAAACCCAGGCAGTCGGTCTCTTAAGCAGAAGCCCAAAAAATAAAATAAAATTAATTGCTCTAAAAAAAAGTTTGCCTATTTAAAAAAAGATTTGCATCTGACCAGTGTGTGCCTGCCCTGCCTGGTGAATGCTGGTCATTTTACATCCCCCGGTAATTGATATTCTAGCAGGATGAGCATTTTTTATAAAAAAAATAAATAGGAGCTGACACTTAATCACCAATTAATTCTAGTGAATCGTTTGAGAAGAAAACACTTGTCAAGTTGCAGCGGTCTGAAAGGCTGTGCTGTTACCATAGAGACCCAGACAATGAGAGTAGAAGGGCTGCCTGAACGGGTTCAAGACTCTTCTGGTGAACTACAGGCCTACAGCGCATTCGGAAAGTATTCAGACCCCTTGACTTGTTCTACCTTTTGTTACAGCCTTATTCTAAAATGAATTACATTTGTTCCCCCCCTCATTCTACACACAATACCCCAGATCTGTGCCTCGAGACAATTCTGTCTCGGAGCTCTAAGGACAATTCCTTCGACCTCATGGCTTGGTTTTTGCTCTGACATGCACTGTCAACTGTGGGACCTTATATAGACAAGTGTGTGCCTTTCCAAATCATGTCCAATCAATTGAATTTACCATAGGTACACTCCAATCAAGTTGTAGAAACATCTCAAGGATGATCAATGAAACAGGATGCACCTGAGCTCAATTCCGAGTCTCATAGCAAAGGGTCTGAATACTTCAGTATATAAGGTCGTTTTTATTTATTTTTTATAGATTTGATTAAAATCTACACCTGTTTTCGCTTTGTCGTTATGGGGTATTGTGTGTAGATGGATGAGGGAATTGTTTTATTTAATCCATTTGAGATTAAGGCTGTAACGTAACAAAATGTAGAAAAGGTCAAGGGGTCTGAATACTTTCCGAATGCACTGTATATCTAGTCAAATGGAGCTGAGGGAGAAAAGCTACTTTACTTTAAAGCCGACTTTAAGGCCAAAACCATATTTCCTGCAGAGTGTAATGTAACCTCCAGTCCAGCTCCATCACAGCTGATAAAAGGCTCCTTGGCTTGTCTGAGAGTAGCATTAATATTCTCAGTGAAATACCGGGGAAGGCTTGGACCTTGGCAGCTAGCTTGATGGAGGATTTTTCCTACTCCCCTCACTCCCCTCAGTAGAGACCGTTTTTCACAGAGATAAGACTGGCTGCAGTTACCAAACACACAGTGTGCGTTCCAAATGACACCATATTCCCTATATAGTGCACTACTTCTGACCAGAGCCCTACACTTTATAGGGAATAGGGTAACATTAGGGACACGTTCACACTCACTCCTCATCAATGAAAACCCATGTCCGAGAGGGGAGCTTCCCCCCCTCTTTCTTTTCCTTTCTCCCGGCTTCATTGTATCAAACACACACCCGTTTCCCGGGGTGTCCGCTGACTCATTGTCTCACAAAGGCAACACGCACACAAAGCTAATTAAGGCTGTCGGAGGAGAGAGACTGAGTCACGGGGGAAACACACAGAGCTCAGTACAGACTGCCACTGATAAGCTCTTCATCACTTGCACAGGGTCTAGAATCTGATTGGGATTTGTGGCTGCTGGAACAATGTGTAGGGATCCTATAAGGAGATAACTTAGAAGCGCCCCCTCGTCTTGTTTGGTGGCCCCTGACAGAGTTCACGCACACTGTTGTTAGCAGCCGAGCTTCACCATTACAACCCCCAGTTTCACCATAAACACTGGTCTAACAAGCACGCTGGTGGCCATCTTGGGTCTGTAGGTTTTAGCAGGAACCGTGGCAATCGAGGGCAACAGTCATTTCACCTGCATATTTCCCCTATCCTCCCTGTCAAAAACAGTGGGAGCGGACAGAAATTGAAAATGTTTTTCTCTATCAATCTTGTCGTCATCTAAGAGAAAATGAAAATGATACAGTTAGGGGTGTGGGAATAAAAAGAAGCTTAGCAATATGACGGCGCAGCTCGCTGCAGTGCGTGTACCGCTCTCCTCCGATATCACACTGGAAACCCCAGAGAATTTTACTCAAGGTCAATCTCTCATTACTCCATCCAGCCAGCACCACTATACACTCCCTCCCTCTTCTCTTGCTCGCTTTGTATTTCTTCTCAGAGGCGCTCTCTCATCAAATGAGCTCCAGGTATTACATCAATATCCCTTTCAAAACAGGACACAAAACCCCATCAACTTTGGCATTCCGACAACTTTTCTTCATAAGTGACAAAGCCTGTACTTTTATTTCCGCCAACACCTAAAAGGGGGTCCTGAAACATCGCCTTTCATCTTACCGTCTTCGGTACGCATTAAATCATGAACGTTCCATTTGTTTTGTACGACATCAAACTTGTCCTTGTCATTATGAAAAAGTATAAACACAAAAACGGTAGTGTGCATGACATCGCAGCAGCCTGGTCCAAATAGCAACATTACATGCTCTATTTCTTTGCACCAAAAAACCCAGCATTTTAAAACATTTATTTAGGATATGTCAATCTAGTAAGCCAGGCAACTAAAAGCAACTTTCTAGACAATGTCTAGCTATCTGACCAGCTCATATAGTTACCAGAACATATCTGACAACATTGAGTTAAACTGTAGCCAATGTTTTATTCACCATAACAGGAAAATTAACACATTACAAGATAATGATTAACAATTATGGCGATCTGCAAACTTACTGTTGTGAATGTGAAGAATTGAAACGAGTGCATTTCTGTCTGAGGAATTTAGAGCTTGCTGTCAGGTCAGGTTACCACGACAACGGTTGCAACGGGGTCAAAGTTGAATGTCTTGCTCAGTTGTGGCTAAGCCATGGCTATATAAAAAGCAAATGCCAAGAAGAATGTGGTACAAATTTGGCTGTTTGAAAGAGGACCATAGAAACATTGCCCAATACTTTTTTCAGGCAACATACCGCAAATCCTATGTGAATCAGGTAAAAGGGTCAGGGTTTTCCCTTCATCCAAGGACTCCCTGAACGGTAACTCTGCTCCGCTGAATGCAAAGCACTGCGGCTGACCTGCTGCCTCCACCTCAAAATCATGAGCAGCCAAATCGCTGACTCAATAGAACAACCAGAGAGGGTGGACTTCATTAAAGCCACTGGCCACGTATGAGATACAGGGTCTGCATCTCAAATGGAAACCTATTCAATACATAGCGCACTAGGGTTTCTAGTCGTGCACTATAAAGGAAATAGGATGCCATTTGGGATGCAGCTACAGAGAGGATGGAACAGAGGGAGTGCCGATGGAACAGATACCAGTCCACTCTAATCTCTGGAGAACACTACAGCGCAGAATTAGTTTAATGTATTGCTCTTTTCGTTTTTTAATTTAGCTAGAATAAACAGGGGCCACCCAGGTCCATTAGCTAACAAATGAAAACAGACAATCCTAGTGAACTTGAAACCCTAAACAATGAGACCCAACGCTCCAAAAAGGAAGGTCTCTCCACTTGTGCATTATGCATGCTTATAGAGGGAACACTACTTTGGTTACACTCTCCCACGCCGGTATCAAGGACACGAACTAACCAGTAAGCACTTCCGAAAAGTCTGTCAAACCAAAGTCCTCAAAAACTGCTGCTCAACTTCTTCACGAGCAGGGCATTGTGGGGGTTGAAGTCTTACCTGTTGTGGTGGTGGTGGGCGTGGCTGCATGTAGGGGGGCTGTGTGGGGGTGGTGGGCTGTTGCTGGGGAGGGCTGAAGTACGGGGACTGGCCCTGCGGCTGGCAGTACCCACCCTGCTGCTGCTGCCCCTGATGCTGCTGTCCATACTGGGCTACCATCTGCTGAGAGACACAGTAAGGGAGACCTCAAGTCAGGTATCATAGAAATACTCCTTAAAACATCTCACTGTCAATGTCCACAACTCTACGAGTCGTTCTCGACCAAAGGCCTTTAGGTCACTATCACTAAGCCATCTTATCAGAGTTCAATAAAGAACACCAATCCCGATTCATATCAGAACTGAATTTGATTAACTACACTCACAATCACCTTGGTGAAGTAGGCCTATAGCCTAAAAAAATCTGCACTCAGTCCCAAGTACGCTAACTAAGTTCTTTACCTTGACTCTGGGGTTGACTAATAGCACTGTGAGAAGTGACGAGCAGGACTTATTTCCAGCCTTGGGACATTACTGTTGTGTTGACGTCGATAATACACACAGCAGCTGCGTCCCAAATGGCACTGTATTCCCTATAGTGCACTCCTTTTAAACCAGGGCCCAAAAGTAGTGCATTATAAAAAGGGAATAGGGTGTCATTTGGGACGCAGCCACAGCCTCTCCCTCCTTCCTTTCACTGCAGGCTGTCGTTGGGAACGTCTTATGTAAGACGTTTTGGGGAACAGCTGTTATTGGCTCATCCCTCTCTCTGCCTCATCTGGAGTCACTTACATTAGGCAGCAATGTGTCAAAGTCTTTATTATCTAAGAAAAATAAGCCTAAACCATCAGCGGTGAAAATGAGAACGCGGTTTTTGATCAATGTACAGAACAGCAAGAGAGATATCTATTCTAGAGTATACCATCTAGAAAATAAGTTTAAAAAATAGCAATCATAACATTTCTGCTAGAGGCGGAATTCAGCTTGAAAGACGTTCATTTTCATTTCTGTGTAGGTGATGAAATGATTCAATGCAAAAGCCGAGCACAACAACACTAGCCGTGTCAATATATGAAATATCACAGATCTAGGAAACCTGAGAGGAATGTGTGTCTATGTCCTAAATTGCGCCCTATACCTTATTGTGCACTACTTTTGACCAGAGTCGTATGGGTCCTGGTCAAAAGTAGTGCCCTATAAAAAGGGATAGGGCGCCATTTGGAGCAATCAATGAAATATAGCTGGGTTATTTCCATTTCCTGACCTTAAAAGGCAAATCCTCATTCATAATCTACAGCACCATAGCAGTGTCTACATATGTAGATGTATGTTTTTAGCCAGAGGGAGGGAATTTTCTTGCTCCCCACATCACCGTGAATCTCAGTATTTGAAAATCATTGTTTTTAAATGTCATCGGGCATGACTTTGTTTACTACAAAATATAGAAATATGTCGCCGTCACTGGTATTGTGCTAGAGATAATGAATGAGGTTATAAAGTGATGGAATTGCCCTTTAAGCTCCACACTATGTAGATATAATTTTCTTCTGTTAAAAAAAAAACAGCATTTCACTAGATCAGATCGATAAGAGGCCTAAAACTCCCAGATACATAGCTCGAAAACGACTCGCAGAGTTGTGGACATTGACAGTGAGATGTTTTACTATTCACCAGGGCCCATGAAAAAATAAGTACCCTATATAGGGAATAGGGTGCCATTTGGAACACAGTCCCAGAGACATGGTTATACGACTGCATCGAAAGGGAGTACACCGACGAGAAGGCCCATATAAAATACATGTATTGTAGTGCAGCAATGAGCGGTCTTACAATCCAATAGCTGTATGCAATGCTCATCGCCCAACCAGCCGTCAGCTCCTTAAGCTCTGAGGGCGGCGAGGCTGTTTTTCCACACATGAGCTCATCACTCTGGAACCGAGACACTGATATCTGGGAGCCTAACTCAACCTCCCCTAGCTCGCTGCCGCTCTCCATGCCTCGCTCTCCTCTCCGAGCTGGGAACCCTTTCTTTTTAACAGAGGGCATCACAATCTGTTTTCCCCACGATTGCAAAGATGGTTGTGCATTGACTGCGTGTCAGAATGCGTATTTCCCTCCCTATGGCACTCGCAATGTAAATGTGCCCCGAGAGTAATATTTATCTTGCATAGAACACACAAGCCGACTAGGTAAATAGATTAACTATTCTATTATGGGGTTGTCAGATTTTTCTATTCATTACTCATTTTGTTTGCAGAGGAAAAGTTCATATGGACTGTTCATATGGACTAGCATCTTCAAAGTGCACCTCAGCAGATATTTTAAACCCATAAAAGCTGTCTAAGCCCGGGGGGGGGGGGGGTTCCCTACTAAGCTATATGGAATTGTTTTAAGAAGGTCATACCAAGGATCATTTTACTATTTGATTTTGAATTTTAAAGACCCCCCCCAAAAAAAATATTTGATGAAAAATGGCATTTGGCCTTACTGCTATTAGCCCATACAATTGAATAACAGATAGTCCCCCCCCCAAAACCTAAGGAAGTTATTCTGTCCTATATCTAAGAGAAAGATCAGGAAACATTTGTTATGTTTTAAACCCTTATTTTTGGTATTAAACCATCTCCATATGTACTGTACTTCCATACATTTTTTCAACCGGTACCGGGGGACATTCAGACAAGTCACGGCCTGTGGGAGTCCTAGAGCAAAACAACCGACAAGTACAGTACGTGTTCGTGAGAGTTTCACCTTAATACAGAGGTGTCATATTAGTGTGTTGCCCAAACTGTTCGGACGCTACAGACAGAAGTTGGCAGATCAGACGAGTCCTGAGACGCTTGCGGGTGTCATAAAGCAAAACGGAGAACACCATCGTGTTTGTGAGAGTCTTATCTTTCCATAGAGGGGTCATAATAGATTGTATGCTAAACCGTTCAGAGGCTACAGACAATGTTGTGAAAAGACATATTTTAGGGATGTCTCATGGTCTGACAAACACCACTCTAGCTCTTGTCACCGTCGACGTGGAAGTGCGACATCGGCGGACGCGGTGTATTTAGGGTTTTATCCAAGGTTTTTTATTTTAAAATAAAACAATTTTTAAAAAACTGGTCTAGCCTAAACAGATTTTTTAACAGGGATTTTATTTATTAATCCCATGTGATTTCCGCGGGGGCGCGGACATCGACTCTAGTGGTTTAAATACTAAATGAATGAAGCTGATTACCAATATGTATAAAGATGGAGGAGGCATAGCTTAATCCTGCTATCACTTCAGTAGGCTTAGACCTAAAAAAAAAAACAGGTGCTGCTGCCAGTGCCACCGTCTCGCAATGTGGGTCATTTACTAAGATCAGACTGACAGCTACCAAAAAAAAACAGAGGATAGGCACTAGGAAGACCTTTGCTTAAATTAAGTGTTGGTTACTGAGACATTACAATTCCAAGCCATACACAGGGTAATGTAAGTCTCAAAGACATCTTAGCTAAAGTGTGCATGATCTATAATCAAATCAGCATGGCCATCTAGAGTTTTGGCAGATGCAGCATGCTTAATCCTCAGGTTTTTAACGGTCTGAAACACCTTCAGACCCCCACAAAAAGCAAGGACTGATGACACCAGTCCCAAATGGCACCTATTTTCTACCAGGGCCCATAGGGTACTGGTCAAAACAGTAGTTCACTATAAGGGAATAGGGTACCATTTAGGACAGACCAAAGACTGCAGGATGTGAGGGAAGAAAAGGAAAGCCAGCCTGCATAATCGACAGAGGAAAATCAATTCCTAATTATCTTGAAATATTAAAGTTGATCTCTGAATGGCATCTCTAATACGGTCTTGTCTGCTCTGTTGCATCTCTCCTCTCCATGGCGGCCATCCTCTCTCCCCCCCGTTTGGCCACTTGTTCTACGGGAGCGGGGAACATAATCGTTATAAAACAGCACAGCAGGGTACCGGTGGTATCTGACCAGTTGAAACATCCAATTTCAGGCGGGATCCGTGAGGTAATAAAGAAGGTGTCTCAGGGCCATCTGGGGCCCGGTGCAGATAAAAGTCATTACATGCTCCATCCCTCTTGGAGATGGAAAAGCAAGCAGAGCTGACAACACTGACAGAGTCTTCAGTGCAAACAGGAAAATTCTGCCGATTTCTAATGATGTAATGGGTAGTTTTCTACTATCGTTGTGATGGCGGTTCTTTGGGCAACGTCATTTTTGTCATTTTCAAAGCTGGTGTTGTGAATATTTACTTTTCGGTAATTTAGCAGATACTCTTATCCAGTGCGACTAAGTCTGTATCAATATGGTATATGATAGAGACAATTGTTGTATTCTCTCATCTTCCTTACAGTAGCCAGCTGACAGCAAACTTATCCTTGTAAAATGACTCACTGGTCTGTTAACTCCGGCTTGTAAAAAGGGATGGTTAGCTCAAATTGAGTGAGTTTTTGATTGGTTCTCATATGCACGCCATTTGCATGCGCAACGCCACCCATGCTCCCTCGTCAATTTGCTACGCCCTCACTGGAGGTAAACAAGCCAAGCCAAAGGCTAGCTAACTAAAAAACAGTGGAGAGAAAAACTGACAGAGTTTTCTAAAAAAGGAGATAGTAACAACCAATTTAGAGATTAAAATAGGAGCAACTTGAAGCATAGAGCCTTTGTGCGAAGGCAGGATGTATTGGCGGTCTTTGAGGGAAAGCCTCATTTACCAGCTAGCTAGCTAGTTCTAATCTTCAAGAAGATAGGAAAACAGCCTCCACTTCTGACAATCATGTCCGCGCTAAAAGCTGTGGCGGACAGATGACCAAAACAGAGAGGCAACAGCCCTGGGTCTCAGAGTGGCGGAAGACAAGAATGCTATATGGGAGGGTATATGCGGCCGCTGGTTGGGGAAGACCGCAAGAGCTGTGTTGGCCTCAGTCCTATACAGCGCAAAAAAAATCATTGTAATCTTTGTGGGTGAAGTCCATACGACCGACAAATGGTATGTACAATGACCTAGAACTGTACTTCGACGGTATAGAACGGCACTGCGATGGATACATGTAATGTCCAAATGGAAATTATAGATGACACACGTGAATGATTGAAAAGTTTTGTATTTGCACAAACATAATGAGTAAATAAATCAATGGTTGTTTGCATGACAGGCCTAAAAACAAATAAAGTGATAAAACTACCATAAACGACTGGGTGACAGGCAGCATAAGGGCTGAATGAGGCACTACAGAAAGTACACTGAACAATAACAACGCAGCATGTAAAGTGTTGGTCCCATGTTTCACGAGCTGAAATAAAAGATACCAGAAATGTTCCATAAGCACAACAAAACTCACATTTTGTGAAAAACAAAACAGTTTACATCCCTGTTAGTGAGCATTTCTCCTTTGCCAAGATAATCCAGCTGCTTGACAGGTGTGGCATAAAGAAGCTGACTAAACAGCATGATCATTACACAGGTGCACCTCGTGCTGGGGAAAATAAAAGTCCGCTAAAATTGCAGTTTTGTAACACAATGAAACAGATCTCAAGTTGAGCAAATGTGCAATTGGCATGCAAGAATGTCCACCAGAGCTGTTGTCAGAGAATTTAAATGTTCATTGCTCTACCATAAGCTGCCTCCAACGTCCAAACGGCCTCAAAAATCACAGACCACGTGTACCCACGCCAGCCCAGGACCTCTACATACGGCCTCTTCACTTGCGGGATTGTCTGAGACCAGTCACCCGGACAGCTGATGAAACTGAGTTTGCACAACCAAAGAAGTTCTGCAAAAACTGGTGGGGTTATGGTATGGGTAGGCATAAGCTACGGACAACGAACACAATTGCATTTTATCAATGGCAATTTGAATGCAGAGAGATAGCGTGATGAGAACCTGTGGCCCATTGTTGTACCATTCAGCCACCGCCATCACATGTTTTCAGCATGATGATGCACAGTCATGTCGCAAGGCTCTGTACACAATTCCTGAAAGCTGAAAATGTCCCAGTTCTTCCATGGCCTGCATACTCAGACATGTCACCCATTGAGCATGTTTGGGATGCTCTGGATCGACACGCATGACAGTGCGTTCCAGTTCCCGCCAATATCCAGCAACTTCGCACAGCCATTGAAGAGTGGGACAACATTCCACAGGCCACAATCAACAGCCTGATCAACTTTATGCAAAGGAGATGTGTCACGCTGCATGAGGCAAATGGGGGTCACACCAGATACTGACTGGTTCTCTGATCCACGCCCCTACCTTTTAAAAAAAAAGGTATCTGTGACAAACATATGCATATCTGTATTCCATATGTGAAAGCCATAGATTAAGGCCTAAAGCATATATTTCAATTGACTGATTTCCTTATATGAACTGTTACTCAGTAAAATCTTTGAAATTGTTGCATGTATATTTTTGTTCAGTGAACTTTTACTGGATTAAACTACCGGAACCCTGCACAACCTTTTCTTATATTGTTACCAATTATACATTTATTCTGAATGAGAATTAAGAATCTATAGCCTACTTTTTAAAACAGTCAGGACTGTACAAACAGTATCTCTGTAGGGGTCAAGGCTCAAAATGAAAACCTGCCTTTTGGGAGAGTTTCGGCAAGCTTGGAAAACTGCATTATTTGAAAAAAGATGAGATTACTGATGTTAGGGAAGATGAGCACATGATGTTCAAAAGTGGTATACAGCAACATCAATTTGAGTGACAGACATCAGGAAGTATATAGAGCGTATTCGTTAGGTATTCAGACCCCTTGACTTTTTCCACATTTTGTTACGTTACAGCTGTATTCTAAAATGGTTTAAATGCCCCCCCCCCACAATCTACACAAAATACCCCATAATGACAAAGCAAAAACATGTTGACATTTTTGCAAATGTATTATAAAAATTTTAAATAAACTGAAATATCACATTTACATAAGTACTCAGACCCTTTACGCAGTACTTTGTTGAAGAATCTTTGGTAGCTCAGGTCTCCTCAGAGATGTTCGATCGGGTTCAAGTCCGGGTTCTGGCTGGGCCACTCAAGGACATTGAGACTTGTCCCTAAGCCATTCCTGCGTTGTCTTGGCTGTTTGCTTAGGGTCATTGTCCTGTTGGAAGGTGACCCTTTGCCCCAGTCTGAGGTCCTGAATGCTCTGGAGCAGGTTTTCATCAAGGATCAGCAGACCAGAGAATCTTGTTTCTCATGTTCAGAGTCCTTTAGGTGCCTTTTGGCCAACTCCAAGCGGTCTGCTATGTGCCTTTTACTGAGGAGTGGCTTCCGTCTGGCCACTACAATAAAGGCCTGATTGGTGGAGTGCTGCAGAGATGAGAGAACCTTCCAGAAGGTCAACCATCTCAGCAGAGGAACTCTGGAGCTCTGTCAGAGTGACCATCGGGTTCTTGCTTACCTCCATGACCAAGGCCCTTCTCCCCCGATTGCTCAGTTTGGCTGGGCGGCCAGCTCTAGGAAGAGTCTTGGTGGTTAAGAATGATGGAGGCCATTGTGCTCTTGGGGACCTTCAATACTGCAGACATTTTTTTGGCATCCTTCCTCAGATCTGTGCCTCAACACAATCCTGTCTCGGAGCTCTACGGACAATTCCTTCGACCTCATGGCTTGGTTTCTGCTCTGATATGCACTGTCAACTGTGGGACCTTACATATACAGGTGTGTGCCTCTCCAAATCATGTCCAATCAATTGAATTTACCACAGGTGGGCTCCAATCAAGTTGTAGAAACATCAAGGATGATCAATGGAAACAGGATGCACCGGAGCTAAATTTAGAGTCTCCTAGCAAAGGGTCTGAATACTTATGTCAGTAAGGTATTTGTTTTTTATACATTTGCTAGGATTTTCACTTTGTCATTATGGGGTAGTGTGTCTAGATTGATGAGGATTTTTTATTTAAATCGATTTTAGAATAAGGCTGAAACATAAAATGTGGAAAAGGGGAAGGGGTCTGAATACTTTCCGAATGCACTGTACATACACAAAGTGAGAGAGCGAGCGTGACTATATAGTCTGGTTTAGGAAGGGAATGTCTAAGCAGTGTTTTATGGAAACAAGGTGTTCCTCAAGGACTGCAAGAAGTAGTGGCAGAGGTGGTTTAACTAAACAGAAGCCCATGTAGGTGTCTGTGGGGATGCCTGCTCACCTGCCCTTCAGCACAGGCATCATGACGAGATGCATGAAAGACACCTTCACTCTACATTTTCACACTTCAAAAAGTCATTCCATGTTCGCGTCATGCATTATATTATCCTGCAAAATAGTTAATTTTGCACACTTTTCTTTATCTTTACATTTGTACATGTTGCATTAGATAGACATTTTAGGCTGACTAGAAAGATTCATCTCTTTTGGTTTTGTTGCTCATACTTGCTGTACTCTGACCTGTTTGGGCCAGACTATGATCTATTAATTTTTAGGGTACTTCATGCTCATGCATTGCAAAATTAGGGGGCAGGGAGGAAACTTGCCAGAAGTGAACATGGGTAGTACAGTAGTAGCTAGCTGGAATGCATGGGTGATTCATATCGTTGCCCTACTATGTATTCAGAAGACAGCCAATAAAGAACATGAATAACTTCAGTGGGGTAAGGAAATGTTCAGCCTATAATTAGCTAACAAAAAAAAAAAAAATTTGACTAGCTAGCCAATTTCAAGTTGATAGCAAGCAAGCTAAAGTTTATTAACTGGCTGGCTGTCTATGGGCTGAACAAAGCTAGCTAATGTTAGCTGTACTAGCAAACGTTCGTTGCTACTTGCTAGCCACAAGAGCATAACGTTTAACAGGTTGCAGTTGCCTAGTGTAAAAGAGTTGTTACAACGTTTAGAAAATGTGTGTGATGATTTTTGCGCCCTATTCATGATATTAAAAATCGGCAAACAATGTCCGAACTCCAACAGTTTGTTCTAGCTAGCTAGCTAGCTAGCCACTGTGTGTGCTTGCTTATGCCGGCAGGGCTGGCTGGAAGCGGAAGGGCAATCCTATGTAAAACAATAGATCATGATTCGTACAATTAGAAATGGGGATATCCAACCAGCGTAGGGTGTTGCCTTGAAGTCTGAGGGCAGAGCCCCTTCATTATCATCGCTTCGTGCTGACACATCAAAGCAGCCTTTCCAGACTTTCAAGTCAGGGACGTAGAGAGGCTGGTGTTCGGGAGAGCAAGGTTAGTCTTGCCGAGTGAGAGAGGTGCACATTTTGACATACAGTACAACAATGAGTCAGAGGGTTTTATTGCGAGGGTTTTAATTTTCAGAGGGAAAATTATTGTATTTGCTGTCATCGTGGTTTCTGACAGCTTCAGTGACAGAGATACTAGCATGGTGATGAGGACTGATGACAGCAATGGACACAGTAAGACCGATCGTGATGTCATGCTGTATTACCACCATCACACGGACTCGGGCTGCCAGGAAAAAGTCTGACAGAGGGCATGTCTGTATGCGCACGCTCGTCACGCAAAGCCCTTGCCTTCAGCCAAAGTGGAGGGCATAGTAAGCTATTATCCATTAATATCAAAATGGGTTTTCATTACAATTTTTTCCCCATCACTTGGCGTTGGATCGATAACGGAAGGAATGAAATGGGGGCCATTGTGAAACAGAACAGCAGCTAAGTCCAGGCATTTTACTTCAATCAGCAAAACACTAACAAGTAAAGGATGATATAGCATAAACAGTGTGTGTGTGTGTGTGTGTGTGTAAGAGAGAATAGAGCGTGAGAGCTCGCATGGGAGTGTGTGTGCATTGTGTGTACTACACATAAATATTACTGCTGAGACCAAGTCCTTATTAATGGCCATTACACATGCTACGTCGGCAACCTAGTCCCATTGGAGTGCCACTGCCAGGCCATCTCTGGAGCAGCATTAGAGCCAAACCCAGCAGTCTGGGGGCTAAATATAGCAGCAGGGTCGTCTGACTCCGCACCCAGAATAGACTGACCCAACCCAGCCTGTCCTGGCCCACGCTCTGACAGCCATGCTGCATGTCAACAGCTCCCTCACAGCCCTGTCCATCACTCACAGCCCTGTCCATCACTCACAGCCCTGTCCATCACTCACAGCCCTGTCCATCACTCACAGCCCTGTCCATCACTCACAGCCCTGTCCATCTGCACAGGGGCTGTGTCCCAAATAGCACCCCATTCCCTATATAGTGCACGACTATTGACTAGGGCCATAGGAAATATGGTCCCATTTGGGACACCCTTACAGATTAGGGTTGAATGGCGGGAACCCGTTTACCGAGATTTACTGCCTAAAACCACTCCCTTTTCCCGGGATGATAATAAGAAATTATTAATATGAAGAGAATAGCGTGAAAATGTAACTGAAAATATGCGACCGTCTAAATCTGGCTCCTCTACGCCCTCTGCATGATGAATCATCAACGCTCAGGGTGGAGCCAGACAGCCCATCTCAGTACGGAGCGCAGTTCACAATGCCTGTAGACCTCTCTCATCCTGGTAACTTCATTTCTTGTGACAGGTAGGCCTACATTTGCGGCAGCATAGTCTATGCTACGGTAATCTGAAAACCGAATGTGCATCTAAATTGACCCATCTCCATCTAGCTTTCGGGGGTCAACTTAATTATTTTGTTGTAAAGATGCATTTCTTTTTTTTTTATTGCTGCTGCAGAGTTTTAAAAACAGCCCATCACTCGAATATAGCTGCTTTAAAATCAGTAGACGCGTGAGCACTCCGTCTTTCTCTCTCCATCAATTCCATTCCAATTGCATGCAAAATAGATAATCCGGTTCCAGATTAATATATAGCCCTATACCACACACAGACATATTCATATATAAACAGAGAGAGATAGATGTATATATGTCCTAGCCTACCTTTAAGGTAACAAATGCTATCCAGTTTTAGCCTTATATTTAGCTAATTAATGACGGATGCATATTATGCATAATAAGCGTCGAACTCATAGCCTCCGTCTCTTGCGCAATATTCACACACACCTGAGCTCCGCTTGCATCTCTCCTTAAAAAAGAGTCCCATGCAGGAAAAGCTAGACTAGAATAGCTTGCTGGACATTTATTTTTGCATTTCTTATACCAATAGACTATTCGAAGAGGGACGCAAGCTCTTGTTTGTTGAATGTTAAATACAGCAGCCAATATAACTCAAGGGTAGTTTGAAAGAAGAACAGACGCGCGATGGCAGTAGGCTATAGCCGTTATTTCGTTAGACCCATAGGCTAACCATTCAATATTTGTGAAGAGAAGTGAAAGCCTTCTGTGTCTAATTCTAGTCCTATTTATTCAAGGATGTCATTAGAATAAGGACATTGAAACTTATTTCATTTAGGGTAACAGTTGAAAGCGAGGAAGGAATAAAGTAACAAGAGCGAGAGAAAAAGGAGGAAGGCTAATAACATTAGGGGAAATATTATGAAAGATATACAGTACCAGTCAAAACTTGACACAACTACTCATTCAAGTTTTTAAAAATGTTTTACCATTTTCTACATTGTACAATAATAGTGAAGACGTTTGGAATCATGTAGTAAGCAAAAAAAAGTGTTATCAAAATATTTTATATTGGAGATTCTTCAAAGTAGCCACCTTTTGCTTGACAGCCTTGCACACGCTTGACAATCTCTCAACCAGCTTCACCTGGAATGTTTTTCCAACTGTCTTATTTTACAGACCCATGCCTTGTGCCAGTTGTGATAGGACAGCAGGCTGGAGATTGACGAGCCCTCTGCCTTTCAGTTACTGGTGTCACCAATGAAAAGGGTCCCGATGTTTCTAGTTAAAGTGAACGCGTAATGTGATAACTACTGCATGCTGGCAGTAGCCCAGTCTGTAGAAGAGTAGCCTACTCTGGGCAGATATTTAGGTAGGTGTAAAATGACTAAATGAAACATACCTGCTGCTGTTGAGGATACTGCATTCCACTCATGCCCACCTGACCCCTCCCGTGCATTCCCATTGGATAGCGGTGAGGAGAAGGCGATCCGTATGGCTGGCCAGGGTAAGACCCGCCCCCGCCCTGTTGTTGCTGGGAGTAAGGGTTGTTGCCTATGCCGTAGAGCTGAGAGCGCTTCATGGCCATGGCGTCCATGGGTGGCACCTAACAGAGAGAGAGAGGATGAGTTGGTACATGGTAGGGCTTGTGTTATAAACAGTTAACAGTTGAGGTTATAGCTTGCAAATTTAAAAGGTCTCTCTTAAACTGGGCATACACTACACAACTTCTAAAATCTTAACTTCAATGTGCTCACATTTCCAGATGTCCTTGTCCCAAATCTTTCATTCCATCCATACTCAACTACAGGACAGGGGGTGCTCACATTCCCTAGTTAATCCTGCCCTGGTTTCTCAGTTGTCGTAGGAAATAAATGCAGACACAAACAGTGATCTGCTTTATTAGTGTGCAGATTATTATGTGCCATAATATCACAAAAGGAGACAGAGGTTTCATTGATTTTACCTTGACTTAACTAGGCAAGTCAGTTAAGAACAAATTCTTATTTTCAATGATGGCCTAGGAACAGTGGGTTAACTGCCTTGTTCAGGGGCAGAACAACAGATTTTTACCTTGGGGATTTGATCTGGCAACCTTTCGGTTACTAGTCCAACGCTCTAACCACTAGACTACCTGCAGGTGCAGAATAAGGAATCATCTTTTTGGTTTCTGTCATGGTAGGATGCAAATGTAGTATTGGTGGAGTTCGTTTTGCAAGGCCCGGTGTCCCGTGTGGGTGTAGATTTTGTTTATGGAATGGTCTAAAATGAGCAAACGCCACCCATCCGGCACACCGGGCAATGTAAAATGAACCCATTGAAAAGGCAGCCATGTTCCCTCCACAGTGACACCAATCGGTCTTCCATCACCTAGGTCCACAAGGTGCGTGTTGTCGTTTTTCTCTTCACCATATATATATATATATATATACATATACACATACATATACACACACATATATACACACACACATTTATTTTTGGCAATTTTCGGTTAGGACTTGCCAAAGAAAAATGATAGCAACATGGTCCAATCCTGACTATCAATACTCAAATTCCAGTAAGAAAGCTGCCCAGTATTGAAGTAGACCTATTCCCCATGTCCTGCAAACTACAAAAGTATTTTTTTATATCTCAATGAAATCAGCGCTCTCCATCACTTCAGCAGAGCCCAATCAACTGGCATCAACTGGCAGACATGGGTCTAGTGGTTGGTAAAGATATCCAGGCTAATGTGCCGTCAAGTGCTTTGGGAGTCAGGTTATTCTCGAGAGACTCGGCAAGCTGTGCCAAAAAAAAAAAGCAAATCTTTTTATGTCACTGCCAAGTTCAGGCCAATTGAAGCACCACTTACAGAAACTGTGAGCAAATCGAGAAAGCCTGAGAGGCCACTTTAAACGAGCAGTCTAAGTGTCAGCAGTCATGCCTGGGCACCCTGAGTTAACACACACGGGTAAGGTAGACAGCCTATTCTGGGGAAAAAAACCTCAGAAGGGATTCTCGTCAATGAAAGCATGTGGAGGATGTTGCACTAACATTGTCCTTTGTAAAATTACTGTACACCTGGCAGCGTCCAAATTAAATAAATTATTGTTGGGACTAAGAAACAAAAAGACCAAAGCAAACACCAATCAAATTTACATTTCCCAGAATCCCGCATGGTAAACACAAATGGCTAACAGTTGAAAAAGAAAAACATCTACTAAACATGATCTTGACTGCAGGATCAGTTTTAATCCCAAAGACCCAAACCCTACACCTTTTAGACCAAACAAGTACACAACACTTCTAATGAGGTCGAAAGCAAAATAAACATGTAACCCACTTCCATGGGTGCTTCCGGTGTATACGGTGAAAAACACTGCTGCTTCTTTATGGGACCAAACTCTTCAAAACTTTTTTTTTTTATTAAAAAATGTTCAAAGTGTAAAACAAAGATCAGCCCGTAAATGAAGGCAGCTGAAGTCTGAATCCGGTGAGGGTGAAAGAGTCAATTGACAGACTTGTTGGGGAATATTTGGCTAGCCTAGCTATAAACTTAGCTGGTTATCTACCTTGAACGGCAATAACAGAAACACTTAACTGCTAAAACATACGGACTCCGGTAGAAATCTACGCAGTGGTGAGAAAAGCATGGAGCCGAATTTATCAAAGAAAGAAAGTGCCAATAGCATGGATAATCTCATGGAGATAAGGAGCCTAGGTACAAAGATGGAAAAAAGATTGACAAAATGAAGGTGAGTATTGAAAAAGGAATGAATAGTAAAGTTGACAGCTTACGTGCATCTTTGGAGAAAGCCATTCAGCATAATCATACAGCTATGCTGACTCAACTGGAGAAAAATAACAAGCAGCTACAAGACCGCATAGCTCTTGAAGTTGGACGTCTGGAGTCCTGTGTAGAATTCCTAGAATAGGTACCGCCAAATCAAAGTTCGACCCAGACGTGTCTATCATAGTGGCAGGACTGCCAGCTGATGAAAAAGAGGACCTAATCTCCAAAGTGAACCAGTTGATATCGGTTGGCCTAGGCTGCAAAACAGGTGATTGCAGTTGAGAGGATGAGGGAGAGAGGTAAAGGTCCCGGGGTTGTGAAGGTGGAGTTTCTGTCCGTGGAGGAGAAAGTAGCTCTGTTATGGGAAAAACAAAAGCTTGCGAGGCCATCCTGATCATGACAAAGTCTTCCTTCGATCAGCCAAGTCCCACACCGATCGCCTTATAGAACTGCTCTTCAAGACGCTGCTGGGGGAAATAACAGGAGGAAAGGACTATTTCGTCACGGGAAGTGGGCGGGTCATGAAACGAGATCAACCAGAGGGACATGTATGGTATGGACACAACAGAAAACCTATTGTGAAAGCCCTAGGGGTTCTGGGGGAGTGGGAATGTGTGTAAAGTTGTGTGTTCATGCTATTCTCCACCTGAACAGTCTACGTGGGTTAGAGATACATCCTCCTTCTATAGTCATTTGTTAAGTCAAGTATACCTATATACAGAAGCAGATGCTATTTACATAGGTGGGGATCTTAATAACTTCTTATGGCTGGGGGCGCTATTTTCACGTTCGGATGAAAAGCGTGCCCAGAGTAAATTGCCTGCTACTCAGGCCCAGAAGCTAAGATATGCATATTATTAGTAGATTTGGATAGAAAACACTCAGAAGTTTCTAAAACTGCTTGAATGATGTCTGTGAGTGTAACAGAACTCATATGGCAGGCAGCAACCTGAGAAAAAATCCAACCAGAAAGTGGGAAATCTGAGGTTTGTAGGTTTTCAGGTCTTTGCCTATCCAAGATAGTGTAAATTTGGTCCGATTGCACTTCCTAGGGCTTCCACTAGATGTCAATAGTCTTTAGAACCTTGTTTCAGGCTTCTACTGTGAAGGGGGAGCGAATAAGAGCTGTTTGACTAAGGGGTCTGAACATTATTGAAGATTTATGATAAAAACATCCTAAAGATTGATTCTATACATCGTTTGACATGTTTCTACGAACTGTAATAGAACTTTGACTTTTCGTCTGGACCTAGTCTTTGGACATAAATGATGGACTTTATCGAACAAAACAAACATTTATTGTGGAACAGGGATTCCTCGGAGTGCATTCAGATGAAGATCATCAAAGGTAAGTGAATATTTATAATACTGTTTCTGACTTCTGTTGATTCCACAACATGGCGGGTATCTGTATGGCTTGTTTTGGTCTCTGAGCGCTGTACTCAGATTACTCCATGGTGTGCTTTTGCTGTAAAACTTTTTTGAAATATGACACAGCGGTTGCATTAAGGAGAAGTATATCTTTAATTCCATGCATAACACTTGTATTTTCCTTAACATTTATGATGAGTATTCCTGTAAATTGATGTGGCTCTCTGCAAAATCACTGGATGTTTTGGAAGCAAAACATTACTGAACATAACGCGCCAATGTAAACTGAGATTTTTGGATATAAATATGAATTTTATCGAACAAAACATACATGTATTGTGTAACATGAAGTCCTATGAGTGCCATCTGATGAAGATCAAAGGTTAGTGATTAATTTTATCTCTATTTCTGCTTTTTGTGACTCCTCTCTTTGGCTGGAAAAATGGCTGTGTTTTTATGTGACTAGGCGCTGACCTAATATAAATCACATGGTATGCTTTCGTCGTAAAGCCTTTTTGAAATCGGACACTGTGGTGGGATTAACAACAAGTTTATCTTTCAAATGTTGTATAATACCAACTTGTAAGTCGCTCTGGATAAGAGCGTCTGCTAAATGACTTAAATATGAATAAATATATATGAATATAATACTTGTATGTTTGATGAATTTTAATTATGAGATTTCTGTTGTTTGAATTTGGCGCCCTGCACTTTCACTGGCTGTTATCAAATCGATCCCGTTAACGGGATTTCAGCTGTAAGAAGTTAACAGTCAAATTGGGAGGTTAGATGACTATATAAATGATAGATGATATTACATGGATTACTTTGTTAATCATCATGGGGAAACCCTATTAGAATTCCTTCGGGACTCTAACATGTGTATAATTAATGGAAGGATATGCCCCTTAAGCGATAACTTTACATTCATACAGTATCTGTCAAAGGAAAAGCTGTGATAGACTGCATAGTTACCCTCCACGACTGTCTAGAAACTTGTTTGGCATTTAAGGTGTCATCTCCTACACAGATGGTTGAAGAATGCAGATGTTTTGACTTAAACTGGAGAGAAAAAGTAGACTTCCTGATTACTCTTTTATCCATGATATTTTCTGGTTGGCCACAAACCTTCTCAGCCAGGTATTACTGTGCTTCATTCGGAGCAAACGATACAGGCTTAAATGTAATTAAAGAAAAGTGCCAAATGACTTTCTATGTTCTGAAATGGCATGTAGAGCTCTGGTGAAACTCATCGAAACCCTGCAAAGATTCCAAGAAACAACATTTGATTTAGATGTGTGGTATGAAAAAATTTGATATTATATACTCTGAAATTAGAATAAAGAATAGACCCAAGTCCAGGAAAGATTACAAGCCTTATTGGAATGACTAGTTAAGGGATCCATGGTCAGTAAAATGCTGACCACACCGCTTGCATCACATGCGCGAGCGTTGCAAAATAAAAGTGCACATACATGTTATTCAATCATTGCACCCACACCGCTCGTGCACCTCTTGCGTAGCCTGGCGCTAAAATAGAGCTTGGTTCTATTTGTGACGCTTGATGCGCTGCAAGTCCCGTCTCTCCCATCTCCTCATTGGTTTTTGAGGAGCATATACCCACGTGGGTGAATGAAAGATGAACTGAGGTCCACACTCCAGTCGGTAGTGGTAATGCACCTTAAAGTTGGTTTCCAACCGCCATATAAAGTCCAAAGAAGAAGAAGAAGCCTGAAGGAGGAGAGATTACTAGAAACTAAATTGGTTTACCCTTTTAACTGTGGATTAATTGTCAGAGTGGATGACCTTGTGCATTTCAGGTAAAATAATAACCCAATGTTTATATCCTAGGACAAATTAGCTAGCAACAGCAAGCTAGCTAGCTAAATTGCCATCCATGTTTAATGCTTTTCGACCTGTCACCAAATTAATATAGTTGGTTCAGACTTCGTTTTGATATTTCAACCTCCGTGTCCCAATTGCGTCTGGGGTGGGTGGACAAAAATCAACATGCGGGCGTAGGCGCGCGAGCGGTCTGGTCAGCAGGTCATACACAAAGCTGAATACTTATTTGTACAGTGTAAAAGATAGAAATACAAGAGAACATTTTAGGAAGGAATTTAAGAAAAACAAGTTAGGACCAACACAACATGAGAAAATTCCAATGAAAGTCAGGGAATAGCAGGGGGGGGGGGGTTGAAATCTGATATTACACAGGTACTTAAGGAGTGGGAGAAGTGGTTTGCTAGTTTGTTCTCAGGTAACAAAAATGTGGCATATTTTGAGGAAGAATTTTATAAAGACATATGTTCCCTGAGAACTAAAATGCAAAATACAATGTTAAAACCGTCTGATCAACACAGAGGTGGAAAAAGTACACAATTCTCATACTTAAAATAACTCAAGTAAAAGTCTAAAAGGTATCAGATTTGAAATGCACTTAAGTAGTGGTGGAAAAAAATACTACATTTTCATACTTGAGTAAAAGTAAAGTAAATGCTATACATCAAATTCCTTACATTTAACAAACCAGACAGCACAATTTCCTTTTTTATTACTTTTGACAGCCAAGGGCACACTCCAACACAATTTACAAAGGAAGCGTTTATGTTTAGTGAGTCCACCAGATCAGAGGCAGTAGGGATGACCAGGGACGTTCTCTTGAGAAGTGTGTGAACTGGACCTTTTTCCATGTACTGCTAAGCATTCAAATTGCATTGTATGGAGTAAATGTACATCATTTTCTTTAGGAACGTAGTGAAGTAAAAATACTAGTAAAGTACGGAAACCCCCAAAAACAACTTAAGTAGTACTTCGAAGTATTTTTTAAAGTACTTTACACCACTGAATACACAGTGCATTCGGGAAGTATTCAGACCCCTTGACTTTTTCCACATTGTTACATTACAGCCTTATTCTAAAATGTATTAAAAAATAAAATCATAATCCTCAGCAATCTACACACAACACGCTATAATGACAAAGCATAAACTGGAAATGTATTAATAGAAATGCCTTTACAAAGTATTCAGACCCTTTGCTATGACACTCAAAACTGAGCACAGGTGTATCCTGTTTCCATTGAACATCCTTGAGATGTTTCTACATCTTGGAGTCCACCGGTGGTAAATTAGCATTGATTGGACATGATTTGGAAAGGCACACACCTGTCTATGTAAGGTGCCACAGTTGACAGTGCATGTCAGAGCAAAAACCAAGCCATGACCTCAAAGGAATTGTCCGTTAGAGCTCTGACACAGGATTGT
This sequence comes from Salvelinus namaycush, assembly GCF_016432855.1. Classification (NCBI taxonomy): domain Eukaryota; kingdom Metazoa; phylum Chordata; class Actinopteri; order Salmoniformes; family Salmonidae; genus Salvelinus; species Salvelinus namaycush. Next base: position 5,811,919 of record NC_052330.1, read on the forward strand.
GTCGAGGCACAGATCTGGGAAAGGGTGCAAAAACAATTCTGCAGCATTGAAGGTCCCCAAGACCACAGTGGCCTCAATCATTCTTAACTGGAAGAAGTTTGGGACCACCAAGACTCTTCCTAGATGTGAACGCCCAGCCAAAATGAGCAATCGGGGGAGAAGGGCCTTGGTCATGGAGGTGACCAAGAACATGATGGTCACTCTGACAGAGCTCTAGAGTTCCTCTGTGGAGATGGGAGAAACTTCCAGAAGGACAACCATCTCTGCAGCACCCCTGGACAGATGGAAGCCACTCCTCAGGAAAGGCCCATGGTAGCCCGCTTGAAGCTTGCCAAAAGGCATCTAAAGAATATGAGAAACAAGATTCTCTGGTCTGATGAAGCCAAGATTGAACTCTATGGCCTGAACGCCAAGCATCACATCTGGGGGAAACCTGGCACCATCCCTATAGGGAAGCGTGGTGGTGGCAGCATCATCATGCTGTGGGGAAGTTTTTCAGCAGCAGAGACTGGGAGGCTAGTCAAACTCGAGGCAAAAGATGAACGGAGCCTGCTCCAGAGCTCTCAGGTTTACCTTCCAACAGGACAACAACCCTAAACACACAGCTAAGAAAAAACAGGAGTGGCTTCGGGACAACTCTGAATGTCCTTGAGTGGCCCAGCCAGAGCCCGGACTTGAACCTGATCGAACATCTCTGGAGAGAACTGAAAATAGCTGTGCAGCAACGCTCTCCATCCAACCTGACAGAGCTTGAGAGGATCTGCAGAGAAGAATGGGAGAAACTCCCCAAATACAGGTGTGCCAAGCTTGTAGCATCATACCCATGAAGTCTCAATGCTGTGAAGGTGCTTCAACAAAGTACTGAGTACTTAGGTAAGTGATATTCCCCAACAAATTATATTTGTAATAAATTTGCTAAAATTTATTTTTTTTAAATGTTTTTGCTTTTTATTAATGGGGTATTGTATGTCGAGTGATGAGGGGAAAAAAACAATTGAATACATTTTGGAATAAGGCTGTAATGTAACAAAATGTGGGAAAAGTAATGGTGTCTGAAAACTTCCGACGGCACTGTATGTAACCCATACTTAAAGGAGCTTTTTCTGTGGCAGAAGTTAAGGTGATTGACACTGCAAAAAAAATGGGAAAGTGTTTGACATTGAACTGCCTAATTAAGTTTTAAAATCCAAATTTGTTTTGACTACAGTACACTGCCATCCATAAGTCTATAGTAAATTCCATTCTCAAATCTTCAAAACAATGTGACTGAATTATAGAGGCATACGTTTATGAAGTACGGTCTATAAAATTATATTCATCCATCCTCAACAATAGGCTAATTAATTAATTTGAGGATCAAAACATTCTAGGGGAAGAACAAAATTGTTTTGGTAAATCCAGAGCCTCTATAGATCATATCTTCTCCGTCTGTATTAAACAGACATAGATTACACAAAGCCTACTTTTGCATGTTTCAGTGGTCTTTCAGCCTATAGTTTGTTAAAGACAGGGGTTGATGGGAAATTGTATCATGCAATCCAGTCTCTTTACAAAGTACCAATTGCTTGTGTGCGTGTTAATGAATATGGTACAGATTGGTTTCCCACACCCTCCGGTGTAAAACAAGGAGACGCCTTATCACCGACTTTGTTCGCTATGTTTATAAATTATTTGGCAAAATAATTTAAACAGTTAAATATTGGAGTAAAATAGCATTATCATAAGTATCCTTTTATATGCTGATGTTATTTTGATGGCAGAAACTGAACAAGACCTGCAGAAACGTTTAATTTGTAGTGAATTGGTGTAAAAGATGGAGACTCGTGATCAACCAGACAAAAACACAGATAAAGCATTTTGGAAAACCAGGTACTAAAGAGAAGTGTTTTTCAGTTTTGTTTTGGTGAAGACATTGAGTTTACTAGTAATTATAAATATTTGGGTATTTTTATTGATGAACATATTACCTTCTATACGGAACATCTGCCCTAGACGACTCTTGGGGGAGTTATAGGAGAAACAGAAACACTCAAAGATATTGGTTATGCTACGTATTCCAAACTGTATCAGAGATGCGTGTGTCCTGTTCTGGAATATTCAGCACGAGTGCGGGGTGCTAAGAGGTATCTCAAAATCAAAACATGTCCATAACAGAGCAGTACATTACTTTAGGTGTTCACAAGTTTGCACCTACACTTGCAATAACTGGGGACATGGGTTGGGAACCCTGTGAGGTGAGATGGAAGGCGTGTTTGGTGAGACTTTGGAATAGACTGTTGGATATGCCAACTGCCAGAATAGCTAGAAGGTAGGTAGCGGCAGGTAGCCTAGAGTGTTGGGCCAGTAACCGCAAGGTTGCAAGATCGAATCCCCGAGCTGACAAGGTAAAAAAATATATGTTGTTCTGCCCCTGAACAAGGCAGTTATCCCACTGTTCCCAGGCTGTCATTGTAAATAAGATTTTGTTCTTAACTGACCTGCCTAGTTAAATAAATAACGTTTTTCAATGGGTTCTATCCATAGGGGGAGCCTGGGCAACTGAAATGTCAGACTTTTTCAAACGTGACTGAACATCTGTACAAAAACCAAATCAAGGGAGACATTGATATTATCAGAAAACAACTTGATGCAATATTTCAAAAATGATTAGAGGAGATTAATCATAAACCCAAATTGACAACTTTTTGTTTGATTAAGGGTGAATTCATGTGTGTGAGATATATTATGTATAACCTACCTAAAAGCAAGAGATCGCTATGTGCACAGGTAAGATCAGGGATATTGCCTCTGCATATTGAAACAGGTCGGTATTGTGGCGAAATGGAAGAGAAAAGACCTCGTATTGTGACCTCGAAGAAATAGAGAATGAAACTCATTTTATCCTCTATTGGCCTATCTACCATGGCATATGCTTGCTCTTAATCCAGAAAGCACACCAGATACACCCTGGCATCTGTATATGTTATGTATGATTGTTATGTTATGTACATAAGCACAGTACCATTCAGAAATTGACACACCTACTCATTCAAGGGTTTTTCTTTATTTTACTATTTTCTACATTGTAGAATAATAGTGAAGACATCAACTCTGAAATAACACATATGAAACCATGTAGTAACCAAAAAAAAGTGTTAAATAAAACAAATATATTTTATGAGATTCTTCAAAGTAGCCACCCTTTGCCTTGAGAGCTTTGCACACTTAGCTTTCTCTCAACCAGCTTCATGAGGTAGTCACCTGGAATGCACTTCAATTAACAGGTGTGCCTTGTTAAAAGTTCATTTGTGGAATTTCTTTACCTCTTAATGCGTTTGAGCCAATCAGTTGTGTTGTGACATGGTAGGGGTGGGTATACAGAAGATAGCCCTATTTGGTAAAAGACCAAGTCCATATTATGGCAGGAATAGCTCAAACAAGCAAAGAGAAACAGCCAATCATTACTGTAAGACACGTTTCTTTGAAAGTTTCTTCAAGTGCAGTCGCAAAAACCATCAGGCGCTATGATGAAACTGGCTCTCATGAGGACCGCCACAGGAAAGGAAGACACAAAGTTAGCTCTGCTGCATAGGATAAGTTCATTAGAGTTACCAGCCTTTGATTGCAGCCCAAATAAATCATATCGATTTTTATTTGTCACATGGCCGAATACAAGCCCTGAACCATCAATGCAGTTTTAAGAAAAAAATTGAAATAACAAATAATTAAGGCGCAACAATAAAATAAACAGTAGCGAGGCTATATGCAGGGGGTTCCGGTACAGATTCAATGTGCGGGGGCACCGGTTAGTCAAGGTAATTGAGGTAATATGCACTCGTATGTAGAGGTAAAGTGACTATGCATGGATAATAAACAGTAGCAGCAGCATAAAAATGGGGGCTGGGGTGGGGACAATGCAAATATTCCGGGTAGCCATGTGATTAACTGTTCAAGTGTCTTATGGCTTGGGGGGGGCTGTTAAGCATTTTATTTTTATTTTTTATATATATATATATATATATTTTTTTTTAAATCGCCTGCCGTGCAGTAGCAGAGAGAACAGTCTATGACTAGGGTGGCTGGAGTCCTTGGCAATTTATTGGACCTTCCTCTGACACCACCTGGTATAGAGTTCCTGGATGGCAGAAAGCTTGGCCCCAGTGATGTACTGGGCCGTACGCACTACCCTCTGCAGTTGCCATACCAGGCGGTGATACAACCAGTCAGAATGCCCTCGATGGTGCAGATGCTTCAGAGTTCAAAAGACATATCAACATCAACTGATCAGAGGAGACTGTGTGAATGTGTATTTATTATGGATCCCCATTACTCTTCCTGGGGTTCAGCAAAATTAAGGTAGTTTATACAATTTTAAAACATTACAATACATTCACAACACACTGTGCCCTCAGGCCTCTACTCCACCACATATCTACATTACTAAATCCACGTGTATGTATAGTGCATATGTTATTGTGTGTGCATGCATGTGTCTGTGCCAATGTTTGGGTTGCTGCACAGTCCCCGCTGTTCCATAAGGTGTTTTTTTTAATCAAATTTTCCTGCTTGCGTCAGTTACTTGATGTGGAATAGAGTTCCATGTAGTACTGTGTGCCAAGCCTTCATGGTCAAATTGCGGCAAAGAAACCACTACTAAAGGACACCAATAAGAAGAAGAGACTTGCTTGAGCCAAGAAACACAAGCAATGGACATTAGACCAGTGGAAATCTGTCCTTTGGTCTGATGGGTCCAGATTTTTGGTTGCAACCGTCGTGTCTTTGTGAGACACAGAGTAGATGAACAGATGACCTCTGTATGTGTGGTTCCCACCGTGAAGCATGGAGGTGGTGTGATGGTGCTTTGCCGATGACACTGTCAATGACTTATTTAGAATTCAAGGCACACTTAACCAGCATGGCTACCACAGCATTCTGCAGCGATAGGCCATCCCATCTGGTTTGCGCTTAATGGTACTATCATTTGTTTTTCAACAGGACAAACACACCTCCAGGCTGTGTATGGGCTATTTGACCAAGAAGGAGAGTGATGGAGTGCTTCATCAGATAACTTGGCTTCCACAATCACCCGAACCCAACCCAATTGAGATGGTTTGGGATGAGTTGGACCGCAGAGTGACGGAAAAGCAGCCAACAAGTGCTCAGCATATGTGGGAACTCCTTCAAGACTGTTGGAAAAGCATTCCTAATGAAGCTGGTTTAGAGAATGCCAAGAGTAGAAGTAGGCCTATAGGCTACCTGGCCTGCACACAAATGTAAGCATATAAAATGTGCCAATATGGGGATCTGATAGTATTTCTGATTGGCTTAACACACCACCACTAATAAGCTGTGGAACTTCAAAGTAATGTTTTCTTCACGTCAAACAGCAAGCAAACAAAGTCTGTTTTTACATCCATTGAGAATGACAATAGTTCCTCAATGTATTTGAAAAACAACTGTGTGGTGAAAAAGGACAAATGTCATGCTCTGATCCAGTGGAAACGTCATAAAATAGACCTACCCAATTACTTCTTATCCGTTGCGCAAATAGTCTACAGCTGTGTCTGTCCTGAGCTTACTGGTGTGGGAAACTGAGGGCACAGAATATTTTATTCAATGTTTGCTAGTTTGCTAGCATGAGCTTCAGGCCAGATCCAAGTTGATACAATGTTTCAAGTTCATTGAAGATATCCTATAAATCACATTGGCCTATTACTTATTTTAGGATATTTTCTGCCTGCAGGCTGCAATGTTTTTATTTGTTGGCTTTATAGGCTATTTACAGTTGGCAATGGAAGTTACTTTTTAGGTTTGTATCATTTTAAATTTAGTTTCGGATAGAATTTTGTTTAGCCACGTGACAATGATTGAGATACAAATATGTTATTATAAGTTCAACCCTTTCATGAAGATGTGCATATGAAAACCATAACTGGCACGCAGATCGGTAGAAATGGTAAGATAAATTGGCATGCCACATGATAAAGGTTGCCGACTCCTCGTGTAGCCTATTACCGATAACTTCAGGAGAGTAACCGCAGAATCTGCAAACGCCAGTAGGAGGATAGTCGGGTTACGTTTATCTTGATCTCTGGCTCCCTCAAGTAATGTGTGTCTTATTTTAAACAATGCGCGTAAAGCATCAGACAAGCTCAATGCGTATATAGTTCATTTTATTAAAATACATAGGGTGTCTCTTCATGGAGAAATACACATTTGAGAATTTTGACCAACCGATTGGTTGAAAGAACAGGTGACTTTCGGTTGAATAAGATCATTTTTTGGTCTAGACAAAGCCTTTATAAAAATAAAAAATAAAAATAAAAACAGGGCCACCTCCTCCGATAACCAGCGCAATTCGGACAGAACTATGATAAATATGCCAGCAGTGTAAAAAGAGTTTTGAACACCCAATGTCAGGTTTGTCTGACTCAAAGGCATGGGACGAACCCTCTCTAACCCACAATGAAGTGGCCAACGCACTGACGTCCAGGCGTGTCATGAATAGAACCATCCTGCACATTATAGGCATTAAATCTCTGCATTTAGCCAAGCATCTTGCTATAGGCCTATATCCACAAACGGCATCTTTGTTGTAAATATACCCACTTGATTTGTCAAAATATACCATAACTAGACCGTTTGATAGCATGGTCAAAGACCAAAGCGAGCGTCAAAGCTATTTCGGTGTCTCTCCCTCCGTATTTCTTCTGAAGCTCCAAGGTTTGTGTGCGCAAAGCCCGAATGAGAGCGAGCTGCTAGAAAAACAGGGCACGTCCTCTTTAATAAGCCTAATTTAAGATTCAATTACAATACCTCTGAAGAGCATTAACTTCCAAATTAGACATTTATTGTGGGCTTGTCAGTGACAGAATCTCAATCTGATGGAGACAGCGGGTATGAGCTGGTAAATACACAAAGAAGCGTCTATCTGAAACTTATTTTTTACACTGGTGTGAGGTAGAAATTAGTAGTGGGGAAACTAAGCTACAACACCAACATTGTATTAGAATTTTTCCCAGAAAGAAAGCATGCCCACATTACAATAAGACAACGATGCTTTGAAACAGATTTTTAGAGCAGGTTGTCACAGGGCAGGCCTGACCAGTGCAAGTGCATGCTCCTGCTGAGGTAAATAGCTGGCTGATGGCGGGCTCAGGCACATGGCTAATCTGCATGTGTGAAGGTCAGGGCTCAACCACTATGGGAGGTGAGACCACATAATGGGCTCCCTGCCAAAAAGCAGGATCACATCACTAGATAAATGAAGCAAGCAGCCAGAGTGTTAGAGATTTCATTACACAATGTAAACAGAACACAATCCTGAATCCTACCCCACACCATTACTGAAGGGATTAAGAAATTAGGCAAGAAAACAGTAGATATCTCTATGTACATCTGCAGTGAAAATACACACATTTGATAGATGGTGAGAACCAATCAGATGCAATATTATGTAAACAAGGCAGTAGCTGTCAAATGTCACTCCACTTCTCAAACTTCCAAAGTACCCTCGGAAGTTGAAGCTGTATACCAGCCCAATATTGGACAACAGGAGCCTAACACTACTCCTTAGCCCAAGGACCTTACATGTTCTGTTTAAAGTGCGAATTGGCGCTGGAAGCCAAAACAGCGTAATACTCTAAGTTAAATGTGAATCGATTCACAATTGCGGTATTGTTCTAGAAACATAAATCCCTCTACTTTCACATCAAAATAATTTCATAAATGCAGAATACACATACTATACACCGTTTTAACAGAGTTGCAGCCGACAGTATTGTCCACTGACAACACATTTGTGGTGTCTGTCTTCCATTTACACACAGGTGTTCGGAGACTCAGACAGCCAATTAGTACAGGTAGTCTAAGTTTCCTGTAAGCAAGCGCTATAACATGGAAATATGGCCATGTGTGAACCCTAACACTAAAAGGTGTGTATAAATGTAATGTATTATTCTTTGTCAATATATGAAAGATAAAGGTCCTTATGCTACCAAAACCGTACCACAGGCGATTCGTGTCAATGTTCAGACCAAGCGTCACAACTCTTAATAAAATTCCCCCTACAGAATACGCCTTCCTCCAATGACTTACGTAATGGAACTGAAAGTCATGATCAAGAGCTAGCTGGATACCAGCCCTTGCAATCTCTCTAACCAATTGATTGCAACATGGGGACATAGCTAGCTACTAGCATAATATATTCCTTAAAGGCGTTGGCAACTCTTTATGCACAATATGGGCCAAGGAGCATATCTAGCTAGCCAACGCGAGGCCCTCAAACTAGTGTTACAAAGCTAAATGTTATAAGGCTATTCTATAGCTAGCATATAACAAATTAGAGTGTATAATAGTTCGCTGGATATCAACAAACGAATGCTAGCGTTAGCTAGTAAGAATTATGCTTGTTCAACATACGTTGATATGCTTTTTGAGATTTGAAATGGATAACGTTACTTCAATAGCTCAGCAGTTGCACACATCCTGACCTGACTATTAGCTAGATAGACTCAGCCTTGCTAGCTAGCAAGTCTGAATGCTAGTTAGAATGGGCCACGGTATTTAAGCAAGCTAAACATTAGATGGAAGGGTCGACGATATTTTTTGTAAGTCCACAAGTTAAATTGCAAATAAATGTTTTTAAATTAAATCAGCATGCGAATGCATAAGTTTACTTGGAACTATGTATAGCTAAAGTGGTTTTAAAAATGTTGGAGCATAGACTATAGAAACTAGGAAGCAAACTAACTGAAACGGATCACTTTGTGGTCCCCAACCAGAAGCCACATTTATATAAACATAATAAACATAAGTTTACATACATAAACATAAGTTTGCTAACTGCCCATATGGCTGCTGAATTCATAAAATGACTGGATGTTATCCCCGCCTGCATGCTTATATATTATACAGTAGAATGTTAGGTACTGTAATGTAGCTACACAAATATGCAGCCAGACTCAGAGAAGACCTCTCATCCTAGCCGCACTGGCTGACAAATTGGCATAACGTTCGCTAACTTGTCTCTGACCATAGCTAAATTAATTTAGCTGGTTTATCTATGTAACGTTAGTTAACTACAAAACCGCCTGGAAAGCTTAGTTAGTTTGGCAAATTAGTAAAAAGTGACATATGAATTTATAATTTACCTGTGATCTGCCGCTTCCTTGTCCGTTGTTTCCAGGGCTCATGGCAGGGTGATTTCTTTGTTGTCCTCCCCAAACATGTGTAACTGGACCGTATTGGGGGTTTATGTCTTTGGTCAGCCCCATGCTTGATTGTTGTTGTTGTTGAGCAGAGGGATTAGTGTAATCTTGATAGCCACCGCCATAGCCCCGCATCATAGGACTCGGGGATGTCAGTAGCTGGTTTAGAGTTGGGGTAGCCCCCGAAGGATGTTGCTGAGTTTGCCCTGGAAATCTCTGAAACCCTCCAACATTAGCACCACCAGAAGAGGCAGCGGCCATGGCAGCTTTGCTATGATTAGCAGCAGCCGTGTTGCTGCCTAGGCCCATCATGTTGTTCCCCTGCCGAGAGGGACTCATCATCCCATATCCACTATTACCGTAGCCAGGTCGGTAAGTCGGGTAGTGGTTGTACGGGTTGTTGTGGTACCCTTCGTGAGAGTTTTGTTGAACTTGATCCATATTCTGTTGTACCGAATGCATTATCCCAGACCCAGGGCTTTGTTGTCCGCCATGTTGATCAAAGCAAGGCCCTCCTTTACCATTTCCATAATAACTATTAAACTCCGAAACTGAGCTGGTACCACTTTGGGACGGGTTGATGTTATTCGTTGGTCCCGAACTGGCATGCTCGTACCTGCTGTCCAACCGGTCTTCCGTTTTGCTCGGTTGGTCGTCCTCATTTTTATTCAGCATTTCCTGTTGCTGATGGCGTTCGACTGTATTCCCTAAAACAACATTCCCTTTTCCTCCATGTTGGCGGTTTCCACTTTCTCCATGTTGGCGGTTTCCACTTTCTCCATGTAGCGACTGCTGGTTGTTGTTCTGAATTTGGCGTTGTTGGTGCTGAATGAATTGGTTGAATGGCTGTTGCTGAGGAGGTGTGTGGTGAAGAGATGGAGTATCTTCGCCACCAACATTTTTCACTTTATGACTCACAAACATTCCCGTCTCCATGCTAGAATTTGAAGTCGAAAAAGACGCCGATCTAGAATCTCTACTTTCCTTCTCACGTGGATTCGAGTCGTTGTTTGCAGGAGAAGCTCGAGCTCTACTGGTCGGGTTCAGTTCATGGCGTTCTACATTATTCATAGCATGAACGCTAGTCCCATTTCCTACCCCAAGCACAGCTCCACCAACTACTCCAGACTTGCCAGATTTCAAATCTTGACTCAAGCTACTAGCTAAATTCGACCTTTTCTTACCATTTGATGTTGGGGCTGTTGCCACTTGTGCGGCCATGATCAAGTCCACATCTCAGGCATAAAGTCCAGTCGAGCTAGCAAGCTAACTGGCTAATGAAAAAAAGAGGAAGAAAAGCAGAACACAAAAGAAGCCAGACAGCTAACGTTAGCTAACAAGAAAACGACGTTAGCGTAAAATGAAAAAGCGCAAGAGTATCGAATATCCGCATAAATACCGTCCGTTAGAGCAAGCTCGTGTTATACGTTTTCAGACAGACATGAAACTTTTTTCCTTCCATGTCTAACCCGGATACAGGCAAATGCCTTTTCTCTCCGAAGCCCCTAGCCCAGCATGGCATCAGCGAAAACAGCGAGCGTTGAGAATCAAGGGCTCTAGCCAACGATGGTGGATAAATCAAGATGTCTACTCAAGCAGTTTACCATTTCAAAAAATGGTCAAGGTTCCTGTCTGTGTAAGTGGGTGTTCCTTCTCTCGCGTGAGCATGCTTTCCCGCGTGAGACCAATGGTGGAGTTCGGTTTGCATGGCCAGGTGTCACGGGTGGGTGGAGATGCCTTGTAAGGACAGGGGTGAAAGTAAGGCAAAATACATATCAGGGTAAGCCATACTGGTAAAACATCAAATCAAATCCAACTTTATTGTCACATGTGAAATGCTTACTTTACAAGCCCTTAACCAACAGTGCAGTTCAAGAAGAGTTAAGAAAATATTTACCAAATAAATGAAAGTAAAAAGTAACACAATAAAATAAAGAGGCTATGTACAGGGGGTACCGGTACTGAGTCAGTGTGCGGGGGTACAGGTTAGTTGAGGTAATTTGTCCATGTAGGTAGGGGTGAAGTGACTATGCATAGATATTAAACAGCGAGTAGCCGCAGTGTACAAAACAAATGGAAGGGGGGTCAATGTAAATAGTCCAGTGGCCATTTGATTAATTGCTCAGCAGTCTTATGGCTTTGGGGTAGAAGCTGTTAAGGAGCCTTTTGGTCATAGACCTGGCGCTCCTGTACCGCTTGCTGTGCGGTAGCAGAGAAAACAGTCTATGACTTGGGTGACTGGAGTCTCTGATAATTTTATTGGCTTTCCTCTGACACCGCCTATTATATAGGTCCTGGATGGCAGGAAGCTTGGCCCCAGTGATGTACTGGGCTGTACGCACTACCCTCTGTAGCATACGGTCAGATGTCAAGCAGTTGCCATACCAGGCGGTGATGCAACCAGTCAGGATGCTCTCGACATGAGCCTTTCACAATAATTAAAACAAAATGTCAAGAAAACTGTCAGCTATTACACCATTATTTAGAATTACCACATGTCAAAGGCATGAAAAATGGACTTGAAAACGGGTGGTATACCAACCTACGAGCCAAAATGCAATGTGCCAATCGTCAAATGTCATTACACTTTTTGGTGTTTGGTGTACAAGATGTCTCTTTCCATTCACCACTGTTTAGAGGCTGGAAATATTTTGTGAGTGGATGAATGTGCACGTGTAGCCTAGTAAAGGAGCCCATTTTATTTATTTTATTAAACTATTATTTTACTAGGCGAGTCCGTTAAGAACAGATTATTATTTACAATGACAGCCTACCAAAAGGCAAGTGATTGTTTGAGAATCTGATGATCTGAACATCATGACTTATTGTGGCATAAACACAACCAAAGGTAATACATGCAAGTTAAAGCTACAATATGTAACTTTTTGACGACCCAACCAATTCACATAGAAACATATGTCATAGCTCTGTCATTGTCATTAAAAGCAAGTCTAAGAAGTGGTAGATCTGTTCTATGTAAGCTATTTCTATGCTTCCCGTTCTTAAGTTTTGTTTTTGCAAAACTGAAATGCACAATTTGAATGCCTGAATTGGAAAACAAGGAACGGATCCTAATGTATTTCACACTATCATACCAGGTGGAATGTAAATGTTTACCAAAATGAGTGGCAGGGGTAAACGCGTTGAATCCCATATTACCCCTTTAATCAACAGTAGATGTATTCAATTAATTAGAAATAGGCCTGTGTTTGAGTATGAGAGGCACAGACCTATTTTTGTGATGAATTGAGCCATTGTTTTTCCTGCTTTCTTTAAGGTTTGTCTGATTGAATTAATCTCATATGTGGGACAATTGTTGACTGTAACGGTACTCATTCTTCTATATGCTATTATGTTATTAATAAAGTACAAGAATGGAAAGAAAAGGATCAACAGAAAAGGAAACAGGCCTTATGAGAACGTCTGTGTGTTTCTACGTAGGCCTAAATGAGAGCGAATATACATGAGCGAATTGTTAGTCTGTGTGCAGATGAGGGATTGACTCACTTGAGGGACTCAGTGGCCTGTTCAAGGGGAATCGACTGGGCCCTCCCCCAGCAACGGCAGCAGCAGCCCAGTCAAGTCAAGCAGGGAAAGTGGGTCAGACAGAAAACCCCCAGAAAGCAGTACAGCACAGCTCTCAGTAACACACTGACACCACATGCCTTGTATTTTTTGTACAAGAAAGGAGAAATGCTGCTCTAACACAGTAATTGTGAGCCAAATGCAAGAATATTCCCTTGATAGTGCACTACATTTGGCCAGTGCCCGGTCAAAAGTAGTGCACTATATACGTAATAGGGTGCCATTGGGGACGCACACAGTGAAAAGAGCCACATTTAAACACACCTTGCTATACAGACACTGGCCAGACCAATGTGTTAAATTTCAGGATGGAGTAAATAACAGTTTTATAATTGATTTGTTTACTAGGATGGCTTCAGGTTACTCAACATGCAGTGTATAAAAGAGTGACTGTATTCCCAAATGTTTCTTGAAGACTGACCCCCTCCAGTTAAACTGATCCATTTTGTATGATATGTTACGAATTGCAATTCGTACAATACGTTACCAATTTGCAAAGTGTACAATATGTTACGAATTTGTAAAACGAATAACATGTTACGAATTCCAAATCGTTTTTGCAAACGTTAGTTATGCTAGGCGTTAAGTTTAGGGTTAGGGCAAGGGTTAACTAAAAGGATTAGGGTTAGCTAACACACTAAGATATTTCAAATTAGCTAAAAATTAGTATGTAGTTGCTAATTAGCTAAAATTATAAAGTTGTACGTGATGAGATTTGAATACGCAATCTTTGGATTGTTAGACGTTTGCATTATACGCCCGCCTTAAGTAACCATCTGTCTTGTGTAACCATACGTAATGTAACATATACTAATTGCAGTGTCCTGGATTTACATGTACTATGTTACGTCTAGTCTATGAGACCAGGCTGTGTATTTTCCATCCAAGTTCATGCCTATTTCACTGGATAAATGTAAGCAACCAAAGGCATCTTCTCAAACCTCTGACAGCAAATACTTTGTGGATGGAGGTAGAGATAAGAGAAAATCACACTTATTGATCTCAAATCGCAATGTATTGCTGAAATTATGAGAGTACAGAATATAATTACATAATATAGAATGTTACATTATAGGTCTCTCACTGCATAGTTCCACTATAACACTATGATTCAACAACATTTTGTGGCAACCCTGTGTTCGATGCTTTGCACATTAGCAAAAACAGCTTATAATATGATTGCTTCAAACATCAAAATATCTGTGAAACATATGGAACAAATCTAATGAGCAACAGCTGAACAGTGACTTTTCATAGTGGAAAGCATAATCATTTCCATTAATGCATAATAAGGCAGGGTCTATGCATGCAATTAGTCCCTAAATGTATTATGATGTAAGGTTGAAGTACATAGAACAGAAACAGGGATGTAGCCAACTCAGCACTAACCATGTAACAAAGGAATTACACCATCTGCATCCCAAACAGCACCCTATTCCCTATATAGTGCCCTACTTTATGAGCCCTGGTCAAAAGTAGTGCCCTACATAGGGAATAGACTCAACCCATGACAAATTATAAACTTCACCCATTGTCCATTACAGTCCAGTCTACCAGTCTAATATTATGGTATTAAAGGGGGACTATGTCATAAACCCTCTAAGTTCCATAATGGGGCCAAAATGGCTACCATTTTGGTCAGGGAGAATCCAAAACCAGTCTAATTGGAATTAATGGCAGTAGAGGCATTTCCAGCTTTTACTTTTGCAGGAAAATAAAAGTAAGACGTGATGTATCAGAAATTGTGTAGTGGAATTATAGTCAACCTAAAATATTATTGTCATATAATTATAAATACAGTTTATACAGGTTTTATACAAATGTTGTTTATAAATAGCCTCTAGAATATATGTAAACAGACCATAAATATTTCAGATTTTGTTTTCTTGGAAAGCTGTGAGTGCTATTTATTATATGATACAATACCAGTACTAGTTGCATTTACAACTTGTCTAAGTCCTATCATCAACTGATTTGAGCCAGTATCATATAATATGGCTTTAGACTGTTTGAATGGAATTTTGGCATGTTGGCAGTTAATAAAAAATAATAATAATTGGAATCACTCCTCTAAAACTGTTTGGCCAGCTAGCTAACACACATACACTGCAGATAAACTCTTCACATTCATTGTTTAACACAATATCTTATCACAGCACTGTCAAATCATGGTTGACCAATTCCCTGACCAACATGGCTGACCTTTGGACCATCATAAGAAGGTTCTAGTATTCTAATTCCTAATTCTATGGTCTACTGTCTGTGAGCATCATCACTTGACTCTTTCACATTGACCCTCTACCCCACAGCTACTTCTCGACCACCCAGACCCCTTTTATCACCCCACTTAAAGCATCCATGTGACAGCTGGCTTTTAATGAACAATTTCACTGATGTGCCTTAGGTTGGAGCTGGCAGGGACCCAAGCAGGAATTGGTCCCTGGGTCTGGGTCTCAAATGGCACCCAATTCTCTACATACAGTAGTGCACTCGAAATGGAATAGGGTGCCATTTGGGACGTAGCCACAATGAGACGAGTGACACTGATTGCGTTTCTCCAAATTAAACCTCACCTGACCTTGGCAGAGGTAAATCATTAGTTTCCCGTTGTAATCATCACACGGCCGCAATTATACTCCATTGGACCT
Source organism: Salvelinus namaycush (assembly GCF_016432855.1). Taxonomy (NCBI): domain Eukaryota; kingdom Metazoa; phylum Chordata; class Actinopteri; order Salmoniformes; family Salmonidae; genus Salvelinus; species Salvelinus namaycush. The sequence goes on from NC_052330.1 coordinate 5,827,340, forward strand.
CCATTTGCATTTAGACGTAGCTCAGGCCATGCCAAAAAGAAAATACACTTTGACAATGTCAGAGAAACTCAGGGACAGTGGTTTGCAAGCCAAAGGGATTGTATGATTGGAGCATAGTTATACATACAGTACAGATAAGCAACTACAGAGCACATATTTTGTGTGCAACCCTTCTAAACAAGTCTACCTTATAACAACACTCTAATTCAAGAATATTCAAACATAGAGAGAGAGCATTTGAGTTTACATTACTTGAAATGCAGCCCATAACCGAGAAAAAAGATAATCAGGGAATTACTTGCATCATTAGTAATTAATTACTTTAGTAATAAGGTGTTCTTTCTTACTGGCAGCTGTCTTACTGAACTAAGGGGTTGCCTAGCAATCACCATTACACACTGGGTGACATCATTCATGGCTGAATCAATCCAATCTCTTTAATTAAAATTACCAAGCTGACCATGTAGCATTATTTCCATAAATGTGACCTTCAAACTAAGTCAGAAAACGTGTGCAGTGAGGGTGTGTGTGAAATGTATCCAAGTCAGATTAGTATGGTGAAAACGTAAAATGCTGTGGTCTGCAAAATCATTGCTGAGATTCAATTTTACCACAGGGTAGGTACAATAGGCGTGACTTAATTTCCTCTGAAACACGCCAGCCATGCTGTAGTAGACAGGAGACAGTGAAGAACAAAGGACAAAGCAGCCTGAAGTAGAGCACATCATGGCTACAATACTGAAGCCAGCGGGTTTAAAATAATAATAATCTCCCTTTGTAGGTTGGAAATAGAACAATTGTGTGTAATAGTATTAGTAATCTACAGCAGTGGTCCCCAACCTTTTTTTCACAGGGCCTCCTTTTTCACATTTGAAAAATGTCACCCCCCCCCCCCCCCCCCCTTTTTAGAATTGTTAATTGAGATACCCTATGTTAAATATAACACCAAAAGCTTGATTTTGTTTAATTTGAGGGTCCTAGGATTTTTTTTTGTTTTTAAGCTCATTTCCTACAAATCTCATGACATCTTTTAGGTAGGCTATTTAATAATGATCATAATAATAATAATAATGGATAAGGAAAGTAAACTCTAGACCTGATTTCCCCAAATGTTATTTAGCTACCAAATTGTTTTATTATAATTCATATGAACCCTTCATTTAATTATACATATTCTCTTTTACAGAAAGTGAATAGATCAAATGATAGCGACAGAGTCACACATTGTATAAGATTACTTCCCAAGCAAATTCGTTTTTTTTACTCCTCTACATTAGGTCAGCCTCAGATATCTCCATGTGCTTCAGAGTTGTGTCTTCCTCTGGCATTTTATAGCTTGTTTCTAGCCTAAAGCAACGCAGAGTTATGCGTCGTTATAGATCGGTTTATACAATTGCGAATTTGTAAACCCCTAGGTTGGGAAACCCTATTCTAGAGTAATTTAAGATACGTCCCATAGGGCTTTCTTCAGAAGTAGTGCATTATAGGGAATAGGGTACCATTTGAGACTAACCCCTTAGTGTCAGGGACAGCATTCTCACACTAGACACAGAGCCACTAGACACTGAGCCAATGTCCCGACAATTCAGGTCTTTCAATCCATTAGGGATCACCACTAATCATTTAGCCAGCAGAGTGGCGTGTCAAGACCTGGGTTAATTTCTCCTGGCACACAGTGAAACGGGGCTGTGCATTACAAATGGCACCCTCTTCTCTTTATAGTGCACTACTTTTGACCAGGGCCCATAAAACTCTGGTCAAAAGTAGCGTACTATGTAGCTGTTCCACAGATGTATACACGTGTAGTGGTTGATTGTGGATGCTTGGGAAGGAAAACAACCTCTCGACGAGACGTCCCCCCCCCCCTCTGCTCACCGCTCTTTAGGCTGCGTCTCAAATGGCACTCTGTTCACCATATACAGATGTAGGATCTTAATTTGATCACACTGTTGCTGCAGGCAAATGTGTAGTGTATTCAAAGTTTTAAAAAGGCTTCTAAAGTTTGTAATTTCCACTTAAAAATGTCAGACTTGATTTGCCCTAACAACCAATGTGTCAACCCCTACAAAAAAGTCCATTAATTATAATCCACACAATAATTCACATTTCCGGTTGCTGTAGGATTATTTTCCTTCTTGAGAAACTGGCCAAATTAAGATCCAACACCTGTAGTGCACTACTTTTGACCATTGCCCTTTGGGCCCTTGTGAAACATAGAGCACTATAAAGGATAAAGGGGGCCATTTGGGATGCATTGACGCAGACTTATACACACTGTTCTCACTAAGTCTGGGATATGACCTATAGATTTTGTCTGAAGACTTTATTATGCTAATTCGATTTCCGCAGGGTCACGGACATTGGCTGTACGGCTGTAAAATAGCAGCATGTGTCTTCAGAGGGGGAAAGGAGGTTCAAAATCAATGAGCCATCTCAGCAGGTAAATGTGTAAAATAAAATAAAAAAAATTATAATTTGTGGTATTAAATTAGTATAAATACAATAAGATAAAACATTTTACATAATGGTGCACTTCCACTAACTGATCGGTGGACTAATAGTTTATAAGCAAGAATGTTTTTATAAAAAAAACTATTTATTGTGTGTAACAAAAAATATATATTTTCATAATAAACAATGGAAATTGCCTGAGTCACTTGAGTCAGTCTACTCTTGGGCACAGACGTATCAGTGTTTCTCGTCTGAAAGCTGTATAACACTACTCAACAACTCAAAGTAACATTTCCATTCAACAAACTTTGAATGTTGTTAGCTATGTACAATTCACATTTAACATCTGACATTTATGCTTGCATTTCCCCGCCCTGCCAGTCATTTAGACATTTTTAATTAGAAGTGTTCCACTCTGTTTTCCCTGGACTCCTATTTGCTGTGCCACTTTGTCCTTTATTAGCACAATTGCCCTGGAATGCAAGCCATGTTAACGGAACTAAATGATCAAACCACATTTTCAAAGAGAAAAAGGCTTAGAGGATAGTCTCTCTGGGTGTTTGTGGCGTGGCCACGGGATGTCTGTGATGCATCTAGTGCAGTAGTGTAGTAGGTAGTTAGTGCAGGATAGTTACAGGATAGGGATGGGTGATGCATCCTTAAAGGGCCTGAGGATGGACCTTTGAATCCCACAGATGGTTCTGTGTCTGTGGAGGTAGAAACAGCAGGCTCTGTATCACCAACTAAGAGAGACACAACGCAACAAGAACAGATCAAATCACAGTTTATTGGTTGTGTACACAGTTGTTATCGTGGGTACAGCGAAATGCTTGTGTTACTAGCTCCTGACAATGCAGCGAAAATATCAAACAAGTACACAAATAATAATCAAAAACAAAAAAACAAGAAATCACAGGATGAATCCAGTTAGCAACCCACATAACACTGTATCAGTAATCCAAATGCAATATATGCGTATATACTCCAGAAAGATACACAGGAGCAAAAGAACACGTTTTTTCCCCCCAACCTTACACCAACTTCGATTTTGGACTGATTTAAAGGAAGCCTGGACAGTGAGAGTTATTCAGTATTGAACCAAAATCGTCATCATCATCACCTGCTATGAAAAAAGTGTGTGCTGTGTGCTGCAGTGTGAACAGATCAAGACACCAATTTATGAGGAAATGTGCAGAACAAAATGCACCTTGAAATGTACGACACAGAGTTTTCCATTGTGTCAGATGTGTATACTAAGACCAGGTGCTGCAGTGTGGACAGACGGAGGACTTAGTGACTGTCACAGAGAAGGTTGGAGCAGGATGTGGGGTGCTGGAGGGCCACGTGGCTGATGTGGGCCTCCAGCTTAGGGGACCTCTGCAGCGCGGTCCAGTAGGCCTGGATGGACAGGCTGTAGAAGAGGCAGAGAGTCAGCGCCGTCATGTTGGCCGAGTGCTTAGCATCCGTCACCAGGCACAGCTCAGAGCGCGGTCGGACCAAACCAGAGACAAACAAGAAGACAGGTCAGTAGTTGAGATGTGCCAGCGTTGCTAAGAATGGGGTCCTCATCTGGGTAAAGTCATGCATTCCACAAAAGAAAAGACGATGGTACCTAATGGGTTTCCATCAGTCAAAATACAAAACAAGTAAGAATTTTGCATAAATATCAACCTTGAGCAGCAGCCACTAACAACGGCTGAAACCAAGTCCGTCTTAATTACACAGCAACATAATAACATTTCTATGGAGCAACCTAAATATAAGCATTCATTAAGGGTGGTGTGAGCTACTTTGATCTTAAATATTTTCATTCACGAAATGTGGCTCAGTTGGGAGTCCCTCAATCCCTTTTTCTCCCCAATTTCATGGTATCCAATTGGTAGTTACAGTCTTGTCCCATTGCTGCAACTCCCGTACGGACTCGGGAGAGGCGAAGGTCGAGAGCCACGCACCCTCCGAAACACGACCCTGCCAAGCCGCACTGCTTCTTGACACACTGCTCGCTTAACCCAGAAGTCAGTCGCACCAATGTGTCGGAGGAAACACCGTAAAACACCGAACCCTCCCCTAACCCGGACGATGCTGGACCAATTGTGCGCCGCCTCATGGGTCTCCCAGTCACGGCCACTTGGGAGGCCATTTAAGTTTTTTTTATAATTAAATGTAATTACCATACCATGCATGTACATTGTGTTGTTCACATAAACATCAAAGAACAATCATATTACTATGATGTAATTCTCAAAATCCCTTTAACAATTTGCATGACAATCCTGGGATATTTCAGCATCTGTTTATGCTACATTCACCTCAGATTCCTTGATTACCAACCCAAAACAAATGTTGTAGAATAAAGACGGAAACAAATGGCTTTTGACCATGCAACTACTTATGCCATCAGCAACGATCCCATTTGTCTAATTAGAACAAACAACAAATTAGACATCTATTATAGCATGGGTATAAACACATATTATAGCCAACTTCCTGATTGAATATCTGGCACATCTTATCAGTTATGATTATCATGTGCATCCATGCTGAGGCATCCCTCAGTGCCTTTCATTTAAAATCTCAACACTTTGAGCAGTGATCAGTCACTGTCAGGGGGACTCTGCAGTAGTAGAGGGGACAGGGAGGAATACCATACTAAGCCTGTGCCATTATGACCTACAGTTGAAGTCGGAAGTTTACATACACCTTAGCCAAATACATTTAAACTCAGTTTTTCACAATTCCAGACATTTAGTCTGAGTAAATATTCCCTGTCTTAGGTCAGTTAGGATCACTACTTTATTTTAAGAATGTGAAATGTCAGAATAATAGTAGAGAGAATGATTTATTTCAGCTTTTATTTCTTTCATCAAATTCCCAGTGGGTCAGAAGTTTACATATACTCAATTAGTATTTGGTAGCATTGCCTTCAAATTGTTTAACTTGGGTCAAACATTTCGGGTAGCCTTCCACAAGCTTCCCACAATAAGTTGGGTGAATTTTGGCCCATTCCTCCTGACAGAGCTGGTGTAACTGAGTCAGGTTCGTAGGCCTCCTTGCTCGCACACGCTTTGTCAGTTCTGCCCACAAATTTTCTATAGGATTGCGACCAAGCTTTAACTTCCTGACTGATGTCTTGAGATGTTGCTTCAATACATCCACATAATTTTCCTCCCTCATGATGCCATCTATTTTGTGAAGTGCACCAGTCCCTCCTGCAGCAAAGCACCCCCACAACATGATGCTGCCACCCCCGTGCTTCACGGTTGGGATGGTGTTCTTCGGCTTGCAAGCCTCCCCCTTTTTCCTCCAAACATAATGATGGTCATTATGGCCAAACAGTTCTATTTTTGTTTCATCAGACCAGAGAACATTGCTCCAAAAAGTAAGATCTTTGTCCCCATGTGCAGTTGCAAACCATTGTCTGGATTTTTATGGCGGTTTTGGAGCAGTGGCTTCCAGGGAATGAGCTATGACATCCTACCTGTCTGAGGGGTTCTGAGAGCTCAATGAGGATGGCCTTTTCATCAAACCACTTTCCCTGGTAACAATTCTCCAGGTGGTCAAAGATGTGCTGGCGGAAGCTGCCAGGGAGACGGCAGTGTCACTTATACTTCTTCAGGTCACTGTGCTAGATGGAACAGTAAATGTTTGAAAGTGTAAGATTTAAGATCCAAAATTCATTAGACTGAATCGTGCATCTATACTGCCCTCTGGTGAGGATTGTATGTATACAACTTCCATAATTATTTTAAACTGACTGGACCAATACAACAAATGCAAATAATCCTGCATATATATATATATATATACAGTCAGTGTAAAATGATTATGGAAGTTGTATACATACAATCCCCACCAGACAGTGACCTGAAGAAATATAAGTGACACTACTATATATATATATATATATATAATACCAGTCAAAAGTTTGGACACACTTACTCATTCAAGGGTTTTTCTTTATTTGTACTATTTTCTACATTGTAGAATAATAGTGAAGACATCAAAACTATAAAATAACACATATGGAATCATGTAGTAACTAAAAAAGTGTTAAACAAATCAAAATATATTGTATATTTGAGATTCTTCAAAGTAGCTACCCTTTGCCTTGATGACAGCTTTGCACACTCTTGGCATTCTCTCAACCAGCTTCATGAGGTAGTCACCTGGAATGCATTTCAATTAACAGGTGTGCCTTGATAAAAGTTAAATTGTGGAATTTCTTTACTTCTTAATGCATTTGAGCCAATAATTTTTGTTGTGACAAGGTAGGGGTGGTTTACAGAAGATATTTGTTAAAAGACAAAGTCCATATTATGGCAAGAACAGCTCAAATAAGCAAAGAGAAATGACAGTCCGTTACTTTAAGACATGAAGTTCAGTCAAATTTGAAGAACTTTGAAAGTTTCTTCAAGTGCAGTCGCAAAAACCATCAAGCACTATGATGAAACTGGCTATCATGAGGACCGCCACAGGAAAGGAAGACCCAGAGTTACCTCTGCTGCAAAGGATAAGATAATTAGAGTTACCAGCCTCAGAAATTGCAGCCCAAATAAATGCTTCACAGAGTTCAAGTAACAGAAACATATCGACATCAACTGACTGCGTGAATCAGGCCTTCTTGGTCAAATTGCTGCAAAGAAACCACTACTAAATGGGCATCAAGCAGAAGAGACTTGCTTGGGTCAAGAAACATAAGCAATGGACATTAGACCGGTGGAAATCTGTCCTTTGGTCTGATGAGTCAAAATGTGTCTTTGTGAGATGCAGAGTAGGTGAACGGATGATCTCCGCATGTGTGGTTCCCACCGTGAAGCATGGAGGAGGAGGTGTGATGGTGTCTGGGTGCTTTGCTGGTGACACTGTCTGTGATTTATTTTGAATTCAAGGCGTACTTAACCAGCATGGCTACCACAGCATTCTGCAGCGATACGCCATCCCATCTGGTTTACGCTTAGTGGGACTATCATTTGTTTCTCAACAGGACAATGACCCAGCACACCTCCAGGCTGTGTATAGGCTATTTGAGGATATACGTGTATAGGCATGTTGGGATATACGACAGTGTGTTCCAGTTCCTGCCAATATCCAGTAACTTCGCACAGCCATTGAACAGTGGGACAATATCCCACAAGCCACAATCAACAGCCTGATCAACTCTATGCTAAGGAGATGTGTCGTGCTGCATGAGTCAAATGGTGGTCACACCAGATACGGACAGTTTTTTTCCCACGACCCTACCTTTTATTAAGGTATCTGTGACCAACAGACGCATATCTGTATTCCCAGTCAAGTGAAATCCATAGATTAGGGCATAATGAATTTATATCAATTGACTGATGTCCTTATATGAACTGTAACTCAGTAAAATCTTTGAAATTGTTGCATGTTGCGTTTATATTTCTGTTCAGTGTATATATCAAGATATGTTAAATAGCCTCGGTGTAATCATTGAATTACATAGGCCTATAGAATCCTTATTAATTTCATATATGATCTCTCTGGGCCTAGTAGCTATCCTAGACCTAGTTAAGATTTGTCATATGACTTTTAACCTTTTAATGTGGCACAAACACAACCAGTCATGATGTTTTCATCTAACTGTTGTCAAACGATCACTGTAGGCTACCCGCGCACGTTGGTACACTAAAAAAAAATATTCCTGCATCCAAACAGTGCCGCCTTGTCAGCGCGTCTTGGTCTCGGCCACTCATCTCCGCCTTGGCAAAATGTAAGTGTTCTCGTCGAACCTCAACGCAATTTGGAGCGTATACCACCCGGTTTCAAGTCAATTTGCATTTTTTTGCGGTTAAATAAGGATGTAATATCCTAAACAAATGTGGCCCCACATAGCTAGCTAACTGGAAACGAACTGCATTGGCTCAACAATCTGCCACAGAGCTTCTAGGTAGCGTTTCCAAGCAGTCACTCGAGAGTAGCATGCGTTACACATTTTGAAGTGTATTTTTTGTTGTTGTAGTACTGCGTACTTTTCTTGCTATTTACACGGATTAAGCGTGGCTCTGATAACGATGGATTGTACAAACATTTTGGAATACTCATTGCATTCTCTACGGATTTACAAAAAACATGAACCGCATATCGGATTTAAACTTCAGGGCTTCGGGATAATGCGCGCAAGAAGCGGAGGAGAGGGACTACAGCTGGCAAGGGCAGCCTGAGGAACATACTGACAATAGAAGGTAGCAGATCTAAATTACATCGAAACTATAACCGCTCACGTGAATGCAGAGTTCTAACTGAAGTATGTGATGTCGCAAATACGTCCCAAAATGCCCCCGTCTCCGAATGTGCTGTTTGTAATTCAAGTTCATTGATAAACAAAGTGAATACATGTAAACTGCTTCTTCAATCAGTAAATGCAGACATTGGATGTGTCACTGAAATTTGGGTCCACGAAAATATCCCAGATTTAAAATATTATCATACAAGACTATCAGCTGTTCAGTAATGACGGGTCCAAAGAGGGGATGAATGTGAATTACAGTGTGCAGGCAAAGAGAAGAACTGACCTAGAGAAAGAGGCGTTTGAGTGTATGTGGCTTCAGCTTCATCCTAAGCGACCCGACTCAGTTTCAACTCTGAAAGTGGGAGTACTCATTTGCCACCAATGGCAAATGAGAAAACACTTCAGCAGAACACTGTGGATTATCTCATCAACACTGTCCATGTGATCAGGATGTCCTCTCCCCAAATGGGTTTCATCCTGTGTGGAGACTTTAATCCGTCCTAGATCTGATCATTACAAATCTGAAGAATCACTATAACACCCTCACTGTACTTGCTCCTCTCAGATCTGATGATCAAATGTCTGCTGTTCTCCCCATACAACATCAGGAGGGAGAAGCGCGGTGCAGTGGAAAAACGGACGTCTGGTAACCAAGAACAGAAAGGAGGCCTTGGCGTGTGTGTGTGTATTTAACGAGGCAAGTCAGTTAAGAACAAATTCTTATTTACAATGACGGCCTAACAAGAGGCAAAAGACCTCCTGCGGGGACAGAGGCTGGGATTAAAAATACAAATGTAGGACAAAACACAGATCACAACGAGAGACAACACTGCATAAAGAGAAACCTAAGACGACGACAACAGCATGGCAGCAACACATGACAACGTACCATGGTAGCAACACAGCATGACAGCAACATGTTAGCAGCACATGATACAAACATTATTGGGCACAGACAACAGCACAAATGGCAAAAAGGTAGAGACAACAATGCATCACGTGAAGCACCCACAAGTGTCAGTAAGAGTGTATGGCCAGTACTGACTGGACTGCCATATGAGGTGGAGAGCAGTGATGCAAAGGTGGAGATGTTAAAACTCCTGCATTCAAACCACTTGATGTACAGTATGCATGCCAATAAGAAACAGCAACACTGGACAAGCCCTGGATGACTGAATGAATAAAGGCTGCCATCAGGAAAAGACAGAAGATTTTCAACAGATGAGGTGAAAACAATGAAATGGAGAACGTACAGAAACACAGTGCAAATGCTTATCAGGGAAGCAAATGAAAAACTACTACAAAACTGAAATCCAGAACCTAAAGAAGGAAAAACCCTAAGGAATGATAGGACTTCGTTAACAAAGAACTGGGACGAAAGAACGTCCGGAGGGAGAATACAGGTCGAGAGAATTGAGGACGACAACGGGGCTGATGTTTTGAATGGCTTCTTTGCTGAGGCATGGACATTCACCATGCCTACAAGGCTGGTTGAGCTGTGCAGAATTGGCCAGATAAAGCAAGCTCTGACCAGACTCCGCCCACGTAAAGCTTGTGGGCCTGATGGTATTCCAGCCTGGCTACTAAAAGAGCATGCAGAAGATCTAGCCCCTGTCATCACACACATTGTTAACACCACCTACTGGCAGGGGACTGTTCCTGCTGCCTGGAAGATGGCCAATGTGTGTCCCGTAACTAAAGTGTCAACGAGTGACTGGAGGCCCATCTCTCTAACTTCATGCCTTAAAATTAAAAAAACTCATGCCAACCGTTCTATCCGAGTGCATGGATCAGTATGCCTACTTCCCAAAGTCCAGCCCTACTACTGCCCTTCTGTTTCTTATTCACATGTCCACCCGAAAAGTTGTCTTCAGTGACACTCTGGACACTGGGTATGCAGACATGCTCCTGAATGGGTAAAACGTCTGTGGAAATTCTGCTATGTTTTTCAACAGACCCTCCACAACCTGCACCTCTAATCATAGGAGGACAGGAAGTACCAGCGGTAACAATGACCAAATATCTTGGTTTTTATCTAGACTCTAACCTCAGTGGTGACACGTGGCGCAGTCAATATTGCGTTTTGTATTTATTAGGGATCACGATTAGCTACTTTCAAGGCAGCAGCTACTCTTCTCTTAATGTCCACACTCACACATAAAACAAAATATAAAACAGTACATCATATAACATTACTACATATCTACAATACAAAATATATAATACCACCATACAACAATATTACAATGTACGTGTGTGTAGAGTGCGTGTGCTAGCTTGTGTGTGCATATGCGTGCGTCTGTACATGTGTCTCTTCACAGTCCCCGCTGTTCCGTAAGGTGTATTTCTATCTGTTTGTTAAAGCTGATTCTACTGCTTGCATCAGTTACCTGATGTGGAATAGAGTTCCATGTAGTCATGGCTCTGTGTAGTACTGTGTGCCTCCCGTAGTCTGTTCTGGACTTGGGGATTGTGAAGAGACCTATGGTGGCATGTCTTGTAGGGTATGCATGGGTATCCAAGCTGTGTGCTGGTAGTTTTAAACAGACAGCCAACACCCGACTGTGAAACACCACTCTACCCACTGCTATCAGACTGTATAATAACTCTAGCTCTTAAATGGCTTTCCTTAAAATTCTCTTTTTAACAATCACACTTTAACATTTTCAATTTCCATCATGAAAAATGTCCTTTAATGTTTCAAGTGTCCTGTATTCTATCCATGTCACGTGTTATGTATTTTAAATGAGAGTTTTGCAATTCTTAGTCATGTAAATTCTGAATTTCTTCAGTTTTATCTGTGAGCAAGAATAAATCATCTCGAACGCATAGTTTTCTTGGCATTTTGTGTTAATTGTAATAGGCTCACGTTTTACCGATATGGCGCACTCCCGCTATTTATTTTTCCAGGACGCCATACCGGACTGTACTGGCTTACTTTCTCCGCTGGTTAAAATAATATATTAATGCATCTGCATCAATCATCATAATATACTCTGCTAAAAGACAACTGGGCATTAAAATATGTACCTCGTCTTCAAATACTCGTTGGCTGGGGTCGGAGCTGCTTGTGAGTGCAGTTGTGTACTCCGGTTCTCGCTAAAACATGATTGTTCCAGCCATCTTGCTCACAATAACCACCCAGATTTCTGAAACCACTGGGATGAAAAGAGAATAAATTAGTGTGCCTCTCCACCCTCACCCAAAGATGCTGTACTTTTTTTTAAAAAGCTTGAGGGATGGTTTACCGGATACAGACGAAGCGTAATCTAGTTCTGGACTAAAAAGCACTTTCAATGGAGAAAAGTGCTTTTTAGACCAGGACTAGGCTTAATCCATGTCTGGGAAACTGGCCCTTAGTGTTACAAATCAAATTAGATTAGCTGACCATGACATAAAGCTACCTCAGTGTCTGAAGATGTATTACTACACTCCCATAGTTAAGTGTCATCATGTGACACAGAGCTCGAAACTTGTCTATCTGTGGTGCCACTACTACACTAACCACAGAATAATGACCAAACCTTGATTTAAGAAAACAATTTGCTCTCACCTCCATACAGTTGTGAACATTATTGTAGTAGCCTAGAGAATCTGAGCAGGCGCAACAGGCTGAACACCCTGGTAATCCTGATCAGACACAGTTTTGATCGAACTTCAGTTCTGTGGAGGGCATATCAATGACACCTGCAGCCTGAAACAAACCCACTCAATAAGCCCTGGCTGTACACACACCCTTCAGCCAGTGGGAGGCACTGGCACCATGTTTAACTTATCTCAAGAGAAGCAGATAAACTGTATTTAGAAAAGTATACAACATTTCAGAGCCAATTCCCCCCCCCCCCAAAAAAAAGTGTTCCAAAATAATAGTTGATTATTAGCATAATGGGGAGGGCACCCACGGAGAGTTTAATAATACAAACATTACAAAATCAAAATCTGAAAGAAGGAGCGGGAAATGTGGTTCATACTGCACTGATCACCCACAGCCAGAAGGTCTGGAATTAATCAAGCTTTTAGGTAGTGGTTCCTGACTTTAAGGTCAAATGTCTCTCTCATGATGTACCTCAACAAAATGTGTCTACAACAACAGAAAGAAGAAGACAACAACAGAAAAGCATGGAAATTTAGGGCGAGGTCAATGATGAAAAATACATGTATTCTACTCCAAATCTCGTTTTAACTTTATAATTTCACTTCACGAATGTTGAATCTTTCTATTTAAAACTGTTAATCATGTTTAGTAAACCGAGTTCATGCCAACAAATCCAATACATATGTTTAAAACTATGTTCAGTAAACACAACTTTTATTTTGAAACTATCAGACCAGGGGTTCCGATTATATTACGCCTGTTATGTAGCGGTGAAAAAAACAGACTGCTGTAACCTGACTTGCTGAAGGCAAAATGCAACATGCGGGAATAGCATTTAGCAAGTTGGTGGAAATGGCGTTTCATAAAGAAAGTAGGCATATTTCAAATCAAATTCAACTTTATTTGTCACATGCGCCAAATACAACAGATGTAGTAGACCTTACCATGAAATTCGTACTTACAAGCCCTTAACCAACAATGCAGTTCAAGAAAGAGTTAAGTTAAGTAAAAAATAATAAATAACACAATAAAATAAGAGTAACGAGGCTATATACAGGGGGTACCGGTACCGAGTTAATGTGCGGGAGTACAGGTTAGTCGAGGTAATTTGTACGTGTAGGTAGGGGTAAAGTGACTACGCATAGATAATAAACTGCGAGTAGCAGCATTGTAAAAACAAATGGGGGAGGGGATCTTGGGACCCATGACAAATATTTCCAGTCTCTTGGGGAGGAAAAGGTGTTGTCGTGCCCTCTTCACGACTGTGTTGGTGTGTTTGGAACATGATAGTTCGTTGGTGATATGGACACCAAGGAACTTAAACTCTTGACTCGCTCCACTATAGCCTTGTCAATGTTAATTGGGGCCTGTTTGGCCCACCTTTTCCTGTAGTCCACGATCAGCTCCTTTATCTGGCTCACATTGAGGGAGAGGTTGTTGTCGTGGCACCACACTGCCAGGTCTCTGACCTCCCTATAGGCTGTCTCATTGTTGTCGGTAATCAGGCCTACCACTGTTGTGTCATCAGCAAACTTAATGATGGTGTCGGAGTCGTGTTTGGCCACGCAGTCATGGGTGAACAGAGAGTACAGGAGGGGGACTAAGCACACACCCCTGAGGGGCACCAGTGTTGAGGATCAGCGTGGCAGATGTGTTGTTGCCTACCCTTACCACCTGGGGGTGGCCAGTCAGGAAGTCCAGGATCCAGTTGCAGAGGGAGGTGTTTAGTCCCTGGGTCATTAGCTTACTGATGAGCTTTGTGGGCACTATGGTGTTGAACGCTGAGCTGTAGTCAAGGAACAGCATTCTCACATTGGTGTTCCTTTTGTACAGGTGAGAAAGGGCAGTGTGGAGTGCGATTGCGTCATTTGTGGATCTGTTGGGGCGTTATGTGAATTGGAGTGGATCTAGGGTATCCGGGATAATGCTGTAGATGTGAGCCATGACCAGCATTTCAAAGCACTTCATGGCTACCGACATGAGTGCTACGGGGCAGTAATCATTTAGGCAGGTTACCTTCTCTTCCTTGGGCACAGGGACTATGGTGGTCTGCTTGAAGCATGTAGGTATTACAAACTCGGTCAGGGAGAGGTTGAAAATGTCAGTGAAGACACTTGCCAGTTGGTTCACGGATGCTTTGAGTACACGTCCTGGTTATAATTAGTCTGGCCCCGCGGCTTTCAATGTTGACCTGTTTAAAGGTCTTGCTCACATTGGCTCCCGAGAGCGTTATCACACAGTCGTCCGGAACAGCTGGTGCTCTCATGCATGCTTCAGTGTTGCTTGCCTCGAAACGAGCATAAAATGCATTTAGCTCGTCTGGTAGGCTCGCGTCACTGGGCAGCTCGCGGCTGGTTTTCCCTTTGTAGTCCGTAATAGTTTTCAAGCCCTGCCACATCCGACGAGCGTCAGAGCCAGTGTAGTAGGATTCAATCTTAATCCTGTATTGACGCTATGCCTGTTTGATGGTTTGTCTTTTCCATTTGTTTTCCATCTTCTCGCCATTAAATCGAGTTAAGGAGGCAATCGAAGCCTTTACAGCCTGAATGGATAATGTTTTAAGTATGAACCGGTCGCCGGGGGGACACGAGTGTACTACCGGCTGGGCACATTAAGCCCAGACGATAGTGGAGATCCATAGCGCCCACTGCAGCTGCCCAGGCTGGTGGTTGATCAGCTGTGGTTGAGCTCTAAACATCTGACGTTGCTCTATGTTTCAAGATACCACATGGACCAGGGTTGTTAGTGTTCATTCTGCTAGTCTTTGAAACGCGCTGACAATGTGTATCCACTGCAAAGACTCAAAACGTTTCCTCTATTCAAAACCGATAACTTGCTAGCTGGTTAGCCTGGCGCTATTTAAATATGACCAAAATCCTTTTAAAAAGTTAAACAATTCAACAAAACGTTTTATGTGAGGAGGTAACCATTGCAATGAACGCTAACAAGCCCATCTTACTGAAGCATATATCAGTCGTTGGCCTTTCCCTCTGTACTGGCACAGATCTACTGCTCACATGAATCAGCCCCATGGGCACCCCTACAGTTAACACAGACCGCTTGTTTTCCCCAATACTACAAATTCCTTTGTCTCATGCACTTCTGCACACTTCTCACACCTGAACCTCCCTCCTTCACACTGCTGCCACATGCCCATAAGCTTGACACCTGTAACAACATAATTGATTTGGCACAAAAGCTCATAAGGGACACCTTAAATAACCTAACATCACTTTGTCAGGCAAAGACTCAACATCAAAACTCAAAAGATCAGACAATGACTCTTCTATTTCACCACTCACGCCACCCTGTCTGCGTCGCACCAAACGACGAGCATCACAAACACCTGGAATCTTCCCCTTCAGTTGGTCTACTTTCACATGTACCGCTGAGAAAACGACAGTAAACATGCCGTCAACCCACGAGTGATGCAACGGGAATCTGCAGAACAGCGGTAATTCCATCGGAAGGTTTTGAGCCTCGGTGTTTTGGTGTAGCCAGGCTGGACTAACTGGAGTAGCATTTATTAGACTTTTCGAGCTTGTTGTTTCCTGTCGCAATTAATCCCCAAATGAAACCCCATAGTCAAGATGGGCATTGGAAATGTTACCGGTGAATCGTAAGAGTTCTTGGTGAGCAAGAATCCAAGATGTCTTCCAGTATCCCCACTAAATGGAAGTTGCTCAATTGAATGTCTTCATGAAGAACAGAAACAAAAGAGACATGCAAACATATTTGTGTAGTGGTGGTGTAAAGTATATAGGCCATCAAGTTTTCTTATACTGAATAGATGCATTTCGATTTGAATCCTATAGAATTTGCTGACTCACATGTTTTTGCTTCTCTCAATTCCTCCAGTTTTAGTTGGGGTCATTCAAGATACCAAATGCTTAGGAGCAAGGATTCACTACGTTGGCATCGTCATGTAATGCCCCAAGGGTGAGCAGAATCTCATTATACCACAGTGCTACAGTAAGTTAAAAAAATATATATATATTATATGTACTGCCTTGAGAATGAAATACAGACATAGTGTAGGCAGCAAGAACATCTAAATTTCTTTATTTAAGATGTGTTTATTTACTGTTTCTTTGATACATTGCATGCATGGGCACTGCCCAGTTATTGCTGTTGTCTGTCACAGTGGAACGTCCACAGAACTAGAATTCTATTTCTGTGGGAACATCAGACCTCACAGAGAATTCTCCTGACACTGTAGAGTTGTGGTGGTTGCAACTTGCATTGCCTCAATCCTGTTCACTGTGAGGAACTTGTCCACTGGGGCTTTCACTTCAATGCACGAAAACAGTTGATAATGGCTAACTGTTATTTGGTTTCACGCCTTTGCTGTTATGTAGAGCTTCCACAAAATGTCCTGCTGGTGTTAAAATCTGTGTGCTTGTGTTAGTTTAGTAGACTTGTGAACACTAAGATGTGTGGTGAAATCCCAAGGGATGTTATTGATGAATGAACTGGTGATGTCTTCTCATAGGTGTAATCATACGTTTGTCTACTTTTTGGATGTGCTCGGTGTTAGTCATATGGATTGAGAGAAAAAAATTCTGGGGGGGGTTTAAATGCCTAAATAATTGCTTTAATTATTATCAAAGAAAATTACAATAATGCCTCTTTGGTTTCACCTAAGTATTGTTTGTAGGTGATAGGGCTGGCAGATAATTAGAAAACAACACAGAAGAAAGGTATCTAGGGGAAAAAATGAAAAGCAACCTTGTGGCACAAAATCAATCTAATTGGTTAATTAGATGGGCATTGCAGTAAGCGAGATGAAGAACCATAAACGCTGTGTGTGTGTGTGTGTGTGTGTGTGTGTGTGTGTGTGTGTGTGTGTGTGTGTGTGTGTGTGTGTGTGTGTGTGTGTGTGTGTGTGTGTGTGTGTGTGTGTGTGTGTGTGTGTGTGTGTGTGACATGGTGCTCAGCTGTTTGTGCATTGAGCTGATTTGATGCCTGAGTGAACCCACTGTACGAGTATGTAGATTTTCATTTGGACAAGCCTGACTCCCAGTCCCAGCAGAGCCCACCGCCTGACTAGCCTCACATCACATGCTCCTATTATCTGTAGGTGTTGGAAGTCAGAGCACGGACAGACAACAAAGAGCCATATTAAAGGGAGGGAAGATCAAGTTTGATAGAATCTGATGATGTGCATGTTTTGTTATGGTGGAAACTGGGGGTGTCAAGCTATTGAAACTGCTTGGAAAGGAGAGGATCATAGATTTGAAATTGATATCACATCCTTTTATCTGGTTGTCAAAAAATTAAGTATTTGCTCCCTTCACGTATGTATTTATTTCCGTTCTTTTACAGAGAAAAAGCAACAACTTTATTTGTTTTGCCCAGTAACAGGCTTTTTGCTTTAATGAAACACACGGGCTTTTGCTTTGTTGCACTGGTCATTATGCCCATGCACATCCATTGTGTTGAGCGAGAGAGGCAGACTAGGATGTTGCAGTCATTATGTTTTGTTAGAGTTAAGTGCATCCCCTTCATCTTCATTGTAGGAAGCATTGGTCTCTCTGACATCCTTTACGGAACAAGTTGACAGCTTAACAAATCATTTATTTATTTTTTGCAATTTTTTTTTAGCAATTAACAATCAAAAACATTCTTAACAATCGCTAAAGTTGAAATGACTTGTGGATTGACAATCACATGGAATCATTATTTTAATAAGAACCTGATATCCACAGTAAATTCACACTCATCAAAGTTATGCCCTTAATCATCGTAAAGCAGACCATTCTCAAAGAGGGAAAATACATGTAAACCATATTTCATCAAATAGTTCATATTCCCTGTTTAAAAAGTGAAAGCACATGCATTATCAAGCATTGTTTTTAAGCATTATTCTAGAATCTAGCCTAGATATTTGTATTCCTAGATATTTGTATATTTGTATTTTTTTGGGGGGGAAAGTCAGCTTTGTGAAACAAACCCTCTCAAATCAGGAAACCTTTTCCCAGTGGAGCCATTGTATTTATTTTTGTTCTCTCACATACAGGTAGGGAAAAAACAGAGCATATGTCCTGTCAAGTGAGGTAAACACACAATGGCACAAAAAACCTACCAAAAAAATCTGGATTTTTATTGCCATGATGTCTCTTTTCCAAAACAAGAGCAACACTGCAATCTAGACCTACAATCTTAGAAAAAAATGGTTCCAAAAGGTTTTTTTGGGCTGTCCCCAAAGGATAACCTTTTTCGGTTCCAGGTAGATTAGAACCCTCTGTGAATGGCACAAGGACACATGCCGTAAAGATTATTGGGTACAAGATCCTTTTAGCCTCGCAGCTAGAGAGGTAGGGAGGGAGCTAGGGGGCGAGGCAGAGAGAGTAAGGACGAGAGTGTATGTGTGTGTATCTTTGTGTGTGTGTGTGTGTGTGTTCAGGGGGGTGTGCAGTAAATGAGTAGTGTGCATCTAGCCGTAGCGAGGCGATAATGGGAAAGCAAAGAGGATCATTATCTCCGACAGCCTGCGCTGCCATGCACTGGCGGACTTACCATTAGGCAGAAGAGGAAATTGCCTCAGGCCTAACATCATCGCTGGGCATAAAAAAAAATATATATATTTTTTTTTAACATACTTTTTTCAGCCCCCCCCCCCCCAAGCTCCGCTCAAGGCATAACCCCCCCCCAAAAATCATACCCATCAAAATCCGTCTGTTTAAGCTAGAGATGTTTTTTTGTTTTTTTTTGCATGGGTTGCGTCTCAATCCACCACATTCGCCACTGGTTTTAATGTCTATGATCCGCCAGCCTTCCTGTGGTGGAAGGTGGCCGACCTACAGCGGTGTTTGTCAAACCAGGAGGAGGTTTGAGATGGAGGTGAACAGGGCATTTCCACGTAAAAGTTTACGGGTAATTCCACAGTAAATCTTTTTTTTTCTTTTTCTGATGTTTCTTATATCTCTCAGACATAGGACAGACACTTCAAAACATACACTGAGTGAAAAAAAACCATTTAAGAACACCTGTTCTTTCCATTACATATTTTGACCAGGTGAATCCAGGTGAAAGCTATGAAAGTTAAATCCACTTCAATCAGTGTAGATGAAGGGGAGGAGACAGGTTAAAGAAGGATTTTTAAGCCTTGAGACAATTGAGACATGGATTGTGCAACTCCATATTAGGAGTTAGGAATCGTTTTGAAACTTTTTTTACGATCTGTTTTTCTATGTATGAATCTGTTATTCAATGTGTTTATATTGGCTAGTAGCAGTAAGCAGTTTATTTTAATACCTACAGGGGTCTTTAAAATTCCAAATCAAATAGATAAATTATCCTTGGTATGACCATCTTAAAACAATTCCATATGTTAGCTTAGTAGAAACCAAGACTGGGCCCTTTGACTCTAGGGGGATACAAATACGCATTTCTTTAGTAAAAAGGCAGATGCTGCTGATAATACTGCTATCATCGTCAAGGCAGAGGCAGAGCACATGTATGTGTAGCCCATGTACAGTGCCTATAGAAAGTCTACACCTCCTTGAAGTATTTTCACATTTTGTTGTATCACAAAGTGGGATTGAAATACATTGAATTGTAAAAAATAAAAAATGTTCAATTGATCTACACAAAATACTCCATAATGTCAACGTGAAAAGACAATTCTACACATTTTGTACAAATTAATCAAAATGAAATAACTCAAATATAGTCGTTCCATTAGTATTCACCCCCCTTTGTTTAGGAAAAACCTTAATTAGTTCAGAAGTAGAATTTGGCTTAACAAAACACACAACTTATATTTACTCACTCTGTGTGAAATAATAGGGGTTGGCATGATTTTTGAATGACTACCCCGTCCTATGTCCCCCATACATACAACATCTGTAAGGTCCCTCAGTCAAGTATTGAATTTCAAGCACAGATTAAACTACAAAGACCAGGGAGCTTTTGGAAAGCCTCATTTAGAAAGGGCAGTGATTGGTAGATGGCCGTTATGGGAGAAAACTAAGGATGGATCAACAACACTGTAGTGACTCCACAATAATGACCTAAATGACAGTGAAAAGAGGAATACAAATAAACAGAATAAAAATATTGCAAAACATGCATATGTGTGCAACAAAATACTACAGCAATACTGCCAAAAAAACGAGGCAAAGGAATGAAAGTTTTGGCCTAAATGCAAAACCTTATGTTTGGGGCAAATCCAACACAACACATCACTGAGTAACTGCCTCCTTATTTTCAAGCATGGTGGTGACTGCATCATGGTATGGGTATGCTTGACATCTGGGGAGTTTTTCAGGATGAAAAGAAACGGGATGGAGCTAAGCACAGGAAAAATCACGAAATATTAGTGTTTACATTTTATGTAATAATTAAAAAAAAAACATTACACAGCATTTAGTGTTGATTTTTTTTGTCAACAATTACATCCATTATAATCCAACTTTGTAACACAATAAAATGTGCAGAAATCCTAGGGGTTGTCGTCTTTCTATCGACACTATCTGATTCTGCCTGGATAAAAAGATTATGTCATGTCATACTCTTTTTGTCCAGATAGCATCAGATACATGGGTTACATATAGTAAGACAGAGGGGCGCTGTTTTGCTCGCTCGGATGCTTTCTCTGGTGAGATCGTTTTAGCCACTTGCTAATTTAAGGAAAGTTGGTGGGTGCACGCACTGTTCGGATGCTGGAATTATTTTTGGATGAACGTGCGAATGGACCCTACTTTTGAAGTGATTTGTTTGACAATCAGATGGAAACATCATGACTGGTTGTGTTCATGGCACATTAAAAGGTAATACATTTTTACAGTTAAAACTACAGGAGAGGGGCTCAGACTGGCCTCTGCCTTAGGTCTCCAAATCACTAAGTCTGCCCTGCTGCCATGTACGTTATTCCCCTCCAAGGTGGACTGGAGGTGTGTGTATGGTATTGGTGGGAATCCGATGTTCCTTTTCATTTCTTTAGTCTTCTGTAATTCTCCTTTACAAACAGTTGAAGTTCTACAAACACATTTTAGGCACATGCTTTGGTAGTTATGTTTTAGTAACTACTCTCCATTCCACTGCATTATTTAACAAGCTACAGATAATTTAACGAGCTGCATTATTTAACAAGCATGCCAAGAAGACTGAATATCAATCAGTCTGTTTATCTTTTGAAAATAGGATTGAGGATGATTATTTTAATCTCACAAGGCAAATGGGGCTCGAAGAGATGCAAGCTTGCAAAGAACATCTTCGTTTTTCAGACACATCGACGCTACTCAATTAAACGTCTATTCCAAGTTGGTTCAACGTAATTTCATTGAAATGACATGGAAACAATGTTTATTCAACCAGTGTGTGCCCAGTGGGTAACTTGCTATGCAAACGATGTCATATTATTAGCAGCTAATTATCACCAGCACTGTTTTCTCATTGAAACCTTTGGTATGGAAAAGCCTCCGCGTCCGTTTTTAAAGGAACTTGTCACAGGCTATACAATACTTGTACTGCGCTTGTGCATTTTTATGACACCTCTCCTCTACCCCACCCTTGTGTCTTTCCGCCCACCACAGCAGCAGTCAAGGAGGCATTTACCCCAGGATTCTGGATCCACAAGCTGCCTTTCTCCAAGACTTTGGGAATACCTTTACTGCTTGCGCTTGCAGTAGCAAGAGAGATGAGAGGGGGCGATAAGGCTGTCAAAGTCATTACCTTCCTCCTTCCTCACCCTTTTTTCTCTCCTCCACTCTCTCCCTCTCACAAAGGCAGCCAGTAGATTGGCCTCAGGATTCTCCCTCCACCCCACTAACAATAGCGGGGTTTAGGGATAAAACATATTAAACATAGTCCTGCAGGCTGTAGCCAGCCCGGGCGTCTTTTGGAGGGACTCTGGATGGAGAGTAGAACTGTTGCGTTCCCTTGTCCTCATGTAGCGGCTTCTCCTGTAGAGGCTCCTCCTGCTGGATTTCGTCAGCTGCTTGGGCCTCATCCTGGGGCCCTTTGTCACCCCATTGTAGCTGCTCGCGGCTTGACTGCTCATTAGGCGACGTCTGCTGTTCAAAGTCCTTCTGCCCCCGTTGCAGTTGCTCCCGCAGTATCAGGTCACGCTGGAGCTGGTCGCGCTGTATTTGCTCCTGGTTTATCTGCTGCTGCAGTAGTTTGTCAGGAAAGGTGGTAGAGGTGGATGTTGAGGTGTAGTCCAACTGCCCCTCTCTTTTCCCGGGACACGACAAACAAAAGATGACCCCACCGGCCAGCAGTAGGCCGGCAGAGACAAAGGTCACGTACACGGCGCCCCCAGGTTCGTATTTACTGCTCTCGGGGACGTTGGAGTCCAGGAAGGTAGTGATTACCTCGTTGGTGAACCAGGAAGCGGGCACCAGGCAGAGGATGCCAGCCAAGATGAAGCAACCCCCCGCCCCGATGGCCGCGTGTCCCTTTGCCCGGTGACTGCCCCCCCAGCGGGTACATTTGAGCCCCAGGGCAGCGAGACAGAGGCCAAGGCAAGCCATCATGCACGACAGAACCATTGTCGTCCGGGCGGTCTGCAGGTAGGCAGGCAGTGAAAGAACAGAGTACTTCAAGGTGCAGCTGAACACGCCGGTGCTGTACCAGGTACAGTCCATCCACAGCCCCTGCATCTGGGAGATGGCAGTCATGATGTTGGAGCCCACGTCGGCACTCACCTTCCAGTTGGGCAGCAGCGTGGCCACGGTGGCGCCCAGGACGCCCAGTAGCGCCAGGGCAAAGGCGAGGATCTGCATGGCGGAGGACGCCATCGGCGAGTTGCGAGTCTCCTCCTCTCCGGCACGGCGGCACCCTCACCTTGCGGTGGCCTGAGCCTGGCTCCTTGGCTCCGTCTCTCCCTATCGCCCTGGTGCAGGCGCGGGTCCTGACAGCAGATAATTCCTCAGTGCAGGCTCCAGTGGGCTGTGATAAAAAGCGAAATGAGAATTGAACTGAGCGAGCAAGCGTGACGATCAGACGGATGAGGCACAAGGGCTGGTAATGTGGGGAGAGGAGACTGCGCTTTGCTCTTTCTTTCTCCTTCTTTTGAGGGGAGAAGCGTGTGTGAGGGTGCTTTCTGTTTGCCTGCATTTTGACTCTGCATCCCTGGCTTTGTGTGACTAAGTTTTGTGGTGTTCATTTAAAGGCTCAATTATGTGCATTTAAAGCTGCAGTGTCCTTCCTCTGAAAGTAGGTTACTTAAAACAATTTTTTTTTTACATCAAGCAGCTAGTTTAATTCACTTCAGCTGTCAGGTAAATGCTGGTTCTATGGAATATACAATATTTCTAATTGAAACGTGCATAAGCTATTTCTTGTAAAATAACGTGTCATTTCTTAAATTCTTTACTCTGTCTTCTTTATGTTAGTGACGTTCTGACATTGATGCTAATGTAAATGTGTTGTTAAAGTGAATAAGTGCATAGTTTGTCTGTAATGCAGTGTTTGAGAGAGAAGAAAACCCATCCTTACCTTTTGTGTGTCTTGGACAGCGTGCCATGGTGCGTCAGTCTCTTCTCAATGTTGTCTGGGCACAAAAGAGAGAAAAAAAACATAACAATAAAATAGGGTGAGCAGCTTAGCGATTCGCACTTCCTCCTTCCATCTCCTTAGCAACAGAACATACAATTCCATCCTTTTCAGTGTCCCATAAAAGACGTGCCCGCCACACATCCTTGTTGCCTTTGAGCTACAGCACCACTAAGGAGAACTGAGTGGTGGACTGAGAGAAATGTGGTGTGAGAGTTGTTAAAGAACTAGACTAGGCTAGACTAACCTGAAGGTCATTGATTCAGATCAAGCTAATGTCCTCTCAGCAAATGGGCAGCCTGAGAATGTGATTAAAGACCGTAATAAGCTAATATTTTTCATCACGGCATGTTTGAATGTCTGACTGAAATGAGCAGTTCAAGATTTGTTGGTGTTCCTTTAATTGGTTCAATATATCATTTAGACAGCCGAGAGTTTTGAGGTTTGATTTGACATTGGTGCTCGCTTGGTGGTGGCTCTGTGTGTTTCGTCAATCGTCACTCAGAGCACAATAGAAACCGACTGATGACAAAGACCTGCATCCTCGTCCTTTTGCCCTGCAGCCGATACGAAGGTGTCGCCCTTCAAGTGACCGCGTGAACTATGGCCGACTGCAATGCACAGATAAGACTGTGAACAGCCCCCTCCTTTTGTGGCGATCGAACACACACAGCAGTATCCCAACAACAGTTACACAACCTTTCCTCATAGTAATCCTGTGTCTATATATTCACACACTGTGACAGCAAAAAGAAAGTACCCTATCGTACCCTACAGGAACCATTACCAGAGGGCTGAACATAAAGGTTGCCCATAGGGCTTTGACCAAATGTAGTGCACTACATAGGGAATAGGATGCCATTTGGGAAGCAAAGAAATATAAATGTACCACCTTCTCCTCAGGCCCCTATCAGACACCCCCCCCCCCCCCACACACACACACACACACTTCACTTCTCTGTCCTGTGTGGAGAGAAAGACTACATTCATTTGAAAAATAGGAAAATATCACTGGAAGAGAAGAGATCATTTGACCTTAGCCAGTCCGCGTATTCCCATTAGCCCATTACATTATCTGTTCCAGACCGGTGATGACAGGTACCGTAGCAGGGAGGGAGTGTGGAGAGTAAATGCCACTATGATCATTACCACAGCTGTAGTCCTCATTAGGAGACCCCTAGCTCTATTTATGCGCCCATCCATTCCTGAAGGGACACAGCTCCTCTACATCCCACCACCCTACTCCCAAGAACAGCAGCATCCGGAGGTGAATGACCGCAGGTCAACTACCAATTTGAATATCACGAAAATTGGGGCGAAAAAGGGGTAATAAATAAACAAAATAAGATACAAATGTATGAAAGTAGTTTAGTGTATAAAAAAGGGGATAAATATGTGTACAATATACAGTTGAAGTCGGAGGTGTACATACACTTAGGTTGGAGTCATTAAAACTTGTTTTTCAACCACTCCACAAATGTCTTGTTAACAAACTATATTTTTGGCAAGTCAGTTAGGACATCTACTTTGTGCATGACACAAGTAATTTTTCCAACAATTGTTTACAGACAGATTATTATCAGGAGGAATGGGCCAAAATTTACCCAACTCATTGTGAGAAGCTTGTGGAAGGCTATCCGAAATGTTTGACCCAGGTTAAACGATTTAAAGGCAATGCTACCAAATACCAATTAAGTGTATGTAAACTTCTGACCCACTGGGAATGTGATGAAAGAAATAAAAGCTGAAATAAATCATTCTCTCTACTATTATTCTGACATTTCACATTCTTAAGATAAAGTGGTGATCCTAACTGACCTAAGACAGGGAATTTTTACTAGGATTAAATGTCAGGAATTGTGAAAAACTGAGTTTAAATGTATTTGGCTAAGGTGCATGTAAACTTCCGACTTCAACTGTACATAAATCATTTCCTCATCTTTCTTATATCTCTCAGATATTGGACAGACACTTCAAAACAAACTTCCTTTCGATACATTTTTTTGGGACTATTTGTTTTTCCATGTATGAATAATTTATTCAATGTGTTTCTATAGGCTAATAGCAGTAAGGCCAAATTCAATGTTTCATCAAATCTTTTTTTAAATCTTTTTTTTGATACCTAAATGGGTCCTAAAATTCCAAATCAAATAGCTAGATGATCCTTGGTATGAGTATCTTAAAAAAATTCCATATGTTTGCTTAGTAGAACCCTCCCTCCCGACCCCGGCTTAGACTCTAGTTGGAGGACCAACTTTGGGCCTCCTGCCTCAAACAGAAAGTCACATTGAAGTCATTAAAATTGTAGAATTGTAGAATTGTTGTGTGTGTGTGTGTGTGTGTGTGTGTGTGTGTGTGTGTGTGTGTGTGTGTGTGTGTGTGTGTGTGTGTGTGTGTGTGTGTGAGAGAGAGAGATGTGAGAGAGAGATGTGAGAGGACATGGCAGGCCATTAAAAGCATGCAGTTCCATATATTTATCCCTTTTCCTTCCGGGCACCGAAGTTGGGCTTGATACAGAGCCTGTCTACCGAAAGTCAAAGGAAAAACAGTCGTGAATTTTACGTGCTGCATGCATCGCACTACTACTGTGTGCCATATTCCTTTGTACAAAAACTGTATGGACTTTTACTACCCAAATATGAGCATGTCATGAATGGAAAAAAGTAATAAAGTGCTCTTTAAGACCTGACCAGATAATGTTTTGTCATCATTATTTTACTACCCAGAATTTAGACAATTATTTAGGTAACATGAATATTACTCGTACTCTTGGGAATTACTTCTAGCCTGTTGTCTCATTATTGCACATGACATGAGTCAATGAGACTGGAAAGAACTGCATTTCTCAAAAATACAGACTTGGTTTTGGAGTTGTCATCTAAAATGTGTTTCTTCCCAAGGCAGTATACTGTATGGAATTCTCCTCCATTATGTTGCCAAGAGTTACTAAGTACGCAGGCAGGCAAGGTCATGCAGTTTCCCAAGAGTAACTTTAAGGACAAGTAAACATCTACTAACGCAACACCGCTACAAGGTGAACAGAACATTCGCATTAATGTTATGTGATATCTGTGGTAATAGGATATTTTTAATAAACTCTTTTTGATAGATATTGACCATATGAGCAGACTATAAAGTCCTTTACCAGCCTAGCCCTTTGAGGGTGTAGTGTAGTGTATTTGATGCATGTTTAGCCTGGGCTGAGAGGGGAGCGTGGGAAGAGGAGGGGCTGTGTCACAAATGGCACCCGATTCACTTTCTAGCGCACTGCCTTTGACCAGACCCCTGGTCAAAAGTAGTGCACTAGAAAGTGAATAGGGTGTCATTTGGGATGCAGTGAGGAGGGAGATGGGAACCAAGGCAACTCTCAGTAGAGCAGTGTTATTCTAGGTCTATTGCATGGCCTCCACTAAGTGGAGAAGTAGCTGCTGATGTGTAGGCTAGTTTTCGAAAGGAACATTCTACTACTCCTTGTTTACTTTTGCTTGTTTACTTTTCACTCCCATCATTCCTATGGGACAGTAGTGATGTGTTGTACTGAGGAGATGTTGTTAGGGATGGATGAAAATGTACAGAATGGGGCCTCCCGAGTGGCGCAGGGATCTAAGGCACTTCATCGTAGTGCTTGAGGCATCACTACAGACCCGGGTTCGATCCCAGGCTGTGTCGCAGCCGGCCGCGAAGGGGAGACCCATTTGGCCCAGCATCGTCCGGGTTAGGGGAGGTTTTGGCCGGCCGGGATGTTCTTGTCCCATCGTGCTCTAGCGACTCCTTGTGGCGGGTTGGGCGCAGTGCACACTGACTTCAGTCGCCAGTTGTACGGTGTTTCCTCCGACACATTGGTGCGGCTGACTTCCGGGTTAAGCGAGCAGTGTGTCAAGAAGCAGTGCGGCTTGGCAGGGTGGTGTTTCAGAGGACGCATGGCTCTTGTCTATCTGCATCAGTGTTCTATAGTTAGTTTCTTTTAGGCTGTGTATCGGTGTGTCCGATGCCGCCCTTCATCTCTGATTCTCTGAATCTGTAGTGTGGTCTCAATGAAATGATCCAGCTTTATGAAATGGACAGCTCACGGCGCTGAAAGTAGGCAAATTTGAATAGGCATAATACTTTAAAACCGTCCTCATTTTAATTCAACTTTACTAACAACAAGAGGGTTTTGTGTTGGAGCCTACATGTATTTCCTCCTGTTTATGAAACAAGAGGTAGGCCTACCTGTTTGACAGATGATGTTAGGCCATAGGCTGAAATATCCATAGGTTTGTCGTTGAATTCCACCATCCACTCTTTTAAACAGGCTACCTCTGTGTCAGTGAAGGGATGTTAAGTTAAAACCGTCGAATTGAGGCAGTATGCGGGGGTATGCCATAGTCCTACCTTTTATTAAAGAAAATGGCAAAAAGCACAGCCCTACCCCTTGTTTGCTTAAGATTTTGAAGCAAAGAAAACATCCGATTTATATAGTAAAAATATATAATATTTCCCCAGTGGGTGGGCCTGTATAGACATGCCTACACCCCTGTTGTAACAGTACTTTGGTCCACAATGCTGTATTCCAGGAACAAGCTATAAAATACCAGAGAAAGACGTTGCTCCGATACATATGGGAATATCATTGTTTAGTTTCTTTGACATTCGGAGGCTGAGCTACAACCTTCTATAGCCGAGGAGACAAAAAGCACACTTGGGAAGTAATCTAATTCTGTCACTATGAATTGATTAAGCTATTCACTTAATGTACAATAGAAGATGTTTAAACCCAAGACAGCTTTTTAGGGAAACGCTCGTGACCTTCTCTCGTTGGGTTAAGCCACGGAAGAAGAGTAACCAGCATTTGAAGCGTACAGTTTTCTGCGTCGGTAGGCCTACTTTTGAAAGTACCACGCTCAGATTCCTAATGTATAATGTCTCAGATGTAATTATTTGCAAACAGGGACCGTTTCGTTGCAAACAAGACATGCCGTTTTGGCATTGGAGAAATATGATCAGATGAACACATAGACCTATCTCTCTGTCTATTCTTAGCCTGTCATTTCGGTCGTTTGTGTGGTTTCTGCTAATATGTAAAATGATATAGGTTTGCATGAAATGTTTATGAAAGTAAAAAAAATCTTGGACCTGCAAATACCATGATAGATTCATGCAATGCTTTTACTATAAAGGAGATTTTTCCACCCTCTACTCTTGTCCACGATGGTCTGCAAATCCTTAACCATCTGGCCCACAGCCCTGTGCGCTATCAAAATGATTGTGTTACCATATAATGCTTGCAGGACGAAGAACAGTTTCTAAAACCGCATACAGTATCTAAGGCTCTGGTCTATACTAGGACTGAGGGAAAATGGTAGACATGTTCTCTGCTATCCACTTTGTTGTAATTATTATTTTGGGTATAGAGGAGGGTCACTTGTTTTGTTTCAAGCTTTCAGGGGGTGTTGATGTAAATATATATTTTGCTGACAGGAGGGCCGTCCATTTTCTCCATGCAACCCTTATTATAAATGACGTTCACTTCCTTATTGCTCTTCCCAATATTTCTCATTACTGTGTACTCATCTAAGATTCATAATGTTTAATGATGGAGGATGAGCCTAACTGAGGACTATGGTTTGGCAGAGACAGACTGTTGGCAGTTATTCTGTTGGCACTTCCAAAGAGGAATACAAATTCAAAGCCAGAGGTACATTTCTGGAATGTTGGAATGTTGGTGTAGAAGGGGGGCCTACCCAGAATTCTTTTAAAATAAAAATAAAGTATTATTAATGTGAAATGGCGAGCACGATTCCAACGTTTTCATTGCCAGCTTGTTTGAAGTATTTTATTTTTTAAAGAAGAAATGTTGAAATTGGTCACATAGCCAAATCATTTTTATAGGCTTGTAATGAAGATACTGCACGTCTAGTCTGGTATTAATTACAGGTTTCTGTTCTGCTTGTTGTTCCCTCTTTTTAAAGCCTTGTTCATACAAGCACATAAAAATAAAACTGTGTTGAGCTCATTCAGCAAATCTATTTCCAAAGGGAAAAGTTACGAGCAGGAGACTAACAAAGACCTATTGAAGTATTTTAGCTAAGAGACAAATGCAAGAAACGTATTTTCTTCTTAGATATCACTTCATGTGCAGACCCTATGGTCTGGAGGTCTAGGCACATGTATGCAACCCTGGAGACTGGGATTCAAGCCTTGTCTCCACCCTTCCTAATCTGTCTCCCCTGCTGTTTCTGATCTAAAATGCCCTAAAAAAATATATATTATTACAAGTCCCTTTATGATTACCGAATTTACTGATGTTTGCTGGGATGACAAGCTGTCCAGCAATGAGAAATGTTGCATTGGAGTGCTGTTAGAATGTTAATTTGTGATACTAGGCAACTAGGCTATTTGTTGCTTTCCATTTTCATTGCTACACTACCCCAGTCTCAGATGAAGTTGGAATAGCAAAACTCCACAGCAAGAGAAGTGGGAAAAGGTAACGTCTTAAGTAATGAGGATGAACTAAAGGTGTTAAGCCTAATCAGCCTATCGCAGTAGCCAGAACACCAGGTGAAATGGGATATCGGAGTTGAGAGTTCATTCCATAGACTGAAATATTTGAGTATGAGCAGCCAGTATACTGACTACAGCCTGGAAGAATCAACTCTCCCCAAATCATCAAACAGACAGGAATATAAACAACCTATTTACTCCCACAGTCAAGAGGCAATGCCCTCACTATTACCTGCCAGCAGTTGAGTTGACGCTGTGTTTTATCACCAATGAGGCATCACCATGAAATTATTAATGACAGGTTCCTAAGGTAATTGACTGTTTTTGCACAGCGTATACAGTCAATGTGGATGGTTAAATAACTAGGTGTTTAGAAATTCTAATCTCCTTGGAAAAATGTCATTCGTTGCCATGACATCGGAGTAATGGAATGATGAGGGAAAAGATGGAACCCATTTCCGGCGACCTGATTGGACAAGCCATAATAAGGAAGGTACATGAGCTGCGATGGAAAGTGCAAATGAACAAGCTGTCGACAAAGTTATTAGAACGAGGATCGTGTAAATCTATCTGGTGTTACTCGACATGTCCAAGTTGCTAACAGATGTGCTAGTGTACACAAACTGTCATCCATAGACATATCTCAGTCCAACTGTAGATTACTGTCGCTAGATGTGGTCCGTATTATCTAACGGAAGTCTACCTAATGCGTTGTAATCAGTCTCGCATGATGAGAGAAGAAAGAAGGAAACACTTACCGCTATTCTATCCATCCAGTCGGACAACTCACAATGGAACGTTTCCCCTGTGTCTGAGGGATTTGCAGACACACACACACACACACGTGTATGTGAGTATGTCAGGTCAGCGAGTGCTAGTTGAGTCTTGAACAAAGAAAAAACTATCCTGGTCACAAGTACAGTGTCCCAGTATGCCAACGCTCTGGTCATCTGTGGTGGAGCTCCTAGATTCCAAGCCTTTTCGTAAAGCTAGTCTCCCTGTTCTCTGCTTCTCTCTCTCTCTCTCTCTCTGTCCTCCAAGAGTTGCTGAATTTCCTCTTTTCACTTCAGTTTGCTCCTCAATTCATGCACCTCGGTGAGGTAGCGGCAGAGTTCCCTTCCCTTTGCGCTGTAGATCCAGGAGGCCCCAGGAGGATCCCAGTCATATCATGGATGAATGGCAGGAGGCAGGAGTCGGCTGATCCACTGATGGCTGAAGAGACCCAGCTGTGTTGGAGCATGCCAGAGAGCAGAGCACACCTGCCTGCCTGTCTGTCGGTCTGCCGCTGCTGCTGTGGTCTTTGTGGAATGGCAATCCCCCTCTATTGGTCTGGGTAGAGAAAAGAGCACGAGGCTGGCAGACAAGAGAGTCTAGTGATACTGTAGTAGGCAGGCAGAGGGAGTTTTGAGAGGAGAAAGTGGAGGAGGTGGTGGACCAGGCACTGCCTTCAACAGTTTGTCAGTTCAGAGGAGCTGCTGCCAGTGGGCTGTGTTATCTGTGGAGCCCAGCCTCCAGTCCTCCTGCACTCTGCCCCCAGAGATAGATTTAAATTCAGCCATTCCCCATTCCTCTGTCATCCACTCCTTCTTTAATCCACCCACTGCTGAGACCAACATTTACTTCTCTTCCAACACAGCTTCTCTTCCGAGGCCTTTTTCTTGTGAAGAGTAAGCAGTAGGCACGCTTCTGAAGTGTGTTCCTTCTCTCCTCAGGCTGTCAGGCGGCAGTGTGGCAGTATGTTCAGTGGTGGAGGCTCATGTTGAATTTATGTGTGTGTGTGTGTGTGTGTGTGGAGTGGGCTGTGTTTATGGCCCTTCACAAAAGGTGTTACTGTGGCAACAGGAACTGAACCGGCTTGCCATCACACACAGCCTCCTGTTTCCCCTTTAAAGCAATCTGTTACGCACATACCTTAAAACCTCTCCATCTCCTGAGTGTGTGTCTTTGTTTCTTGTGTGTGGTCTCCATCTTTGTTGTGTGTGTGTGTGTGTGTATGTCTATTCTCCTGTCTGTCTATCCGTCCGTCCGCATGTCTGTCTGTCTTTTGTGTCTGGCCCAGGAATGCTGTGTCTCATCCTTCAGATCCAAGACTGTAGCTAAATTGACCAAGGACATTCCCCCCTTTAGAGAACTGCACCAACTGAGAGGAAAATAAATCTCCTCCCCTTCTAATTTCTACTACTCCCTCCATTCCTCCATTTTACGTGACGAAGACTGGCTGACGCCCTTACACCTGATTAACGTTGTCCGCAGACCTGTGAACAAAAAGACCTGGAAAGAGGGCCAGCAATTATGACTCATTGTGTTGGTGCTGATAGACTGGATAAAAAAAAAAGATCTCTCCCTGCTCCAGCTAGCTACAGTGTCTGTGTTCACCAGAGCCTCAACTCCACTGTCTGAAGGAGGAAGAGTCTGTGTGAGTCACACACACACACACACACACACACACACACACACACACACACACACACACACACACACACACACACACACACACACACACGTAACGAATGTGAAATGGCTAGCTAGTTAGCGGGTACGCGCTAATAGCGTTTCAATCAGTTACGTCACTTGCTCTGAAACCTAGAAGTAGTGTTGCCCCTTGCTCTGCAAGGGCCGCGGCCTTTGTGGCGCGATGGGTAACGATGCTTCGTGGGTGACTGTTGTTGATGTGTGCAGAGGGTCCCTGGTTCGCGCCCGTGTCGGGGCGAGGGGACGTACTAAAGTTATACTGTTACATTGATGCTGTTGACCCGGATCACTGGTTGCTGCGGAAAAGGAGGAGGTTGAAAGGGGGGTGAGTGTAACGAATGTGAAATGGCTAGCTAGTTAGCGGGTACGCGCTAATAGCGTTTCAATCAGTTACGTCACTTGCTCTGAAACCTAGAAGTAGTGTTCCCCCTTGCTTAGCAAGGGCCGTGGCCTTTGTGGCGCGATGGGTAACGATGCTTCGTGGGCGACCGTTGTTGATGTGTGCAGAAGGTCCCTGGTTCGCGCCCGTGTCGGGGCGAAGGGACGGTTTAAAGTTATACTGTTACACACACACACAACACTGAGGCTCGGGTAAAGGATGCTGCACCTACACTGATGTGGTGTGGTTGTTGTGGCTAGCTCTGGTCCATAGCCCCACAGTCTCTGTGGTGTGGCTGTGGTTGTTGTGGTTAGCTCTGGTCCAGGGCTCCAAAGTCTAAATTTGGGCTCTACCTCCCTCTAGCTAATGGATGGAGCAGCAGGAGGAAGAAAGAAAGTGTAGGAATATTTTGCATCTTTCTTTACGCTATTCTTCTGTACCACTCAGAGTTTCTAATGCATTCTCTCATCCAGTAAATATTAGTGCCGTAGCAAAGCGTAGCAAAACATTTTGCAACAGAAAACGTTTTGCAACAAAAATGAGTTTCTTATTGGTCAAGGTCAGGTCGTTGCTCCCCGTTTCAGTCACTTTTCTTCCATTTGGTGTCTAGTGGATAAGACCTTGATTAGCCAATAACCTACAGTAATTACAAAGCATCTATCTATCAATCAGAACAACTCCATTGTGAGCCTGTTTTTTCTTTATTTAAAAAAAAATAATTAAATATTACATCATTTAACTTTACCTGTACAATGTCATGTATATGAAAATAATATTCATTATTAGAGAATAAATTACAGTTCAGCTAAATTGGAATAAAGATAACAAACATTTCAACAATTTGTAACCTTAGACCTTATAGTCCCAGCTGACATTTTGGTCAAACAATGTGTTATTCACATGGAGATGCTCTTTAGGTGGTCCTTTACATCTGAGATATGTCCGATTTTGTTTAAAGTCATTTCACGCTGAGAAAACAAAAAAATAACTACTACATCAGAAAGTACTATTTGCACAAACACCTACTAACTTGGTGCTATAAGGTTCTATCTGCAATCCAATCACACCAATGCTGGGTTGTCAATTACAAATGATTGTATGTAAGGTGATAAACTAGCGTATATATAAAATATGAACGAAGAATTCGCTACACAACAGTTCTGAGATCAGGGATGGGGAAATGTTGATGCTCAATATCTCAGAACTGAGCTTTGTGCAGATAGAACTTGATAGTGATACATCAAATCACTTCAAATATGAAAGAGCTTGAAAAGGGACTTTGCTTTAACTTCATAAGATAAATGACATAGAAATGTGACACCTCATCTTAGTTTTTCTGTGGCTATTAACACACGAACAAAAATAATATAGAGATACATATAAATAGGAACAGGTTCAAATAAAATACTCATATCGGACGTTTTTTTTATCAAGCAATTCCAGTCTTGAACTAGCAACTGCTTTTGTCAAAAAAGCCATGAAGATAGAAAGATACTCGCGATTGAGATCCTGCATTATATTTACAAACGAGATGAAATCGAGAGGGGGAAAAGAAAAGGTGAAAGGAATGCTATTGAACGTAGGCAACTGTGTTTAGAGTTTATAGAGTGCAGCAAAACATGGGACAGACAGGAGAGTCCCACGGGCATCCATTTACAGTATGTACTGTGACGGTCTGTAACTGTTTTTGACCTTCAGGCCTTCCCTCTTCTAGGAGCTAAACGGATGAAGTCAAGTCAAAGTCACTGTGATCAGAGCTCAGTTCTTCGGGTCAAAGCCTACTCAGCAGAGTCAGAGTAAGCACGTTAAAGAGATTCATCCTCTAGTCCATAGCAACTTGACCAGGCTCTAATGTAGTCAGTGTGATAAGACCCTAGACAGGTGTTCATCAGCTCTCTGGGGTGAAGTTTCCCCTAGGCCACTATAGTGTTGGAATGGCAGCCTTCTGAATTCCCATCACCGTATCGTAGAAGCAGTCCTCGTTGACCACAGAGTTCAGGCTCTGCACACTGAAGTCCCTCCCTAGTAGGCCGTTGAAGTCCACACACTGGGAGTCATTATCCTGCCTCGCCTGGCTCCCCTGCAGACTGCTCACCCTCTTCTGGACAGCAGGGTGGGTCTGTGTGGGTCTGAGGTGCTCCTGCTGGGTCCCCGTGCTCCTCGGCCCGGCCTCTTCTGTGAAGTTGAGTCTCTGGAGCTGGGCTTCCAGGGTGCTGGTCAGGGAGCACAGCCAGGCCCTCTTGCCCAGTGTGGTGCCTTCCAGACTGGGGAGGCCCGTGGAGGAGCGGCTGGGGAGCTGGGGCTCCGTGTGGGTGTCTCCTGGACCAGGGTAGGGGCCGCCGCTGGACACACTGCTGTCGTCTGAGTGGTGCTGGTGGCCTGCAGTCCTCCCGGCCTCTGATTGGCGCTGTTGTCTTCTCCAGGAGCCGTCTCTGACAGGTGCAGGCTGGGTCCTGCGGAGGGAGCCTAGGTGCTCTCTAGAACCCGTCTCTGGTAGGAGAGGTCTCCGGGTGCAGTCTCGAAGGGAGCGAAGAGCTTTCACTACACTGGCCTTATTCTCCAAACCACTGGAAAAGACCCATATATGAGATCAAGTCAACTAGGCCATGTTAATTCAAATGTATATCTTTTGTAGTTTTCATGATTAATAAAACATCCATTATCGCGGTCAGTTTCATGTAATCTCTCACCTGCTGCAGAGCTGGAATATGGTCTCTGGTCTCCCCTCCACCTGAGACTTGGTGTGGACCAGCTCCCAGACACAAGGGTTCTCTGTCCCTGCTGTGTTCCCCAGGCGGACCTGCACTGCCGACACTGGGATGAGCCAGCGGAACTTGAAGGGGTCCAGGTCGGAGCGTGACGTGGTCTGTAGCGCACAAAGAAGCCAAAATGTACACGCGCATCAGAACTTGTGCGGTATCCATTGTACAACATAACGTTATCGGAAGAAGTGTGTTTGAGCAACGTGAGACTCACCATCCTCTTCCTCATCTTGCTGCTCTCACGGTACACCAGGATCACTGCTCTCTTGAAAACTGAGGACAGAGGCAGGAGCGACTCGATTTGAGTCCGACCGTTCTTGATTGTTGTAATAAAGATGCAAATATTGACATCATCCTGTCCAGTAATTCTGATTCAACTCGTCATTGGAAAAAGCCCCACTCACCGAACACTGTCAGTTCAGGGTCTTTCCTCATGCGACACAGGGAGGGGAGAGGGTTGAGCCACTTTAAAGAGGAGTGGATGAGGAACTCCCCCATGGAGATCTCTGTCACCTGGAGAAGAGAGAGGAGGACACTTAGTCCGGGAGGCTGGTGGTGGAGGGGTTTCCTCCAATGAACTCACTCTACAATCAGTACATTCATATCGTTCATACAATTACTTGAACTAACAGAATCAAATATTCGTATCATCGAGAAGATATTACTATAGTTTCATTTGGCAGTTATGTGTGGTGGTGATGACTGTACCTCTTTCTCAGGGCCACTCTGCTCTGCCACCAGCTGGTCAAACACAGTTCCGTAGTCCTCGTAGATCTTCTGCATCTCATTGATGTGGCTGGCCACCTTCTCCATGGCTCTCAGGGCCTCTGATGGATGGAGACGGGTCGACACACAGAGAGGTGCACGTCAATAGAGCTCACCCCTAACACACCAGACAAACCTGGAAAGACTGCTGTCTGTGGGTCTTATGGTTTCTCTGTGTTTGTGTGTGTGTGTGTGTGTCTATGCGGGCTCACACATAAGCCATGACATATGTAGTCCTACCTGTGAGGTGGCTGTGCTCCTCGCTTTCGGGGTCAGTGAGGGAGACCAGCTCTCGGAGCAGCAGTGGGTACTTGAGCACCCTCTGGACTGGCTTAATGAGGTACGACTCCAGGGTGGAAGAGTGCTGCTTGGTGGGGTTCCTTGCTTCCAGGAACTCCTTGAAAGCCCGGTCCGTCTTTGCTGTAAACAGGAAATGAGGACTTAAAGCAGGCTTCGATGCAGGCATTGATTGGCTGCCTTTTGCACTGGCTTTTCAGATGGCATTTAATGAGCAGGGATATTCAGGTCTACTGTACATAAGGTAGGCATCAGCCTTACCTCGTTCCAGAACCTTCTGGACTTTGATGTGGTTGGCACAGAAGCCGCTGTAGAGCTTGAAGTGGTCGGCATAGTAGAGGAAGGAGCCGCCCAGCGAGAAGAGAAGTTTCTGGATGCAGAGAGAGAGAAAGAGAGAATGCTTGCTATTCACGTCCTGTGAACATCAAATAGGCCTACCGCTGACTAACTCTGCAGTCAGTAGGTTAAGTAACATCCTGTTGATAAAGCTTGAAGATTTTCCACTAGACCTCGAGGCCGCATCCCAAATGAAACCCTATTCCCTATAAAGGACACTACTTTTATGACCACAGCCGTGAGCATGCAAAACATTAGGAACACCAGCTCTATCCATGACAGACTGACCAGGTGAAAGCTATGATACCTTATTGATGTCACGTGTTAAATCCACTTCAATCAGTGTAGATGAAGGGGAGGAGACCGATTTAAAGAAGGATTTTCAAGCCTTGAGACAATTTGAGACATGGATTGTGTATGCATGCCATTCAGAGGGTGAATGGGTAAGACAAAATATTTAAGTGCGTTTGAACGAGGTATGGTAGTAGGCACAAGAACTGCAACGCTGCTGGGTTTTCTTTCACGCTCAACAGTTTCCTGTGTGTGTCAAGAATGGTCCACCACCCAAAGGACATCCAGCCAACTTACAGGCAACTGTGGGAAGCATTGGAGTCAACATGGGCCAGCATTCGTGTTGAACGCTTTCGACACCTTGTAGAGTCCATGCGGCAACGAATTGAGGCTGTTCTGAGGGCAAAAGTGGGAGGGTGCAACTGAATATTAGGAAGGTGTTCTTAATGTTTTATACACTGTGTAAATGGAATAATGTGCCATTTGGCACGCAACCCCAAACTCATGGGGACTCTACCTTGAACTGTTCCGGGGTCTCCAGAGAGCTGAAGTTGGGGGAGGAGGCGATGCGCTCCTCCAGGGTGTGTAGGAACACTCTCTGGAAGTCCAGCATCTCAGGCAGACTGCCAAACAGAGACTCCATCTAGTGGAGGGAGGAGAGAACAACAATTAGAAACGACCCAGTGGACAGAAGATTCTTTATTTTTAGAAACCCTTTTTTTAATCTACTGTGAATAGAAAATTCAAATGCCCAAAAAGTACAGGATAGAAGACGGGAAGAGGTTTACAGCCAATGTAGCGGAGGTGGTTGGGAAACACGCTCATGTGATGGTTAGCATTGTCTGAGATCTGACCACTTTTTATTCCCTGAGACCCGGGTTCCAACCCTGGTCAGTCACACTAGCATACAGCTTGCTAACAAGCCATAATTCAATGTTATCGTATTTAACACGTGTTTAGACATTTTACACGTATGTCTTTCCATAGTGCCCCCTTCGTGCTCTACCTCGTCGTGGCTGAGGAAGGTCTCACTCTGTAGAGGGGTCAGGTAAATGTCAAACAGACAGCCCAGGTCCTAAGGGACAGACAGGGGAAAACGTCATTAGACTGTGACGTCATCGCTATCAGACTATTACACCATCGCTGTCAGAGAAATCCTCATTCTCCTCAGCCTGACACATGGACGTTAGAGTAGCAGGTGGTAAACATACATTACACTCAATGCTACGAGAGATCATTAATAAACAGGCACTTAGAGACCATTCATTACCGTTAATAAAGAGAGACCATCAATTTGAAATCCCCGGAGAGGGCGTTCCAGCGCTCTCTCCGATGAGGCAGCAGAATGTGAGTGATCAGGACCCGTATTCATTGTCTCAGAGCACGATTGCTGATATAAAATCAGATCCCCCCTCTGTCCATTCATTACCATTTCAAATGCAAAACTGATCCTAGATCAGTACTCCTACTCTGGGACGCTTTGATGATGCTCATGTATTTTAAATGATTTAACAAATAATTGTACAAATGACAGCAACACGCCGAATTACAAGTACAATTTACAATGGAATGATGAAATATGAAGGATTTTAAATATGACAAAAAAAACATAAATATGGCCAAGTATGTACCTTGACGTAGGACTTCTCTGTGTCTACCAGTTCCTGTATGACCTTACGGAGCCTCTCAGAGATAGACATGTGTCTGGGGCAGGGGGGCTTCTGGACCTGTGGCCCGAGGGGCTCCATGGAATAGGGGTTTCTCTGGCCCTCTACCACCACCGCCCCACGGCCCTCTGGGAAGGTCTGGTACAGCGAACACACCGTCTCCACATTCTGAAGGAAACAGAAGAGAGACGAGTTTAGCAGATATTCTCATTTCAGCTCTGAATATCAAATGACTGCCCTTTACTCAGGGGTGTGACGATTACAATTCAGCTCGGAATCTACTGTAACAAGCACCTAATCTTAAAGGGGAATATCACAATATTTTTTTTGCATCCTATGACACGTTGCATCATCATGATGATGTGGATGGAGACACTTTTCTTCTTAAAAGTCCAATATCTTGACAAATTGACTACTGACATGCAAAACATTTTGGGACTGTATCAACAGTGGACCAATGAAAAAAATACCAAAATATCGTTTTTGAATGAAATTCCCCTTTAATAATCAGTCAGTTTAAATCATCAACCCCTTGTGTAGTATAAGAGGGTGTCAAACCACGCCCTCTGTATTTATGGAGAGGCAAAGAGTGCAGAGGGTCAGGGTCTACATCCCAAATGGCAACCTATTCCCTATATAGTGCACTACTTTTGACCAGCACACTATAAATGGAATAGAGTGCCATTTGAGATGCATCCCAGGTTTAAGCCATAGGGCTCTGGTCAAAAGTAGTGCACACTATTGGGAATAGGGTGTCATTTGGGATGCACACATCATCTAGGAGTTTTAGATATTTGTGTTATTACCATAATGATTCAGCCAAAATGAATCAATTAAGATTAAATTAAAAAATACTTATTTTGTCAACAATTTTCCACAAGACATGAGAGAGAGCGTCTAACAGTGAGGTATCAAACGAATAACCTGGTGTCAAGTTTATGAACAAGCAATTTCCCATCACGTACACTTTCACGCTCTCAAAGAAAGTTGGAGTAATCAGCGGTGAACACACACACGGGCCGAGGCAACCCTCAATAGCAGATTAAACAGATCGGAACCCCCGCCATGGCTTTGTTCATTTGCCATCACAACGTCTCCTGTCAGGCTATAATAAAGTGCTGACACACGAATAAATCCCCTTGGTTAGGACTATTGTGCTGCGCTGCAATCCAGCTTTAAAATACCCTCTGAACTAGAAGCAAGGTCGGACAGAGAATGGGAAAAAGATTCTAAGCGTTAACATTTATGGGCTTATTAACTTCCCGTAACATTTGCTCTCTGCGTGTCTCACATGAGCGTGTAGCCTATGCATCTTATACAATAAGATGTTATACAACAATAATCTACAATAAGATCGCAGCAGTAAAAACAGTGCATTCAAAAAAGCTCTTGTTTCTAGGCAACAACATCAAAGCAACCCTAGTTACAGCGCCCATGCATCACCAGCGCAGCTCAAACACAGAGCGAGTACAGTACAACAATAACCACGATACAGAGAGACACCACAGTACACTAGCTACAGTACTACCAGCAGAGTGATCCCGTCGGCTGCCTGCTCGCAGGCTACGCAGGAGGCCACCTCGTCCAGCAGTCCGGCCAGCCTGTCCTTCAGGGACTGCCTGAGAGATGGCAGGGTGAAAGTCCCAGGGATGAAATCCCCCACGCCCACTTCCACCTCACCCTCATCCTCCTGGGGCAGCACCCAGCACATAGCCCTGGTTGACAGGGCCACCCGGGGCTGCTTTCCCGGGGTGAACCTCTGGCTGTTGTTGGTGGAGCTGGATAGAAACAACATGCTACATGCCAGGCTGGGCATTCTGACCTCTGCTGGTAGCCATTAATCCCTGGAAATTCCCGTACTCTCCCTCTCTTTATCTCTCTCTTTATTTATGTCACTCTCTCTGTCACACACACTTAAGGAGTAAGCCTGCAGTTTGTCGTACTACACCTCTCTCTCTCTCTCTCTCTCTCTGTCTCTCTCTGTCTCTCTCTCACTGTGTCTCTCTCTCTCTCTCACTGTGTCTCTCTCTCTGTCTCTCTCTCTCTGTCTCTCTCTCTCTGTCTCTCTCTCTCTCTGTCTCTCTCTCACTGTCTCTCTCTCTCTCTCTCTCTCTCACTGTGTCTCTCTCTCTCTCTCTCTCTCTCTCTCTCTCTCACTGTGTCTCTCTCACTGTGTGTCTCTCTCTCTCTCTCTCTCTCTCACAGTGTCTCTCTGTCTCTCCCTGTCTCTCTCTCTCTCTCTCTTTCTCTCTCTCTCTCTCTCTCTGTCACACACACTTAGGCAGTAAGCCTGGATTGGATTAGCAGTCTACTCAGGGTCATGTGTGCTGACAAGGCTTGAAGTGTCTATGGGCTTTAGGAGCCTTGGAGGAGGCAGGGAGGGAGGCATTAGCTGGCTGGGAAAGACATTTGGCCGAGTGGATTTCAAGTGAAAGCAGAGAAAGGGATTTATTGACTTCGAGTAATGGAGGATATTGTCTTTGAAGCAACTGCCTTCAAATCTAAAGGACATGACAGACCAATATAAATGTCAGTAATGTGCAGTGGGTGGCCATTCTATCGCCTCTGACCACACAACATCGGCCGCCATTTTCTGTCCATTACGCAATGATTCTACATGTTGAATCGCCACCATTCGTCGAACCCCTAAGGCAGTGTCATTTGATGTGAATGAATTCCTGAAGTGAGGGACTCTTCTCTCTCAGGCCATTGTTCTACCAGAAGAGTCCCTTCATACTTCCAATAGTTGTTGATACCAGTTGATATTGTGTGATGATGTTGTTGTCACCTGGTGAGGCCATGGCATTGCAGGTGTGTATGACCTGGGCTGGAACCTGAGACAGTACTCTCCTAGCACCTCATCTCATTTTAGCAGATGTCCTGATCGCCAACACACGGCACGTGATCAAACACACCACTCACTGCTCTTAAACCTCCACTGACACACACACACATTGATAGATATTACTGCACTGCTGGAGCTAGAAACGTAAGTATTTCTCTGCACGCTGCGATGACATCTACAAATCTCTCTACGCGACCCACACACACACTCCAGGCTCTATTTTCACAAACCTAACACAATGGTAAATCTCTGGCGGAAGCACCATAGGTGCCAGAAATATGTGTCAGAAATATTTTTTTGCGGTTTTCACAGCGGGAATTATGAGCGCAGTAGCTGGTGGTGGTGTGAAAGGGCTGGGTTTAGATGAATAAATACATTGGCGGCGTGACGAGGGCTTGGCCACTCACTGGCCAATCAACTCATTTCATGGCTTAATACTGCATGCCGTTGTCTCATGTTCTGTAGGTTATTGACAGGCTTTTGCATTGTAATCAACTCCAATTCGGCTCGGGGTACAGACTATTCTCATCATAGTCCATTATGGATTGATACTACAGTTTATTAAATAGCAGAGGCTGCAGTAACTAGTAGCCTAATAACAGTCAACAACAAAAAATCTGTGTTTGCTCAATATGTTTGGAGTGTTGAAATTGGTTTTAACGAGTATAGTTCTACATCACACTTCTCCTCAAATAGAAAAAATACTAGGCTCCCGTAAATTTTATTGCATGTGTGAGGCACGTTCTCAATAAGCAAGATATAGCCTAGGATATGTTTGAATAATTTGAATATGTTTGGTGGAGTGAGTCTTTGGTGACCAGACAAGAGGCGCTCTTTGGAAATGGAGATGGATACCAGCCAAATGGAGTATTCACTGCAGGTAGGGCTATGTGAATTGTTCACGCAAAAGCATGATGGCAAAAGCCTCACGAGTGGACCATTAAGACACCTTTGATTGATAGTCTACTTGGCTAACGCATGGCCAGGATAAGAAATTCACCCGACGCATTGCTGTTGAACCAGCTTTCGTTACAGTAGGGTAAGGGTAGCCAACTAAGGGTTTGTTTTTTAATCAAACTAAACAAACAAATATTGTTACAGGAAAATAACTGAAATGTTTCTCAATAGGGTCACCAGTATCAGCTCATCTCTCATTCCATGATTGGCATATGGACATGTAGCCTACATGAGGGGTTTTAAGCACATCCCAAGTAATGACAGGAGCTGGCTAAAGTAATGTATAGAACAAAAGGGGATGTTCTCTCCAAACCCTTTATCGCTACTAGTCTTGACTAGCCGACTTAGGTAGGGTAACAAAACAGCCTTCATTGAGAGGAGGAGGGGAGGCGTTGCTTGGTTTTTAAATC
Source organism: Salvelinus namaycush (assembly GCF_016432855.1). Taxonomy (NCBI): domain Eukaryota; kingdom Metazoa; phylum Chordata; class Actinopteri; order Salmoniformes; family Salmonidae; genus Salvelinus; species Salvelinus namaycush. Next base: position 5,870,802 of record NC_052330.1, read on the forward strand.
AAATGAAACGAAATGGGAAAAAACAACAATACAAGTTCTACGGGCACAAAAAGCACATCTCTCTTGTCCCATACGCATATACAGATGTAGGATCTCCATTTGATCACTCAGTTGTTGTTGAAAATGTTCCCGCACAGCAGGAAATAATAACGTGTAGTCTATTCAAGGTTTAAAAAGGCTTCTAAAGTTTGTCATTTCCACTTTAAAATGTCAGACTTGATTTGCCCTAACGAAAAATTGATCAACCCCTACAAGAAAATGTCCATTAATTATAATTCACATTTCCTGTTATTTTTTCTGTAGTAGCAAACTGGCTCAAATTTAGATCCTACATTTGTAGGCACTGTATATCACGGCTGGATAGGCTGCGCTTCTGCTGTCAAAATCCATGCCATAACCAACCACGTTACCGCTAAAACCAGCTTTCGGTTGGTCTTAAAATATCCCCACCAGCGCATACTGAAATTGGCACTTTTGGCGCACGTTTTTAAGGACACACCTCCGATATTGCCACCCCTTCCACCTCAGCGCAAATGAGTTCATTACAAGACAGGTAAATTACCAATCCCGGTGGACGTGTTTAAAAATGGCAGAGTGCCGGGTCGAATTTACTAACGAGCATTTAATAATTGCGCTGGCTTCATGCCAGCCGAAAAATAGAGCCCTCCATTTCACCTGGCCGAGCTGCTCCATCTCATCGGCAGGTCGTGGCTGTTGTGACACCTCACCAAAGGGAGACGCTACGGAGCTCTCTGGAAGCTCCTGGGGCGGTGGCATATCTGAGAGAGAAGCAGACAGGCCAGTATGATCAAATAGATGGAGTAAAGGAAACACACACACAGTAACCCCCCCCCCCCCCCCCCCACACACACACACACACACATATCTACAGGTGCTGAGAGAGAAGTCCTGGTTAGACCACTGTAGGCAGTTTTACAGGTTAAGTCCATCTGACTGGTGTCAACCACCATTGATCTGGCTTCACTACAAGCCCAGCAGGCAGGAGCAATTCATTTGGCCTCCTCTCCCCGGGGTCTTGAACAGCTTACTTGGCATCACACCAACAGGAATAACAGTGTCATGCTTTTTAAAGTAAAAACACACGCACGCGCGTATGCACTCACACACATCCTTACACCGCACACATAAACACACCATTAAATCAATATTGCGTAATGTACACAAGACAATGATGATTGTCCTCCCACGGTGTTATAAATAGCATGTGGCCATTCCAAACAATAACCGTGCTGTGCTGCCCAGTGAAATATGCCAGCTCTCTTCTCATTTTCTTAATTGAATCAACATGAGGCATTTTAATGTCTCCACCCAGGCCTAAACACCCTGCAGCATTGGCTGGGCAAGATGGCATTCCCCTCAACATGATGTGGCAGACACACTGGCTCTGTGCTACAAGATACAAAGGCTGGAGAACACTTTGGCCTGAGGCCCTCTAGTGGGGGAAAATAAAACTTTTACCCGGTGAGAAAACACAATGCCCTCCAGACAGTAAACCAAATGTAATGCGAAATTAGGAACAGGTTAAAAAAAATAATCTAGTAACTCAACAACACCTGCAATTTCCAAAACACAACATATTTTTTTTGTCTAAAGAATTGTATTTATGGGAAGGGATGGTATCCTATTCTCTATTATAGTGCACTATAATTGACCCGCGGTCTATGGGCCCTAGTCAAAAGTAGTGCACTATAAAGGGAAGAGTGTGCCCTTTGGGAAGTAGCCTGTATCAAGACAAGGTGAAAATACAAAGTTGTAGTCTCTACCTATAGGCCAGACACAGTGGCTGGGTGGTGGTGGTGGTCCTGGCTGCCAGGGGTCACAGTCTGGCCAGACAGAGGTGTGATCGCCAGGGACTTGCTCCTCTCGTCTGAGCAGTAGGTGGAGGATCTGGTGGTTGAACATCAGGTGTATCAACCCCAGGTCCAGATTGGACACACTGGTCCCATTCAGAACCAGGATCTCATCCCCCGCTCTCAGACCTGAGGGAAGGACAGGAGACATCAACCAACCTGACAGTTATCTCCTCAAAGTGTTGACCACCATGGCCTCTTTTTATATTAGAACGGGACTCCATGTCCTTCTGTAAGTTTTTATAGATGGAAATGTATGGGACAGATGGGATGGATAGAGCATAGAAAGTGAGATGCGAAACAAGGGATTGAACCGCTTTCTCCAGGGGGAAATGTGTGGTCCGGGTGTGGCAACACTACCACTAGTCCAGTCCCGGCATACCACTACTGTATGTACTCTTAAGTAAAATGCGTCAATACTGTATTTTTCTGTCTCTGATACAAAGTAGATATGTCAAATGTATTCGAAAGATGAATTGAGGTACCTTCAGTGGAAGCCAGTCCCCCTGGGTTGACCTCACTCAAGTAGACATGGCTCTTCCTGGCTCCGTCTACATGGCCTGTCACAGCAAAGCCTACAGGCGATAGAGATCAGAGGTTAAAACAGAGTAACACATGATATTATACTGTAATAACACAACCCAAGAGTAAATGTGCTCCTTCCTGCAAACACACACACACACACACACACACGATCCCCATTCCACATGATTCCTACTCACCAAAGTCTACTGCTGTGTCAGGGCGGGACAGTTGTACGGTGAAAACATTGAGTGGGAAGACCTCAAGCTCTTCATGAACCTGTTCAGCAAAAAGCACACAGAAGATTGAAAGAGTACTCATCACATACCTCAATGTACTTACTAAAGAGGCCAGATATCACTGAAATTATATTCAAATAATGGGTGGATTATGGTTGAATCTTGAAATGTAGCAAGTTGACTCAGTATTGACTCAGAGATAGTACAACGAGTGACTAAATCAATGAATGAATGCTTGTATCAGTGATTGGATCCTGCTTTTCCCATAGGTACTATACGGCCGGGGCCTCACCAGGTCTCGTAGTGGGTCTGTGGGCGCTGGGGAGAAGGTCTCTGTGTCCTGACCCACCAGCCTCCTCACACGCAGGCAGTGCTGGCTCGGGTCCAGGTGCCGCTCCTAGAACAAGATCCAAGAGGATGAGTCCGAGTGCGTCCCAAATGGCTCCCTATTCCCTATGCAGTGCACTACTTTTGACCAGGACACACTGAGGTTACATCCCAAAATGCCACCTTATTCCCTACTTAGTGCACTACTTTTGACCAAAGCCTGACTAGTGCCCTTAGGCCTCTGGTCAAAAGTAGTGCACTATATAGGAAATACGGTGCCATTTAGCCTCAGTGTGTCAGATATCTTCAGTGCCTTCAGCTACGGTAGCTAGCTAACGTTATACCCCGACTGAACCTGTTCCCTATCAGCTAAAAGGATGCCGTGAGAGAACTTTCTACGGAGGGAAAGCATGAATTATTGAGGTATCAAGAGCAATTAAACTAGTATCTGTTCCGTACCACCCTTACAGCAATCTTCTCCTATCATTTCCTCTTTGCCTTTAACAACCAATCACTGGAGAATTCACGGCGAAATGCTGACATGGGAGTTATGAGTTAGGAGAGTGTTGAAATGTATTAATAATTAGGCGATAGATGCAGTATGCTTACCTTACAGGCCAAAGATAGCATGTCTGATACGAGGAAATCGGGTTTGATGTGCAGAGTAACGCTTTGGCTGTCAGGCATATTCACACAGACGGGAGTTTCCAAACTGCTGTACCAAGGGTTGCCTTCAGGTGGTGCTATCAACTGCATTTTGGCAAGAGCGTCCAATCTCTGTTAGACAAAGATGGAGAATAATGATGTTTATTTCGGTTTCTTAACTGATAATACGTTCTTATATTAAACAGGTTACTAAATAATTATGTCAGGAATGTAACATCTCTCTTGGCAATGTTTGTGAAAAGTTGTGTATTCTGGGACGTCTGCCCCATGATGCAAATATTTATACACTATGACAAAAAAACTTTCATTACATCTGTTAAAAATCTATCAGTCAAAGATGTTTAATTAAAACACCACAAAACCCCCAATCTCAGCTGACGTACGGGTCTATTGAACTAAAGTCAAAAGACAGTGAAAGTACATAGCAACAGGTCTGTGAAAGGGGAGGTCGGGTGGTGTCTCCCATTCACTGATAGGTGTCCCCATTCACTGGCCGTACAGAGGGATTAACACCGGTTGACAATAGAATTCTGGGAGAATAAAGACCCTCCGTCGGCCTAACCCTCCCCAGCCCCCGGACCCTCGAACTCGGCCGCCTCACGCCTGCCTGTTTGCATGGAGCAGTGTCATCAGATCAGCATGCCGTTGAGACAGCTGTGCTAGCCCCGACCCTGTGTGAATAGAAATACCCCCACCTCCATCCCCCCACCCTCATTCTCCCCTATAAAAGGATTAGTCTGAGGCTGAGATTGATTGACTACAATACTCCTTGAGTACGTCCCGAATGGCACCCTATTCCCTATATATTCCCTATATAGTGCCCTGGTCACTATGGGCCCTCAGAAATAGTGCACGCTATAGGGAATAGGGTGCCATTTTGGACGTATCCCGCCCTTGCACCTGGTTCTAGTGCAAATTTAGGGGCAGTTTTAGGAGACTTTCATCAACAAAGAGGAAAAGTTTGACGAGGCCTGACAAACAGGATTGAGTAGGTTACTTTCTAAATATAATCTGTTACAGTTACTAGTTACCTGTCAAATTGTAATCAGTAACGTAATTTTTTGGATTACCCAAACTCAGTAACATAATCTAATTACTTTCAGTTCATTTTGGATTACTTTCCCCTTAAGAGGCATTAAAAGAAGACAAAAAGGATCCATCAAACGCATTTGGTGTGCCATACTGGTCTCTGACTTGTGGTCAGACTCACTCAGGTGGAACAAACTTAAACGTGTGCCTTTTTTCAATGCGGAGTTGAACGTCATTGAGAAAACAGAAAGGTGTCATAATGTATTTTTGTCGCTCACAATCATCCTTTCTGAATTTAAAAGTAATCCAAGAAGTAATCATCTAGTTTTTCAAAAGTATCTGTAATCTGATTACAATATTTTCACTGGTAACAACTGACTAAAGGTATTTTTTTTGTAATCAGATTACATGTAATCGGTTACTACCCAACCCTGCTGACAAATGTATCCATGACAACCTAAAGTTATTATTGAATAGAATATTTTAATGCAGTTACCTGGTGAATTATGATAAATTAGCCATATTTCCACTGGTTGCAGGAAATTATGAGGTAACATGTTAGGGGGAAAAATCCGGACAAAGTGCTTACTGTACCTCTGAGGTGCAGTGGTTGGGGATATGGCCAGCAGGCACTCCAATACTTTGTCCTTCAAAAACCTGCAACATGGGAAAAAAAGCACATGCACATTAAGCCTACTCAGTGACTCAGGAGAAAAATGCACCGTAAAAAGAACTTAACTCAGTCTATATTTACAATGTAATACATTTAATTAAAAACGATCTATCTAAAACCAAAGGCTTTGATACTATTCTGATCCAGATTGAGGCCGAAATAAGACTTGGAGGATCCATGGGAAGAAATAAGGGGTTTGGTGATGCTGAAATTACAGGCCTGGCAGTGAGGCAGATGGAACGGCCCTCATCAGACTGGCGAGGATGGAGACTGTCTCCTCTCCACCCAGATACCAGTCTGCCCTCAGCAGAGATACCGCTACCAATACCACCGCACTCAGCCCACCGCCAGTGGCAGGCAGGACCACCACAGAGACAAGGGGTCGTGCCGATGTCAACAAATGCCAACAGCTTACTGGAACTTAACAACAACAAACTCAAAATGCACACAAAATGCTTGAGACCTGCATAGTTGCATGATTTTAGTCATTTTCCATCTTTACCTATTCTGTTTCCAGAAGAGGGGGTTGAGTGACACTGATTGACTGACTGACTGACTCCTCACCTTGACATCACAGCTCTCTGGAAGCAGTAACAGGGCTCTTGAAGTGACAAACCCCCAATCACCCTACAATAAAAATACATTGCTGGGCTGGCGGAGAAGGGGGTAGAGTCCCTTCGGTAAATGTGGGGCTGTAGGACGTTTAGTGGACGGCGCAGTGGTTTACACAGACCATCTGTTTGTCGCTGCTGGCATGCTGCAGCTTGCAACAATTAACCACATGTGGCTTCCAGTAATGTCTGTTCCATCTCTGTTCCATTGAGTGGTCTAGCTGGCCTCTCTATAGGGAGATTAGACTTTCTCTGACTCAGGCTCATAACAAAGAACTTGACTGCTCGGAAATCTCTCCCTATCTGCCCCACGAGTAAGGAGGGAATCATGTACGTATTTGGGCACTACATTTGACCTGTGTACAGAGATCTATGGACCGTCATGGTATATGTGTGTATTATATTAGATAGTGATGGTTCACATTAGACATAATATGTATAACCATGGTATACAGTATGTGTGGTATTACAGCGGTGGTTCCGATTATTACCCAGACACCCCTGGGCATTACCAACGTATGCTGTTAAGCATATGGATATGCCATGTGAGTACACAGACGCCAGGCATGCCTGTGACTATGACTGTGGGATGTATCTTTCAGAATGTCAACACAGCGCATGTGTCAGGGGGGTGACGTGGGCTTACCATGTCTATCTTATTATCCATCCCATTATACAATTACAGCCAGTCTGTCTAATGTAATGTCACACTGGACAGAACTAAACAATGATGGGAGAGCAGAGGGGCCCAGTGTGGTTTGTCCTTCACTGAAGTCCTAGGGATAAAAGATCCTATCAACATCCCAAAATAGACTGCTCTCTGAGTGCTGTTTATCAACCAGAGACAGAGACAGGGCCAGAGCCAGGGGGGTGGGGCTTGGGCTGGGATAGGGGCTGGGTCTGGGGCTAGCTCTGGAACAGGGGTTGGGGTAGGGACTAAGACAGGGCCAGTGGATGGGACAGAACTGGGACTGGGGGCTGGGACTGTTAGAGAGACTGACTTGACTTCAATGACTGATGAGAATTTCTGCAGGTTGCCCCTGACCGGGGAAAACAAAACATCTGCCTCACTCATCACCTCTATTTGGAATGTTCCCAAACAACATAGAGGAAAGATAGTTTCACGACGAGCAACCCCCTGTCTCCCTCCCGCTGGAAAATTTTGTAAGTTCAACTCCCTCCGTCTGGCTAATTTATGGGTCACGGCTTGTGAGGAGTCAGACAGTGCTTAAAACGCATTCCACGAACCAACCCGCTTCTTTTTCTCTGATGGATTTATCAAACATGCTCTCTGTTTAAAACAGAAGGGCTCCAGAAACGTGCCATTGGGTTGGGAGCCAAGAGGTCCCTTGTAAAGGACTGTTTAAAAGGAGAACAGGCAAAAGGCAAACGACCAGCACAGATCTTTTCCCAGTTGATGGTTCAGTTCACCTAATTAAGGGGGGTGGTTGTATGGAGGTTGTAGAAAGGTTGTAGGGCGGTTGTATGGACGTTGTTATAGGGAGTTTGTAGGGCAGTTGTAGGAAAGTTGTAGGGCGGTTGTGGGAAGGTTGTAGGAAGCTTGTAGGAGGCTGTAGGGAGGTTGTAGGAAGGTTGTAGGAAGGTTGTAATGATGCTCTAGGGCGGTTATACAGTACCTGGGACACGGACTCCCTCTTCTCCTTGCTGCGTTTGGTCAAGCTGTCCAGACCCTTGAGGGAGGAGAAGAGGCCCCTCTTACTCCGAGCCCCTCTGGAAAAAGATCGGCAACGTCTCCGCAGGGTCGCCTCGTCACGGGTGCAGATCTGAGAACAGACATTAAAGACATCACTTCTGTGGTTAGAGACTTTAAAGAGCCCAAGACTCTGTATTACAAATCTGACCAGAGAGCACGCTGATGTTTTCTTATCATAGTAAACATAGTTGGCATTCAATAACATTGCTTAATTAATTGCACCTAAGGGGATAAATAAAGGTGTTATCAATGGAACTGTTCCAGAGAATGTGTGAAATCCAATGTCCCAAGCTGAGGGTGGATATGGATGTAAAGCCTTACCAGGGCATGAAAGGAGGAGACAGAGAAGATCCCCAGGCGTCCCAGAGCGGTCTTAGAGGGGCGTCCTGCCACGGCCAGGAGACTCTTGGGGTTAGGGAGCTCACTGCCCTGCAGGCTGGCCAGGTAGCATCGCATCCGGAACAGATCCATGTGGAACTTCTCCAGGTTCTGCTCCCACTGCTGGATCTGGGGAGAAACAGACAGGACAGGCAGCCAGGGTTACACCACAGTACATAGGGTTACAGTCACCTTCAAGGTCACAGAATGGCCTCTCCACCCTCTCATTGACAAAGAGAGACCAGGCAGGGCAGGAACAGACTCACAAGTCACAGCCAGAGCCATTTAGAGTTTGGCCAAGTTTGACACAGTTCGCCATGATAGCGCCTTCTTTCCTCAAATTTTTGGTGATGTGACCATACCAGAGCACCTCTATGTGAGGGTGACATGGTGACAGAATGGCCTCCACCCTCTCATTCAGAAGGGCGTCTCCAACTACAGAACGAGCCACACGTCTAATTGGAGCGACATAATCACATCTAATCACCCTTATCTCTCTCTCGCGCTCATTTCCCCTCTCTTCTCTCAATCCCCCGTTCTCTCTCTCCTTCACAGAGGGTGAATGTGTTATAACAGTGTCATTGTTTGTGAGATGAGGATTTAAATCTAGAGAGGAGGTTTAAGAGGTTCACTTCAAATGGCAGAGAGAGCTAGTATCACTTTCAGAGAGACCGACCGCCAGACATCAAAGTGGCCGGTGGGCCTGGAGATGAGATGAGACCAGCTGCTGTAGAGCTCAGTAGAGGCTCTGGGGGTTTGACCCCCCCCCCCCCCCCCTCTCATCTGATTACCCCACAAACTGGGCATGATGACCGACCCCCCCCCCCCCCCCCCTCCTCCTGTCCTGCCATTAAGAAGAAAGGACACCTAACTACCCCTAATGCTGCTCCGGGAACCACTGCTGTCTGTAAACACATCAGCATTTGGTTTGTTACGCTATAAAATATCCCCCTCATCTGGGTTTCCCATTACAACAGACTTCTATGAGGAGTGGATAGAATGTGTTGATGGTACTAGTCTATTAGACTGAGAACATCTGGAATAAAAATGTCATGGTGGCAGGGAACTTGGGTCGGAAAGCTTAAAACTCCAGTTTCAACAAATGATGCTGCCAACACATATAAGCTCATGTCAATATGTTCCACAACCACAAGGAAGGTTGTTATATCGTAATGATTTTTGCCATTACATGGAGGTTGTAACTCGCAGACTATGGACAGAAACAAGAAGATGTCATGCAGGTGTTAAATTATGTATGGTTCTACAGGAATAGAATAGTCTGGTTTGCATTGGAGCTGAGACACTAATGACCTAATAGGCCAATTTAACTAACTGCTTGTTTGAATGGCTCAGTCTAAGGGTGGCCCTTGATCTTAAGACCACGGCCATTTTACCGAACTGGCACGAAGGGCACGTGCACGAGGCCGCCGACCTCTAGGGGGCCCCCAACCAATTTTACGGGTCTCTCTGACCCATGGCAAAAAGTGTAGAATAGCAGGAAATTAGCTTTAAAACTGCAACATTTTCCTCATAGTCTCATGACAAAATATGTAGAAAAGTATTATAAAACTGCACATTTTTTCTAAAAAAATAAATAAAAATGTATCAACATTTTGTGGGGGCCCCTTCTTAAGACTCACACACACACACACACACACACACACACACACACACACACACACACACACACACACACACACACACACACACACACACACACACACACACACACACACACACACACACACACACACACACACCATTTTGTATTGTTATCCTTGTGGTGACCAAAGAATTGATTCCCATCCAAAATCCTATTTTCCCTAACCCCTAACCCTAAATCTAACCTTAACCTTAACCCTTTAACCTAACCATGACCTTAATTCTAACGCAAGCCCTAATTGTAACACTAAACCTAACCCCAATGCCTAAAATATATTTGTCTGAATTTTCCTCGTTTTACTATCCTTGTGAGGACTTTTGGGACCCACAAGGATAGTTAAACAAAAACACTCACTCACACACACAAACAGCCACTAGACCATTTCAGTGCCTCACCTGGCTCTCGATGGCCTTCCTGTTCCTTTGGTCACTGATGACAGACAGCTGTAGCTCAGCCATCTTCTTCATCTTGCTGTCCATGTCTATCTTCTGCAGCAGGGCGCGGGTCTGGCACCTCAGTAACCGCACCGTGTCCTCCTTCCCCTGTCTCTTAGCCAGCAGAGAGGCGCTGGCAGAGTGGATGGCCGTCACCCAGTTCTCCAGGTCTGTTTGATTGGCAGCCTGCGGGGAGGAACAGGGCTAGATGACACAGTGCCACGGTTGGGCGGGGGGACATGGGGCCAGGTGACACAGTGCCAGGCCAGGGGAAGGGCAGGAGAACATGGCTCTCATTTCCCGTCTTTCTTTCTCTCTTCCCAGACGCCAGGGATCCTTAAGTGCCGGACAAAAGCCCGTTTACATGTTCGTGACTACGCTACAAAGTTTCACTCCCCTCATTTTCCCCCTCGTTGCCATGGTGAGTTGGGTAGATACAGCCCTGCAGTGTGATTTGTGTGTCTAGTAAACACTTGGTGAATGAATCAAATGAACGTTACTCTCTGGGAGGAAGGTGTTTTCAACGTTTGTAAAACTGAGTGCGAAGAACATTATAAAGAGAGACAACACTTTCCCTCTCAAAATGTGGAGAAAAAGGACAACAACCCTACTGCCAAACAGACACACAGGATGCATGCCAAATGGAACCCTATTCTCTACACAGTACACTGCTTTTGACCAGGGCCCATAGGGCACTATATAGGGAATAGGATGCCATTTAGGGCGCACCTATACACGACTGGTCTACTCAGACCAGCCAGTAGGAATGCTTTTCCCAACCCTACCATTTGACCCCTTCATAGAACGTATGACAATAGAGCTCCAAAGCTGACAATGCATCCAGACAGGACATAACCAATAACCAATATAGTCATTACCAAACAGCAGCACATTTCCATCCTAAAAAGCAGACGTTCAGCCCAGTCCATACTTGTGGTTGTCCCATAGCATATGGAGTCGTTCAAAAGCAGAAAACCCTAGAATGTTCCCTCTTACTCGTTCACACTGTGCTCAACGAAAAAGGGATCAACCTACACAACAAAACAAGAGACAAGCTTACAGTATTGCAGTGTCCGATTTGTAAAGACTGCATCAGAAATGGCGACGTACTGCCGACCTCAAACAACAATGGTGAATGAGGACCTCCGTGACGAGTGCCTCCGTTAACGGCACAACGGTCTGTGTAGAACTAACCTCGTCCCCAGTCTATTCCACAGGCACACACGGGTACTTCCGAGCTTGAGAATCCTGGTGTGCGAGCCTAGGGTAGAACGTACCTGGAACAGATAGACGTCTCCGTAGGCGTTGCTCAGACAGAAGACGTTCTCCTTCTTGGGGTGTTCGGGGACGGCCTGGACAATGCTGTCCTCGGCCAGCAGGGCGTAGCGCGGGGACAGCTCCTGCTCGGGACAGCTGCTTTTCCCATAGGTCTCATAGAACAGGAGGGTACACCCTGTATGCACCAGGGATGCGAGGAGGTTTTAGCTAAGACACAGCTCTAGAAGCATATTGTGAGACAATGACTCAATGTCAACAATAGACTTGTAAGGGGACTACCTACAGAACATACAGTGCATTCGGGAAAGTATTCAGACCCCTTGTCTTTTCCCCAATTTTTCATCAATCTAAACACAATACACCATAATGACAAAGCGAAAACAGGTACAGTATTTTGAAATTTCAGGACATGTATAAAAAATATACAACAAAAATACCTTATTTACATAAGTATTCAGACCCTTTGCTATGAGACTCGAAATTGAGCTCAGGTGCATCCTGTTTCCATTGATCATCCTTGAGATGTTTCTACAACTTTATTGGAGTCCACTTGTGGTAAATTCAATTGATTGGACATGATTTGGAAAGGCACACACCTGTCTATGTAAGGTCCCACAGTTGACAGTGCATGTCAGAGCAAAAACCAAGTCAAGGGGTCAAAGGAATTGTCCGTAAAGCTCAGACAGGATTGCATCGATGCAGGGTACCAAAAAAATATCTGCAGCATTGAAGGTCCCCAAGAAGACAGTGGCCTCCATCATTCTTAAATGATAGAAGTTTTTTGGAACCACCAAGACTCTTCCTAGAGCTGGCCGCCCAGCCAAACTGAGCAATCGGGGGGGGGGGGGGGGGAGAAGGGCCTTGGTCCGGGAGGTGACCAAGAACCTGATGGTCCCTCTGACAGAGCTCCAGAGTTCCTCTGTGGAGATGGAAGAACCTTCCAGAAGGACAACCCTCTCTGCTGCACTCTACCAATCAGGCACATGACAGCCCCTTTGGAGTTTGCAAAAAGGCATCTAAAGGACTCTCAGACCATGATAAACAAGATTCTCTGGTCTGATTAAACCAAGATTGAACTCTTCGGCCTGAATTCCAAGCGTCACATCTGGAGGAAACCTGGCACCATACCTATGGTGAAGCATGGTGGTGGCAGCATCATGCTGTGGGGATGTTTTTCAGCGGCAGGGACTGGGAGAGTAGTCAGGATCGAGGGAAAGATGAACGGAGCAAAGTTTAAAGAGATCCTTGATGAAAACCTGCTCCAGAGCACTCAGGACCTCAGACTGGGGCGAAGGTTCACCTTCCAACAGGACAACGACCCTAAGCACACAGCCAATACAACGCAGGACTGGCTTCGGGACAAGTCTCTGAATGTCCTAGAGTGGCTCAACCTGATCGAACATCTCTGGAGAGACCTGAAAATAGCTCTGCAACGACGCTCCCCATACAACCTGACGGAGCTTGAGAGGATCTGCAGAAAAGAATGAGAGAAACTTCCCAAATACAGGTGTGCCAAGCTTGTAGCGTCATACCCAAGAAGACTCGAGGCTGTAATCGCTGCCAAAGGTGCTTCAACAAAGTACTGAGTAAAGGGTCTGAACACTTATGCTAATGTGATCTTTCCGTTTTTTTATTTGTACGAAATATGCAAAAATGTCTAAAAACCCATTTTTAAATCTGTAACGTAAATCTGTAACGTAACAAAATGTGGGAAAAGTCAAGGAGTCTGAATACTCTCCGAATGCACTGTACAGTATATAAAACAAAATACATGTTGTAGCAGATGCTGTTCTGTTAACCTTTATTTAACCAGGTGTTCCCATTATGGTCAGAAGACTTCTTTCCCAAGGGGGACCTAAGATGCACCCCAAATGGCACCCTGTTCCCTTTATAGTGCTCTAGGATTCTGGTCAAAAAAAGTGCACTATATAGGGAATAGGGTGCCATTTGGGACGTAAACCCTATTGGCTGTATGTAGCACAGGTTATTTCGAGCAAGTGCCGGTAGAAGGAGGAGGGAGCCCTACCTTTAAGTGTGACCCAGTACTGCCTCCACTTCCTACGGGCCACCAGCTCCAGCTTCCTGTCCTTGTGCAGGGTGAGGATGGGTTTGAAGTAGAGCCAGCCGGCCCTGCGCACCACCCCCTGCTCCTTCTCAAACAGCAGGTCCAGCTGCTCCAGGGAACCCAGGGAGCCACTGCCACTGCTCTCCCCCTGCTCTCCCTCTCCTATTCCCCCCCCTCCTCCCATCTCCTCCTCCTCTCCCTCCTCCGAGGGCTCAGTCCGCTCCGGCCCACTGTAGCGTCCCGTCTCCAGCTCCTGCATGAAGTTCTCGTAGACGTTCTGACGCAGAGCGTCACTGTGGCCCTGTTGGCCCTGGGTGTGGGTGTAGGTCTGGGTGTGGAGGGGATTCCACAGTGTACCAGTTAACTGGGAGCTAGAGTTACCTAACCCAGGGTCCACTCCACTGCTAAAGCCCTCACTGGTCTCACTACCGTAAGGCTCCTAGGGAGAGAGAGACAGAGCAGGATGGTTGGAGAGGGAAAAAATGAATAAATAGCTTGCTAGACCTTAAAAAGACCCGTAAAGTTGAATGATCGTCTAACAATATGGCAATATCAGGGAGAGAGCCATATTCTCATGTATTTCTCGATTTACCATTTCCTGGACAGGATGCCATGATTTTCTGTTTGTATTAGGACAAAATATGAGATGTATTGTGAGATACTCTAACATGATATAATACAATCATACCCTGGAATGTTGCCGGTACGAGTAACAGAAGACATGGATATTATACAGACCAATCTAGAGCAAACATTCTTGCGACTTGGCCTTGGCTTGTGCTAGCTGGAATCGCTCATAGGAGCAGGAGTCTACCCAGCTAGCACATTTAGTTACTTGGAAGTTGTGGGAACGTACGTTTTTGGTTTCCCATTGGTTCTGGGAGTGAAAACAATACGTTTCCTGACTGGTAAAACGGAAAGTTCTAAGAAAGGAAGTGAACATTTTGCCTGTTCTGGGTTGCAGGGAGGTCTCGGGAACGTATTACTATAGTTCCCTGAACATTTTCCTGGGAGGTTTTATTAACGTTCTGAGAACGGAAATTCTAGGTTATTTGAAGGTAATTAAATAACATCCCGAGAACATGTTTCAATAAGACTTTTAATAGCACTTCTAGCTTAGGTTAACTGTTTTGAACTCTAAACACAGAACACATGGAAATGAATTTGCTTCAGGATTAATCATGCAAACACATTTCAATTTTAAAATGTGGCACGGCGTCAGTGAGATTCAAACCGGGATCTTCTGTTTTCTATCCGTGGAATTAGTCGATGCCAGCTACCCCAGCAAAGGGTTACCTGTCATCCACATCTGGTTCCGAGGAGCATTTCCCAGAGACAAGGCCTACCCCAATCTATTTAATAAAAATGCCATATTGCATTCTGTCTTTGTTGTCGATTCAGTTAAGGCTGTACTCGATATAACTGAAATTCCCACAGAAGAAAACATTTTCTTAACGTTCTCTGAACTGTTTTCGAAAATCCCAACGTCAAACCAGTTGGAGAACGTTACCACAATTGAAATGAAATGTAACCATGTTTGAACTTTTAGGAAGTAATGAAATACCAATGTAATGTTCTCCAGCGGCAAAAGGAGAGGGGAAGGTTTCCTTTCTGAACCGACATCATCGATCTTTGAAATCTTTCCCATGTAAATATGATATAATTCTACACAAAGTCTTAGGGAGACTGGCCTATAGTCTTACATAATATCTGTAAAAATTATATAAGGTTCTGAAAATGTTCCAGCGGGTAACTATTGTTAGAATAATTTCTTTTGTGGTGCTTTTTCCTTTCATAGTAGTGTTAATCCCAATGGCTTGATTTTGTTTATTACAGAACAAGCTACAAAAGTATCTCCAAGGATCCAGTCTGTCAGATAAGTCTGAGGCTATTTAGGAGCCATAGGATGACGTGTGACAGAGAGACATTCATGTGGCACTGCTGTCAGACTGGATTTAAGAGCCAACGGCCATCAGCCAATCACGTTGACCAAAACAACCTAAACAATGAGATTACCACCACACAGACTCAGCGAGCAGTCCTATCGCATCTCTTCGACAACTGGGGACACGTCATATGATAAAGAGTCTACACTACATGCCCAGTCTTCCCTCCTTCACTGTGTACCCTTCCCTCCTCCCATCCCCTCTTTCCTCACCTGTAGTCTTCTTTTCTTCCTGCTCAGACTTCCCGTCCAGTCGCCGAGGCGCCTGATGCGGCTCTTCAGGTTGTCCTTCCTGCTGTTACCGACCACGATGGCGGAGGGCTCGGTGGCCACCATGGCAGTAACCCTCCTGCATGGCAGCGTGCGACTGTGAGAGGAGTAGCGCTGGTCGTACGACCCCGAGCCCTCCTCCTGGATGACCGCGTCCAGGGTCAGCAACGAAGTAAGCGACCCCCGTTGCTGGGGGACGTCCTGGAACTGAGCAGTGGGGATGACAGCCGCCACGCTGGGGTTAGAGTAGAGGTCAGACAGGGACACAGGAGGGGACATGAGGCTAAACGGACTCTTCTCCGGGAGAAGTATCATGGAGTCCCCGATGCCACTGTCCTCAGTGCGGCCCGAAGAGCAAGTGTTATACCCGTTGCTGTTAAACCCTCGGCTTGTATATTGACCATTACCATCCACAGTCTGGAAGAGGAGGCTGGGGTTGAACCCCGGGGAGATGTCCTCAGTGTGGGCGGATGAGAAGGTGTTGAAGCCACAGCCCGTCTCCTCGGTGCGAGTGGAGGAGTAGGTGGTGTAGCCGCTGCTGTTGTCCCCCGCTACGGTCTGACTACAGGTGAACACATTGTCGTTGAGCTCCGTGGGGTTCCCCCAGGGAGAGTCGTACCAGGAGCCCTCGGAGCTCAGGGAGCTGCCCTTGCTGGTCTTAGTCAGAGAGGGCTCTGGGGCGGCTACCACAGGGTGGCTGTGGCCTGACAGATCCTGGGGCTCCAGCGACATTCGCATGGCGTTGGTGAACTCAACACGCATGCTGCCGTCCTTACGGAGAAGCACCTTGGGGCTGCTGCGGCTCTCTAGGGGATCCCTGTGCTCACACGGAGAAGTCCTCTCGGGGGTACGCTGTCCATTAGCCCTGAGACCGTTAACACTCTCCCCACTACTCTCCAGGTAACTGTAACCGGTATGACAGACGTTTTTCCTGGTCACTTGGGAACTGTCCCCTCTGCCACACCTCTGTGGAGAGATGGGCTTCATCTTGGCTCCCGGGGGCCCCCCCAGTCCCCTGCCCTCCTTAGTGATGTGGTGCTCATAGTGTTTCGAAGAGCCATAAGGCTGGTTGTGAGTGATCTTGTGCTGGGGCAGGCAGACCCTCCCTCCCTTGCTTCTGGTTCTGTATCCCTGGCCGCTCCCCTCGCTGCCCCTCCACCAGCTATGGGGGGACAGGGCCTCCTCTTTAGTGGAGTAGAACTTTAGAGAGCAGGATTTGGATTTCCCAGGGACGTTAAAGCTGCTGTACTGGCTGTCAGTGTTTCCCATTCTGATCTGCTGGGCAGAAGACAAAACATCAGAATGAGAGATAATCAAGACAGGATGTATTTCATTGTAATGAAAAAGGAATTTGTTGTTAACTGACTTCCCTGGTAAAAAAAAAAATGATAGGAAATGAACTCACATCAGGTTAAACAAAATAAAATCACATAAAGACAATGTTAAATAAAACAAAATGAAATCACATAAGGTTAAATGAAATGAAAGCACATAAAAAACGATTGTACGCACACCAGCTGTAAAGTTATCTTACCAGTTGTGGTGTCTGTCCTCAGGACAAACTTAGATACTACTCTGCATACTCCTATGGGTTACGTCTCAGCAGCGCTAGCTAGGCTCTATGTCATTGTGTGATCTCTTCAGGACTGAGCACCTCTCTCTCTCACACACTCACACAGCTGCTCGCTCTCTCTCTCTCTCTCCCCAACTCATCTGTAGGGAAACAGAGGAGGGAGGGGCTTCGGTCAGTTCCACACACACAGTCTGCCTTGTGTGTGAGCCTACTGTGGTTAGAGCCCCACCCCAAATCTAAACACCCCTTCTTCCTTGGCTTGGCCATCCCCCCACTCCACTCAGCCTCCTTCCATGACATACTGCTACTGAGCTGCCGAAGGGACCTTTTTAAAAGCAGACTTCATTCTGTCACATGTTTATTTTTGGTTCTCAGGAATTCTGAGCAATTTTCTCTTCTTTAAAAAAATAAATAATCCTCCACTCTAAAGACTGTTGAGTTGAAGTCATCAGACAAGGCTATTTGGAGAGTCACCACAAAGCAATGTCTCCGAGTTCTTCATTGAGTCAGATTTAAACTTTCAAAACAGAAATCTCACGTCAGATCAAGTTCAAGCCAAAAAGAATGAAAGAGAACATATCCTTAAGGTAAAACAATTACGGACATTTTGAAATACAATATGACACTGATGAAAAATGACATCAACCCCAGTGTTTCCTGAAACAGATAAAGCCTCAGAGACTGTTTACATCTTGCCCAGAGTAATCTTTTTCCTGAGAGACAGAGAGGGGTCAGAGGTTACAGTGGCCCAGGGTTCACTGTGTTCCAGCAGTAAACTAAAGCAGCACTACGCCTATCCTGTCCTTGGCTCATTCATACTGAAGAGGGAGGAGAGGAGTGGAAAGGAAGAGAAGAGGAGGACAGAGCCCTGGCTACACAAAGCAGGGTGAGAATACATCACACTGCTTACCCGAAAAACATTAACGACCCTTGACCCCTTCATTTAAACCCAACAGGAAGCACCGATGGGGAAACCTTGGATGCCCAAACACCCAGTCAGACGGCAGAGAAAAGAGCAACCGGTTGTCTCCCGTCATTAAGCTAGAATGTTGAGGGGGACAGAAGAACGGCCAGCAGCGTGACAGGTTGTATTCGACACTCGCTGTGTGTGTAAAAAGAAGACGGACCCTTTCCGCCGGGGAGCCAGACTATGGGCCTGTGCAGTGGGCTGGGCGGAACCGTGGAACGGGGCGCTTTGTGGCACAGTTGTCGGCTTGCGCTGCAGACAAGTAGGCCGTGAATGGCTTAAGGTAGAGGCGGTGGTTGACACTTTTGTTGTGCCTCTCCGATAGGCCATCTGCTCCCTCGCTGGGGAAGCCCTGTCACTCTCGACCCTGGCATTCTTCAAGCACAATGAGCCCCCCGTGCAGAACTCCAGGCCAGCCATACTGCAGTGGAAGGCATCAGGGCTGAAAATGAGAACGTGCTCCTGTGGATGGCTGAATGCTCTTGTTTGAAGTTTTTTTTGGGGGGGTGCGTGGAATGCCACCTGCCCTTGACATACACAGTCACATCCTATTTATTCCATGACATCAGAGCAGTTCAAAACCAACAGTTCAAACCTTTAATTTCTATTTCAGTTTTGAACTTCATCGTCTTTCCTTTTGTTCACCAAATGCAGTACTACGAAACAAGTTCCCTCTGAATCCCCCTTTACTATCTTGCTCGCTCTCTTGTCCCAGCAAGAGTCTCTGCCTTTCTCTTCCTCCTCCTGACCCCTTTCCTGTTGCTGTGCTTACACGGGCCTGCTGAACACTGACTACGTCCCAAATGGCACCCTATTCCCTATATAGTGCACTACATTTCACCAGGGCTCTGGTCAAAAGTAGTGCACTATATGGGCATGGGCCTTGGTCAAAAGTAGTGCACTATATAGGGAATAGGGTGCCATTTGGGAAGCAACCACTGTATCAGCCAGGCCCTACATACTTCACACAACTTTCCATAAGGGGATAAAGGGCTGGCACAGAGAGAGAGAGAGAGCATCCTGACAGTGTTCTAAAACGGACCGTTAAAAAAAAGGTACAGGCCCTTCTCTTCGTCCACTTTATGTTTGTCACATGAATGTCGTTAGAGAATTCCCAACTGAAAATCTACTGCTATGATCTAATATTGTAATAACCCAACTGCCCAAGTTTATGACTGCAGTACATATGAGTCATCGTACAATGGAATTGTTCATTGTAAACGGTCACTTTCATAGCAAAATTCAACAGGATTAAATAAATGGACCTTAGAAAGTTTTTTCAAACAGATCAAAACTGTAGGAGGCATGAATGTAGATGTTTTATTTAAAGGAAAAAACGGTTCAGTAGATTCAAATCCCCACACTGTGTCAGCAGCAGCGTGTGTAGCCTAGTATGGATGGAGCCAAAATCCAGTGCATCATTTCTCCTTCAGCAGCCGGATAGAGGAAACAGGAAGAACAGCTAGATCATAAAGAGAAGGAAACAGAGACACCTCCTACCTCCCTCAGGACTGACACTATGCTATGGTGGCAAGTGCGAACGCAAGAACATACCAACAACCCAATGTCTGTCTGTCTGTCTGTCTGTCTGTCTGTCTGTCTGTCTGTCTGTCTGTCTGTCTGCGATTATGGGCAGGTAGGAGGGCTGGTGGTTAATGGCAGCTGGCCACCTGGGAGCTGGAGCCGTGACTGGGCCTCTTGTTCGACCAAGCATACCATACAAACTACCACGCCACACTCAGGAAGGAATGCAGAGGAGAGCACGCACATGCAGGCAATAGTGCAGTCGACGACACATACACACGGCAGACCATTGGAGGAGGATCAGGGAATCAGAGGAAGAAGAATAGAGAGTGAAGAAGGGGGGGGCCATTGTTGTTGTTTGGCTGTGATGGTTTAGATCAGGGGTGTCAAACTCATTTGGCCCCGGGGGCCGAATTCGGTCTTTAATGAGGTCCCGAGGGCCGTATTAAAAATTGGTTGTATTTCCTCGCTGTCAAAATGGATAGTCCTCTATCCATCGTTTTGGGAATTTCCGATGCTCCCTGACTGTCTAGCTTTCATTTAAGTGATTATTAGCGAGCTGGACACAGCCAAAAAACTGTATGAATATATTTGTCATTTTAAAGTATATTGAGGTTGTTGTCCCGCCATCCTCTTCCTCTCCCCTCGCCACCTGCCGCCTGTGATATACATACATACATACATACATACATACATACATACATACATACATACATACATACATACATACATACATACATACATACATACATACATACATACATACATACATACATACATACACATTGTAGAATAATAGTGAAGACATCAAAACTCTAAAATAAACACATATAGAATCATGTATTAACCCAACAAAGTGTTAAACAAATCAAAATACATTTTATATTTGAGATTCTTCAAATAGCCACCCTTTGCCTTGATGACAGCTTTGCACACTCTTGGCATTCTCTCAACCAGCTTCATGAGGTAGTCACCTGGAATGCATTTCAATTAACAGGTGTGCCTTGTTAAAAGTTCATTTGTGGAATGTCTTTCCTTCTTAATGCGTTTGAGCTAATCAGTTGTCTTGTGACAAGGTAGGGGTGGTTAAAGTCCATCTCTCAGTACATTTATTCATTTCCAAACAATTGCCTAGCTGTCAGGGTGGGCAGACAGCTTGTGTAGCAACAGAGATAAAATAAGTATCGAATAGCATCATACTAATGAAACAGCCAACAACAGTTTTACAAACACTTTTAGGTTCTGTCCCAAATGGCACCATATTCCCTATGCAGTGCACTACTTTTGACCAGGGCCCTTAGGGAATAGGGGGCCATTTGGACGCATATTTAGTGTTCCTGCAGTGCATGGTTCTCACTCAAATGAAGTCATATCTTGCAGCAGTGTGTGGGCAAGCAGATATAACTCCTCCATCATATCCTCTTGCACAGCCACAGGAAACCAGCCGTGCTGGTCTAGTGTGCTCTGGTCTGTCTTGATAAAACTGTGTTGGTCTAGTGTGCTCTGGTCTGTCTTGATAAAACTGTGTTGGTCTAGTGTGCTCTGGTCTGTCTTGATAAAACTGTGTTGGTCTAGTGTGCTCTGGTCTGTCTTGATAAAACTGTGTTGGTCTAGTGTGCTCTGGTCTGTCTTGATAAAACTGTGTTGGTCTAGTGTGCTCTGGTCTGTCTTGATAAAACTGTTGGTCTAGTGTGCTCTTGTCTGTCTTGATAAAACTGTGTTGGTCTAGTGTCCTCTGGTCTGTCTTGATAAAACTGTTGGTCTAGTGTGCTCTGGTCTGTCTTGATAAAACTGTGTTCGTCTAGTGTGCTCTGGTCTGTCTTGATAAAACTGTTGGTCTAGTGTGCTCTGGTCTGTCTTGATAAAACTGTGTTGGTCTAGTGTGCTCTGGTCTGGCTTGATAAAACTGTGTTGGTCTAGTGTGCTCTGGTCTGTCTTGATAAAACTGTGTTCGTCTAGTGTGCTCTGGTCTGTCTTGATAAAACTGTTGGTCTAGTGTGCTCTGGTCTGTCTTGATAAAACTGTGTTCGTCTAGTGTGCTCTGGTCTGTCTTGATAAAACTGTTGGTCTAGTGTGCTCTGGTCTGTCTTGATAAAACTGTGTTCGTCTAGTGTGCTCTGGTCTGTCTTGATAAAACTGTTGGTCTAGTGTGCTCTGGTCTGTCTTGATAAAACCGTGTTCATCTAGTGTCCTCTGGTCTGTCTTGATAAAACTGTTGGTCTAGTGTGCTCTGGTCTGTCTTGATAAAACTGTGTTGGTCTAGTGTGCTCTGGTCTGTCTTGATAAAACTGTTGGTCTAGTGTGCTCTGGTCTGTCTTGATAAAACTGTGTTGGTCTAGTGTGCTCTGGTCTGTCTTGATAAAACTGTTGGTCTAGTGTGCTTTGGTCTGTCTTGATAAAACTGTGTTGGTCTAGTGTGCTCTGGTCTGTCTTGATAAAACTGTGTTCGTCTAGTGTGCTCTGGTCTGTCTTGATAAAACTGTGTTCGTCTAGTGTGCTCTGGTCTGTCTTGATAAAACTGTTGGTCTAGTGTGCTCTGGTCTGTCTTGATAAAACTGTTGGTCTAGTGTGCTCTGGTCTGTCTTGATAAAACTGTTGGTCTAGTGTGCTCTGGTCTGTCTTGATAAAACTGTGTTGGTCTAGTGTGCTCTGGTCTGTCTTGATAAAACTGTTGGTCTAGTGTGCTCTAGTCTGTCTTGATAAAACTGTTGGTCTAGTGTGCTCTGGTCTGTCTTGATAAAACTGTGTTCGTCTAGTGTGCTCTGGTCTGTCTTGATAAAACTGTTGGTCTAGTGTGCTCTGGTCTGTCTTGATAAAACTGTGTTGGTCTAGTGTGCTCTGGTCTGTCTTGATAAAATTGTTGGTCTAGTGTGCTCTGGTCTGTCTTGATAAAACCGTGTTCATCTAGTGTGCTCTGGTCTGTCTTGATAAAACTGTTGGTCTAGGGTGCTCTGGTCTGTCTTGATAAAACTGTGTTGGTCTAGTGTGTTCTGGTCTGTCTTGATAAAACTGTTGGTCTAGTGTGCTCTGGTCTGTCTTGATAAAACTGTTGGTCTAGTGTGCTCTGGTCTGTCTTGATAAAACTGTTGGTCTAGTGTGCTCTGGTCTGTCTTGATAAAACTGTGTTCGTCTAGTGTGCTCTGGTCTGTCTTGATAAAACTGTTGGTCTAGTGTGCTCTGGTCTGTCTTGATAAAACTGTGTTGGTCTAGTGTGCTCTGGTCTGTCTTGATAAAACTGTTGGTCTAGGGTGCTCTGGTCTGTCTTGATAAAACTGTGTTGGTCTAGTGTGTTCTGGTCTGTCTTGATAAAACTGTGTTGGTCTAGTGTGCTCTGGTCTGTCTTGATAAAACTGTTGGTCTAGTGTGCTCTGGTCTGTCTTGATAAAACTGTTGGTCTAGGGTGCTCTGGTCTGTCTTGATAAAACTGTGTTGGTCTAGTGTGTTCTGGTCTGTCTTGATAAAACTGTTGGTCTAGTGTGCTCTGGTCTGTTCTGATAAAACTGTTGGTCTATTGTGCTCTGGTCTGTCTTCATAAAACTGTTGGTCTAGGGTGCTCTGGTCTGTCTTGATAAAACTGTTGGTCTAGTGTGCTCTGGTCTGTCTTGATAAAACTGTTGGTCTAGTGTGCTCTGGTCTGTCTTGATAAAACTGTTGGTCTAGGGTGCTCTGGTCTGTCTTGATTTGTCCACACATCTGAGTTTGACTGCTCAGGCCAGATGTGGTCTGGGGTTTTTATTCATACTCATATAGTGCCAGATTCAGAGTTGAGATAAGCACGTGCAATTTAGATTTAGGCCTAAATTGTTAATTGATGTCATTGGGACTTAGAGACTTATTGGCCTCTATTTTCGTCTGGCGCTAAGGAGGAGCAAGTGTCAAACGCACGCTAGTTTGCAATTTAGTCATGTAAAAACGAGTGCACTGGCATTCTCCAGCCCTAATGCCAGGTTTGGCAATTTACCTGTCTAACATCAGCTCGCTTGCGCTGAGGAAGGAAAAAAATTTATATATGAAAATTGACCATTTCATTTAGCGCTAATGGGAAGTTTTAAGACCGACCGGTAACGCAGTCGATAATGGCATGGATTTTGAGAGCGGAAGCGCAGCCTATCCAGCCATGACGAAGTGCCCATGGAACAAGAGATGTGCCTTTTGTGCCGGTGAATCTCATATTTCGAAACATACATTTTTTTTGGTTCCCCCCCATTTAGTTTAATTTTATTTTAAAAACAAGCATAACCTACCCTCTCCTTAATCAAGGCTGGTTTAGCAGCATTGCATTGTTTTTTTAGCCTGGTCATTAGCCAGGTAGTCTATGAATAAACAGGTTTTAAATGGTCTACTGAGAGTGCTTTGAAGTATTTCAGGTTTTCCCCCTTTTTTAAATTATTCACAATTCACATAACTGCATTTCACTTGTTGAAGTAGGCTATCCATCCCCATTTTCAAAGAACGCACCTTGTCTGATTACCAAAGACACACTTCCAGCTCCAAATGATTCCCTCCTCCTATAATGCCATATCAACAGTGGATAAAAAATAATTATCATCTGCCTCTCACATAGATAACGATACAATTGACAGGAGTCTAGTATTTTGTATAGACATACGACTGTTATGCGTAAAGAATAGGCCTGTGTGCACCCAGTGCCATGGAACAAGATAAGTCATTTAAGATATTGCACTTCTGACCCCACTCTATTTATACATATTGTTGCTGGTTTAAAAAAACCTGTTTCCTTGTTTTCTATTTCATATGATTAGAAACCAAGCCCTCCATAGGCTACCCTAGGACTAGGCTACTATAGCGAAGGCTGGTTCAACAGCAATGCATTGTGTATTTTTTTATCATGGCCTTCCAAAGTAGTCTATCCATAAAAAGTGTTTACATTTTTTTTTTCCGTCAGAGTGCCTTGAATTGAAAATATATTGCGTGTCCTAAAACATACACACATATGCCTACTTGCATACTTTAATTTGCTTGGTCAAGTATCCATCCCAATCCCCAAAGAGTGCCTCTCATCCAGTTACCAAAGACGCACTCCTCCAAACTAATTTAACATTTTCAGTCCCATAATGCAGTACCAAATGTAGGCCTAGTATATATCTTGCTTACTGAGAACCTGCCTCACACATACAATACAAATTACAGGAGCCTAGTATTTTAATTTTACGAGAAGTGCGATGTGTATTGATTGACATGTAGGCTAGGCTTATTGACGCCAATTACAATGTTGACCTTTTTTTCTGTTGCTATGCCTATGACATTTAACAAACTGTATTGTAGTATAATCAACAATGGACTAGGAGGAAAATATTCCGTGCCCCCAGAAGAATTAGAGTTGATGACAACACAAAAACCGGCAATAACCTACAGAACTTGAGAAAAACGCATGCAGTATTAAGCCATTGCATGCGTTGATTGGCCAGTGAGTGGCCAAGCCCTCATCACACCTACAACTTGTTTATTCATCATAACCCAAACTTTTTGCGCCGCTGCCAGTTATTGTTCTCATAATTCTGGTTGGACATATAGCGCTACCGCCAGCGCATAGATTTACCATTGCCTTAGGTTTGTTAAAATAGAGCCCATGGTTCACTAGTGTGCACTGCTTCTCTTATTCACGTATTCATTCTCTGTTCGCCAAACAATGTTGACCCATTGTCTGCTAACCAGACTATATTTGACCTGGTATTAAATGAAATGAAACAAACTCTTTAGCCACCTCCAGCCCATTTCCACCCTCTGCCTCAATCTGTCAATTTCTAACTAAGTTAGCTGTCAATTAGAGTTGGACCCCATTGATCCATCACTGCAGCTGAGCATTCTGTTGTTAGCAAATATACCGGGGAGTGAGTTGAGGACACAGGCTGCTGTAACGTGTACGCTGGGAGTCGGGAAGCAAGTACAGGGAGTGAATCATTGAATAAATAAAACGAACATGGAACAAACAAGGAACACGAATAGCGTACAGACGTGAAACAGAAACAATAACACCTGAGGAAAGAATCAAGGGGAGTGACAGATATAGGGGAGGTAATCAGGAAGGTGATGGAGTCTAGGGGAGGGTCATGGGTCGCAGGTGCGCGTAACGATAGTGTCGAGCAGCGGAGGGGGAGCGGGAGTAAACGTGACAGTATCACCCTATTCCCTAGTGCACTCATTTTAACCAGGGCACATAGGTGTTTGGCCGGTTCTATGTGGTGACTTTCTCTGGCACATTTTGACCCAGATTTGGGTTAGGTTAGTTGGTACACCGATTGATGACACAGTCTCCAACCCTTTGTGACGCACACCTCTTTGTATTGCATTTGTATGTCCTATATTGTTAGTAGATTGTGTGTAGAACGTAGGTTTTGCCTAGATGTTACATTTTGCCGCTGAACATTTCAGACTAGTGAGAAATACAGTGAGAAATGATCCTAAAAGCCATCTAGATGTAAATAACTAAATCTTCATACCCTTCATAGTGAGATGGGTGAGATGGATGGTAGTTGTGCTCGTGGGGGCAGGGCTCTTTCGCTCTCTCTCTCCACTGAGCACACACTCTTTTCTTCCAGCTCCATTGTCCCAGAAGAGAGAGAAAGAAAGTGAGAGAGAGGGGGCCAGAGAGGGCCACACAAAGCAGAGACGGCTGCCTGGCGCGGGCTCTTCTGTTCAGCCTCTAGTCCAGATGCCAGCATCAAGCCCCTTTGCCCTTCGAAACATTCATCAATCAAATTATAATAATACTACATGGTACTTTTCAAAGACCCAAAGTCGCTTTACAATTGTAAAAACTAAACAAAAAGCAGAAATCTAAACAAGTCCAGACTAACAGCAGGTCGAAACAGAAACATGAGTGAGCGAACAGGTGTTGTGGGTGTGTGTGTGAGAGTGAGTGTGTGTGGGAGAGAGTGTGTGTGGGAGAGAGTGTGTGTGTGTGTGGGGGGGGGGGGGGGGGGGGGGGGGCTTAGCGGTAGGCCAAGGTGAAGAGGTGGGGCTTTAGGAGGGACTGAAAGATGGTGAAGGGCTCAGAGTCACGGATGGCCGGAGGGGGAGAGTTCCAGAGCCTAGGAGCAACCCTGGCGAAGGCCCTGTCGCCGAAGCTCCGGAGCTTGGATCTGGGAACGACAAGGTGGCCTGCTGTGACGGAACGGAGTGAGCGTGTGGGTTGGAAGGGGAAAAGAAGGTCGGAAAGGTAAGCAGGGGCAAGGTGGTGAAGGGCTTTGTAGGTCAGAAAGAGGATCTTGTAGTTAATGCCCAAGACTCAATATCTATCCAAGGAGATCCATAGGAAGTACAGCTTAGTGGGGTTAAAGGCAACCCTCAGACATTCGACACTGTGTACACAATGCCAGTCTCACTGAGAGAGAGGTGTGCCACAGTGTTGCTGGTGACAGTGATGACGATGGCTTGTCAGTGTCTTTGAAAGGAGGAGCCATATGTTGGCAACTATACTTTCAAAAGATGCCCATGTAATTTAAATGAATGGACTGTCGCTGGCGATTGAGTCAGTTTCAGGCTGTTTTGTGAATGTGCGAATAGCAATTGGAACAGAAACCTGCTAGGAACCACTTAAATGCCAGCAGCACCCTCAGGTTGTGCATTTCTACACTCTTAGAAAAAAAGTTGGTATCCAGATTAAAACCTAAAAGGGTTCTTTAGCTGTACCCAAAACCATAGGATAGGGGTCCCCAACTAGATTCAGCCGCGGGACGATTTTCTTTGTGAGCGGATGGTCGGGGGGGGGGCGGAACATAACTAGAAATCATTTGTACTCTGCAAATTGACGCAAGAAGCATAAAAACATAATAATTTCAAACCTTGGTTACATTGGTACACGGTCACATATGTCTCTCTATTTATGAGTGGAAATACTTCGGAATAGATTTCCTAAATAAAAATAAATTTGAGCTGAGTTCCGAGTTCCTAGTGATTTTACAGTCTTTTATGTAAAAAAAATGAAACCCCCCCCCAATTTTGTTTTTTATTTTTATTTTTTGGGAGGGGGCAATTAAAAGCGTTAGTGGACCAAGTAATTTTATTCTATTAATTTAGACATTTATTCAGGTTTTCAACATCCATAATAGCATGACCATGATAGTCTTTCAGTTACAATATGGTGGTGAAGGGCTATATTCAGCACACGTTTTCATAATTTCATATTTGGCCCATTCATCACTGGTCAGAGTCAGAGTGAGGCATGCTGGGTTTGCTCCAGCAATAGCTTAGCACCTGGGTCCGAGCTGTGTGGCGCTGTGTACCACCACACACACTAATGAGCAGGATGTGGTGGTTAAGGCTAAGTCCATGTAAACATAGGGATTCCACAGGCAAACCCGATGCATTCCCTCACACACAAATACACACACAAGAACGCACACACAAACAGACAGACAGACACACACACACACCTACTCTACCTAAGTACTTTGGGCTTTGAGTTGATTCCGTATTTATTTTCTCTGTGGAGCAATGACAGTGTTGCTGGTCAGTGAAGTCTTAAAGGAGTGCATTAACAGTATTGATCTGCTGTTTGGATGCCAAATGAGAGAACAAAAAGTGTTTTCTTTCCAGTGCAACCAACATAAAACAGGAAAAAGGCCCGTTTGTAGAACTAAGTGGATTTATTGGCTTAAAGTTTAATACTATTTGTTCAGAAGGTCACTGGTAAATACCCATTTAGCCGCAGAGGAATGCCGTAGACTTTTACAGTAGACTTGGTAATGTGCTGTAAAGCAGCTGAAAACAACTAAAAACCTCTGGACCACATCCCCCTATTGTATGCTGGGTTTTATTTTAATAGTTCATAGTTTCTATTGTAGACGGTGCAGCCTTAGCGTGGCAGTATGGCTGCCAGAGGTCCACAGCCATGGAAATGATGGTGATCTGAGAGGGCAGTAGGGCCCAGCCCTGTTCTCCTTGTTTGATCGGCTATGCAAAAACACCTCTGACTCTCACTGAAGACCAAGGCACGCAGAGTCGGATTGGCTTCCAGCCGGACACACACTGTGCACACACAGCTTGGGAATTCTGCTGACCTGTCACTTATGAGAGGTGAGAGGTGAGGCCGGACAAATCCATTCTCTTGAGTCTTTCTCACGTGCACTGCAGTGCACACAATCCTACATGACCTAAAAACGCACCCAGGCACACAAGCACACGCACACATCAAGGCACGCAGGCTATACACTGACTATACTTTACACAGTACACACAACATACACACTCAGGACACAGTCACTTCCTTAGTCAGGGTAGGGCTATTTCCGCTCAGATGGTCACTCACCAATAACAGGGCTCCATTCTCATTTGAATGTGACTCACAGGTCTCAGAAGGTCAAACATCCCGTCCACTTGTGTTCCTGTGACGCTCTCATTGTAGTACTGTAGGGTAAAACCTGGGAACAAAATCCAACTGAAGCTTTATCTGAATAGCCTACATGAGAGCTACCACAGACCCAGTACACACAGTGCACCTATTCCTGCTGACTGCTTTGAGGAATTCAGAAAAACATGTTCAAGATTTCAGAATTATCTTTCAGGTTCTGTACCGAAAATTGAAAAGTGCAGCAGCACTTCACCAAGTTGTCCTCTGACTTCAGACTCTTCTCTCATTTGAGGGGAACATGTCAACAAATCCTAAACCAACCCCTTCCCTGGCTTACATAAGAGGCCGCCCATTCAGGGAGTCACGGAGCTGAGCTCACCAGGAACCACAGCGGCTTAGTCACAATTCTCCACCCTTTTTCATAAGTGTGCACATGCACACTCCCCATCATGGATTTAAAAGATATGATTGCCGTAAACATTGGCTGGAGTGAGTTTCCACTATTGCTAAATACATGCGAGAAAGTGTGCAAGTGTAAAGTTTGGCAGAAGGGTGGAGCATCGGGACTCAGGAGAGAAGTCAGGAGCGCCTCACTCACTCCTCTGTTACGCAACACAGGGAGAGGCAGCAGATCCAGCCGCACAGAATGGAAAACAATGAGGGCTGGAGCCAGAAACGGGCAGGACAAGCTGCCAAAAAATCAACTGAGAGAGAAACCACAGTGTGTGCTGCTGGAGAAGAAATAAGAAGAAGAAAGAGGGGGGAGTGGGAAAAACTGACACACAGGGGAAACATACACTCTGACTCACATACACTCGTTCATCCACTTCAAAACAAACTATTTACTTATTCATTTATTCAGGTGAATAAATTAATAAATAACCCTTTGCATTTATTGCATGGTTTGTACCAAGCATTGAAACATTTAACTCTCACCACCCCAGTGGTGTTCAAATGCAAAAGAGTCATAAATTATAGGTCAGGGAAGGTTCCCATGAATCCACTGTGGGAAGAGTGAGAGAGAGGAGGAGGAGAGGGAGGAGGGGGGTGTTCTATACACATTCAACCCTTAATCTGGTCCTTAAACTCATGAGGCTACCCAGTATTTCCCCCCTCAGGCTAAACCTCTGTTCAATGAGAGAGCGATGTCTGGGAGCTCCAGCCTTACAGGGCCACTAACCCTAACCCTGTCTATGCAGCAGACAACATATAACACACCCCCACAGCTAGGCTAATCTAGGCTGTCCAAAATGGAACCCTATTCCCTATGTAGTGCACTACTTTTGACCAGGGCCCGTAGAACCCTATTCCCTATAGAGATCCCTATGGGCCTTGGTCAAAAGTAGTGCACTACATAGGGAATAGGGTGCCATTTGAGACACACACCCCTAGGCTCTCTCCCTGCCCCCCTCATCAGGGAATAGGCGTCTCTGCTGGGGTTGGGGAGACAGATGAGTCCGTTGGGCGACCAGAGAGAGCAGGATATTAACAATTGTGACATTCTGTGTTTCCAAATTAAAAGGAAATAAGTTTGAGGATGTATTTTTAAGTGACACATAGAGGCTATGAATATGAGCGTACGTCTCTGTTTGAAAAAATGCACAGGAACTTTTTGTGCTCTGAAGTGTGGGTGTTCTCATAAATGTGTGTTTGTACATGCCTGTGTATGTATGTGTGGTGAGTGGGCGGCAGGTAGCCTAGCGGTTAGAGAGGCAAGCCAGCAAGTGGAGGGTTGCCAATTCGAATCCCGGGTTCCGACGAGAAGTGAGCTGGCAACCGGAGGGTTGCTGGTATCAAATCCTAGATGCTATTGCCTGCCTTTGTGCCCTTGAGCTAGGCACGTAACCCCCCACAACAGCAGCTCCCCTGGCACCCAGTGTGGAAGCCCCCTGCACCTCTCCATATTCAGACCCCTTGACTTTTCCCACTTTGCAACAACAAGGTTTTCAATTTTTTTTTGCTTATTTATATAAAAAATAAAAAATATCACATTTACATAAGTATTCAGACCCTTTACTCAGTACTTTGTTGAAGCACCTTTGGCAGCGATACAGCCTTGAATCTTTTTGGGCATGACGCTACAAGCTTGGCACACCTGTATTTGGGGAGATCCTCCCATTCTTCTCTGCAGATCCTCTCAAGCTCTGTCAGGTATGATGGGGAGTGTTGCTGCACAGCTATTTTCAGGTCTCTCCAGAGATGTTCGATCAGGTTCAAGTCCAGGCTCTGGCTGGGCCACTTAAGGACATTCAGAGATTTGTTCCGAAGCCACTCTTGCGTTGTCTTGGCTGTGTGCTTAGGGTTGTTGTCCTGTTGGAAGGTGAACCTTCGTTCCAGTCTGAGGTCCTGAGCGCTCTGGAGCAGGTTTTCATCAAGGATCTCTCTGTACTTTGCTCTTTTCATCTTTGCCTCGATCCCAACTAGTCTCCCAGTCCCTGCCGCTGAAAAACATCTCCTCAGCATAATGCTGCCACCACAATGCTTCACTGTAGGGATGGTGCCAGGTTTTCACCAGATGTGACGCTTGGCATTCAGGCCAAAGAGTTCAATCTTGGTTTCATCGGACCAGAGAATCTTGTTTCTCATGGTCTGAGAGTCATTAGGTGCCTTTTTGCAAACTCCAAATGGGCTGTCATGTGCCTTTTACTGAGGAGTGGTTTCCGTTTGGCCACTCTATCATAAAGGCCTGATTGGTGGAGTGCAGCAGAGATGGTTGTCCTTTTGGAAGGTTCTCCCATCTCCACAGAGCGACTCTAGAGCTCTGTCAGAGTGACCATCTGGTTCTTGGTCCCTACCCTGGCCAAGGCCCTTCTCCCCCGATTGCTCAGTTTGGCCGGGCGGCCAGCTCCAGGAAGAGTCTTGATGGTTCCAAACTTCTTCCATGTAAGAATGATGGAGGTCACTGTCTTCTTGGGGACTTTCAATGCTGCAGAAATGTTTGGGTACCCTTCCCCAGATCTGTGCCCGGACACAATCCTGTATCGGAGCTCTACGGACAATTCCTTCAATCTCATGGCTTGGTTTCTGCTCTGATATGCACTGTCCACTGTGGGACCTTACATAGACAGGTGTGTGCCTTTCCAAATCATGTCCAATCAATTGAATTTACCACAGGTGGACTCAAATCAAGTTGTAGAAACATCTCAAGTATGATCAATGGAAACAGGATGCACCTGAGCTCAATTTCGAGTTTCATAAGTATTCAGACCCTTTGCTATGAAGTTAAGGTATTTCAGTTGTCATTTTGTATTGTGAGCAGATTGCTGAGGAAATGTTTTCATTTAATCAATTTTAGAATAAGGCGGTAAAGTAACAAAATGTGTAAAAAGTCAAGGGGTCTGAATACTTTCCGAAGGCACTGTTTGTATATTGCGTATGCCTTTCAGAGGGGTTGGGTCTTGGGTTAAAAGTGGAAGTCCAATTTTGGGTGATTTTAAAGGGCAATTCCACCACTTTTCAAGCTAAATTCATAACCTCCAGCACAATACTAGTGTGTACACATTTGAGAACGGTGCATTTGTAGAAAAAAAATATAAAGTTAAAAAGTTCTACCCGATGACATCAAAAGTTCAAACATTTTAAAAACAGTGATTTTCAAACACGATGATACATGCGATGACGTGGGAGCAAGAACATTCTAGAAAGTCGCTGCAGGTTTTGAAAATCACAGTTTTTCTTACTTTTAACCCTACCCTGTGATGTCACAGAGAAGCATTGTTTTGGACCTTTCTTCTTATCTTTTTACCCACGGATCATAGAAACACGGCGTTGTCATATGTAAACATGGGTATGGTGCTGGAGATAATGAATATGACGTTGAAAAGTGGTGGAATTGCCCTCTAATCTTGATCTTAAGAGGCGAGGGGACTTATCTTGTGTGGGAACAGGGAGTGGAGGAGATTGGAGAGCATAACATAGAACTAATAGATCAGTAATGAAATGCAGCTGTGGCCCAGTCAGGCCCATAAAGACATGGGGAAACATAAAGCCTTGTTATTGGACTCATTAGTGCTGAGTGATTAACCGAAATGTCAGTTATTTCTCTTCATTTTTTTGTTGTTGTAATTGGCCAACATTAGTTCAATTATTTTCTGTGAGCTCAATGCGCACATTAGCAGTTTCTCTGGAGATAAATCAGATCAAGCCTGAACTGTGTGAGGTAGTTGTAACGGTTTTCTTCGGTGGAAGAAGGAGAGGACCTAAGCGCAGTGTGGTTAGTGTTCATCTTATTTTAATAAATCCAAAACTGAACACTACAAATACAAAAACAACAAAACGTGAAAACCGAGACAGTTCTATCTGGTGCAGACACACAAAGACTGAAGACAACCACCCACAAAACCCAACAGAAAACAGGCTACCTCAATATGGTTCCCAATCAGAGACAATGACTAACACCTGCCTCTGATTGAGAACCATATCAGGCCAAACAAGAAACCCCACATAGAAACAGAAAAACTAGACTATACCCACCCAACTCACGCCCTGACCACACTAAAACAAAGAAAATACAAATGAACTATGGTCAGAACGTGACAGTACCCCTCCCCCCCAAGGTGCGGACTCCGGCCGCAAAACCAAAACCTGAACCTATAGAGGAGGGTCTGGGTGGGCTGTCTGTCCGCGGTGGCGGCTCTGGAGCTGGACGTGGACCCCACTCCACCATTGTCTTTGTCCGCTTTCTTAGCGTCCTTTGAGCGGCGACCCTCGCCGCCGACCTTGGCCTGGGAACCCTAATAAAGGGCCCCACTGGACTGAGGAGCGCCTCTGGACTGAGGGGCGCCTCTGGACTGAGGGGCAGCTCAGGACTGAGGGGTAGCTCAGGACTGAGGGGTAGCTCATGATTGAGGGGTAGCTCATGACTGAGAGGTAGCTCATGACTGAGGGGTAGCTCATGACTGAGGGGTAGCTCATGACTGAGGGGATAGCTCATGACTGAGGGGTAGCTCATGACTGAGAGGTAACTCAGGACTGAGGGGCAGCTCCGGACTGAGGGGCAATTCCGGACTGAAGGACAGCTCCGGACTGAGGGGTAACTCAGGACTGAGGGGCGGCTCCGGACTGACGGGCGGCTCTGGCGGCTCCTGACTGGCGGGCGGCTCTGGCGGCTCCTGACTGGCGGGCGGCTCTGGCGGCTCCTGACTGGCGGGCGGCTCTGGCGGCTCCTGACTGGCGGGCGGCTCTGGCGGCTCCTGACTGGCGGGCGGCTCTGGCGGCTCCTGACTGGCGGGCGGCTCTGGCGGCGCTGGACAGACGGGCGGCTCAGGCGGCGCTGGACAGACGGGCGGCTCAGGCGGCGCTGGACAGACGGGCGGCTCAGGCGGCGCTGGACAGACGGGCGGCTCAGGCGGCGCTGGACAGACGGCCGGCTCAGGCGGCGCTGGACAGACGGGCGGCTCAGGCGGCGCTGGACAGACGGGCGGCTCAGGCGGCGCTGGACAGACGGGCGGCTCAGGCGGCGCTGGACAGACGGGCGGCTCAGGCGGCGCTGGACAGACGGGCGGCTCAGGCGGCGCTGGACAGACGGGCGGCTCAGGCGGCGCTGGACAGATGGGCAGCTCTGGCTTGCTGAGGCGCACAGTAGGCCTGGTGTGTGGTGCCGGAACTGGTGGTACCGGGCTGGGGACACGCACCTCTGGGCGAGTGCGGGGAGCAGGAACAGGGCATACTGGACCCTGGAGGCGCACAGTAGGCCTGGTGCGTGGTCCCGGAACTGGTGGTACCGGACTGGGGACACGCACCACTGGGCGAGTGCGGGGAGGAGGAACAGGGCGTACTGGACTCTGGAGACGCACAGGAAGGCTGGTGCATGGTACCGGCACTGGTGGTACCGGGCTGAGGACACGCACTTTAGGGCGAGTCCGGGGAGGAGGAACAGGGCGTACTGGACTCTGGAAACGCACAGGAGGCCTGGTGCGTGGTGCCGGAACTGGTGGTACCGGGCTGAGGACACGCACCTCAGGGCGAGTGCGGGGAGGAGGAACAGGGCGTACTGGACTCTGGAGACGCACAGGAAGCCTGGTGCGTGGTGCCGGAACTGGTGGTACCGGGCTGGGAACACGCACCTCTGGGCGAGTGCGGGGAGCAGGAACAGGGCATACTGGACTCTGGAGGTGCACTGTAGGCCTGGTGCGTGGTGCCGGAACTGGTGGTACCGGACTGGGAACACGCACCTCAGGGCGAGTGCGGGGAGCAGGAATAGGGCACCCCGGGTTGTGAAGGTACTCTGGAGACCTGGTGTGTATAGCCGGCATCAATTGTTCCGGAACTTTAACACATGTTTCAGGATGAGTACTAGGAACTGACACATGTGGCATCAGACAGCTAACACGCTCCTATGGGCGAATGCCGTGCATACTACGCCAAACCAACAGCTCTCTCTCTTCACTCTCCTCCAATTTTATCAACAACTCCTCGAATGTCTCATAATCTCCCCTCCTTTCACTCTCCTCCAATTTGTCCAATAACTCCTCAACAATCTCAGACTCACACCTCAACTTCGCCGACTGCTCTGGTTCCATCCTCGGCTCCTTACGGTAAGCACGGGAAATTGGCTCAGGTCTGACTCCTGACTCTTCCACAAGCGATCCCTTCCAGCCAGAATCTCCTCCCATGTATAACATCCCTTGCCGTTTAGAATGTCCTCCCATGTCCATTCCTCTTCAGATTTCGCCCGCTGCTCCTGTGTGCCCCCCCCAAGAAATTTTTGGGGCTGCCTCTCGGGCTTCCTTGCCAGCCGTGTTCCCTCGTAACGCCGGTTCCCTTTAGCTGCTGCCTCCGCTCTCCTGGCTGCCTCCACCTGTTCCCATGGCAAGCGATCCCTTCCAGCCAGAATCTCCTCCCATGTATAACATCCCTTGCCGTTTAGAATGTCCTCCCATGTCCATTCCTCTTCAGATTTCGCCCGCTGCTCCTGCTGCTGCTGCCTGTTACCACGCTGCTTGGTCCTTTTTTTGGTGGGTGGTTCTGTAACGGTTTTCTTCGGTGGAAGAAGGAGAGGACCAAAGCGCAGCGTGGTTAGTGTTCATCTTATTTTAATAAATCCAAAACTGAACACTACAAATACAAAAACAACAAACGTGAAAACCGAAACAGTTCTATCTGGTGCAGACACACAAAGACTGAAGACAACCACCCACAAAACCCAACAGAAAACAGGCTACCTAAATATGGTTCCCAATCAGAGACAATGACTAAAACCTGCCTCTGATTGAGAACCATATCAGGCCAAACAAGAAACCCCACATAGAAACAGAAAAACTAGACTATACCCACCCAACTCACGCCCTGACCACACTAAAACAAAGAAAATACAAAAGAACTATGGTCAGAACGTGACAGTAGTAGGGAGTTGTAGTTTCCAACAGGCCAATATTGTACATAGTTTAGCGCAGAAATGTGGTAATTAACTACAATGACCATAATAGATTGCGTGCCTACTTGTGTGTTTCTTTTACGCCTGCTACGTAAAAGAGACAGAAGACAGCAGTTGCTTCGCAAGGCATCTCTTCCTGAAAATACATGATCTAAGTGATTGATAGTTTGTATTCAGCAGTTATAAAAGTATGCAGTCATAAAAGTAAGAACTACTAAAATAGTGATTTTGTCGGACAGCATTGGCAGCAGCTCTATAGAGATGAGATGATGACTTGGATGAAATAATAAAGTCATCAAATAAAACCAATGTAATATACACAACAACTGCAATATTTTATAAAAGTAAAGTAATGCGAATAAATGGTGGTTAATAAGTGATCAGCAGTAAATGGGCAGTCACTACCATCATTGGACTTTTAATAATTGTTTTATTCTGTGTTGTTACAGCATTCCACCCATTCCCCCTTGGGTTGTGCCGTGGCGGAGATCTTTGTGGGCTATACTCGGCCTTGTCTCAGGATGGAAGTTGGTGGTCGAAGATATCCCTCTAGTGGTGTGGGGGCTGTGCTTTGGCAAAGTGGGTGGGGTTATATCCTGCCTGTTTGGCCCTGTCCGGGGGTATCATCGGATGGGGCCACAGTGTCTCCTGACCCCTCCTGTCTCAGCCTCCAGTATTTATGCTGCAGTAGTATGTGTCGGGGGGCTAGGGTTAGTCTGTTATATCTGGAGTATTTCTCAAATCAAATCAAATTTTATTTGTCACATACACATGGTTAGCAGATGTTAATGCGAGTGTAGCGAAATGCTTGTGCTTCTAGTTCCGACCATGCAGTAATATCTAACAAGTAATCTAACCTAACAATTTCACAACAACTACCTTATACACACAAGTGTAAAGGAATGAATAAGAATATGTACATAAAAATATATGAATGAGTGATGGCCGAACGGCAAGATGCAGTAGATGGTATAGAGTACAGTATATACATATAGGATGAGTAATGTAGGGTAAGTAAACATGATATAAAGTTGCATTGTTTAAAGTGGCTAGTGATACATTTATTACATCAATTTTCCATTATTAAAGTGGCTAGAGTTGAGTCAGTGTGTTGGCAGCGGCCCCTCAATGTTAGTGATGGCTGTTTAACAGTCAGATAGAAGCTGTTTTTCAGTCTCTCGGTCCCCGCTTTGATGCACCTGTACTGACCTCGCCTTCTGGATGATAGCAGGGTGAACAGGCAGTGGCTCGGGTGGTTGTTGTCCTTGATGATCTTTTTGGCCTTCCTGTGACATCGGGTGGTGTAGGTGTCCTGGAGGGCAGGTTGTTTGCCCCCGGTGATGCGTTGTGCAGACCTCACTACCCTCTGGAGAGCCTTGCGGTAGTGGGCGGAGCAATTGCCATACCAGGCGGTGATACACCATTACAGGATGCTCTCGATTGTGCATCTGTAAAAGAGTGTTTTTGGTGACAAGCCAAATTTCTTCAGCCTCCTGAGGTTGAAGAGGCGCTGCTGCGCGTTCTTCACCACGCTGTCTGTGTGGGTGGACCATTTCAGTTTGTCCGTGATGTGTACGCCGAGGAACTTAAAACTTCCCACCTTCTCCACTGCTGTCCCGTCGATGTGGATAGGGGGCTGCTCCCTCTGCTGTTTCCTGAAGTCCACGATCATCTCCTTTGTTTTGTTGACATTAAGTGTGAGGTTATTTTCCTGACACCACACTCCGGGGGCCCTCACCTCCTCCCTGTAGGCCGTCTCGTCGTTGTTGGTAATCAAGCCTACCACTGTAGTGTCGTCTGCAAACTTGATGATTGAGTTGGAGGCGTGCATGGCCACGCAGTCATGGGTGAACAGGGAGTACAGGAGAGGGCTGAGAACGCACCCTTGTGGGGCCCCAGTGTTGAGGATCAGCGGGGTGGAGATGTTGTTACCTACCCTCACCACCTGGGGGCGGCCCGTCAGGAAGTCTAGGACCCAGTTGCACAGGGCGGGGTCGAGACTCAGGGTCTCGAGCTTAATGATGAGTTTGGAGTGTACTATGGCGTTAAATGCTGAGCTGTAGTCGATGAACAGCATTTTTACATAGATTTTCCTCTTGTCCAGATGGGTTGGGGCAGTGTGATTGCGATTGCGTCGTCTGTGGACCTATTGGGGCGGTAAGTAAATTGGAGTGGGTCAGGGTGTCAGGTAGGGTGGAGGTGATATGGTCCTTGACTAGTCTCTCAAAGCACTACATGATGACTGAAGTGAGTGCTACGGGGCGGTAGTCATTTAGCTCAGTTACCTTAGCTTTCTTGGGAACAGGAACAATGGTGGCCCTCTTGAAGCATGTGGGAACAGCAGACTGGGATAAGGATTGATTGAATATGTCTGTAAACACACCAGCCAGCTGGTCTGCGCATGCTCTGAGGACGCGGCTGGGGATGCCATCTGGACCTGCAGCCTTGCGAGGGTTAACACGTTTAAATGTTTTACTCACGTTGGCTGCAGTGAAGGAGAGCCCGCAGGTTTTGGTAGCGGGCCGTGTCAGTGGCAAAGAAGTTGTTTAGTTTTTCTGGGAGCAAGACATTGTGGTCCGCGACGGGCTGGTTTTTCTTTTGTAGTTCGTGATTGACTGTAGACCCTGCCACATGCCTCTCATGTCTGAGCCATTGAATTGCGACTTTACTTTGTCTCTATACTGACGCTTAGCTTGTTTGATTGCCTTGCGGGGGGAATAGCTACACTGTTTGTATTCGGTCATGTTTCCGGTCACTTTGCCCTGATTAAAAGCAGTGGTTCGCACTTTCAGTTTTGCGCGAATGCTGCCATCAATCCACGGTTTCTGGTTGGGGAATGTTTTAATAGACGCTGTGGGTACAACATCACCAATGCACTTGCTAATAAACTCGCTCACCGAATCAGCGTATTCATCAATGTTGTTGTTCGACGCAACGCGGAACATATCCCAGTCCACGTGATCGAAGCAATCTTGAAGTGTGGAATCCGATTGGTCGGACCAGCGTTGAACAGACCTGAGCACGGGTGCTTCTTGTTTTAGTTTCTGTCTATAGGCTGGGAGCAACAAAATGGAGTCGTGGTCAGCTTTTCCAAAAGGGGGGCGGGGGAGGGCTTTGTATGTGTAGCGGATGTTAGAAGAACAATGATCAAGGGTTTTGCCAGCCCGGGTCGCGCAATCGATATGCTGATAAAATTTAGGGAGCCTTATTTTCAGATTAGCCTTGTTAAAATCCCCAGCTACAATAAATGCAGCCTCAGGATATGTGGTTTCCAGTTTATATAGAGTCAAATGAAGTTCCTTCAGGGCCGTTGATGTGTCTGTTTGGGGGGGAATATACACAACTGTGATTATTATCGAAGACAATTCTCTTGGTAGATAATGCGGTCGGCATTTGATTGTAAGGAATTCTAGGTCAGGTGAACAAAAGGACTTGAGTTCCTGTATGCTGTTATGATCACACCACGTCTCGTTAATCATAAGGCATACACCCCCGCCCTTCTTCTTACTAGAGAGATGCCTGTTTCTGTCGGCGCGATGCGTGAAGAAACCAGGTGGCTGTATCGACTCCGATAGCGTGTCTCGAGTGAGCCATGTTTCCGTGAAACAAAGAACGTTACAGTCTCTGATGTCTCTCTGGAAGGCAACCCTTGCTCGGATTTCGTCTACCTTGTTGTCAAGAGACTGGACATTGGCGAGTAGTATGCTCGGGAGCGGTGCGCAATGTGCCCGTCTAGTCTACGGAGCCTGTCTTATCCGGTGTCCTGTGTGAATTTAAGTATGCTCTCTCTTTCTCTCTCTCGGAGGACCTGAGCCCTAGGACCATGCCTCAGGACTACCTGGCATGATGACTCCTTGCTGTCCCCAGTCCACCTGGCCGTGCTGCTGCTCCAGTTTCAACTGTTCTGCCTGCGGCTATGACCTGACCTGTTCACCGGACGTGGTACCTGTCCCAGACCTGCTGTTTTCAACTCTCTAGAGACAGCATGAGTGGTAGAGATACTCTCAATGATCGGCTATGAAAAGCCAATTGACATTTACTCCTGAGGTGCTGACATGTTGCACCCTCGACAACTACTGTGATTATTATTATTTGACCATGCTGGTCATTTATGAACATTTGAACATCTTGGCCATGTTCTGTTATAATCTCCACCCGGCACAGCCAGAAGAGGACTGGCCACCCCTCATATCCTGGTTCCTCTCTAGGTTTCTTCCTATGTTTTGGCCTTTCTAGGGAGTTTTTCCTAGCCACCGTGCTTCTACACCTGCATTGCTTGCTGTTTGGGGTTTTAGGCTGGGTTTCTGTACAGCACTTTGAGATATCAGCTGATGTAAGAAGGGCTATATAAATACATTTGATTTGATAATGCATTGATTTGATTTGATAATGCAAACATTTAATGTTACATTTAAAAAACAACAACAAAAAAAACAAGCTAGGACCTGTCCTCTGTCCCTCACTTCTGCACAACAACAACTTGAATGCACAAAGCAGTATAAGCCAGCAATCTAGGCTTTGAGTATGAATGGAGGTTGGGGTTATATTTTGAGAGCACTTAAAAAAAAGTGCTCTTGTATTCTGAAACTCGGCAGCATTAAACGATAGGAGAGGATGACACGCTTCCCTGAGAAGAGGGAGCTCTCCTAATACACACCGAGGAATAGAAGAATGAACATGTTTGATAGGGTCGGTCAACTTGACACTAATTTCAGAGATGGAAACAAACCTCCTTGGCCCATCTGTGGTCTGGTCTGGGCAAGCGGCTGCCGTGTTAAGAGGGGGTTACAGCGCTGCAGCTGGACGAGATTCGATTCTGTTCTAATGCCACACATGCATGCGCACAAAGAGAGAGCATTGGGTTTGCAATGGACGCCCATTATCCCATATGGGAGATTGATAAGGTCACATTTGCTGTGAAATGGCATCGCGGAGAGACCCTAATGCGAGCCACGAGTCTTTGGTGTGGCTGGAAGATGCAGGACTGTGGTACGTAACGCAGGCTGTTTTTCCAGTCAGGAAAAAAAACTTTACCCCTAACTGAAAACCCCTCCCATCCACTCTCTCCCCCATTCGGGTCTCCAGCAAAGCCAGTGTGCCCAGTGGTGGAGACCATGGAGACAGAGGACGACCTAAATTACAGCTGTGGGCCACAAAGTAACCCACATTATCATGAGTTATATGTTGGTGATTTCCTCTTTCCTGGAAATAATGTACATATGTGTGAGGGAACTGTGTATATCAACGAGGCAGAGGGCTGGCCTGGCAATCCATGTCTATGTTTTGGAAATGCAGATTATCTAAGCATGCTTTAGGCATACTGTAGTCTTTTTGTCTCATAGTTGAGAGAGAGTGCATATTAGGAACTACACTGAGTGTACAAAACATTAGGAACACCTGCTCTTTCCATGACATAGACTGACCAGGTGAATCCAGGTGAAAGCTATGATCCCTTATTCACGTCACTTGTTAAATCCACTTCAATCAGTGTAGATGAACAGGAGGAGACAAAATATTTAAGTGCCTTTGAACGGGGTATGGTAGTAGGTGCCAACCGCACAGGTTTGAGTGTGTCAAGAACTGCAACGCTGCTGTTTTTATTTTTACGCTCAACTGTTTCCCATGTGTATCAAGAATGGTCCACCACCCAAAGGACATCCAGCCAACTTGACACAACTGTGGGAAGCATTGGAGTCAACATGGGCCAACATCAGTGTGGAACACTTGACACCTTGTAGAGTCCATGCCCTGATTAATTGAGGCTGTTTTGAGGGCAAAAGGGGACACAACTCAATATTAAGGTGTTCTTAATGTTTTATACACTCAGTATATATAGCTACCGACTGCATAACAACTAGTGGCAATTTTAGCATGTAAATCTTGGTGGGTGAAAGAAATATGTATGCGTACCAGCAATGCCACTACACAACACAACACTAAACAATACAAAAATTGCACTGTAATTGTGAAAAACCGTGCCCGCAAACTGTTAGGGCCTACATAAAGCTGTCTCAACGCTAGAGTCCCAACAGCAGTCCCAATACCTTACCACTGCTACACCTGGCTATCAGCGGCGCCTTGTCTGGCAGCGAAACAGTTCATTCAGCCTCATTTACTGGCTTTTTAAAAAACATAGCTGATATGGCTGACTTGTTTAAACAAATGTGCTTTCTACTGACAATTGAGATGTACGAACTATGGCATAAGGGAACTGTTGTATAGCAATTTCCCGATGAATTCACGTTACATTTACATTTTAGTCATTTAGCAGACGCTCTTATCCAGAGCGACTTACAGTAGAGTGCATACATTTTTATTACATTTTACATACTGAGACAAGGATATCCCTACCGGCCAAACCCTCCCTAACCCGGACGACGCTATGCCAATTGTGCGTCGCCCCACGGACCTCCCGGTTGCGGCCGGCTGCGACAGAGCCTGGGCGCGAACCCAGCCCAGCCGCGAACCCAGAGACTCTGGTGGCGCAGCTAGCACTGCGATGCAGTGCCCTAGACCACTGCGCCACCCGGGAGGCTGACAACTCAATCAAATGTAAATCAAAACGAGACATTGAACTGACGTTTGTGCCCAGTGGGAGGTGCTTCCACACAGGTGTGGTTCCTGAGTTAATCAAGCAATTAATATCCCATCATGCTTAGGGTCATGCATAAAAATGCCCAGTTGCCAATTATTATGGCTACCGT
Organism: Salvelinus namaycush; assembly: GCF_016432855.1. Classification (NCBI taxonomy): domain Eukaryota; kingdom Metazoa; phylum Chordata; class Actinopteri; order Salmoniformes; family Salmonidae; genus Salvelinus; species Salvelinus namaycush. Next base: position 5,913,943 of record NC_052330.1, read on the forward strand.
GGCTAGAAGAAGAGATCAGTGACTTTGAAAGCGGGGTCTCAAAGGAGCATAGGGGATTTAAAGGTTGTGTGTGTGTGTGTGTGTGTGTGTGTGTGTGTGTGTGTGTGTGTGTGTGTGTGTGTGTGTTTCAGTCACCAGATCTCAACCCAATTGAACACTTCTGGGAGATTCTGGAGCGGCGCCTGAGACAGCGTTTTCCACCACCATCAACAAAACAGCAAATGATGGAATTTCTTGTGGAAGAACGGTTCCTCCAATAAAGACGTTTTATGTTGGTGTTTCCGTTATTTTAGAAGTTACCTGTAGCTTGAAGCGCTTCACCAAAGCAGCCATAGTAACAGAATCTTAGATTGGCTGTTGCATGTTAAAGGATAATACGTTGAAGTGAGAGCGCAATTACATATGACTAATTCATATTAGGGTCCTTTAAAGTCTGGCTCTTTGTTGCTGTCAGAGATTCCCCACTAGGCTAATGCCAGCCTCTGAAATGACTTCAAACACTGAAACACTCCATTCAGCTGTATTCACAGCAACTCGCTTTTCCACAACAACAAAAAGGAGAGTGTTTTGCCAATAACAGTATTTGCTTTGTTTTATTTGGGTTAAGGTATGAGCTCTGACAGTACCCTTCCCTTCCTCTCTATGTTGACTTTCAGCATCATATTCTCTATGACGCTCAATGGGTTCTTTTGTTCCAAAAATGTGGGCTTTTTCACCTACCTAGAGCCAGGCACTTGCCTTTGGCATAGCCAGCAGTACTGAGCAACGCTCCACTTTAGTCTCAATTTAAATCTCGATTGGTTATCAACATTGGGTAGAACCTCTTGAATTGTCCATGATGTTAACAACAAGATAATGAATCACTTTTGTTCTTCTATAAAGATGACTCCCCAAGAGAAATGATAGATTTAAATGATCATCGCTGTCTGATTTTGATCTTAATGTAACAAATCACATTTTTTATTTATTTGTATTATTCATTCCGATGTCCGACCCAATTGAGGTCAACAATTAACTCTTTATTATGAAGAAAATGTGAATCCAATTACGTTTATTGGCCAGGGGCATTTTAATAGTATAATAGTTCTGCCTGCCATAATTGAGTTTTACATGAGTGAAATAAGATGGTATCAGGGCTGCTCTCGTGCCTTATAATGCCCTATGTATAATGGGTCTCCATTGTGGGATCACAAGGACTCTTCATGCTCGGTACACCCAGTCTTATTGTTGTGCGCAAGAGGATTTAGCGAAAAAACAACAAAACCCAGGACAGCTAAGCCTACATCGCATTCTTCCATCGTGAAAAAGTGCCGGCTTGCAAGACAAAATATGGGTTAATTGGGTAGAAAATCCACCGCACATTCCACACGCCAGCAGTTCAGATAGCTGAACACAGAGGACCCTTCTTCTGCACCGGACCCACAAAGACATCAAGGCACTTTACCACTAGGTCTGGGCTGGATGAGGTTACTGGGCTACGTGCCTGTGATGACTACCACTGGAAAAATGTACCCACTACCCAGGGACTTCACCTATTGGTGGATCTTACTGTCTTTATATGTACCACAAATAAAGCAATCCCTGAGAAGGAGCTCTTAGGAGCTCTCACATAGGAGAACTTCAAGAACAGATACGGTGCATTAGGAAAGTATTCAGACTCCTTCACTTTTTCCACTTTTTGTTACGTTACAGCCTTAAACGAAAATGGATTAAATCGATTTTTTCCCCTCATCAATCTACACCCAACACCCCATAATGACGACGCAAAAACAGGTTTAAAAAATATATATATATTCCATTCATATAAAGACCCTTTACTCAGTACTTTGTTGAAGTACCTTTGGCAGCGATTACAGCCTATTGTCTTCTTGGGTATGACGCCACATATAGCCCTGTTGCTGCATTCAAAGTCGGCCATGCTACACCAATAGATGGCACCATCTCACACCAGGGCTATACGAACTGAACCAATGCACATGGGGCCATGAAATGTGGTATGTAAACCTTATGTACACTGAGTACACCCCCTTTTGCCCTCAGAACATCCTCAATTCGTCGGGGCATGGACTCTACAAGCTGTCGAAAGCGTTCCACAGGGATGCTGGCCCATGTTGACGCCAATGCTTCCCACAGTTGTGTCAAGTTGGCTGGATGTGGTTTGGGTGGTGGACCATTCTTAATACACACGGGAAACTGTTGCGAGTGAAAAACCCAGCAGTGTTCGTTCTAGATGTTCCATTGCCATACTGACTGGCAACGTACTTATCCCTTTGCTTGCTTGCTAGCTAGCCAACTACGGCTAATTTACAGTCACGTCAAAAAGTGCAGCCAGAATAAAAGCAAAGTAGCAGCATTTGCATAAGCTGTTTTCTAGTTAAGATTTATTTGGATACATCCATAACAATGAGCTTATGATGCGCGACTTTGCCTGGCAGAAACAATGTGCTCTGTTCAGACAAAACAAAGACAATCCATGACATTCATTTGAGCTGATTTTAATAAATGAAACCATACATTATCTTTGTTATCCACCACAGCTAACATAGCCATCGCTACTTATTGTGTCACATTTATCTGTACATTCCCCTGGATTGTGCATTGGTTGAAATATCTGTCGGAATCTGTGCTACTACTTCTGCTGCCTTGCTTCAGCCTTTTGGGTGTTGATGATGCTGCAGTGTTCTCTTTGTTCTTGGCCAGGATGTTGCTCCAGTGTTTTCTGTCTGTCAGTGACGGATGTCAGTAGCTATGGAGCGAACTTTCGCACCGATGCCCACTCACTGACATAATCTCCCTCTCTCCTAAACCAGCATTGGCCAGTTTCTGGACTGTTGTGGTCCTGATGCTGTGATTTGTGTATGTAGTTGTTCCCGCTGCCCTGCAGATCTTGGGTAGAAGTGCTGGCAGATAGTTCACGCCCATCGGCTCTGACGTGTACCAGATCGAGTCCCCGATATACTCGCCTCTCCTTGGGTGGAGATAAAATGCAAGGGCGTTCTCTGGGTATTTCGATAGATACTTCTCCAGTGATGCCACCGGGCATAGTGGGTTCCCTGGCTGCTCGAACATCAATCCCCTCTTGGACTCCCTGCCCCTCTCCATTGGGTCCAGATGATTCTTTGTGGCCTTGTTATATGCGAGAGTGGCGTACCTGAGAGAGAATGCGTTGTTATAATATTGTTTTCCAGTAGCCTAATTACGAGTGCAACTTAGAAATAACCCAAACAGGCTATGAACAACATAACAGATGAGAACGGTCTAAGGTTTTTACGAGGAATGAGTTGGGCTTGAGTGGTCTGTTCCCATCTTTTCCTCTTCGACCCAGATGTAACTGGAGGTCGAACCACACTTTCTGGACCAGATACCTTGGTGTACTGGGATTCAGAGCCTGGGAGTTTTAGAGCTGGGCCATGTCCTTATCGGTGATGGGAGGGTGGCTGTTTGTGATATCTTTTCCTTGCCTTCTTAGCTGTTTGATGTTGCCCAGAAATACATGATTTGAAGTGGTAAATTCAGTGTCCTTCATAAGGCACCAGCTGCGAACGATGGGTGGGTTATTTAGAAACAACCAGCTCGATTTGCTCTGTCTCGTTTGGACACATTCACTTTATATGGGATGGTGGAGATCGCAATTCAATATTGAAACAGTATTGAAAAGGTCGGAGAAACAGACAGCACGGTTTATACAATTCTCTGCTGTTGAAAACCAAATGCTAGTTTAAAAGAAATGGGAGATAATGTCTACATGCTTTTTATAGTAGAGATCAAGTTCAACATTTCCTGGCAGGGCTGATGAGACAGGGGATTGCGCAGTGAGATGGAACAGAGTAAATATGCATTTCAAAGTCATAGGTTTAGCCGGTGGTAACTTGTGAAATAGACACCAGCTGGAATGCGGTTTTAACCAATCAGCATTCAGGATTAGACTCACCCGTTGTATAATTGTAAAGGTTGTCGTAGTCGTTCTCCTCCTCAGACGAGGAGGAGCATGGATCGGACCAAGATGCGGATTGGTAAGTATTCATGATTTAATGGCAAACCAACAAACACTACAAATTAACAAAACAACAAACGTGACTAACCTGCAACAGTCCTGTGTGGCCCAAACGCTGACACAGGAACAAACACCCACAAAACACCAGTGAAACCCTGGCTGCCTTAGTATGACTCTCAATCAGAGACAAACGATACACACCTGTCTCTGATTGAGAATCATACCAGGCCGAACACAAAAACCCAACATAGAAATAGAAAACATAGACTGCCCACCCAAAACTCACGCCCTGACCAATAAACACATACAAAACAAGAGAAAACAGGTCAGGAACGTGACAATAATAGAGCAATACCTATTGATCAAGTGTACTTTGTCTCATGCAAATCAATGTTAGATTTAAATAATGCAGATGAACAATGTCAAATATTGTGATTAGTATAGTAATGGCTTTAAGAATGATTACCTGCTGCATTCAATGATAAAACAACCTACAGAACTAGACTAAACTTCACTTGCGTCACACTTGTGACATTGAAAGATAAACATCATGGTAATGCTTTCCCTGATTTCAGATAAAGGAAGATAGTTCCTACATGATAGAGTGCTTGCTTTGTTATCCAACTGATCTTGTGTCCTTTCTGTCATTCTGTGAACCCCATTCATTGCTGCTCACAGCTATATTCAATTTAATTACATTTACTGGCGGGGAACAATATTTGATTCAAGACTGAACTGTTACTCACAGACCTCTGTTTGTTCTTTCTATCCTCTCCCAGCCACAACATCTCTCTTCATTAATTATATTGCTGACAAAAGCACCTGCTATCCTTTTACTGTATACACCATCCACTTAACCATTCACATTCACACATGTGCAATTTCATATGATGGCAAGGCAATTAAGATGCTTGTTGCTTGCCACCCTCTTCTCTTTTACTGAATTACGAAGAAAGAAATTCAGAAGGAAATTCACCTCATGTTGGCCGTAAAAACGTCTCTTTCTTTTCAGCCTCTACTAAGTGGCTGGAATACCCCCACCCCCTAATGTGGCTTTGTTGTGCTGCAGCTGAGAGTGTTTCGGGCTTTGGCAGACTAAAGAGCACACAAAAGGCCCACTGGAGTCCTGGAGAGTGGCGGTAGGCAGAGCAAACACAGCACACCGCCACATGATGGAAGGCTGGGGCATGCTGCCGACCGACGGGCACAAAGAGAGCACTGTCGTGGAAACCCAAGCCGGTAGTAACTAACCACTCCACTGCCTTGGCTTTATCCATCTGTAGGAAGTTCGGAACTGCATCTGCACACACACACAGTCTTTTATCTGGGATGCTGCTAGCCACACTATAGGGTACATTGTTTAGATTAGAGGGTAGACTGTTTTTTTTTAGAGGGTGTTGTTCTTTGGAAAGAACGTGTATAATAATGTGGATTTGTCAAGGATAGATGTTGAGAAAATAAATTGTGCTTATGAATAATGATTTTGTACTAAGGAGTCTGGTGCCAGATCTCTTTTACTAAAGCAAATTTGCCTTAGCGAATTGGTTGATGTTATCTCCTGATTGCAGCCAATTGGACCAGTGTTTGACTTCAATTGAGCGTGAGCACAGCCCATTTGCATCTGGTTATCTGGAAGCATAACTTGCTGGCCCAGTGTTGGCCAGGTCTGGCTGATGACGTTGTTTGGTTGGTTCACCTGATTATTGTTGTAAGATTGTAAGCATATGTCGGTCTAGCATAGCTGTTGGAATGTTGCACGAGTCCAATATCCCCCTCTTTGACTGGTGTCCAATACATTGGACTGGCTCTTTGTTTGCTTTGGGCTGACCAGTTTTTTGACTGGGTCCAGGTGTCAGCAAGGGACCAGTGAGTAAACAGTTCAGTTTCCAACTTCTAGTGTGTTAGAACGCAACACTTAAAAAATGTAACTTTGGGGGGCCAAACAAAACCAGTTGCGGGCCACTTTTGGCCCACGGGCCACCTGTTACTGACCCCTGACTTATGTCAATGATTGTTGTTGTTTAAAATGTTGGGCTCTCTGGCTCTTTCTTGTTATACTACGATGAAACTTGACCCAACGGCAAGGAGTTTCTCTGAAACTAGGATAGCTTGAACCACAAGTCATCCAGCATTCTTTCAAGAGGTTTGTTTTCATGTGGTCCAACAAAATAAGGTTGGACAATGGCCATACTGTCATGTATGTCATGGAGAATTCAATTCCACTGTTCTGTATTGCCCTTACCTCAGAGGGTCACACATGATAACTTTCTCTTGTTTGCTTATTTGACAGCAGTCTTTGCACTCTATGTCCAAGAGGTCACCACCTCAATGGCCATATGGTCAATGGTCAGCTATTACAGCCTTATTAGAGACAGACAGCTGTATGTATCAAGCGTCTCAGTGTTGGAGTGCTGGTCTATGATCAATTTAGCTTTTTAGATCATAATGAATAAGATTATACGGACAGGAAGGAGCTGATCCTAGATGCTTGATACATGTGGTCCCAGCTCTATCCTGTAACTGAACTTTTCAGCTCCATGAAGCATCTTTGTGAGTTTGCATATCGAACCTGTTTGACATTTTAGATAAACTGTCTGACCTATAAAACATGTATTTGTTCCCACCATAGCACAACGTTATGTAGATAAATTAGTCATTAGTGTTTCCTGTCTTGTACTCTTAAAGGTTACATGCACAATGAGAGTTCTGTAGACGAGTAGAAGGTGCACCTTCAGTCATGTGTGAAGACTTGCTTCCCCATATTTTGCTTAATAACTTGCTTCCCCATATTTGATCTAATAACTTAACAGCATTGTGTTGGAGCAAGTTAATGAATAATGGGCTACATGGCAGTTGGTTTCTAAACCTGGCTTCAAGCTCCTATGCTTTGCTAATGCGATAAATGGTACGTTACTGGTATCGTACTGTTACAATTCCATTGATCGCTGCCTTTTAAATTGTCATCGAAATGCAATGTTAACCTTTGGTACCGTTTGTAAGTATCTTTTTAATGAGCATAAACTCTCACAGTATAGTTGTAATGGCATCTGAACTGGTCATATTTATTCCATAAGCCATTCAGAAAAACAAATAAGACTGTCAGACTCATTGGACACTATCTTAAGAGCCACTGTTATTCATAGTCTTGGTTTGGCCCCTATAATTGCATCCAGATCACCCACCAGTGGCCGCTATGACCTATGCTCTGCTCTCTCTCTCTGTTCAAACACAAGATACAACTAGGCCTACAATAGCCAATTAATATATTAATATAAAAATGCTACACAATAATCTTCCATTCTCTCATCGTTTTCTAACCATTTTATGTTTCTCACTGCGTATTTAACAGTAAGACAACTTTAATCAATGAATCGTTCCATCCATGACATCTCCTGGAACAGCTGTCAGGTGAAGCTTGACAACAGAAATAGTCACGTGCATAAGCCAAGAGCTCACTGTTAGTGACCTCACGCCACGGTGAAGTTGCTCAAAGAGTGAAACATTTCAGGAAAAGGTTTTACGTTTCATTTGAACACCTTCATTTGATCCACAAACGTGAGAGGATGACTAATTTCTGGATCATTTCTGGAGAAAAACTAAAAGAGCAGGCCTAACCATAGTGTCCGAAAACACATTTTCTGGAGCGACAATAACATTTTGTATCTGATAAATGTTTCTACGATGAGACAATAAAATCCCCATTTACTAAATAGTTCAACTCACCAGTTTTTATCGCACGCGTAGTTCGTAGGTTGTGTAGCATTGCAGTTGCTCCATCATTTCTCCAATCATTTACGTTATTCAAATGATACAACACTTTGCTGGAGTCCCAATCAACAAAACTCTGACCGATCTTAACAACTCCCGGATATTCAAATGTTGTCGAAGCAATGAACAGTATAGCCGATTATATTATTCAACAAATGTACAGTATTATGCTCATCAATACATTGAAGGGCTGGGGCAGGCTTCCTCAAGTAGTTGTATCGGTGGAAACCACACCCCCGTCGGTCTGACGGTACAGAAGCATCTCGTCACACAGCTAAAGAGCAAGGTCATTACATAATGCATTTTCTTCACAATTGTAACATTGACAACATCTAGTTTCTCAAAATCAAGTATGCTACGCCTCGTTCTTCATCCTTCTACAAGACAATAGAGACTTTATGGATCCCTGTTCCCATAAAGGGTCATGGTCCCATCATTTTCTTTGTTACCCAAAGGTTCCTATGCATGTCAAGATATTCCCTACATTCAAAAGACAGATGCACATGAGTGTACATTGGTGTTCTTCTTAGTCTTTTCCTGCTTGTAAGTAGTACAACATAACTAAAGTAGGTAGTCTAGGTAGTCTAGTGGTTAGAGTGCTAGGCCGGTAACTGAAAGGTTGTTGGATCAAATCCCCTCTGACAAGGTAAACATCTGTCATTTTGCCCCTGAACAAGGCAGTAAACCCACTGTTCCCCAGTAGGTTGTCATTGTAAATAAGAATTTGTTCTTAACTGACGTGCCTAGTGAAATAAAAAATACTTTAATATTTACACAGTAATAAGGATTTGAGGACACCGTAATGTTAAGCTTGACCAAGTCAAGTGGACCTTAGAACTGAATTACCAAATCAATTCAAGTGTTACATTGGGATGTATTCATTTGGTCCTGACTAAGAAAAGCAGGGGAATTCCACACTAGCCTTGTAAACACAAATTAAGTCATGTTCTGTCATCTGTTAACCAGAGAAGCCTGATCTAAATTAGGACATGCTCCTCTCAGCAGTCTCTTCAACAACACAAATAAGGAAACTAGAACCATTCTGGGTACACACTTTGGATGGTCATTTAGTTGATTTCCACCAGTCAATGACAAGATTTTTCCATCAAGCTGAGTGAGGGAATAGATGGAACCATGATTGACGACTCAAAACAGAGGGCCGGAAGTTGTAATGTGTTTTTTTATTGGTAGTATACTGTATAAGTGAATGTTTTCATGTTTGAACGTTTTTCTAGGTCCATCTTCCCATAGGTACAACACTCCATCTATCTGTTCCCTGCCTGCCTGGCACCGTGTCAGCCTCCTGTCCTCTCTTCTCCCTCCAGTCCTCACAAACCGCTCTGTTCACAAGGCTGTGAAATGAAACCTTGTGGGTGGGTGTCCACCTGGGCTCACGTTTCCCATTTACAGTGGAGTTCCCCGGGGAAAGGTAAGTGGTGGTGAGAGGTGACGGGCCGGGCATGGAACCAGACAGAGGATGTGTTCCAAATGGCACCCTATATAGTGCCCTACTTTTTGACCAGGGCCCATAGGGACTAGGGTGCCAATTGGGACAGAGCCAGAGTGGGATTGGGTCACTCGTGATTGGGCTATTTATCCTCACTGATCCCATCTATCCTATCTCAGCACTAGACATCCAATCCCACCACAAGATATATAAAATCCCTAAGGATAAGAGCATTTGCATTTACTGTCTACTGTGACTTGGTTCATCAGCCCCTGTAGTCCCTGTTTTAAATAAACCACCCGAGTTAAAACATCAAGAGACATCTTATATCTAGTGTTTGCTGGATCCAGTTCGCCACTTTGGTCTCTCTACCTTCAACACGGTTGTCATTGTCAAGGATGTAATCATTTCCAGCCTAAGGGAAGGTCCCCTCATCCCCGTTCAGGCTGTCAAATCCACACACACAGCCACATGTATTATTTCAGGACATAGCTTCCAAGTCAGCCACAGGGCCTGTTACAGTCTAGCTATCATTGGAGCTGGCTTTGCTTTTATTGTCTGCACCCCCACAGAGACCCGAGTACAGCTTCTAACTGTCTAACACCATAACCTTGTTCTAATGGCATGACAAACACTCAAGCGATGGAATCATTGCCACAGGGCATTTAGACAGAAGGCCCCAAAAAGGAGGAGAAAATGTAATGATGTGAAGATATAAAACCGGTGAGAGAGGAGCCTGTTTGACTCACAGGGGATCTGGACTGCCCGGCGGCAGCACTGTCAGCATTTAGGAACAATCAACATTAATATTCCTGTGGGTGCGTACCAAATTGCACCCTTTTCACTATATAGTGCACCCATAGGGCTTTGGTCAAATGTAGTGCACCATATAGGGAATAGGGTGCTATTTGGACGCACCATGTGTGTCCAGTTAGGCAGAAACATCATCACTGCTGATATTGACTGAGGGGATGAGGACAGATTGAGGAGGTCCCTCTGGGGGGAACTAACTGTATTTTGGCCCAGGAGGCTAGGGAGATACAGGAAGTGCTTTTCCTCGTGGATGTTTGTCATACATTTGCATGTGATTATCTGCATTTGCATTCAAGACTGGTTGGTTGAGCTCGAGGCAAGGGTGAGGCTGTGGACTTTGGGATGAGCACGTCTAGATTGTTGACTCGATCATGTGATGAACATACTGTGTGGCATCTGTGTGGCAAGGGTATCTGTGTGGCAAGTCGAAACTCATAACACAGCCTGACAAATCATCTTCCAAGATTGTCTTCCAGGAAAATCCCATTTCCCGTGAGAAAATGATGTCTGGAATGTTGTTGTCGTTGTTTTGAGGTTGTTCAAAGTGGTAAACAATGCATCTAGGGCATAAGAATTAAGCATCCTTTTGTTGCTCCTTCACTGCGGATTGCAGGGAGAGAGCAAAACAGCTGGTCTGACCCTACACAGAGCACAAGACTACACCACAGACATCCTACATCCAGACATCCACAGACAATGTGTGGTATTGTCATCTGAGCGACAACCAGGTCTGATTCTCAATCAACTCAGAGAAGACTAACTGAGCCCATATTCACAAAGCATCTCAGAGTAGGAGTGGTGATCTAGGATCAGGTCCCCCCCATCCTTATAATCTGTTCCTAGATCCACACTTCTGAGACTCTTTGTGAATAGGGCGCTGATAGTCTAATATTAGGTCATTTAGAGAATAGTCTTTATTATGAGTTTAATTCACACAGTGATGGTACTATGGACATAAGAGGTCAAGAGATGAATCTGTTTCTAAAATACATACATGAACATAACCTACAGAGAAATAGCCCTTCTTGTACCAACCTCATGTTGACACAGGACATTCTTTGGGATGGACACATCTGCCAATACAAATAGCTGATGTTTTTCTCACATTATCATGGCTATGTAGATTACTTGGGCCCACATCTCTCTCACCCAGTGTATAATTTCATTTTCATGACATTTATTGTTCAAGGCTGTTTACTCATTCCAAAGAGCCCAGTAATATTGACACAATGCGAGAACTCGATGCGAAAGGACATTTTATCCGGCTGTGATTGTCAACCATGATATAGAATAATGTCTGCTTGGATGGTGAAACCGTGTGTCGTTAATTCAACTTAATCTAATGTGCCCCATAACCATAATGTGTGTGTGTGTGTGTGTGTGTGTGTGTGTGTGTGTGTGTGTGTGTGTGTGTGTGTGTGTGTGTGTGTGTGTGTGTGTGTGTGTGTGTGTGTGTGTGTGTGTGTGTGTGTGTGTGTGTGTGTGTGTGTGTGTGTGTGTGTGTGTGTGCGTGCGTGCGTGCGTGACTGAGCACCTCAGGTACGGATTAATGAATGGAACAACATTAAAGTTGCTGTTGACATTGCTCTCTGTACACTTGAGTGGAGAAGGTCTGAGTCTGCTAGATATGTATACAGCCCAGGGATTCACAGGACATTTCTAAATCTATTAATGCAGACAAATGCTTTGGAAACAGGCAGGCATGCACCCAAATCCTCTCATGATTAATTCATTTTGAGACCATTTCCATATGTTTGATACCATTCCATTTATTCCATTCCAGCCATTACAATGAGCCCGTCCTCCTATAGCTCCTCCCACCAGCCTCCACTGCATTTTACAGTTGTAAGCAACTGTGCCATAGTTGGATGTGAATAGGCTGTGTTAACTCCTCTGGCCCCAACAATAGCAAATGTGCTTGCACTGGTATTGGCACACGTGCGCTAGCCAACAGCTCACAGATAGGACTCCGGTGCAGTAGGCTGTGCTGGTAGGCTAGTCTACATGAGAATATTATTGATAATAGCGAGAATATGTTTATTTGTCAAATGGCAGTCAAGCATCAATCATCATGTCACCAGAATAAGACCCTGGATATTTATTGGAAAGGATTCACCGTGCACTTTCGCCACCCTGTGAAGTTCATCATCATTTCACCGTAGCCTAATAAACTCTGTGGTTTCCCGAGTCATAGTGGGAGGACCACACACCATATCATCGTGTGAATCCAAGTTTATTTCGATAACATGGTTATTATATGAATATTTGCGCATAAAGGAGTTTCCACCACCCTTTCTTGCATAATTAATTTTACCGACACAAAAACAAACAAATTATCTGTTGGCGTTTATACAATTGTTCAGAAACTTTTCGTTCCCCTCACAGCTGTCGTGATTTTCTTTTTAGACGGTATGATTCTACGAGTAAAAACTGTGGACGGAGACGTGGTTTGTTTCTCTAACATGTTTGTTGAAAACTTGCACTCTGAAATGGTTTGCCATTTTGTCTCTTGATGTTTATTAAGTCTCATTCTCTGTTGTCCATTTAGATGTCACGTCTTCAGAATGTCCCGATTGATTTCACAGCTCAAGCTCATACAAACGTACAGTACCCAAGACCCACACAACCACTCCAATTTACAGTAGTCAGTTTGAAAAGAGCCTCGTCATCAAACATAATAAGCACACGGCGGTGTTATATCAGGTAGCCAGCCAAAAACGTCTACTGCAGCAGGCTTCCCTCTCTGTTGCCTGGCCTTCCGTCTGACCCCAGTTACATATCTAGTGTGTTCGCCCTGAGGGGGAGTTAGATAGGATAACATCCTGGTAAACACATTTAAAGTCTGTTCACCTTATTAAAGTTGCAAGGTGAGTTCCCTCTACCTACCCCGAGGACTACAGCGAGGTGTGACTGGTTTGGATTGACAGGCCCTCCATCAGGCATAACACCTCTAATGGAGAAAGACGAAATAACACCCCCGTTCATTCTCATTCAAATGAGTTGGTGTTTGAGCGGTGAGGTTGACAGGGAGGGCAGCCAGCAAAGTCTCCTTCTTTGTGCTTTGACACAAAGGGCCAGCAACAGATGGCTAAGATATCATCTGCATCTTCGAGGCTACTTTCTGTCAACTTCATTCACAGAACTTTGAGGTTTCAGCATTTCTATGCAGTTTCTTTACAGTACATAGAACATTTTATGGTCACCCCAGATGGCATGCTTTAATACTAACTTCAGTGTGTGAATGCTTCTGTATGGAAATACCAGCAGGTCTAATGGGTGCTAACAGTATCCTATTTGGAGCCATGTGGCCTACAGATAAGTCAATACGTCATTTCAAAAGCTCTGACTTTTGTTTTGTACTGCATATTCTTGTTAGGTTGATACAAAATGTAAACAGTACAAGTTACTTCCACAAAACCCATACACAATGTACAAAACATTTACAATGTTAAAATGATCAAATATATACAGTATTAAATATGAATGCTAATTCTCAGTCATTTCTTTATGGGGCGGCAGGTAGCCTAGTGGTTAGAGCATTGGGCCAGTAACCGAAAGGTTGCTAGATCGAATCCCCGAGCTGACAAGGTATGAACCTGTCGTTCTGCCCCTGAACAAGGCAGTTAACCCACTGTTCCTTGGCCGTCATCGTAAATAAGAATTTGTTCTTAACTGACATGCCTAGTTAAATAAAAATATTGTCTAGATAACATTAGCTTAGGCCACTGCTTCCTTTACTACACAGTGATGTTATACGACAGTAATTGAACTAGGTGTGTACTTAAATAGGTGTGGGTGTACCTTGAATAAACAGCCCTTATTTCAGTGTAACAACAGTGGGAAAAAATAGTATAACAATTCATGGTGTACTTTATGGACCCTGTTATCTAGAAAACTAATTTGTGAGTTAGTCCAATATCAGACTGAATAAATATGCCCTATTATTAGCACGGAGCTAATAATTATTAGCATATTCCCATAATCTCTGCGTGGCACCGCATATCAAAATACGTTCTTAAAATCATAACATTGAATCAAACATGTATAACCATTTTTACAAGAAAGCCTAGGAATACCCAAAGCAAATTTTCAGGAATATCCTCAATAAGATGAATACAACTTAATTTTTTCTCACCTTCAACTATATGTCTGTATTTTAAATACGCTACTGTATCTTTGCATCTGCCTGAAGAAAAGCATCTGGGCTGTGTTCACAAAGCGTCTCAGAGTAGGGGTGCTGATCTAGGATCAGGTCCCTGGCCATAAAAGCACTCGTGCTTGGTTGATACATACGGACCCTGATCCCTCCAATGTGCTCTGAAAGGGAAAGACAGCTCTCTGCTGCCACCTGGTGGGTTTTTCTTGTGGTGAATGATCTCCTGCAGTAGCAACAGTTGCCAACCCTCCACTGACAATCCCTCCGTGCAGTGACCATGGCCAGCACGTGTTCTATAGCCAACAGGTCGGCTTATTTTGCCTGTGAAACAGATACCACAGGTGACACCCACTGAGTTGAAAAATTATGGCATGATACTGTAGCCCAGGAATTAAAATTAATAACATAAGCAGACTCAACTTTCTATATTCATAGTTTGGTATATACTCCCATTTAGTTTGTGATTGACAAGCTATGCAACTGATCAGGGTTGTGTCCAGCAGGGAGAAAACACACTGAAAATGAGTGAAACAGGGAGCTTCTACCTGAACTTGTCCAATGAGAAATGGTTATTTACGTTTCCAGTTGCAAAATGTTTTTCTATGGTTCGCCCTAGAGAACATGACCCTGTTATATACTGTAGTGACCAGAAAGGTGACATCATCAAAGGGTGGACTCACCGATAAAGAGCTGTTGAGGGTCCTGACCAGATGCAGCCTCTCATTGACTTTGTCATTTTTGCAGCATCGAATGAATGACCCTCTGAAGTCCCTCGTCAGTTCTCCCGTTGGCGATACTCTGTCCTGCTTTAGATTGATGTACAGTGCCTCCGTCTCATCAGATGCGCCCTCTAAAAATCATAAGAAGTATAATAAATCAAGATTTGGCACTGAAATATGCGATCATTCACATATGTTATCATTCAAAACAAGTTGATCAACTCTTATTATGATTTCATAAGAACACTCAGTGTAGATGTGTGGGTGTTAACTAGGCTGCTACGTCATCTTGTGTGCCAATCCAGTATAGTCAAGAGGATGATGTTGGGTGTCGATACAGAAAAGCTAACACAGCTCACCCTCCTTTACACCCTGGGCCTCAGCCCCCAATCCATCTTCCTCTTCCTCTCTGAGGGGAGGACCTGCCCACTGCCCTCTCCGGAGAAGGGACATCCAGACAGCTGGACTCAATGCTCTCTGACATCATAATGGTGGTAGGGGCAGACACAGGGACAGTGGAGTGACAGGGGGAGGAGGTGGAGCGAGGCAGGGGAACACGTCCCTGGGTGGGCATAAACGGTGCAGACATTCACACTGGGTTATCATTCACATTGGGTTAACGTGAGGCTCTCATTGTTTCATCTAAAACAGCAGACATGGAGTCTGAGTCTACTTATTGTCTAAAGATATCCCACTCCAACTATAGCAAACATTAGCATTAATGCTTACAAATCAGCATGTGTCAACAAAGTAGTTGAATGGGGCAAAGAGCACTCACATTGACACAGTCTTTGGTCAGCTGCTCAGAGTGAAAAGGGACAGATTGTCTCCAGTGACTTGACCTCTTCTTGGTCACTTGCCTCACTGTAGCCACACACAGTGAGCCACAGAAATTACAGTTTTTTATTTAACTAGGCAAGTCAGTTAAGAACAAATTCTTATTTTCAATGACGGCCTAGGAACAGTGGGTTAACTGCCTTGTTCAGGAGCAGAACGACAGATTTTTACCTTGTCAGCTCAGGGATTCAATCTTGCAACTTTTCGGTTACTAGTCCAACGCTCTAACCACTAGGCTACCTGCCGCCCCAATTTGCTAGAGTCATTTGTTAGAAAAACCTATGTAACGCCCGAGGTTGGTCGAGCGGTTAAGGCCGTCACCCTCAGCACATATGCGATCCCCGGCCTCACCAGTCATCACACTATGTTCCCTCCATCTCCCAGCTCATTTCGGTCTATCCCCATCAACAACACTGGGAAAAATCCTTTGAAAATGAAATGAACGATCCATGTAATCCCTTGAGAGACTACGACGTCTGGTGTTCTTCTCTGACAACTCATTCAGTGTAGCAGGATCTGCCGTTGACAGTTTAAACAGCCATCTGTAACATGGAGAAGCCCTGCCTTAAAACCCCTAACCAGTACGTCCAATGTTTTATGTACTTAGGAGTAGAGCTTCCAGATCATTTAAAACATTTATTTAACCTTTATTTAACCAGTCAGATGTCAGATGTCATGATGGCCAACTAATGGAAATTGTAATATGGCCCCATGAGACCAAGTTTAACTCAGATAACATACAATAACATGCCATAACAATAACAATAACCAATAACATGCAACCTTCACACCATGTGAACAGTAGAACCGTAGTGTTCACACAAATCCAGCTCTATTTTCACAGTATCTGCCCACGTCCTCTGCCAGCGAGTGTGCCTTTTGACCTCAGCATTGCATAAGTAAACTACGACCTCCCAGCCTGCATCCACTTCCCTCCTTTCCTCTCTCGCCATCTCTTTTGCACTCACTTGTTCATCTCCTTCAGACTCTCGGTGGCGAAGTAAAGTGGCACAACCGTCTTAGCACTGGACGAGGCCAGATACGACTCAACGTGGCTGTCAGATCAACAAGTACTAGGCTATGTCGTGTGTTTTTTAGTGGTATGCCAAGTGTTTTAACTGAAACCTTAGTGAAACCACAAAAGGGGGTCAACAGCAGACCAGCAGTTATTGAATGCATTCTGCATGTATACCTTTAGATCAAAAGCAACGATAACTTACACCTCCCGGGTGGCGCAGTGGTCTAGGGCACTGCATCGCAGTGCTAGCTGCGCCACCAGAGTCTCTGGGTTCGCGCCCAGGCTGGGCTGGGTTCGCGCCCAGGCTCTGTCGCAGCCGGCCGCAACCGGGAGGTCCGTGGGGCGACGCACAATTGGCATAGCGTCGTCCGGGTTAGGGAGGGTTTGGCCGGTAGGGATATCCTTGTCTCAGTATGTAAAATGTAATGAAATGTAAAAAATGTAATAAAATGTATGCACTACTGTAAGTCGCTCTGGATAAGAGCGTCTGCTAAATGACGTAAATAACTTACAGAGGAAACAAGATAATACAGGCCAAGTGTGATAATACACACCACCGTTTGAAATATACTGGACAGATATTAGACAGCGAGGGAAGCTTACTGTACAAAGGACTACATTTGAGTTTGACGTGTGCAAAAGCCCAGCAATTCCCTGCAACCTGGGAAGTGTGCTGTGCAGAGGGGAAACTTTCAGCGGACTCTTACTGTGAGAAAGTCATAACGTTCATGTGTTGGAAGTCATGCTTGTGATCAAAGAATACATCTCGCTTTTACCGTTACATGGCCAAGACATGAACCTATGTACTTCAACAGTGTATCTACTGAAATGAAAAATAAGAATAATATAAAGTTGAAGTCGGAAGTTTACATACACCTTAGCCAAATACATTTAAACTCAGTTTTTCACGATTCCTGACATTTAATCCTAGTAAAAAATTTCTGTCTTAGGTCAGTTAGGATCACCACTTTATTTTAAGAATGTGAAATGTCAGAATAATAGTAGAGAGAATGATTTCTTTCAGCTTTTATTTCTTTCATCACATTCCCAGTTGGTCATAAGTTCACATACACTTAATTGGTATTTGGTAGCATTGCCTTTAAATTATTTAACTTGGGTCAAACGTTTCGGGTAGACTTTCAAAAGCTTCCCACAATAAGTTGGGTGAATTTTGGCCAATTCCTCCTGATAGAGCTGGTGTAACTGAGTTAGATTTGTAGGCCTCCTTGCTCACACACGCTTTTTCAGTTCTGCTCACAAATTTTCTATGGGAATGAGGTCAGAGCTTTGTGATGGCCACTCCAATACCTTGACTTTGTTGTCCTTAAGCCATTTTGCCACAACTTTGGAAGTATGCTTGGGGTCATTGTCCATTTGGATGACCCATTTGCGACCAAGCTTTAACTTGCTGACTGATGTCTTGAGATGTTGCTTCAATATATCCACATAATTGTCCTTCCCCATGATGCCATCTATATTGTGAAGTGCACCAGTCCCTCCTGCAGCAAAGCACCCCCACAACATGATGCTGTCACCCCTGTGCTTCACGGTTGGGATGGTGTTCTTCGGCATTCTTCGACCAAAGTATGTTCATCTCTAGGAGACAAAACGCGTCTCCTTCCTGAGCGGTATGACGGCTGCGTGGTCCCATGGTGTTTATACTTGCGTACTATTGTTTGTACAGATGAACGTGGTACCTTCAGGCGTTTGGAAATTGCTCCCAAGGATGAACCAGACTTGTTGAGGTCTACAATTCTTTTTCTGAGGTCTTGGCTGATTTCTTTTGATTTTCCCATGATGTCAAGCAAAGAGGCACTGAGTTTGAAGGTAGGCCTTGAAATACATCCACAGGTACACATCCAATTGACTCAAAATATGTAAATTAGCCTATCAGAAGCTTCTAAAGCCATGACATCATTTCCCCAGCTGTTTAAAGGCACAGTCAACTTAGTGTATGTAAACTTCTGACCCACTGGAATTGTGATACAGTGAATTATAAGTGAAATAATCTGTCTGTAAACAATTGTTGGAAAAATTACTTGTGTCATGCACAAAGTATATGTCCTAACCAACTTGCCAAAACTATGGTTTGTTAACAAGAAATTTGTGGAGTGGTTGAAAAACGAGTTTTAATGACTCCAACCTAAGTGTATGTACACTTCTGACTTCAACTGTACATGAGGAGAAGAGTATGTGTGTTTCTTTGATAGAAGCATACATTCAAACAATGTACAAAAAGCCAAACCCAAACCAAGAAGAGCGTGGTTAACCCCACACCACTCTGTTTTCCTACTGGCCAAATGGAAACTTTAAATTAGATCATCGCCGTGCACAGAAAAACCTTACTGCTTCTTCTTGCACTCTGTCGCTTGATCGACAGCAAAGTCTGACGTGTTGATGTATCCTTCTGCTTTCTCAGCATGAGGATTATATGTCGTGACAAGACAAGTGAATGCTTGGTTGGAAAAACATTGCCTGGGAGAATAGTACACATTACTGTTTTAAGCTTTGAATACTACACAAGCCATTCTCATCCAGTTATTTTGCCGGTGTCTGCCATGACTGTCAATAAGGGCATACATTTCTGTATCCCCTAAACTAAAGCACTGAAATTTAGCTGATAAAATGTCTACTGACTCAGCCCCAACACTCAATGACATAACACAACTCACCATCTGATAGGTATACCAGTAAAGGGAGGTCATCTTCAGAACAAACCAGTAGTCCTTCCATTTGGTTCCCAGGAAGCCGTTGCGCTCCTTCTTCCTGTAGAGCCAGTCCTGGCAGTCCTGACCCAGCTCCTTCACAGACAGCCTGCGCTGGCTCATTGCTGCATCATTTACAGGTATGGGCCCTACAGACAGGCTCAGGAACAGACAAACAGACACAACTACATGTCCCTCCTCATTAAGGCATTAAGTAATTGAAACCTTGTGACTATATCATCCAGACCTTTAGTTGAGATAAAACAATTGACCGTCTAGATAAAGTAGCGCATTGTTTTTTTAGTACAAAAATTGATTCTATTAATTAAATAGGGGGAAAAAACGCTGAGAAGTATTGATCCGGCCTCCATTTCACCTCCAAACTATGTCCTGAAGGTAAAGTGGCAGGAGAGCTTGATCCAGGGAGGAGAGATGCACAGGAGAACATACAGCAGCATTCTAAATCTGGAGGCTTTAGTCACAACAGTTCATACAGACTCTCGGAATGACAACAGGCTGCAAATAAAGAGCAATTCTGTATACTTGCGCAACAGTGTAAAAGACAACACATTACACACACGTTCACATTTTCTCAAGAGATGCCGAAAGAAAGAAATCCTATTTCTCCACTCCTGTTCCCAAGACAAAATTAACATTTGTTGAATAATTTCACTGCAAGAAATGCATAATTCTGCAGGAGTTAATATGATAATAGACTACATGTGAGACGTAATAGACCTACAGTCAGTGTCCAGATTTCAGTTACTATTCCATTTAACACACATGAATTTAAATGAGACGCACCGGTTTGTGTCAAGAACGGCAATGCTGCTGGGTTTCTCACACTCAACAGTTTCCCGTGTGTATCAAGAATGGTCCACCACCCAAAGGACGTCCAGACAACTTTGGGAAGCTTTGGAATGTTGACTCCAACGCTTGACACCTTGTAGAGTCCATGCCCCGATGAATTGAGGCTGTTCTGAGGGCAAAGGGGGGGTGCAACTCAATATTAGGAAGGTGTTCTTAATGTTTGGTATATTTAGTGTATTTGAGGTTAATCAGAATAACGTTACCTGCAAGAGCTCAAGTTAAGACTACATTCTAGGCAGTGGTTTTCAACCCGGTGTACTGCAGGTGGTCTGCGATTTGTTGTTGATTTTTATTTTATTTTTCTTCCTAAAATAACAGTTTGTAGTGAGTATTATAAGCAATTTTACATTACTTTTCGCAATGAAATTAGTTTATAATAATATGCTTTAATTTGTTACAGTCAATGCTAAAATGGACTACATTTGACCGGCAAGATATTTTATGTTAAAAAATTAAATAAAACTGACTGCCAATGGTGATCCTCAATAGCATGACGGTGATTTCGTGGTCCTGGAACAGAAATGTTTGTGAATCGCTGCTCTAGGGACAAATAGGAGTGAAAGGAGCTGACTGCAAGGGTGAATTGAGAGAAGTCCTATAACAATTAGGTCCCTAGTCCAACTATACTGAACAAAAATATATAAAACATGCAAAGTGTTGGTTCCATGTTATATGAGCTGAAATAAAAGTTCCCAGAAATGTTCCATATGCACAAAATACTAATTTCTCAAATAATGTTGTGCACAAATTTGTTTACATCCCTGTTAGTGAGCATTTCTCATTTTACATTGACATTTGAGTCATTTGGCAGACACTCTTATCCAGAGCAACTTAATGAGTGCATATATTTTTTCCCCATACTTTGCCAAGGTAATCCAGCCACCTGACAGGTGTGACATATCAAGAAGATGATTAAACAGCATGATCATTACACAGGTGCACCTTGTGCTGGGGGCAATAAATGGCCTCTCTAAAATGTGCAGTTTTGTCATGCAACACATTAAGTTGCCACAAAGTCTACATTTTTGAGGGAGCGTGCAATTGGCATGCTGATTGCATGAATGCCCACCAGAGCTGTTGCCAGAGAATTTAATGTTATTTTCTTTACCATAATCCGCCTCCAATGTCGTTTTAGTGTGCACGCTGGAGAAGTGCACTCTTCACAGATTAATCTAGGTTTCAACTGTGCTGGGCAGATGGCACACAGCATGTATGATGTCGTGTGGGCGAGCGGTTTGCTAACGTCAACATTGTGAACAGAGTGCCCCGTGGGGGTTGGGTTATGGTATGGGCAGCCATAAGCTACAGAAAACGGACACAATTGCATTTTATCTATGGCAATTTGAATGCACAGAGATATCGTGACGAGATCCTGAGGCCCAGTGTCATGCCATTCATCCGCCGCCATCACCTGATGTTTCAGCATGATAATTCACGGCCCCATGT
Organism: Salvelinus namaycush; assembly: GCF_016432855.1. Lineage (NCBI taxonomy): Eukaryota > Metazoa > Chordata > Actinopteri > Salmoniformes > Salmonidae > Salvelinus > Salvelinus namaycush. Next base: position 5,935,716 of record NC_052330.1, read on the forward strand.
CGCAAGGATCTGCACACAATTCCTGGAAGCTGAACATTTCCCAGTTCTTCCATGACCTGCATACATACCAGACATGTCACCCATTGAGCATGTTTGGGATGGGCTGATTCGACGTGTACGACAGTTTGTTCCAGCTCCCGCCAATATCCAGCAACTTCGCACAGCCATTGAAGAGTGGGACAACATTCCACAGGCCACAATCAACAGCCTGATCAACTCTATGCAAAGGAGATGTGTCGCTGAACGAGGCAAATGGTGGTCACACCAGATACTGACTGATCCCTACCTTTTTTTTAAGGCATCTGTAACCAAAAGATGCAAATCTTTATTCCCAGTAATGTGAAGTCCATAGATTAGGGCCTAATGAATTAATTTCAGTTAACTGATTCCCTTATAAACTGTAACTAAAAATATATGAAATTGTAACATGTTGTGTTTATTTTTTTGTCCAGTTTATATGAGAGCATGTTGTGTCTGTAAATTCATGCAAACAGTTAATTGTGGCAGGTTGGACAACCAGCAGTGATATATAGACCAGTAACCCCCCCCCCCAAACAACAGTACATGTTTTTGTTGTGGCACTGGACAAGCACACGTGATTCTACTTGTCAACTAATCATCAAGCCCTTGACAAGTTGAATCAGGTGTTTTTCCCCCAGGGCTACAAAAAAAAGTGCCATTGGCGGTAGTCAAGCACCGGAGTTGGGAAACACCGTTTTAGACACAGCTCTACTTGCGTTAGGCTAACGCAGGTTAATTCAACTCCTACCCTACGAGGTCCGGAGCCTGCTGGTTCTGTTCTACCTGATAAGTAATTGTACACCTGGTGTTCCATGTCTAAATCAGTCCCTGATTAGAGGGGAACAATGAAGAAATACTGCGGAACTGGCTTCGAGGTCCAGAGATGAGTTTGAAGGGGCTACAGATTGAAAACACCTTTACTCATAAGAAAAAAACGAAGATACCTTAATTTTAGCCTAGATTTGTGACAGGGGGTCATTGAATATGAACGCAGTGTGTTATTTAGATATAATACAAAAAATACAAAAGGATAAAAATACCCTGCCACCTATTAACCCTCATAAAAAAACACCACCGCATTCCACTATTTTAACCCTATCTAATCCTACACCAGACCGACGGCCTGGAGACGGGACACTACCATTCAACACCCCCTGGAACTCTTCTGCAGTAAAATCTCCTAATCCCAACTACTTCTCTGCAGCTGCCACCACAACATCTATTTCCTGTGACTTACATTCCATTTCTGTGGTACAGATGATAACCATGGCTATGAACGCTAAGAAACCAACCTTACTGAAGCACATATTATTCTCATCACTCTCTATTGGCCTACGTCTACTCACAGGAATTCTCTCAGGTACCCTCGCCCTGTACCCTCTTCCTCTACTGCTCTTATCACTGCCTTAGCATACGACAACTTCTGTACTACTCTGATCTTGGCTACCTCAACCTGTCTTTCTCTCACCGGACACATCTGATCTCCAGCACCATGAGTACCCCTACAGTTAACAAACTTTCCCCACCGATACTACACTTTCCTTTGTCTCATGCCCTCCTGCACACTTCTCACATCTAGGAATCTCCCTCCTACACACTGCTGCAACATGACCATAAGCTTGGCACCTAAAACCACGTAATGGTTTTGGGACAAAAGCTCTCATGGGATAACTGACACATCCTAACTTTACTTTGTTTGGTAAAGACAGCATCAAAACTCAGCAGGGCATACAGTGTCTTCTCCGTTTCATTACCCTCTCCACCGGGTCTGCGTCGCACCAAACGGCGGGCGTCACAGTCACAGTCAACATTTTCAGTTGATCCTCCTCAACACTTAATGCCAGCCCAGTTCTCACTACTTTCAATGGCGCACTGACAACACATATGGATCAGCCAAAAGGCAAGGATCCGTTCTTTCCAAAAATCTCACTCCCACTGGGCCAGAATCTTCTTTATCATCATTGGGACATTGAGGCTCGACCTAGGCCGTCTTCATCACACCGGCCACCCCTAGTCATTCATACTCACTCTAGTCAGATTCAGTTTCGTCTGCCACCCAACTGTTGGGATTTATCTAATGTCCTCTCTTTGACTTCAGCATGGTTCTCCTTCCGCTTTTCACTCATCCGCTCAACAATGTCAACAACCCGATCACCTAGTCCAGAGAAGGTATTTAAATATAGCCCACTAATCTACTATCTCTGCCTAGGCTATCTTTTAGCTTATGGAGTTGATCAGTAATTGTATGTGATTTATGTATAAAATGCAACTCCATAAATTCAATCACATATTATTCTTAATCTTGTATTTGGTTCAAAATTTCTCAGTTGCTGTTTTGTCATCGGCCACTGGGTGTCGCCGTAGCTCTTAAAGTCTGCATACTGCCGGTAGGCTACGAGGGACACGAGAATCAAATTAATGCAGGTTGAAACACATAGGCCTTACTCTTCAGGTATATGATCACACTACATTACATGCATTCCTCTCAAAATATACTTTATCTGGGATTTGTGCTCCATTTTGAAACTTAACCCCTTTCCAGTTGTGGGCTGCCTGTCTGACCTGCGTAGTGTATAACAGTGAGTTAGTAAGCCTAAATCCTTGATTCCAGACCAGGGGCGTTTCTAGGATTTGAAGATATTGGGGGCTTAGCCCAAAGCCAGTATGGGGGTCCAGGGGCATTCTCCCCCGGCCCCCCCCAAAAAATTATTTCAACAGCTGAAGGCATGAATTTGGTACACTTTGAGATGACCATTGAGAGATTCGAACATTGAGAGATTAGATGTTTTACTGATAACTTTCACCTTCCCATCTGCCACAGCAGACACTGCCAGTACTCAATTACAGTAGCTACTGTAGTTCTCTGTACTCCGGAACACTCTCTACCCTCTACTCTGGAACACATACATCTACAGTATATTGCCAAAAAAAACACTCAACAACTTCACACACACACACACACACACACACACACACACACACACACACACACACACACACACACACACACACACACACACACACACACACACACACACAATTACTGTGCAGTAATTAGAATCCATAGAGCAGCTCAAACAGCTCAAACTAGAAAAAGCTCGAACCAAGTTTATTCAGCCCACTGGGTGCTTCAGCTGTGAACACAACATACAAGTCACAAAATCACATATTTATACCCTCCGACCATGAGTCACCTCCTTGTACAGTATGTCTTAGATAAACAATCCTTCTCTGTTGTTAGGCAGAAACTCAGTCGGTTCCTCTTACCGGTATTGTCATGGCCCTGCCTAAGTCTAGGACCCTCATGGGTGTGGAAGTGTGTGTGTATGGGATAGGACTGTAGTCAGATGGTCTTCGGGGTGGGCCCCTATGGCCCCCCTCCCAGCAGCGTCTTCTCTCTTCAACTGTTGACCTTATCTGGAGTTGAGTTCCACATCTCTCGTTGTCCTAGTTCCTAAGCAACTGGCCTGCATTATCAGGAACTGAAACTAGACTGTTGCTATTTGCCTCCTTGATTTTATTCATATTAATATTCAACAATAACAAGTTTGAACAGAATATTAACTTTTGGAACTTCCCCTTATCTCACCCAGTAACTTTCCATACACAAAGTTCCTATTCACCCTTCATTGACCCCCAACATATACATTTCTAAGACATAAAGTAATCAGTAAGTTCTAGTATGGTAACATGAATAAGTATATGTCAAGCCAGAATCCAACAGGTGATACAGTCTAGTGTGTGCTCACCCCTCCTCTGCCTCTCTCCGTCGCTTTCTCTGTCATCTGTTGTTGTATCTCTTCTGCAGTGGTGTAAAGTACTTAAGTAAAAATACTTTAAGGTACCACTTAAGTCGTTTTTTGGGGTATCTGTACTTTACTTGACCATTTATATTTTATACTTTTATTTCACTACATTCCTAAAGAGAATATTGTACTTTTTACTCCATACATTTTCCTTGACACAGTCAAAAGTACTCGTTATATTTTGAATGCTTTGCAGGACAGGAAAAGTCCAATTCACGTACAATTCACGTACTTACCTGGTCAACCCTTCTGCCTCTGATCTGGACGACTCACTAAACACACATGCTATGTTTGTAAATTATATCTGAATGTTGGAGTGTGTCCCTGGCTTTCTGTAAATTAAAAAAAAACAAGAAAATGGTGCAATCTGGTTTGCTTAATATAAAAATTTTAAATGATTTATACTTTTACTTTAACTTTTGATACTGAAGTGTATTTTAAACCAAATACTTTTAGACTTTTGACTTTTACGCAAGTCGAATTTTACTTGGTGACTTACTTTTACTTGAGTCATTTTCTATTAAGGTATCTTTACTTTTACTCAAGTATTACAATTTGATACTTTTTCCACCACTGATCTTCTGTTGCTGTCTCTTAGTATTATATTTGACTTCCTCTTGTCTACCCTCGTTTCTCATCCTGTCCTGGAATATTCAAATGCTTTGTAAACCATGTTTTACTTTTCCACTGTCTGTATTTCACCTCTTATAAATTGTGCAAATAAATACAACTCATTCGAATCTATAGAGCAGCTTGACGTGATGGTCTACCGTGTGCTCAACCCACCTCTGTTCTCTCTCCATCTGCCCTCTTCTGTGTCTTAGCTGTTGCTGTCAAATTCTAATCCAATTTTATTGGTTGCGTACACATATTTTTCAGATGTTATTGCAGGTGCAGCGAAATGCTTATGTTTCTAGCTCCAACCGTGCAGTATACCTAACAATAGAACACAATACAAACAAATCTCCCCAAAATACAAATAAAGAAATTAAGAAATATCAGAATGAGCAATGTCCACAATATACTGAACAAAAATATAAAAGCAACATGTAAAGCGTGGCTCCCATGGTTCATGAGCTGAAATAAAAGATCCCAGACATTTTCCATATGCAAATGTTTTTGCACCAATCTGTTTACATCCTTGTTAGTGAGCATTTCTCCTTAGCCAAGATAATCCATCCACCTGACAGGTGTGGCATATCCAGAAGCTGATTAAACAGCATGATCATGACACAAGTGCACCTTGTGCTGGGGACAACAAAAGGCCATTCTAAAATGTGCAGTTTTGTCACACAACACAATGCCACAGATGTCTCAAGTTTATGGGGTATTGTGTGTAGATTTGATGAGCGAAACATTTTTTTTTCATCCATTTTAGAATAAGACTGTAACGTAACAAAATGAGGAAAAAGTCAAGGGGTCTGAATACTTCCGAATGCATTGTATATATATTTTTTACCATCAAAACCAAGCCCAGGCTTAATGACGCCACTGTTCCAGACTGAATGTGAAATACCGTGTATAGTCCTTTCTGTGATCAAACCGTGTCAGAGCTTTAAGCGACAACAAACTCTGTGATAATTGTGATAATTAGAGAATAATTGCAGAACTTCAAAAATGACTTTTTCTAATTATTGTTAAGAAAGAACAAACAAAAAAGACGCAACCAAAAGTGAATTGCACGTTTTTATTATAGTTTAGAAACTATTACAGAGGTATTCATATTGCAAAGCACTCGCAAAGTCTTGTGAGTTGCTCGACATTTATGCGTAAAAACTTGTCCTATGGAGCGGAAATATATTAAAGAGACCCATTTATTGGAATTACCACACTGATTTCCTCCTTTAAGACAAGCTTCACAGCTCTTCCATATGTTTAGTATGTATGGTTACTCTTGCTAAGGCACTGTGTCTTCCTGGTCATGACATTATGTTATGGTTTCACAGTGAGTCCCACCCAATGATGTATATAAACCCTGGATTGTGTTTTCTATGTATTGGCTATTGAGAGGTGTTGAAGCCACCATTCGGCCATATTGGCACTCCCCAGTAGGAGCAGTCCTCCATAGGAATTGGCAGAATTCTACAGTATTGCAATTAAAGGTTTGAAGGACCAAGGCACTGTATTTAAGTATAAAAAAACACAATGTTTTTAGATGTTTCAATGTTTTATTTCTATGTTTAGCTCCTATAATATAATTTAAAAGTTTTCATTAAGGTGTCTGTAATATAATAAGTGTGTCAAAAACTAAATGTAGACATTAATAAATGCATTTCCATATCTTCCTCAATATTTTTTACAAAGGAGGAGGAATGCCAAGATGGTGGTGTGGTGGCTTCAAAACAGCGCCCCCTGTACGTGTTGAAACACATCTATGGTCACACCTGCTTTATCGAGAACAAGTTAGTGAGATACACGTTTTTTTAAATGTTACCTGAACTTCACAAAAATATGCGCGCACGGACGCTCACTCACTCACACACACACACTCACGTACACACGCACGCACACACACACACACTGACACTGGTTGTTACAGCACTGGATCAAGAGTTTTCCTCATACACACAGTAGCTTAAAAAAAAAGGCCAACTCTGGCAGTTATTTCCAGCGCATAATAACATGGAATACTATGAAGAGGAGAGCACACTAGCTCCAATAGAAATGATAGGCATTGTATCTTTATCAACCTCCAACTGAAATCAAATCAACTTCTGAAAAAGATTGAAACATATTTACAAAGAAGTCTCTAGACAGACACAAACGAAATAACTTAACAGTTTACACATAGGAGAGTTCACCTACAGAAGCAAGGCAAACGTTTCCTAAACCTGAATTATAATCCTTCTCGTGATAAGGAGAATGAGCAGAAACAGAAGCTCCACTGTTTTCTATAATACTTATTTATACTTGGCATTTTCTTTAACCCCCTCCACAAAAGATGGAACACTGTCAGAATCTGTCAGCATATTGAAGCTAAACCAGTTCAAATGTAGCAAGAGATCCAACCCAATGGTCTACCACTACATCATGTGGTGTTGAAATGAAGCAAGACCTTCCGTCAGAGCTTCCAAAGGCTGCTTAGCACTCCAAGTTCCAACAGAACGTTCCAGGTTTGGTACGTGTAAGTCAGAATACTGAGTGGAGAAGCCAGACCATTATTCGATGATAGCAAGGTAAAGGCACTGGGGGGGGGACACGTTCCACAAGGTCGAGGCACTCGTCAATGACTCAGCAGCCTAAGGCGGGCTAGCCAGCCCCCCAGGATTGAAGTGGGTTCCGAAGGAGGATGTTTGGGAGTAGCAGCAGCAGGGATCACAGTCGTAGCTGGGGAATCTTTGGATGATGCCTCCCGGTATGGGATGGTAGTGCTGTTGTGCAGGTCAGCATTGATGAAGCACTGGGAGCCCCTAATGTGGTCGACGCCATGGATCAGCTGGCCAGACCGCCCCTCCAGGGCCCTGTAGGGTAGGGGAAAGTACGGGGCCTCCTCAGAGATGGTGGCGATCCGCTCGTTACTCAGGTATCTGTGGAGGATGTCCTCTCCTGTAGGGGTAAACAGACAGACAGACAGGCATCTCAATCAATCAATGAAATGTATTTAATAAAGCCCGTTGTACATCAGCACTTACACAACACCTGCCGAACCCTCTCTGTTCAAGGTTAAGTCAGTCTAAGAAGGAGTTGAGGCCAAAATCAACAGTGGTTATGCTGGGGCTTACCCTAAAGTTAATGAACAACGACTTAAGAATTCGAGGCACGCAGTCCGAGCCGGCCTCAGTTTGTCCTGCAGAGTAAATAAGCCTGTGAAATGGCAATTCTGATAACAGTAGATTAGCCTCAGTTAGGTTCCGTCCCAAACGGTACCCTCAGAGCTACCACATAACGTTCTGAGAGCCATTTGTTTCTTAGACGTTGATGAGAGTGTGGTTGTCCTATGGTTATTTTGCATGCAACCTTCCCACAATGTTCTGGGAATGGTGCAGGATAGCCAGCTAGCACATAGCATTCTGAGAAGCATGTGTTTCTAAGGTGGGAATTTCAATACTTCAGCATAACGTTTCCTAATGGTTTCCTCAGGGTTCTATTTTAAAGTAATTTTCTCAAATTGTTCAGAGAATGTTAAGAAACAACGTTGTTCTGTGTGAATTTCAGTACTTCAGCGTAATGTTTTTATACAGGTTCCCTCATGGTTCTATTTAAAGTCATGCTCCCAGAATGCCCAGGGAATGTTAAGAAACTATGTTGTTCTGTGGGAATTTCAGTACTTCAGCATAACGTTTTCTGGTTCTATTTAAAGTCATGTTCTCAGAACATTAAGAAAACTTTCCATTAAAAAAAAACCAAGAAAACATTAGTATCGTTCAAAGAACATTCTAAGAATGTTATTTAAAAACATATATATTCAGTTCTCAGCGCCAACAAAACCCTATCCTGTTAAGTGTGTTCATGTGTGTTGGCCGCACCCACTAATTGGCCAGACCTGAGCTTAATGAATGCTTGTTCACTTTGAAATGGGGTCTGTTTGAATAGACAAAAATTAACAGCTTTGTATGAGTTATAAAAAAAAACAGGTCATGATAGCTCCATCCTTGTGGTGCAGTGGATTAATTCCATGGATAGAGAACAGAAGATCATAGGTTTGAGTCTCACTGACGGTGTGCTAAAATAAATGTTTAATTTTTTAAAATATATATATTTTTTATTGAATATCGAAAACATTCAATATATTTGCAGTGGAGCCGCTCAATAACTACATCATTCCAGTCATCCAACAGACTCCCATTCAGAGCGACACACAGAAGCATCCAGGGTCAATGCTCAGCTCAAGGGCACATTGACAGATCTCCCACCAGGCCAAAAAACGTGAACCTGAACCCTCCAATATCCCCCCACAGTTCCCCAATAGCTGTCCCTCAACCATTCGAGACCCCTCCCACAGTCCCCCCCAAGAATAAAAATAAAAAATACAATTAATTCCATACCCCATTCCCAAGAACCCCTCAAAGCAACAACAACCAAGAGAATGAACTAAAGAGAAAAAAGAAAAAGACAGAAGAAAACAGCAAACAACAATGCAAAAGATATCTCCAGCAACACATATCTTTCAATTATGCTGTGATGTTTAACGTACAATTTCAATCTATCTAATTGAATAGAATCCACAGATTGCGAGTTGAAGATAGTTTTACTAAGAGTATTAGTATATTAGTAATTGACTGACCCGGTCTCTCCAGATCTCCTAACAGTACTATTTCTAGGGTCAATTTTAGATCAATGCTATGCATTTTCAGCCATTCCTGAACCTGAGACAAGAAACAGGCTACTCGAGGGCAATACCAAAATAAATGGTCTATTGATTCTGTATCCTCACAACAAAATCTGCAGAGCTTCGATGATTTTATGCCCCAAATATTCAACATTTTGTTGGTGGCAAGAATTCTATATAATAATTTTAGCTGAAATGCAGGAAGTCTTGAATCTTGCGTTGTTTTATATATCAACTCATACACCCTGTACCATGGAGTCGGTACATCAAAAATCTCTTCCCAACTATTTTGCAATCTGTATGGCACAGTTGGCAACATCCTGGTCCTCAAATGAAACTGGTATACTTTCCTATTTATGCTATATTTATTCCTCCGCCAGTTTTGATCCTTTATATTGGGCAGACAGACCAGTTCCCTACCTCCTCCCGCTGCCACCTGCCTCCTCCATTTTGGGGGTAATGCTGTAATCAATTGGTTGTACTCTTGGATTGAACAGACCTTCCCGTACAATTCTGACAACTCCATGAAGGACATAACTCCACTATTCCAATTTACAATAAAATTTAAGAACAAAATACCCTTTTCAAACATCTTTCCCAAAAATACAGGTATTTTATCAACCAGCACATTTGAGTTCAACCATAATATTTGTTCTATAATTTCATGGGGACGAAATTGAAATTGTAGCCAGCTCTGCAATGCTTGTTTGAAAAAGAGAGATACTTTGAAAAAAGTATCATTTTCAATTAATCGAAAATGAGACATGGCAATCTGCACAAAGGCAATTTTTAAACAATGGATGAGTTTTTCTTACTTGATAACCATTTAGGGTTCAAGTAAAACTTTTGAATAAGTGAAGCTTTTAGAGAGAGGTTTAGTGCCTTTATATTTAATAATCTCAACCCACCCAATTCATATTCATTCAAAATCAAAAGTAACAGTCAGTATATGGTGTGGCCACCAGCTGCATTAAGTACTGCACCACATTTGCCAGGTCTTGCTGTGAGATGTTACCCCACTCTTCCACCAAGGCACCTGCAAGTTCCCGGACATTTCTGGGGGGAATGGCCCTAGCCCTCACCCTCCGATCCAACAGGTCCCAGACGTGCTCAATGGCATTGAGATCTGGGCTCTTCGCTGGCCATGGCAGAACACTGACATTCCTGTCTTGCAGGAAATCACGCACAGAACGAGCAGTATGGCTGGTGGCATTGTCATGCTGGAGGGTCATGTCAGGATGAGTCTGCAGGAAGGTTACCACATGAGGGAGGAGGATGTCTTCCCGGTAACGCACAGCGTTGAGATTGCCTACAATGACAACTAGCTCAGTCCGATGATGCTGATGCACACCGCCCCAGAATATGATGGACCATCCACCTCCAAATCGATCCCGCTCCAGAGTACAGGCCTCGGTGTAATGCTCATTCCTTCGTCGATAAACGCAAATCCGACCATCACCCCTGGTGAGACAAAACCAGTCATTAAAGAGCACTTTTTGCCAGTCCTATCTGGTCCAGCGACGGTGGGTTTGTGCCCATAGGCGACTTTGTTGCCGGTGATGTCTGGTGAGGACCTGCCGTACAACAGGCCTACAAGCCCTCAGTCCAGCATCTCTCAGCATATTGCGGACAGTCTGAGCACTGATGTTGTTGTTGCCATCCTGTACCTGTCCCGCGGGTGTGATGTTCAGATGTACCGATCCTGTGCAGGTGTTGTTACATGTGGTCTGCCACTGCGAGGACGATCAGCCGTCCGTCCTGTCTCCCTGTAGCATTGTCTTAGGCGTCTCATAGTACGGACATTGCAATTTATTGCCCTGGCCACATCTGCAGTCCTCAAGCCTCCTTGCAGCATGTTTAAGGCACATTCACGCAGATGAGCAGGGACCCTGGGCATCTCTCTCTTTTTTCAGAGTCAGTAGAAAGGCCTCTTTAGTGTCCTAAGTTTTCACAACTGTGACCATAATTGCCTACTGTCTGTAAGCTGTTAGTGTCTTAACGACCGTTCCACAGGTGCATGTTCATTAATTGTTTATGGTTCATTGAACAAGCATGGGAAACAGTGTTTAAACCCTTTACAATTAATATCTGGGAAGTTATTTGGATTGTTAAGAATTATCTTTGAAAGACAGGGTCCTGAAAAAGGGATGTTTATAGATAGGCACGTTTCATTTTGTCTGGTTTAGCGTCCCAGATAAAGCAAAATATTTTTTGCTCATATGATTTGAAAAACGAATCATCAGGAGTAGGCAGCGCCATAAGTAAGTGAGTAAACTGAGATATGACTAAGGAGTTAATCAGGGCAATTTTTCCATAAATAGACAGGTATTTACCTCTCCATTGTTGCAGGATCTTGTCTATTTGGACAAGTTTTCTATTGAAATTCATTGAGGAGAGCTTATTTATATCTTTTGTGATATGAATACCAAGTATGTCTACTTCACCATCAGCTCATTTTATAGGTAAACTGCAGGGCAATGTAAAAGTTGTATTTTTTAAATATCCAATACATAATATTGTACACTTATCATAATTAGGTTTTAGTCCAGAGAGTACAGAAAAGTTATCTAGATCTTCAATGAGACATTGCAGGGATCTAGCTGGCGGACTTAATATAAAAATTGAGTCATCGGCATACATGGACACCTTTGTTTTTAAGCTTTGAATTTCTAATCCTCTAATGTTGCTATTGGATCTGATTTTAATAGCTAGCATTTCGATGGCCATAACAAATAGATATGGTGACAGCGGACACCCTTGTTTAACTCCTCTTGACAATTTCAAAACTCTCTGAGAAGTAGTCGTTATGTACTATTTTACACCTGGGGTAGCTATACATTATTTTTACCCATTTTATAAGAGACTTACCGAAATTGAAAAAATCCAGGCATTTATAAATAAAATCCAGTCTTACTCTATCAAATGCCTTTTCAAAATCCTCTATAAATACCAGGCCTGGCTTCTTAGATGTTTCCTGATGTTCTATTATTTCTAGTAGTTGTCGTATATTATCTCCAATGTATCGTCCATGTAAAAAAACCTGCGTGATCAGGATGAACAAAACCTGGTAAAACCCTTTTAATTCTGAGTGCTAGTATTTTTGAATCACAACATTGAAGTGTAAGGGGCCTCCAGTTTTTTTTAGATAGACTGGATCTTTATATTTGCCATCTGAGTCTTGTTTTAATAATATAGAAATCAGACTTTCCTGCTGAGTACCTGACAGACTACCATTTCTATAGGAGTAGTTAAAACAATCTAACAATGGAGCTTTTAGTATATCAAAAAACGCTTGATATATCTCCACCGGTATGCCATCAAGCCCTGGGGTTTATCCAGACTGAAAGGATTTAATAGCCTCAAAAAGTTATTCCTCTGTAATTTGGCCTTTGCACTGATCTTTCAGTACATTTGTTAATTTTCCATTTTTTATATTATTTGTAAAGAATTCCTTACCGTAATTTTCATTCAGTGGGAGAGGATGAGACGGAAAAGAGAACATCTGCCTAAAAATAATTAGCCTCCTCTTTTAAAATATAATTCGGAGAATCATAGATGACTCCGTCTTCAGTAACGAGTTTCTGCAAATTTTGTTAGAATTCCTGTATTGGAGATTCAGGAAGAATTTTGTGCATTTTTCTCTATATTCCATCCAGTTTGCTTTATTTTTGTAATAGATTACATTAGATCGTTCTTGAATAAGTTCCTCTAGTTCTTTTTGTTTTTCCTCTAACTTATTTTGTATCTCTGTAGTATCGTTGCTATCTACCCGTACTCACATTAAGCATGTCCAATCCAAAATTAAATCTAGAATCTATTTCGCAACAAAGCATCCTTCACTCATGCTGCCAACCATACCCTCGTAAAACTGGCTATCCTACCGATCCTTAACTCATTTACAAAATAGCCTCCAACACTCTACTTAGAAAATTGGATGCAGTCTATCACAGTGCCATCCGTTTTGTCACCAAAGCCCCATATACTACCCACCACTGCGACCTGTATGCTCTCGTTGCCTCGCTTCATATTCGTCGCCAAACCCACTGGCTCCAGGTCATCTATAAGTCTTTGCTAGGTAAAGCCCCGCCTTATCTCAGCTGACTGGTCACCGTAGCAGCACCCACCCGTAGCACGCGCTCCAGCAGGTATATTTCACTGGTCACCCCCAAAGCCAATTCCTCCTTTGGCCACCTTTCCTTCCAGTTCTCTGCTGCCATTTTGATAACATTTCCAATATCCCCGTCCACGTGGAAAATCAATAAGAGTTATGTGAATGCCAATTAGATGATGATCCGATGACATTCTGTCTCCTATTAAAACTTTTTTAACCTTTGATGCAAGAGAGAAAGAGACAAGAAAGTAGTCAAGACGACTAGCTTGATTAAGTCTCCTCCATATATCTCTCTCTAGGTCAGGGTTTTTGAGTCTCCAAATATCCACTATTTCTAATGTGTCCATAATATTTGTGATTTCCTTAAGGGCACGGTGATGATAGTTTATAGAGTGATTACCTTTATGGTCCATTGAGATACTTAACACTGTGTTATAGTCTCCTACCATAAGGATTTGATCATGTGTTGCCTGTAAGTTCAATAAATTAGTATAAATGTTTTCGAAGAAGTATGGATCACCCTGATTTGGAATATATGAGCCAAATATTTTTTTCATCTATTTTCATATTCAAAAGGATCCACCTTCCTTGCGAATCATTCCTGACTATTTGCACATTCAGATCGAAATTTTTGTTAATTAATATCATCACACCTTTTTGAGTTCCTTTGTCCATGACAGAAAAATATTTCACCACCCCATTCCTTTTTCCACGCAACTTCATCTAAGGATGTAAAGTGAGTTTCCTGTAAACAGTATATGTTATATTCCTTTTCTTTTAGCCATGGGCATGGACTGATCTTCTTTTTTTATAATCTGCTAAACCATTACAATTATAACTGGCTATACTTATTTCACCCCTTACCATAACTAGATACTATTCTCAGTCTAAATTGACCATAATTAGTGCTTGTAAAGTTACTGCCATCAGAGGTATTATGAAGGTCAAAGCTAGAGCTTTCAAATGTCTGATATTTAGAATTCAAGAAATAGGTTCTATCAATATTTGTTTTATTCCCTTGCCTTGTTTGCCTGTGAGCCAGTGCCACAGATGTTAGAAAATTGAGACAAGATATTATGTGTCTAGTAAATCTGAGTAGGTTGATGTGTATGATATTGGATGTGATTTAGTGAGAGTGTGTACAATGTCTGTATAAGAGTAAGACTATAATGTGTGATGTCCAAATAAATAATAGCTCCGCCAATTTGCATGGTTGAATGTATATGTGTGTAACATGTTGTGCGTATAGCCTTAATATTCATGGTGATAATTGTATTCCATATCGTATCACCGTCATCGTTGCATCTTAATTAAACATCATTGAAAAACACATCCTAGCATTTCCATAGCAATTGACGTTTCACATGATCATGAAAGAGACCTTGCATTACTCTAGAGACAGTACAAATGTATTCCGTACAATATGTTATTATTCTCCAATGCCCCTATTCTGATATCTTCCCCTTGCTTGTTGTAAAGATTTATAAACTTGTAGACAAATACATAAAAAAAGATAGACAAACAATAAACACATTCAATTATAAAACAGTTCTCGATAATGGAGAGAGAGAGTGAGAGAAGAGAAAAGAGAGAAAGATAGTGAGAGAAGAGAGTGAGATCAGGTGTGTGTGTGTATGTATAAGTCCGTATGTGTAAGCGAGCATGTAATTGAGTACGTGTGTGTTCATATCCACTTCATAGTGTTCAGATATTTTTACAGTTCCCATACTTTCTTTTTTTTGTAACCTGAAGTCCCTGTAGAATTTAGTACAGCCATGGTGTTATGGAGCTGTCTCGGAATAGCTGTCCATCTATAAAGAGTTTGTCCACAATGAGAAAGGCACGCTTACCCTTCTCCCTTTGTTGCCTTTGTACCGGATGAAGTCTCTTACGACGTTCGTTTATCTCCCTTGGAAATTGGTCATTAAGACCGAATTTGGTCCCTTTAAGCTCCCTTCCCCTGCTTTTGATCAGCTCCTTTTGTTGGTCGTGTTTAAATTTTGCATAATTAATACCTAAGCAAATTAGTATCCATGTGTCCTATCTGTGCTTGGAGTTTAAAACAGTTAACCCCAACTAAGGTAGCAATGTTATTAAAAGTTGTATCGAAACATGTTCTCAGAATGTCATTAAATAACCTATCATTTCTGTTCTCAGAACGTTAATAAAGCCTCCCAGGAAATCTTTCAGGGAATCTTTCAGAACCTCCCTTTAACCTAAAAATGAACATTCCCAGAACAGGCAAAATGTTCACTTCCGTTCTCAAAATGTAAAAAAACCATTCAGTTTTACCGGTCAGGAAACGTATGGCTTTGTTCCCAGAACCAATGGGAAAACAAAAACGTACGTTCCCACAACTTCCAAGGAACCAAATGTGTTAGCTGGGCTATTCCCTAAATAGTGCACTATTTTTGACCAGAGCCCCCAGGGCTCTGGTTAAATGTAGTGCACTATTTAGGGAATTTGGTGCCATTTGGGACACATCGTGAGTTACTGCGCTGCTTTGTTTTGGCGGTGTTTCAACCAGGCGGGTGTACTGTAGCTGTAGCATGCTTACCTTTCCTCCCTTGAGGCCACGGTCTGGAGGACGAATCCGACATGCCCAAACACGAGTCTACAGGCATGGACAGGGGCCGCTGTTTACCTGTAAAGTAGAGTTCAAATGTTCTGTAATTACTCCTTATGCCAATATCGATCTCATCAATCTTTCTGAATAGGGGTGCAGCAATTGTTTCTGCTTATAATTTCCAACATTTTGGTAGGCTATTTGTTAGTCAACTATATTTAGATACAGGCAGCTTCTCTTCTGTCATTATATGTTGCCCTAGAAGACTAAATAAACACTTGCTCACCAGAATAATGTCATAAATGATCGAATGAATGCATCAATCTAGTTAACATCGGTAAAATTCTCTCTGTCATCTCTGCTTCTTTCACCTAGCAAAGACATTTAGGGACCGGGGAGAAAATGTGATAACCCCTCAAAATATGTTCTGTGCAAAATTTGGCATCAGTTTGACTGGTCGCAAGGAAATAGAAAGCTGTGAAAATGACCCGACATGTTTCTGATAAGATTTCTGAAATACTATCAGCTTTTATGATGCTGATAAAGATAGCACCTCTACAGATGGTCCCTAACTGCGCATTCGCATTCTCTCAAGACGCTGAAATAAATCAATCGTATTTCTCCACTCCTGTTTCTGAGTTCAAAATGTACATTTGGTGTATCATTTTACCGCAACAAAGGCTTAACTCTGCAGGAGTTCATATTAAGACTATGTGAGAGGTTATAGACCTACAGTCTGTGTCCAGATTTCAGTTTCCATTTAACTTTACTGAACAGTAGGCTACAGTTCTCTTGACTTGCCATAAGCCTATTTGAAGGCCCGGTTATATGACTGTCCCGAGTGGCGCAGTGGTCTAAGGCACTGTATCGCAGTGCTTGAGGTGTCACTACAGACCCGGGTTCGATCCCAGGCTGTGTCGCAGCTGGCCGTGAACGGGAGAGCCATGAGGCGACGTGCAATTGCCTCTGGGTTGGGGGAGGGTTTGGCCGTCCGGGATGTCCATGTGCATGCGGACCGGGCGCATACACGCTGACTTCGGTCGCCAGCTGTACAGTGTTTCCCTTCGACACATTGGTGCAGCTGGCTTCCGGGTTAAGCGAGCAGTAGGGTTATGTTTCGGAGGAAACAGGCTCTCTCCTGAGTCCGTACGGGAGTTTCAGCGATGGGACAAGACCGTAACTACCGATTGGATACCATGAAGAAATGTGTATAGCGCCTCACAATCATCACACATAACATAGGCACTGCTATCATCCTCTTTCACCACCTTCCCAAATCCTCCACTCTCTTTATTTTCAACTCTCCATTTCACAGCTTTTCTCTTATTGAATT
The DNA here is from genome assembly GCF_016432855.1 of Salvelinus namaycush. Lineage (NCBI taxonomy): Eukaryota > Metazoa > Chordata > Actinopteri > Salmoniformes > Salmonidae > Salvelinus > Salvelinus namaycush. The sequence continues at coordinate 5,952,822 of NC_052330.1, forward strand.
AAACTCCGACATTGTCATTTTTGCCTAAGTGGATCAAAGTAACTTTTTCTTCCAGTTCCCAAAAGCTTATGGCGATTGGCGTGTAGGCTATTTGGTTCCCGTGAAGCTATGCATACATACTAATGCCAGGTAGACCCAAAATAATGAAAGAAAAACCTCAATGTAACCTACAGATATAACTTGCGCCGCTACCCACCCGCCTGCCCTTCATCCACACAATATTTCGTGACCCTAAACCCACCCGCCCGCAGATATAACCGTGGGGACTGCAAGTTATGAGTCAACCTACGCGTCACTAATTCCCACAACTTCCAAGGAACCAAATGTGCTAGCTGGGGCGCTTGTTGGTGTGTGCTTGTGTGTGCGAGCGTGCATGTGTGTCTGTTACGGTACTGACCCCTTGTGGAGGTCCGTTGTCTCAGGCGGGCTACTGGGGCTGGTTGGATGTTGGGCTCCGGGGGAGGACAGACTTTGATCTTGTCGTCATAGTCTGCGATGGTGAAGCGTCGTCTACCCTCATCCAGGAAGGAGTTAGGAGACTGAGAACCCTTTGGTCTCAGTTGGACCTTCACACTCACTTTCGGCTTCCCATCCCTTAGATGAGCGGTATATGAGGTGGGAAAGAAGGGAAATGTCACGGTCAGCTAACAGAGCACTAATATGAATTCTAGAGGAGGCTGGTGAGAGGAGATATTTATTCAATTCCAGCCATTACAATGAGCCCGTCCTCCCATAGCTCCTCCCACCAGCCTCCTGTGATAAATTCAATGATGGGTACAAAGACAGGAGACAGACAGACTGAATAAGTGACTGACTCAGACACTCACCGTGGGGTGTATGGGACAGTGGGGGGAGGAGGGATAAACAGGTCCAGATTGGTCTGCTTCTCTTTCTTCATGAGGGCTTCAGAGGGGGCATGTTTTGGAGACTGGATCTTGGGCATACTGGGGGCACTCTTAATACACAAAAAACAAAATACTTGTTTTTAGAAGAAAGATCTTACAAAAATGTTGTCATATAAAGTCACTGATACCCTGGGCAGAGATGTGTGTTAAATGTGTGAGGCAGCTTAGCTGTTAAAACCAGAGAACATTCTCTACAAGTACACTGTCTCAGCTAAATGAAACAATACCATTACGTAATACGGCGTTATTTCTAATTAAGCTTACTTTCGTTTGGTAAATCCACCAATAGTGGCCTGGTTTAGTATGACTGTGAGGACCTGAGACCTGGCATGGTCACACTACACTTAGCAGACGACTTATTACACAACAAGAGTCTTTCTATCTTTAATTGCTTCCTGCCCACTTCAGAGGTTCTCCGCTCTTTCCCAAGGCCCAATATTGTCCCTGACGCAGGAATAAAGTGCTTTTTAGATTACTGTAATTACATAAACAGATCTAAAAGGCTTTACAGGGTCCATTTTTTGTGTTTGTCTGTCTCAAAACCAATGTGTGACCTTTGTTAGGTCTGGGCGGAGTGTAGCCTCTAACGGTGAACTAAGAGACGAGGTGTAGACAGTCAGGGATTGGTAAGACTCTTAAACTAGAGATCTCTCTGGACTCGAAGATTAGAGGGTATTCAGGGCACACAGACTCAGCCCAAAACGTACATTTAAGCACTATGCAATCTATTTAAAACACACATCCTGAACACAGCCTATTAGGTCACATTGGACCCATTGTCTCTGTGAACATGAGTCACGTTCAAAACATGTCTGACATCAGTACATGCTCGAACTTTGTGCTGTTCTTTCTTTTTTTTAAGAAAGAGGGGAAGAAGGGATTCATTGTTCACCCTTACAACCCACCCAGTGGAAGACGCAGCCTGGTAGGCTGAGGAACTGAGGAATTGGTCCTCTCTTGTCAAACCCCACCAAAAAGAAACAGCTTTGGGATACCACACACACATATTTCACACCTATGATGACAGATGAAAAACATCCAGAATTGATTCAACACTAGGATAACAAAGGGTGATAAGGGGAGATGGTCTACCTGCCCTACACGTGTTCTTCAATCAACTGTGTGTGTGTGATGGGGGTCTACCTGCACCAGGGGGGGCCTCCAGCGCATGTTCTTCAGGGGGGCCGGGGTGAAGCTACAGGTACCCGAGGGCCTCTTCTTCACCACCAGACTAACACCTGCGGTGTCCGCCTTCAGCTTACCCACCAGGTTCTTCAGCTGCCAGCCCACCTGGAGACACCAAAGACAGACAGACAGGACAGCTCGTCAGACACAGCCAGCATCACAACCCTCATCATAACCAACATCATCACAACTATCAACAAAACCCCATCAACAACCCATTTCCATTTGCGACTGTACTCTCATGCTGCAATGAAACGAGCTATTATCTGCCTGGCTTTCTTGTTGGGCAAGATTAAACAAAAAACAGATATCTCTCTCTGCCCTGGGTAAGTGGTACAATTGATCAATAGGAGGTAGTGAAGAAGAACCACCTACCACTGTCTGCTTGTTGACCTGGATGACCTCGTCTCCAGCATGGATCCTGTGTGTTCTGTCTGCCGGAGACTGGAGGACAGAGGGTGATAGGTAGAGGATGAGCATATAAACATCACATTCACCCTGACTGGATCACTCCAGACCATCTTGGACTACTACTATCAGAATGGATGGGATACTCACATGTTCTGTGGTTCCAGTGATGACGTGAAGCCCATCGTAGGTGGATTTGATATACATCCCCTGAGAAGATCCAGGACAACATAAGGAAGAAGCAATCGATCTCAGAGACTGAGATATCAAACAGTACATCTAGCTTGGGCTGATCATGTAAGATCGCTATGGGCCCTGGTCTAAAGTAGTGCACTATATAGGGCATATGGTGCCACTTTGTATGCATGCTAACTCTTCTCACCAGTCCTTCTCCAGGTCTGACGTTGGTGATGTGGACCTCCTCCAGACAGGCCATCTGACTCTTCTGGGGGTCGGAGGTCATCCTCATTGTCTGCTCACAGATCACGTTCAGAGCCACAGACTGGAATGGAACATATAACAGAATACACTCAGCTACAATGTCTCATAACACCAATAGATTTCACTGGATTGGGAAATAACCGTGGTTGTTGTAATCTCGTTCACAAGACACTGCCTCCCAATGTATGCGCAATTAGCCTGGGGACAAGGTTACGGTCCTTGTGAAGAGCTATTTTGGTGAGGACTTCGGTGTGGTGGATCTCTGGTGTGTGAACATTCATGGAGCTAAAATTCAGGAGAGGGGAGGGACAGACTGTAGTCACACACGTCCTGACTGGATTGGCTAGCGGCTGATAATGACTGGGGTTCTTTCAAAAGGCATTTAAGCATGGGTGTTACTTTGCATTGTGCTTGTATCTCTGTACACTGCCCTCGTTGACTTGAAAATGATCCTTTTTCACAAGGTATGCGGCACATTCTTTTGCTTTTGCATTTGTCTTCTGATAAAAACGTGTCGTAGGAAACTTCCGTTGCACCACAAGGTGTCCTAATTTCGTCCGACGGGTAGGGTCTCCTACAAGGCATGACGCCATAACGTTGTCATTACTTGGTGTGTGAGGCTGTAAGTTTGGATCGTCAAAACAAAGGGAGCTGTTTGTTCCCGGAGAACTCTACAGAACGCTGAGGCCTGACGCAGACCACGGAAGTCAGAGAAAGACTCGCATTAGCATTGTACAACTTGGCAGTAAACAGCCTAGCATGGGAGGCTGAGGTGATACATCGGGTCAGGCTCTGAGGGAAACAGCAGATAATCCAAAATAATATTATCGGTTAGTTAATGAAGTTTTTAGCTGACTGTGTGAACAAACGGCCCCTTTGGCAGTGTTATCTAACACAGGATGTGGAAACAGAGCTTCTGTGGACCATCACGGAACTGGGATGCCTCCCAAATGGCATCCTATTCTCTATGTAGTGCATTACTTTTGCCCAGGGCTTATAGGGTCAAAAATAGTGCACTATATAGGGAATAGGGTGTCATTTGTATAAACAAAGCCCTCCACCCTTACGGGAACACAGCACACATCACAAGGATGACTGTAAAAGGGAAGTGTGTGTTTGTTTGTATATGTGTGTTTGTATGTATGTGTGCTTCCCCACAATAATAGTAAGCAAATAAAAATGTGACCAATTGGGGACATTTTGTTGGTCCCCACAAGGTCAAATGCTACTTCTAGGGGGTTCAGGGTTAAGGTTAGAACTAGTGTTTGGGTTAGAATTGGGTTTAGGGTTAGGAGATATGGTTAGTTTTAGGGTTAGAGGCTGTTTAGGGTTAAGATTAGGTTTTGGGGTTAAGGTTAGGTTTAGGTTAAGGGTTAGAGTTAGCGTTAGGTTTAGGATTAGGGGTTAGGGAAAATAGGAGTTTAAATGGTACTGAATTGTGTCCCCACAAGGTTAGTTATACAAGACTGTGTGTGTGTGTGTGTGTGTGTGTGTGTGTGTGTGTGTGTGTGTGTGTGTGTGTGTGTGTGTGTGTGTGTGTGTGTGTGTGTGTGTGTGTGTGTGTGTGTGTGTGTGTGTGTGTGTGTGCGTGCATATGTACATGCATGCCTGTGGGTACTGTATGTGCGAGTGTGCTTCCTTGCATGTATGCCTGTGTATATTTCTGTGTGCGTTCGAGTTTATTTTGAAGCTCCAGGGCTGAACCGGTAAACAGAGTCCAAACCAGAGATAAAAAGAGGAACCATTACTTACTACTTGTAGTATCTTCTCCTCCATCTCATAAACTGTGCAGTCCTGCAATTAAGGACAGACGTACTGTATATGTGAGAAGATGTTACAGTCAAAACACTCAAAGCTACACAATACCAGTGGTGGACAAATATTTGTGAAATAAAACACTGGGGAATGAACGCAAACAGGAATGCAAAAGTTGCCCAAATATACAGGACGATGGTTCTTGTGGGCACTTAAATAACAACTCCCTATAAACCGTGTGACAAGATGATTGCATGACAGTTCTTAACTATGGGGAGGAGTGAGAACACTGCTCCGACTCTGTATCCTATTCCCTATTTAGTGCACTACTTTTAACCAGGACCATATGGGCCCTGGTCAAAGGTAGTACACTAAATAGTGGAAAGGGTGGCATTTGGGACACAGGCTCTATCCTTCACTATGGGTTTTGTGGAAGACAGCAAAATTGGGCTACTAAGCATGTTTGGATCTTCCCTCCTTCCACGTGCTGCTGGTGGAGGTCTTCAGTGGAAACATATGTGCTTTAAACTGTCAGTGGTCCTGCTCTTATTGCATCCTGTGGTGTGTGTCTGAATATGGCACACCTTCAGCTAACACTTCCTATTTAAACTCCACCCGAATGTGTAACAGAGCAAATTAAGTAGCCTCTCGTGCAGGGGTTTTAAGGTCTCCTTTCACAGACGTTATTGTAAGATGGGCTAACTTTGAAACCACAGAGAATTTAAAAAAGCGGCCATTTTTGGTTCGAAGAATGTTCATGAGAGAGAATCTGTGTGTATTTCGGTGTTGACTACTCGCATGAAAGACATTTACTGAGGGGGCAAGATCCATCATGCTAATTTCTCAAACCCACAAAAGTTGTTCCCAAAGTCCTATGAAACCTCACGAGAGTGAATAGTGATTATTAGAGAACAAACCTTCTGAACAGTGGAGGTGAGCTCCAGACACAGCTGAATGATCCGGTTCTTAGTGGAGGTGAAGTCACTGATCCCTGTCAAAGGAGTCCTGTCATAGACACAAACCAGAGGAGAGACATGAGTCAGTCACCTCCATAAAACACACCACAGTTAGGGCTTTTACGATGGCCTTATTACATGACCGCAGTCAAATTCCACGTGACCGTTTAGTCACGGTAATTAGGCTTCTCCAAGCTCTGATGCTGCTGATGGTCATTAGTAGCCTATCAAACGTTCTAACTTCCTGGTACTCAGCAATCTATTGTCCGTCTAATCACTCTGACATCAATGCATTTGTTTTCAATCAATCCATCAGCTTTATATAGGCGAGGCCTACTATATTTATTTATCAACTTTCCTAATTGCTTTGCTTTACAACAGAAGTATAGTCTACCTGGCTGGCATGAAAATGAACCATGGGAAAAGGATCCTCCATTCGCTATATAAGTGCATCAACGACATGTATTTGACAATATTAGCCTATCACTTGTGAATGATGTATTATCACTTGTGAATGATGCCCAGCGTGTGCAGTAAATCAACAACAAAAATTAAGCACATTAATCCGCTTTACAATCGGTGTAGAGCCTAAGAGACAATTTATGCTTTTTTTTTTCTCTCTCCCCAATTGTTAGTAGTTACAGTCTTGTCTCATCGCTGCAACTCCCGTACGGACTCGGGAGAGGCGAAGGTCGAGAGCCATGCGTCCTCCGAAACACAACCCAACCAAGCCGCACTGTTTCTTGACACAATGCACATTCAACCCGGAAGCCAGTTGCACCAATGTGTCGGAGGAAACACCGTACACCTGGCGACCTGGTCAGCGTGCACTGCGCCCGGCTCGCCACAGGAGTCGCTAGTGTGCGATGAGACAAGGATATCCCTGCTGGCCAAACACTCCCTAACCCGGACGACACTGGGCCAATTGTGCGCCGCCCTATGGGCCTCCCGGTCGCGACCGGCTGCGACAGAGCCTGGGCTCGAACGCAGAATCTCTGGTTGCACAGCTAGCCTTAGACTACTGCGCCACCCGGGAGGCCTTACAATTTATGCTTGATCCGAAAATGCTGTCAGATTTTCACCATAAAAATGCATCTTTATAATAAAGCATTACATGCAAAATCGCATTTGTGGTCACTTTTGAGAACAGTGTTTTCCCGCTAATTTATTGCATTTTGGAACATAAGCGCTTATAGCCTACTGCCATGTGCGCATTGCTGCGCTTATAATGTGAAGAAATAGCCTAATAGTTTATCAATCTTTTAAGCTAAACGTTCTGATCTGTTGCATCAGCCTCATTGCTTTAAAACATTTTTGATGTGAGTGGTTGTATTAATTTGGGATCTATCCCATCCCACAACTGTCCCAGACTACGTTTGAAATATTTATTTATTGCACAGAAGGACAAGTTGACCTATGGGGGATAGTGGGTTGTCATAGGCTAGTGCGTTTGCTGTTCGTAAGGCCTACTCATCTTGTTGACTGACAGAAAGTAGGCTAGATGTTGACAGCTCATCTAACATCTTCAATATGCACCTCGGAATTTGCGTCCACGAAGTGTCTGTCTTCACTTGTAGCCTACTTCTTAGCTGAGATGCCTGTGAGAATGACCCGATCACATGAAGAGCAGTTTGATATCTGAGAGAGCTATATGAGTGAGAGGTGCTTCGGGGCACGGCAGCCGGAAGAAGGGAATTATAATTATTATATTCAGCTCACGGGCACAACGGCCATTTTAGCCGCAAAAGGCATGAATTTTTTATGGGGCATTACGGTTAGACAAGGGGGATGCTGCCGGGAAATTCAGGAAATTCAAGGCCTGGTGAGAATATTATCAACTGCTTGTCAAATTGTGAATGAGACACAAGGAAATGTGCAGCCTGCAAAAGAAACAAAGCAGACCTTATGCCTTTCATGTGGCTTTTTTCAAATCATAATTAGAGTCACATCATTCAGCCTTGGAATGTTTGAAAAAATTTAAACATATATCCCAAAGTTTGTATCACAATTAAGTTGCATAAATAACTGTAAATGAAACATATAGGAGGACCTGTTTCTTTAACTGTTCAACACAGAATAACTGCATGTGCTCACTCCCTCGGAAATCGTTCGGAGAAAATATCCTTTCTATTTTATTCAGCTTTGTTCAATTGTATTCTTCATACTATAAAATAATAAAAAATTATACCACGAAATTCTAAGCCAATTTTGTCTGCTAAATGAACTAGTGTAGCCCACAGCCATATGGCATAGCAATATCAGGGCCTAACATAAGGACAACTCAGAGTATGCTATTCTGTTCTTCTGAAATAGAATACATTTTCTTCATATCATGTTTTTTTTTTTTTACCTATCTAAAATAAATCATGGATTTATTGTGAAGGTGTAGGCTATATTACATGGATTTGTTAGACTTTTTAAAAGTGTAACGTTCCAAAAAATCTTGCTTTAGTGGCTTGTAGGCGATGCGTGGAAGCCAGGAGATGCTAAACGTGTTTATGTTCATTTACGGTCAATTACAGTGAGACCCGCACATATTTGCTTGGCAGTTATTTGCTTGACAATCTCCGGCTGAAAACATTTCATGACAGCCAAAGCCCTAACCACAGTCAAACACAACACAGTAAACTCACTCCACTTAAAACAAGTAATACAGGAATCCTCTCAAAGCGTGTACAAACATACCAATGTCAGCCATACCAGGGAAGAGACAGGATGGTTACAGACGTTAAAGTAAACAATGCAAATAGTATAGTAACACCCAACAGTAGGTGCTACAAACACGGCTAACAATACCAGGTGCAAATCTGGAAGTGGATATGACAATTCTGTATAATGCATCTGTATATTCTGTATAATCATTCAGGAGTGTTGCCATGTGACGGGTGCATGAAAAAGCATTTTACAAAACAATAACAACCCAGGTATGTGATTGATTTGCAATTATTGTTCTTGATCCGATGAGAAGTGCTTTCATGTACGTAGGCTGCACTACACACCCGCACGTGTTTTGAGGCGCTACTGATCATAACTGCGGTGCTCCGTCAATACAGATGTTTCATTTCGCAGCTGAGACCCTCTGGAGTGTGTCTCAAGCCGACACAAGCACAGGATATATACCTGGTGTCGACCCTGCATTACTTCACTTGGAAACTCTGTCTGTTTTGACTAGCAGACAGTTAAAAACGTCCTCAAGTCGGGACTTCAACAAGATAACATGTACGTTAACATAGGCGCCACTTAAGAGCCTAATAGTACGCAGTACTTCCTGGTGAAATGCTAAGCGTGTCTGTGTGTGTGTGTGTACATGCATGTGTGTGTGTGTGTATGCTTACCTGTGTGTGTTTGCAAGCGTGTGTGTGCATGGATGTGTGTGTGTGTGTGTGTGTGTGCGTGCGTGCGTGCGTGCGTGCGTGTGTGTTGCGTCTACCTGTCCAGCCAGGCCAGCAGACTCTTGGCTGCTCCGATGAGCTCCACCACGGCAGTGAGGAAGTCGTTGGGGGGTTTGTTGGAGTTTTTCCTCTCGTACGACGGATTCTTCCTGCGCTCAGACGCTGAGTTCTGGAGGTTGTTGGACGCCGCTCTCATACGACCCACCAGAGTCTTCAGGTTGTCTGTCTCCACCCCGTAGTTCTGAAAGAATGTTCTTAGTTTTAATGACGGTGATATGTGGTCATATTGTTTACCCTAATTGAGTCCCTCTGGATAAGAGCATCTGCTAAATGACTAAAATGTCATGTAAAATGTGTGGGAATATTCTCATAATACAACAATCATAGATAAAAAATACTCTCAGGTATTTTTATTCAGTTTACGCATAGTCACATAGCAAAACTGTCATTAGCATGATGATCATTTGTGCTGTTATCAATTCCGCTCAAAACCACATGGCGTGGGTTCAGAAAACATTGACCGTGTCCCAAATGGCACCCTATTCCATCTATAGTGCACTACTCTTGGCCAGAGTCTCATCCCAGCAAACCAGGTTGCGGCAAATGTTCTTACAACAACAAAAAACGGTCCATTCGTTCTGATGATTATAGAATGTTTGCAGAAAACTTTCGCCTGATGTTGCAAGGACGTTCCTAGAACACCTATAATCTGATTCCACAATGTTTCATTTAGGGCGCAAAAAAACATTCACCTGATGTCGCAGGAACGTTTCCAGAACACATTATGTCCGTTCTTTAAAGATTCCCTGAATGTTTATTTACGTTGTGGGAACAGTCTGGTGGGAACATTGTGGGGACATCACAAAAGATATGTTCCCAAAACACAAAACGGTCCAGTGGTGCGGATGATTTTACAATGTTTCATTATTTGAAGTAGTGCACTATAGACAGAATAGCGTGCCATTCCAAACTGATAAGTCCTCCTACATTCCTCAGGACCAGTCACCATGGCAGCCTGTGCATGGCCCATCATCTGACTACAACATATTCCCCACCACGTCTACCTCAATTACCTCAAATCACCAGTGTGTTCTGTGAGAACGTGTGTGTGTGTGAGTGTCTGAACAAGGAAAAGATTGAAATAAATAGAAAGAATGATGATCGACCGTTCCACCGACAATATACTTAAACGCTTACACTGTTTGATCTTCCAGGATGTTATGATGTCTAAACACAGCTCTAAGGATTTATAGCAGGCTAACACCTGAAGATCACTGGCCCTGTACCACAGCTGTGGTAGACAGAGCTAAAACGGCCTTATTGAAGTGCAAAGAATTATAGGATGGGAGAGCCCAACAGCCAGTCATCAAGGTCTGATTGAGAGCAAACGCTCCAATCTCTGATAATCATTAACATGATCACCAAACACACACACACACACACACACACACACACACACACACACACACACACACACACACACACACACACACACACACACACACACACACACACACACACACACACACACACACACACACACACAAGCCTCCAGCTATACAGCTGTTCAGTGCGTTTGTTCCTATCCTGAAGCATAGAAGCAATGAAAACATCTGCAGCCAACGGAATGCCTGTTCCTGTCCAGGCACCGAAGAGGGGAAAAGGGAGAGGGGAATAAGCTAGGAAGAGAGCGTGTGAGAGAGGGAGGAAAAGGAGAAAGTGTCCTGTCGACTCTGAGATGTACAGCGGTTCTGATGAATGGGACACAGTTGGAGAGGAGGCCTGCGTCCCAAATGGCATTCTATTCCCTAGTGGACTACTTTTGACTCGGGCTCTGGTCAAAGGTAGTGCTCTATGTAGCGAATAGGGTGCCATTTTGGATGCAGCGGAGAGGTGAGGCTGGGGGTGGAGCGAATTATCTGACACCACCGGACGGAAACCGCAGGAACAATGGTGTAATGGCTTTTCCTGAAAGGGACGTGTGTGTGTGAGAGACAGGTGGGGGGTGAGGTCACATCTGTTTCCTGAGCACCGGGAGATTTCTCCCTGAGAAAATAAAGCTCTGCCCAGAGAGTCCCGTGTTGCATCCCAAATAGAACTCGATTCCCTTTATCGTGCACCACTTTGTACCGGGGCCCATAGGATGAGGGTCAAAAATAATATGCTATGTAGGGAATAGGGTGCCATTTGGGATGCCAGGGCCCATAGGATGAGGGTCAAAAATAATGTGCTATGTAGGGAATAGGGTGCCATTTGGGATGCTTCCCACCAAGCAAGCCCTCTCTCTTACTTCTATGTAATGGGCCGACAGCATCTATTCCATCTTACGTTGGACATGTTCAAGATCCCAGTTCATTTCCTCACCAAACCTCTCTTAAAAGAGAACAAGATCCGGCACACTACCGCCAAAGCATTTCACCCATCTTATGGATCACGGATGGACCATGAGGCCACAAAATGGGAAAAGGGAAAGATCTGACACTGCAGAATGCTGAGGGATTGATGGGACCAAACTAAAATGTACAGTAAGGTAAACTTATTGAACTGTAGGTTCATTGAACAACTGAGGGCTGAAATAGCAGCACTAAAAAAACACCGGACTAGCACACTGTAATCCAACTGTTAGAGAGACACACACACCTTCTTTGTGGCCATTGTTTGTGTTCATAATTGACAGTCGCTCTTCTGTTCCGGCCCCAGTCAGTTGCCCTGTGCCAGTCGGTTACTCTCTGTCCTACTATTGAGTTAGTCAATTCTCACACTAGGAGGTATCAGGCCCCATTCTCTAGCCTGTGGGCCAGACCCTATTCACCCAGACTTCACAATGAAGTAAAGCACTGACTATACTGTACTCTCCTTTTTCAATTTCCCACAGAGGGGCACTGTATCGCACACTTCACACTGAATCTAGTTCAGAGAATGAAGCACTGGCATACAGCACATTGTTTTCTAGCCTGGTCAGGGCAGCTCTGTTTGTGTATAGCCAATAGGAGTTGACAAGATAGATCTGGGGGCGACCAGGCTAACACACCGCTTTTCCATCCGGGCCTGAAAATCCAACCCAGCACAGTGTATAATTCTTACATCAGCACACTGAGAGAGATAGAGGGAGGTGGGGGGGGGGGGGGAGAGAGAGGAGCGAATAAAGAGAGGGATGGGGTGGAGAGAGAGAGAGAGAGAGACAGAGAGAGGAGGAGAGAGACACTTTCTTTGTGGGCATTGTTTGTGTTCATAATTGACAGTCACCATCCCTCTTCTGTTCTGGGACCAGTCATTTGCCCAGGGAGGGTAGAGAAAGAGAGAGAGAAGGGGTTGTGAGAGAGAGGGGGGATAGAGAGAAAGCGTGTGTGCGTGGCGCAGAGAGAGACTGGGAGAATGATGGAGAAAGAGAGAGGGAGGGTGGAAAAATAGAGAGAAAAGAATGGAGAGAAAGAGAGAGAAAGAGAGAGAGCGAGAGCGAGAAAGAGAGGGAGAGAGAGTGAGAGGGATAGAGAGAGAGAGAAAGAGCGAGAAAGAGAGGGAGAGAGAGAGTGAGAGGGATAGAGAGAGAGAGCGGGAGAGAGAAAGAGAGGGAGAGAGAGAGTGAGAGGGAGAGTGAGAGGGAGCGGGAGAGAGACAGGGGGAGGTGGGGCAGAGAGAGAGAGATATGGAGAAAGACACATTAAGGGAGAGAGTGAGTGAGAGAGTGAGTGAGTGAGAGAGTGAGTGAGAGGCATCTGACCGGACATTCCTCCCTAATCCCTGTTTCCTGACCAATGCCAGCTTCTCTCATCTATGGGCCGCTTAGACTCGTTCAAGCTGAGCTGACTGCTAGATAACTATCCCTCCACCCGAGGGTACAACAAGGGGTTTGTTTGCTTTTGTTTACTGCTTATTCAAGACCCCTCGAAAACAAGATGATATTTCAAGATTCCCCCCTAAAAATGTCAAGCAAGCCACTTGATACCAAGGCTGTGGCATAATCCACTAACCAACTCACTATTAGTATCTTAACTGTACTATCATACGCACCAGAAGCAACCCCTTGACTCAGTAGGGCTTACCTACTGCCCAATCACACCATGTCTTAGAAAAACGACCACTTCACCAGAGTCATTCAACATCAGAGTAGCATGAATGTTATCACACTGGAATTTGACCCTTAACTTAACTTTTAGAGTGATTTATAGTTTATTGCACTGGTAATGGACATTTGACGTGATCAAACCATGATCAAACTACGTGAAGCACAGATATTGGACGCTTGGACGTGAAGCGTGTTGATAGTTTGAGCACCTGCAGATCATATACAGGATAGGCCTAGGGGACGTTCCAAAGGGTGACTAAACGTTATCCTCTGATTGGATATTGGCTATTTTAGATCACTAACCAGAGCACAGAGCAGGTCGACCGCCTCCAGCACCAGTTCCTGGTGACCGATCCTGGTCATCCCCAGCTCTACCAGATCCTGGTGGGAGATCTTCAACAGCTGCTCCCCGTCAATCTTCTCCCGCTCAAAGTACGGGACATACTGCTGTAGGCTGTCGTCCAGGCCTGGGAAAGAGAGACGGAGACGGATTGTGACAGAGATACCACACACGTGTCAAAGAAGTAAACATTGGTCGTGAGTCAATACAAGTCCATCACTCAGGCATTTCTCAGGATAGCACTGTCGAGCAAGAACCAGAATGAAACTGATCTCTGACCACCGTTGATGACACATCTAGCCACCCAGAATTCCACACATTGCACATAGCAGCGGTTATGACCAGTGGCTATTCTAGCACATAGTGTGCTCTCATCTGTTGTTCAGACCTTCTGGCCCAAACGGCATCAGCAACTGGTCCCCAAAATGGACATGTTTGTTGTAAATAGTCAACAAAAAAGCAACTGTCGCCATGTGTTGCCATTAAATTCCATGGCTCATGTTGGCTTGGAATGCCATGCTACATAACAGATGGCTCACTCTGACACTATATCCCAAATGGCACCTTATTCCCTATGTAGTGCACTACTTTTGACCAGGGGTATATTATATTCATTACACTGATTCCATGGAAGCAACCAGAACAAAACAGGGCAGGGCCTACGTGGATTTGTCCAATAGAAACACTAGTTCAACTGTTTGGACTAATGATTACACCCCAGGGCCACAGAGCTCTGGTAAAAAGGAGTGCACTATGTAGGGAATAGGGTGCCATTTGGGCCACACCCCCAGAGTTTACAGAGACACCTCTTAACTAGCCATTAATGTGTTGCCTCCTGCCACCTTTGTGTTAGCACAAGCTAATGACTGTATGTTGTTACACTAAAACACTCTGGTTATTCTGTACACAATCAAAGTAATGTTTCTAAGTGTTTTGACCTTCTGTGGGGATAGAGTTTGTAAATATTTGATTAAATGCACATTCTAAATGCTTGGACAATTTAATTAGCCCCTCTGCCAAAGGGTGGAGATGTAGGTGGGCCAGGAGTATGAGATCTTGTTGACCACTTTCTAGTGACAGGATTGAGGGAGAAGAAACCCCTTGGTGTATACTTAAAGAAGTCAAAGGATGACAGTGAGAGAGGAAAGGAGTTCTAGGAGGGCAAAGGGAAAGCAAGATGTCAGGCCAGGGTTGAGTCCAATTCAGAATTCCGGGAATTTAATTCAATTCAAAACATGAATTGGAATTGGCCACACCCCACAGAAAGTAGAATTTGACCCATAGAACCAACTTCTCTGGTTTTAAACGGCCTATGTGGCATCGACATGAGTCAGAAACATTCATTCTAGTGTCAAAATTGACTTCAAAGTTTAAGTAGGATAATTTTGGTAATATAGTCAGTCTTGTCCAAAACAGAGGTTTGTAAGTGAGTTCATCACGATTTACTGGAGGGTTGGTTATGGATTATGGTCATGCCCACTTGACCAGTGCACACTAACAGGAGAAAAAGCAGCCAGAACGTCCAGACAGTGAGACAGACCTGCCCATTACCAAGCGCCTCAGACTTGTTTGCGTAAGACAAATCATTATGCATGTATCTTGAGTTCCCCCACAACCTGATTTGTAACATGAAACACTGCCAGACAGATGCACACTCTGGTAATAAACCGTGAGAAAGTTGTAAAATACAAAACAGCATCGAAGCACACACTTCGTCCCTCGCCAGTGACTTTATAAACTGATTGTGGACTGGCTGTTCAATGTGCCTGCTAGCAACTACTTGTCAGCGTCATTGACGAACATGGCGTTTGAATTTAGCTAGCAAGTGCTTTCGGGCACTGATAAACAGCGTGTAGCTTGTGCTTTATTTACGGTAGTTTGACATATTGCAGATGAGGTTGTAGTCATGTTATTGTTCCAAGAAATCAGTCCCGAGCGCGCACCCAGACTTTCCCGACTCAATAGACCGTATGGAGTGCACTGAAAGGTTATTGGTCGCGGGTTGCAAGGGCAACTTTTTACCAGTTGTCGATAGGCAATTTAGATTGTGATTCTGGAGACACGTGTTTCCAACCCTTTTTCCAAAGAACATATTAACGCGCTAGAAATTATATAACAGCGACAAGGCACTGTAAAATACATTTTGGCACACTAGAGGCTTTAGATAAATTCGCTCAGACGTGGTTTAAAGTAAACTGCATTCTAATGGTGACTTTTGTTACGGGAAAACCGTAACCAGCGAAGGTTTTTACGCATGCTCTGTTCTTGGGTCTCGAGTTCTGCGCGAGTGGGAATTTAATGTGGGGAAAAGTCCACAATAAAACTGACATTAAATGTGGAGAATGATACATTTTCATCAGTTGGCCATCAAGTAGGCTATTCATTTCTATGCCATTGTAGGTTACTGTAGCCTACCATTTGATACAATATGTTGAAATGACGATATCGCTGGAGTCATTGCAAATCAATTTGTGGCATTTGTGTAGCCTACCTGTGTTGCCTAACTTCAGTGTATTGTTGTAGCCTTGTGTTATTATGCAATTATTAATGGCCATGTTTGGTTAATTACATTGGAAGTTATCAATTGGGATCATGGTCACAGATCTATGGCAAATGTATTATTCTCCACATTTGATGTCAATTTCACTGTGGACTTTTCCCAGAAATTAGATGTTAACCTATCAGGGGCTATAGGGGACTAGCTCAGCAAAACATGGAAAAATTGAATTGCAATTATAAACCCAGATTTTAGTCAGTAGCCTATGTCTATTGAAATAACAAATTAATCTCACAAATAGGCCATTTATAACAGTTTGTTGTCTTAACATCTGGCACATAATAACTTCACTATTGCCAGAAAACAGCCTAACAATCATTTTTTGGAAGTTCGTCCAAGTGTTTTTTTATTATTATTATTTACTTATTTTATTTTTTAGAGGGTTGAAAAAAGTTTGTCCAAGTGTTTCTTGTACAGAGATTTTGAGATCTGATGTCCAACTTTCATCACTCAAACTCCTGTTCGGATTTATCTATAGTTATGCACATGTGCAAAAAACACTGATTTATTTACAATTCTAAACTGGATGGTTTGATCCCTGAATGCTGATTGGTTGAAAGCCATGGTATATCAGACTGTGTACATGCGTATGACAAAAACATTTTTTTTTTTACTGTTCTATTTAAGTTGGTAACCAACCAGTTGCAATAAGTGGAGAAAATGACATTTTCCCCCTCCAAAACATGTTTCCAAGACATTTGACCATCGTCATTAATTCCATCAACTTGGGTGTACTGACCGTGTTGACTGTTCACTTTGGGTCTGTTTTGAAGAAAGTTTGATTGATGTTTGGGTTTCTTGGTATGAGGGTACATATGTTTCCCATAAGGGTCGTGATTAAGGTATAACTAGCGTGTAGGATAACGTTTCAGATGAGGGCAATAATCTCTCTGAACAGCCAGAGACCACCAGCCAATGTCATGCTACACAGCCCATCACCTGCTATTGATAACACACAATGCTCTTACATTTGTCTGTTGTTACTGGATAGAGCTAGGGGTATGTTATAGAGTTGAACTGTAGACATGTTAGCCTGTTGTCTGCATCCCAAATGGCACCCTATTCCCTTTAGAGGGATGAGAGCCCATCAAAAGGAATGCTCTATATAGGGAATAGTGTGCCATTTGGGATGCAACCAACAGGCTAACATGTCCTCAGTTCAACTCTATAACACATCCCTAGCTCTATCCAGTAACAACAGACACGTGTGAGAGCATTGTTTTGAGAGCTTTATCAAGATTCCCCAAATAATCAAGATTCCCAAATGTCTCCAAGTTGAGACAGAACCTTCGGATAACTCTAATGATGACTTGATGAGTGTCTCGGGAATGTAATATAATTTCTTATTTCCAGGAATACAAAAGATTGATTATGCTTATCTGACAGATAAGGTTTTGAATAGTCACGTTTAATACAGTAGCGCTGATATAAAGGATTCTTCAACAATACACTCAACTGTGTATGATAAAGAAAATAGACCCTCACAGCACTAACAATGAAAGGAAACATCACCCATACGGTCTCTATGAGTATTGACATTTGATCACCTGATTAGGGAGATTTCTACAAAGAAAAAGTGGGTTACTGAGAACATCATTGAGGTCGGTAAACTCTTGTAGAGGGCTCAGGCTGCAATCGCATTCCACAGAAATATCCAGTTAATAATTTTTCAGCAAGATAAAAAACAAACAAAACCCATGTAGCTTCATCCAGAACTTTGGTGATTTCCTCCTCAAGTGTGTCACTTTCCTCGTAAGGTAAACGATCAATTCAAAAGGATTTATATACCTTGATGTGTTGTGAGTTCAAATGTTTTAACCAAGTATGGCGTGGTTAATTGTGTGTTCATTAATAGAGTCGATTGATGCACCGGTGCGCCACACGGTGACATCATTTTGAAGATTGAATAGCTCCCTGTGTGTTTATGCTAGAGACTGCAGCTCAATCCCCTCTTTCTGCCAATATAAAGCGCCTATTCCGTAACACGGGGCTTGTGAAAGCGGCCTTTTTTCTACACACGAGAGGATACAGACAAGAGCATCGTCGATGTTCTGCTCACGATGCACACAAGCTTCAGCGGAGAACAAGCTGTGGCTCAGGTGGCCGAGGTCCCTGATGATATACTTGGCCTTCATGTAGGTGTCCTGGAGGGCAGGCAGTGTGCACCCAAAGGGGCATTCAGCTAAGGGTCAGTGGCGAAGGAGCTGTCGTCTGGGCCGGCAACCTTGCGAGGGGTTAACACGTTTGAATGACTTACATGCATCCTCCGTGGAGACCGTCGGCACGTAGACTTCGTTGACCTCAGAGGCTCTCCTCAGCAGCTCAGAGTCGTTCCGCTTGAACCGTGAGAAGAAGGTGTTTAGCTCGTCCGGGAGGGCGGCGTTGGTGTCCACGACGTGGCTGGCTTTCTTTTAGTAATCCGCGATCGTTAGAAGCCCTTGCCACATATGACTCATATCCGACCCACTGAATTGCTTCTCCACTTTGTCCCTATACTTGTGTTTTGCCATCTTGATTGATCTGCCTAGGTCATGTTTGTACTGTTTAACCATGCTATTGTCGCCGGTCACCTTGCCATGTTCATAAGCAGCATCGTTCTCCTTTAGTTTCCCTGCCATCAATCCACAGTTTTTTTATTAGGTATCACATAATCTATGATTTTTTTTATAAATCCGGTGACTGCTTATGAATTGATTTTATCCCGAGTGGCGACCTGGAACATATTCAAGTCCAAGTGATCAAAACAGTCGTACAGACCTGAATACCGAAACTTCCTTATTGTGTCTTTGTTTGTAGGCGGGAAGGAGCTAAATGGAATCATGGTCAGATTTACCGAAAGGAGGACGGGAGATGGCTTTATACCTGTGTCGAAAAGACATGTAGCAGTGGTCCAGCATAGAATCTCCGCGAATTGGAGAGTCAATGTGTTCATAGTAATTCAGGAGCACTGTAGGTTTGGCAGATTGGACATTACACTGAACTGAAGTGAAAGCGGCCTCTGGCTTGTTCATCACAGCACACAAAAGGCATGTGTTGTGCTGGCTGGGATAGAAAGGGCATGAATGAGTGGAGTTTGGACCTGCATTCCAGAGGCAGAATGTTTACTTCACCCCTCACAATAGAACAGGGGTGGTGGTGGTCATGAATCGAAAGGAAGAGAGAGAGTGGTTCGAAAGCATTGAAACTATTCATAGACTCAACGCTGTCTCTGCCACTCCCATCCATCTCTCACACACACTGGCCATTCAGACAGGACACGAAAGAGGAAACACAGGAACACACCTTATCTCAAACAAAGGATTTCCTTGACCAGACAAAACAATTGTGCTGAACTTAAACAAAATACTGTGTTGTTGTGTGTGTGCGTTTTCTGGGAAAAATCCAGACTTGGTACAATAGTAGCCTGTCCTGTGATCTTTGAATGTATGGAGTTTAGCACAACTGGTGGCAGTGTCTAGTCTTCACAGATCTCTCCCCCTTGGTTTGTGCTGTGGTGGAGATCTTTGTGGGCTATACTCGGCCTTGTCTCAGGATTGTAAGTTGGTGGTTGAAGATATCCCTCTAGTGGTGTGGGGGCTGTGCTTTGGCAAAGTGGGTGTGGTTATATCCTTCCTGTTTGGCTCTGTCAGGGGGTATCATCGGATGGGGCCACAGTGTCCCCTGGCCCCTCCTGTCTCAGCCTCCAGTATTTATGCTGCAGTAGTTCATGTGTCGGGGGGCTAGGGTCAGTTGGTTATATCTGGAGTACTTCTCCTGTCTTATCCGGTGTCCTGTGTGAATTTAAGTATGCTCTCTCTAATTCTCTCCTTCTCTCTTTCTTTCTCTCTCTCGGAGGACCTGAGCCCTAGGACCATGCGCCAGGACTACCGGGCATGATGACTCCTTGCTGTCCCCAGTCCACCTGGCCTTGCTGCTGTTCCAGTTTCAACTGTTCTGCCTGCGGCTATGGAACCCTGACCTGTCCACCGGACGTGCTACCTGTCCCAGACCTGCTGTTTTCAACTCTCTAGAGACCACAGGAGCGGTAGAGATACTCTTAATGATCGGCTATGAAAAGCCAACTGACATTTACTCCTGAGGTGCTGACTTGCTACACCCCGATAACTACTGTGATTATTATTATTTGACCATGCTGGTCATTTATGAACATTTGAACATCTTGGCCATGTTCTGTTATAATCTCCACCCGGCACAGCCAGAAGAGGACTGGCCACCCCTCATAGCCTGGTTCCTCTCTAGGTTTCTTCCTAGGTTTTGGCCTTTCTAGGGAGTTTTTCCTAGCCACCGTGCTTCTACACCCGCATTGCTTGCTGTTTGGGGTTTTAGGCTGGGTTTCTGTACAGCACTTCGAGATATTAGCTGATGTACGAAGGGCTATATAAAATAAACTTGATTTGATTTGGGGACCAGCAAAGGGTTAATACATGGCTCTGGGTAGCAGGGTTAATTAATATAATTTTTGTTCCCATGGAAACACTTCTGACAGACATGAACTGGATGGAGACAATGAAGAGAAAGTTTCCAAGCCCCGCTAATCTGAGAAGTTATTAGACATAATAGTGAGTCATGATAGTGATAATAATATTAAATGAGTAACAGCCTCCCCTGTCTATGTTCCCACGGGTGATAGTGTACGTCAGAGAAACTAGTGGAAACATGTAGGCTAAACCAGGATGTGCTGTTCTGGATGAGTCAGTTCAGGCCCCCATTAGTGTGTATTGTGTAGTGATAATGTTGTGGCCAACCATTAGGGTGTACTGTGTAGTGATAATGTTGTGGCCAACCATTAGGGTGTACTGTGTAGTGATAATGTTGTGGCCAACCATTAGGGTGTACTGTGTAGTGATAATGTTGTGGCCAACCATTAGGGTGTACTGTGTAGTGATAATGTTGTGGCCAACCATTAGGGTGTACTGTGTAGTGATAATGTTGTGACCAATCATTAGTGTGTACTGTATAGTGATAATGTTGTGGCCAACCATTTGGGTGTACTGTGTAGTGATAATGTTGTGACCAATCATTAGTGTGTACTGTAAAGTGATAATGTTGTGGCCAACCATTGGTGTGCACTGCATAGTGATAACGCATCGTATCAAGACCTGTAGGCTTTCGTAAGCGTCATTCCCATAACTCATTCAGAACACCTGCTAAATGCAGCTGCCTATCCTAGCCTGCCAATCATCCTTGTTTCAATCAAAATACATTGACGAAGCGCTGGTGTTGTGCCATTAATCAGTTGAAACTACAAGACCGTATAGGTTCATTGTTCACAGAATTCAGTCATTGGGGGGCTGGTCACACATAAATGCAACAAGCAAGTATATGTACAGTACCAGTCAAAAGTTTGGACACACCTACTCATTCAAGGGTGTTTCTTTATTTTTACTAGTTCTACCTTGTAGAATAATAGTGAAGACATCAAAACTATGAAATAACACATATGGAATCATGTAGTAACCAAAAAAGTGTTAAACAAATCAAAATATATTTTAGATTCTTCAAAGTAGTCACCCTTTGCCTTGATGACAGCTTTACACACTCCTGGCATTCTCTCAACAAGCTTCACCTGGAATGCTTTTCCAACAGTCTTGAAGGAGTTCCCACATATGCTGAGCACTTGTTTTTCCTTCACTCTGCGGTCCAACTCATCCCAAACCATCTCAATTGGGTTGAGGTTGTGTGATTGTGGAGGCCAGTCATCTGATGCAGCAGTCCATCACTCTCCTTCTTTGTCAAATAGCCCTTACACAGCCTGGAGGTGTGTTGGGCCATTGTCCTGTTGAAAAATAAATGATAGTCCCACTAAGCGCAAACCAGATGGGATGGCGTATCACTGCAGAATGCTGTGGTAGCCATGCTGGTTAAGTATGCCTTGAATTCTAAATAAACCACTGACAGTGTCACCAGAAAAGCACCTCCACACCATCACACCTCCTCCTCCATGCTTCACGGTGGGAACCACACATGCCAAGATCATCCGTTCATATACTCTGTGTCTCACAAAGACACGATAGTTGTAACCAACAATCTCAAGTTTGGACTCATCAGACCAAAGGATCGATTTCCAACTGTCTAATGTCCATTGCTAGTGTTTCTTGGCCCAAGCAAGTCTCTTCTTCTTATTGGTGTCCTTTAGTAGTGGTTTCTTTGCAGCAATTCGACCATGAAGGCCTGATTTCACGCAGTCTCCTCTGTTGATGTTGAGATGTGTCTGTTACTTGAACTCTGTGAAGCATTTATTTGGGCTGCAATTTCTGAGGCTGGTAACTCTAATGAACTTATCCTCTGCACCAGAGGTAACTCTGGGTCTTCCTTTCCTGTGGCAGTCCTCATGAGAGCCAGTTTCATCATTGCGCATTTTGCGACTGCACTTGAAATGTTCCGTATTGACTGACCTTCATGCCTTAAAGTAATGATGGACTGTCGTTTTATTTTTTTTATTTTTTTGAGCTGCTCTTGCCATAACATGGACTTGGTCTTTTACCAAATAGGACTATCTTCTGTATACCACCCCTACCTTGTCACAACACAACTGATTGGCTCAAACGCATTAAGAAGGAACAACATTTCACAAATTAACTTTTAACAAGGCACACCTGTTAATTGAAATGCATTCCAGATGACTACCTCATGAAGCTGTTTGAGAGAATGCCAAGAGTGTGCAAAGCTGTCAACAAGGCAATGGGAGGCTACTTTGAAGAATCTCAAATATAAAATATATTTTGATTTGTTTAACACTTTTTGGTTACTACATGATTCCATATGTGTTATTTCATAGTTTTGATGTCTTCACTATTATTCTACAATGTAGAAAATAGTACAAAAAAAGAAAAACCCTTGAATGAGTAGGTGTGTCCAAACTTTTGACTGGTACTGTATGTGACATGTCACCCTTTTGGACTGTGGTAGTGGGTGGGCCCGTAAAAATAAGCTTGGTTTCACTCCTGATAAGCTTAGCCAATGGCAGAGGGTGGTGAGGTGAAAGAGTCTTATGACTCAGACTGAGGTGTCGCCAAGATGAAACTTGGTATATGTCCCAAATGGCACTATATTCCCTATATAGCGCACTACTTTTGACCAGGGCTTATAGAGCTCTAATCAAAAGTGGTGCACTATACAGGGACGACGGTGCCATTTGAGACTTGCCCCAAGGAGTCGTCCTCCTTCCTCATAAACAAGTACATAAACTGGATGCTCCTGTCCTGCGGCTGTGGAAGAACCCAAGTTTAATGCAAGACATTGTGTCATGCCAAAATGAAAGATACTAAAGTGCAGCCACATTTTGTGTTATGGGTGGATCTAATAAAATAAGGATAACCGCTTGATAACAACTCTTATTTCAAACTTTTGCAACTTATCAGACACTTTCTTCAGTCAATAATAGAATTGGGAGTTCCATTACCTATATCTATAGTCTTAAATCTTGATTTACTATCAATCACAATCTTCCTCTGTAATCACACCTGTCAGAAGAGCGGGGGAAAATGCGGACTTGCCTGAACACTAATGGAGTATATTTACTGCTCGTGTATATGAGTTGTGTGTTTTCAAAGTTCTTCTCATAGGGGAAGGATATACAACATATCATTTCTTACTGTTCACAGTCAATCATTTATCTGTTCTTATTATATTATGCCCTGTTTATTTATGTGTTTATAGCTACCTAGCTGCTGGAGCCAAATACCTGCAAGAGAGCTACACAAAATGATGTCTCTCTATTTACACGCATGTGAAGGTATGCCAATTCAAATAGAAATTATTTCAATGTAAAGACACCTTAGGGACCACACACACACACACACACACACACCGCACTGAATCTGCCGTTCAGCTGCCGTTCATCTCCAACCCGCTGGTGGACGTCTGACTGACAACATTTTCCCGCGATTCTACATGTAGA
Organism: Salvelinus namaycush; assembly: GCF_016432855.1. Lineage (NCBI taxonomy): Eukaryota > Metazoa > Chordata > Actinopteri > Salmoniformes > Salmonidae > Salvelinus > Salvelinus namaycush. The sequence goes on from NC_052330.1 coordinate 5,976,727, forward strand.
ACCGATTTGCACTCGGTTTGCAAACGACAGCTGGCACTCTGTTCAGAGGTGCTACTGTAAGTACTTTCGGCCAGCAAACGCTACTCGTGTGTCCATGCAGGTTCCTTTCATGAACCTGCTGCTGTTGTGTGGCTCGTCAAACTGAGCCACATCCAAAGATTGAGGACGGCAATCCTCTTTGCCATAACAGAAAAAACATTGTAAACACTGAACAGGAGCTACGGGACCAGTTCAAGGATCGTTCAGCACGTTTTCCACAGGGATCACAACAGCTTGAGGCCTGATGGTAGGTAAGATCTGAGCTCAGATCAGTGGCGTGTGTATCAAGCCTCTCAAAATATGAGTGCTGATCTAGGATTTGCCCCCCCTGTCCATGTAATCTTATTTGTGTTGATCTAATACTGGACAAAAAATATAAATGCAACATGTAAAGTGTTAGTCCCATGTTTCATGAGCTGGAACAAAATATCCCAGAAAAGTTCCATACACACTAAAAGCTTATTTCTCTCAAATGTTGTGCATACATTTGTTGGCATCCCTTTTAGTGAGCATTTCTCCTTTGCCAAGATAATCCATCCACCTGACAGTTGTGGCATATTAAGAAGCTGATTAAACAGCAGGATCATTACACAGGTGTACCTTGTGCTGGGACAATAAAAGGCCACTCTAAAATGTGTAGTTTTGTCACACAACACAATGCCACAGATGTCTCAAGTTTTGAGGGAGCGTGCAGTTGGCGTGCTGACTGCAGGAATCTCCACCAGAGCTGTTGCCAGAGAATTTAATGTTCATTTCTCCACCATAAGCCGTCTCAATTTGGCAGAACGTCCAAGCGGCCTCACAACCGCAGACCACATGTAAACATGCCAGCCCAGGACCTCCACATCTGGCTTCTTCACCTGCGACATCATCTGAGACCAGCCACCCGGACAGCTGATGAAACTGTGGGTTTGCACAACCGAAGAATTTCTTCACAAACTGTCAGAAACTGTCTCAAGGAAGCTCATCTGCATGCCCGTCGTCCTCCCCAAACAGAAAAATTGGGACACTTTTTTTGTACTTAAGTATATTTTTTGTATATTAGATAAAGAGCAACAAATATATACTTTGAATACACCTTAAGTACATTTTATGTATATTGAGTCTTCTTGGGTAAGCTTTACACACCTGGATTGTGCAATATTAGCCTGTATTCTTTTCAGGATCATTCAAGCTCTGTCAATATGTTGGGGATCATTGCTAGACAGCAATTTTCAAATCTTGCCATAGATTTTCAGGTTTAAGCAGATTTAAGTCAAAACTGTAACTTGGCCACTCAGGAACATTCACTGCCTTCTTGGTAAGCAACTCCAGTGTATATTTGGCCTTGTGTTGTAGGTTATTGTCCTGCTGAAAGGTGAGTTCCTCTCCCAGTGTCTGTTGTAAAGCAGACTGAAACAGGTTTTCCTCTAGGAATTTGCCTGTGCTTATCTCCACCCTGTTTCTTTTTATCCTGAAAAACTCCCATTTGTCAAGCATACCCATACATGATGCAGCCACCACCATGCTTGAAAATAAAGCGGCAGTTACTCAGTGATGTGTTGGATTAGCCCCAAACATAAATAAGGCTTTGCATTTAAGCCCAAAAGTGTTTTTGCAGTATTACTTTTGTGCCTTGTTGCATAGAATATCCATGTTTTGGAATATTTGTATTGTGTATATTTGTATTATTATTTTCACTCTGTCGTTTAAATCATTATTGTGGAGTCCCTACAATTTTGTTGATCCATCTTCAGTTTTCTCCCATCACAGCCATTGACCTCTATAACTGTTTTACAATCACCAATGGCCTCATGGTAACATCCCTGAGCAGTTTCATTCCTGTCCTGCAGCTCAGTTCAGAAGGATGACTATATATTTGATGTGTCTGGGTGGTTTAATACATGATTCACAGCATAATTATTAACTTGACCATGCTTAAAGAGACAGTCAATGTCTGACTTGATATTGTTACCGATATACCAATCACTGCCATTTTATGATGCTTTCGAAAGGCTGCCTGGTCTTTGTAGTTGAACCTGTGCTTGAAATTCAATACTTGACCGAGGGACCTTAAAGATTTTGTATGTATGGGGGACAGAGGAAGGGTTAGTCATGAAAAAATCATGTCAACCACTTTTATTTCGCACTGAGTCCATAAGACATATTATGTGATTTGTGAAGCCAAATTTCACTCCTGAACTAATTTAGGATTGCCTAAACAAAGCGCCTGAATACTTATGCAACGACTATATTTTAGTTATCCATTTTCTTTTTCTTTTCTTTTTTTTGCCTACCACTTTGAACTTTCCAGAGTATTTTGAGCTAATTGTTGATAACACATTACAATTAAATCAGCTGTAATCCCAGTTTGTAACACAATAGAATTTGAAGAAATACAAGGGGTATGAATAGCTTTGAAGGCACTGTAGACTTATAGTATATTTGATCACTCGTAAGCAGAGTTTCATAAAACAAAACCAATGCTTTAAGTTATAAACAACTCCAAGTGTATTTTAAATTAATATACTACATTAATATTAAGCGTTTGAAATTGAAGTACAGTTTAATGAGTGTGTTTAAGACTGAAAAACAATACATTTTAAGTACACTTTTAATAAGTGTATTGAAGTATGATGGTAGCATATTTATAGTATACTAAAATACTGAAAAAACAATTAAGAGTGTTGAAATGTAATGATATTATACTGTATTTATAGTATAGTTAAGATACAGTGCATTTGGAAAGTATTCAGACCCCTTGACTTTTCCACATTTTGTTATGTTACAGCCTTTTTTCTAAAATGTATTAAATCGTTTTTCTTCCTCACACACAATACCCCATAATGACAAAGAAAAAACTGTGTTTTATACATTTTTGCTAATGTATTAAAAATTAAAAATGGAAATATAACATTTACAATAAGTGTTCAGATCCTTGACTCAGTACTTTGTTGAAGCACCTTTGGCAGCGACTACAGCCTTGAATCTTCTTGGGTTTGACGCTACAAGCTTGGCACACCTGTATTTGGGGAGTTTCTTCCATTCTTCTCTGCAGATCCTCTCTGTCAGGTTGGATGGGGAGCGTCACTGCACAGCTATTTTCAGGTCTCTCTTCGATCTGGTTCAAGTCCGGGCTCTGGCTGGGCCACTGAAGGACATTCAGAGACGTGTCCCGAAGCCAGTCCTGCGCTGTCTTGGCTGTGTGCTTAGGGTCGTTGTTCTGTTGGACGGTAAACCTTTGCCCCCAGTCTGAGGTCCTGAGTGCTCTGGAGCAGGTTTTTATCAAGGATCTCTCTGTACTTTGTTCCGTTCATCTTTCCCTCGATCCTGACTAGTCTCCCAGTCCCTGCCCCTGAAAATCATCCCCACAGCATGATGCTGCCACCACCATGCTTCAACGTAGAGATGGTGCCAGGTTTCCTCCAGATGTGAAACTTGGCATTAAGGTCAAATAGTTCAATCTTGGTTTCATCAGACCAGAGAATCTTTTTTCTCATGGTCTGAGTCCTTTAGGTGCCTTTTGGCAAACTCCAAGCGGGCTGTCGTGCCTTTTACTGAGGAGTGGCTTCTGTCTGGCCACTCTACCATTAAGGTCTGATTGGTGGAGTGCTGCAAAGATGGTTGTCCTTCTGGAAGGTTGTCCCATCTCCACAGAGGAACTCTGGAGCTCTGTCAGAGTAACCATTGGGTTCTTGGTCACCTCCCTGACCAAGGCCCTTCTCCCCCGATTGCTCAGCTTTCCCGGGCGGCCAGCGCTAGGAAGAGTCTTGGTGGTTCCAAACTTCTTCCATTTAAGAATGATGTCGGCCACTGTGTTCTTGATGACCTTCAATGTTGCAGAAATGTTTTGGTACCCTTCCCCAGATCTGTGTCTTGACACAATCCTGTCTCTGAACTCTACGGACAATTCCTTCAACCTCATGACTTGGTTTTTGCTCTGACATGCACTGTCAACTGTGGGACCTTATATAGCCAGGTGTGTGTCTTTCCAAATCATATCCAATCAATTGAATTTACCACAGGTGGACTCCAATCAAGTTGTAGAAACATCTCAAGGATGTTGAGTCCCATAGCAAAGGGTCTGAATATTTATGTATATATAAGTTATTTCAGTTTTTTATATATTTGATTCTAAAAACCCGTTTTCGCTTTGCCATTATGGGGTATTGTGTGTAGATTGATGAGGAACAACTTTCAATTAATCAATTTTAGAATAAGGCTGTAACGTAACAAAATGTGGAAAAAGTCAAGGGGTCTGAATACTTACTGAATGCACTGTGCATGGCAAGTTCCTGCAGGATGAATCTGAGCTCAGATCAGATGCCTGTTTAATACAGATAAGCATGGCTGATGAGTTCCTGCTGTAACCTTTTGACCCCGCTCACAGCATGATGCTGCGGACCTTTGTAGCAGAGCTCTTGTTCAGTCGCCCCCTTCATTGTCTGGAATTACTGCTTGGCCATTCATTGTCCCCACTCTAAAAGGGATGGGTACGGTCAGTAATAACAGAACAAAGCAGAGGGTTTTGTGGGATTGGGCTGCATTGTTAATCGCCTATTGACAGAACAGAGCTCAATTCTACCATGATCAGTAGATACGAGAGGCAGAGAGTTTGTGTACAAACACAGTACTTTTTAAACAGCCCTACATACCACCCATTTTAATAAACAAGTCGTGCATCTTTGTTTATTGTGCATTGGCTGTTTAGCTGATAAGGACTCTCTCTAGCTTGGCTCCTTAGGCAGATATAGAGGCTGACTCAAGATGTACAATATGTAAATGTTATGCAACACATTAGCTTGATGGCTTGGCTCCTTTCATCGGTCCAAAACACTCTTTCAATTCATGACAGCAGCAGTACTCTGAATAAAGATAGCTTCCTTTATTGTCATCTCCTGACTGAATGCTAATTCATGGGTCTCTGACGGTCCACTCGTCCTAATCTGATGACCTGCTAACAGGTCAAGCGTATCCTGCTGTTATCATTCATAGCTTAACGACACATGGCAATGAATATGAATACATGCCGTTAATGCTGACACAATGGCCAATGCTTGGTTGCATCCTATATGGTACCCTATTCCATATACAGATGTAGGATCTTAATTTGAGCCAGTTTTCCACAGCAGGAAAATAATCCTGCCACAACATGAAATTGGAATTATTATGTGGATTATAATTAATGGATGTTTTGGTAGGGGTTGAAACATTTTTCATAAGCGGAAATCAAGTCTGAAATTTCTAAATGGACATTAACTTCAGAGGCCTTTTTAAAACTCAAATACACTGCAAGTGTTACATTCCCTGGATTGCAGGAAAGTTCTCCTGCAACAGGGTGATCAAGTTAGGATCCTACATCTGTATAGTGCACTACTTTTGACCCCGGGACTCTGGTCAAAAGTAGTGCCCCACGGGACTCTGGTCAAAAGTAGTGCCCCACGGGACTCTGGTCAAAAGTAGTGCCCCACGGGACTCTGGTCAAAAGTAGTGCCCCACGGGACTCTGGTCAAAAGTAGTGCCCCACGGGACTCTGGTCAAAAGTAGTGCCCCACGGGACTCTGGTCAAAAGTAGAGCTCCACGGGACTCTGGTCAAAAGTAGTGCCCCACGGGACTCTGGTCAAAAGTAGGGGACTATAAAGGGAATGGGGTGCCATTTGTTTGTCCATGTAGAAATTCTACAGATCAGATGCTGTCTCATCTCAAACATAATCCCATAACTACAGTAGGCTTATATTGTAATGAAATAAGCAAGGTGATAGATGCTGTCACGTCTATCACAATCCCATAGTTTATAACCAATACTGTTTTTACCGTAAGGGAATAAGCAAGGCTTTCCCTGGTTCAGTGTTGCTGGGATTACACTTGAGGGCATTTTTTCCACAGCATGTATTTCCATTGGAATGAATATAATCAGCCTGAGTTATATTCAAGGCAATAGAAGTGTGTCACTGACTTTCACACTGAGATGTCCCCCTACCTCCATAAGTTTAATGATCTCTATCAGAATGGAAAAGCGTGCAGTCTACAATAGAATCAACTCTGCATGGTGATGCATTGGGAAGTTGAGGAATTTATTTTGTCATATATGACAGACAGGACAGGAGTCGGGGTTCACAACACCTTTTGAAACACACTGCCATGGTTATATTTTGGCACTATTCAAATGAGCTAAGTGTGTGACATGGGTTTTGTAAAGCATAAAAGCGAAAAGGAATGTGCTGTTTTAGATAAAAGTACTGTATTTGTGGAATCATACAAGAGGACAGTTGAGCTTTGGTTCTCAACAACAGAAAATAGCGAGTTCCTAGTAGCCTACCGACCTATACCTAAACGAGCTCTGTTCAGTGCGCACGTGTACTTTAAAGTAAACATAAATAAACACTCCTCCCATTTGGCACACAATTTCCTCTCATCAAATCAATTTTCTATGGATTTAAAGATTATACTTAATATCTCCCCTACAAAAAGCAATATAACACTTGCTTGTTACAACGTTTCAACGCAACAGCCACTTATAAGAGACACCGACACTCAACTGTAACTTTTGTGGACATGTATAACAGTTATTCAATCAACGTTCTCAAAACACAATTGAAAGTTGTTGGTTACTAAAAGCAATCAAAGTTAAAGCTAGAATCCTTCATTGAAAAAATATCAGCGCCGCATCCCTGCCCCGGTTTTGCTAAAAAGCTAAGGGATGGGACTGTAGAAATGTAACCACTCTCAAATTCATAGACAGAGCTATGGATGCATGGACTGACCATCCATGATATCAAATGTATAGTTTTAACCATGTTTCGAGGCTGTACAGTGTTTGTTTTCGTTTTCGTTGTTTACAGACATTTGTGTAAAACAATCTTATATTTTGTGTTCTGATAGGGTATGACAATTGAACGATGCTCATGGGACAATTATAAGTTATATTCTTCAAAAATCAATGGGTATACATAATTAATTTATAAGTCAAAAAATGCATATATCAATTAAGGATTCTAGCTTTAAACCTAGTTTAAATTCTTCATTCTAAACATTAAACCATAAAGTTGTTTTCAAACAGGCAATTAACTAGGCTATAACAACGAAATATATATGAAGTTAAACAGGATATTCATAAATAAATTAGGCTACACAGACATTATTATACTATGATTGGGAACAGTTTGTTATATTTAGCAAGGCTCTCAACTCACCTCTCATCCAATCGACAACTTGTTTAGGGGTCCACTTCCTTATGGGATCCATTTCTTTGAAATTATGCCTGCAAAAATGTAACCGTCTTTTTCAGTAAGTCTTTGTCTTTTAAGCTAGCTTTGATGATAAATCAGTCATTCGACATAGTAATAGACATGTAACTACAACGACATTGCATGGAAATAGTCCTAGCACTCTGCTCCCGCTACAGCCCCCAGCACCGACTGATCGCATGTGGGAAAACAACAAGTTTACAGTGCAGTGTCGCAAACATGAGAGAAGTTAGGGGCGGGAGTATCAGATTTCAGTGCGGGTTATCAACCACTACTCAACCAAAACCGTTACTGCTAGCAAGTGAGCTTTATTAATGCATAGGCTATTTAATATGATACATTATATTGGAGGCAAATATAAAATATGGTTGTGAAAACTTTTGAATTTATTACTCAACAGGTTTTTGTGAAAATAATAAAATATAGACTTTCTTCTTTCTTCTTTATAGACAATGTGCTAAATGTTTTCTTCAATGTATCACACTTCAAATTCACACACTACATTTGGATCTGGTGGTATCTAATTAGACCCCTCATCCTGTCTAAGTCTCAAAGTGTGAGTCTATTCATACGTTGGGTGTTGCCTGCTATGACAATTAAAGGTCCCCAAAGTGTCCCATGGGAACAGTGATATGGGACTTGTACGGGTTTTAAGGGGACGTTTTGGGTTACATGGGTTATGAGAAGAATGTTATGATGACAAGAGTGTAAATGAACAACAACCAAACAATTGTTTTGTGTGTGTGGGTGTTGTGTTCAATTGAATCTAATCAATTCACAATGACATTTTTTCCTGAGGTCGTTTATACATGTCGGAGACGGGATAAATGACAGGCGTTTGTTATAATATCTATAAACATTGTAGCCTTTACATTTGTCTGGCAATACAATCCACAACTTGTTGAACGTCATGAGAAGTAATTGTTTCTTTAAGGAAAGACTGCCATCTTCTGACACTAGGAGAGAGGTTATTTTTTGCTACTGTATTGACTAGCTATGCTAATCACTTGACTTCAGCAGTTTGAGAACCCTTACAGGGAATTCAATGCTAACTCCCCCAATACACCAACTCAAGAAATAAAGAATTTCTTGAATAAACAAAACAATTACATTTTGTACTGTATATGTGTGTGCAGAATAATAAACTGGCGATGTCACAAAGGGTTTTTATTTTGGTCCTTGACTTGATGTGCCTCCACAATATACAATCTCCATCAATGCCTTTGTAAACGCCTGTTTCTTTCAGTGCTGAACGGTTCACACCTGCAGTGTTATCTCTAGATGTCCTGTGTTCAGAAATCCTGTGTGACTGATGCATTCTTGTTCTGCTGTGCCGTGAGCACTGGCTCAAGCAAGGCTTGACATAAGCTGGCAGAGACACTGGAGGCATCCTAAATGGCACCCTATTCCCCGTATAGTGCATTACTTTTGACCAGAGCCCTAAGGACCTGGTCAAAAGTCATGCACTATATAGGGAATAGGGTGCCATTTTGTAAGCAGCCTCAGCCTGAGTATTGAACTGGATGTCTGACATAGAGTTCTGTGTGTCCTAGAAAACAGTTGCATTTCAACACTTGCTGTTAAAAATAACACATTTGTCTTGACAGTCAACTTATTTTTCTGCTGACGATGGAGCTTAGGTCTAAAACACTCTTTCTCCCTCTCCCTCTCTGTGAGCATGTTCGCATGAGTGTGTGTAACCTGCGTAATCAAGGTTACGTCCCAAATGGCACCCTATTCCCTGTATAGCGCACTGTTTTTTTTTACCAGGGCCCATAGGTCTTTGTTCAAAAGTAGGGAATAGGATGTCAATTGGGATGCAGTCAATGCCTCTCAGAGGGTGGTCTGGGTCTGGCACCAAGGTAGAGGAGAACTTGACTAAGAGGAACATCCACGGAGAGAGGATCTTCCTTCATTTTCCAGCTGAACCTGAGGTTTGGCGCTGACCTGTATTTTGTATTTCGACACACACTCAGATTCAGTTCCATTATGTTTAACCATCTCAGTCTGCTCGGCCTTCTCTTTCCTTTGTTTAATCTTTAACCTCCAACTACTGTGTTTCCTGAGGTATTTCCACACACACACACACACACACACACACACACACACACACACACACACACACACACACACACACACACACACACACACACATACACACACACACACACACACACACACACACACACACACACACACACACACACACACACACACACACACACACACACACATCTATGGACCATTAGGCCAATCCTTTAGTATCAGGATTCCTGTGAAAGGGAATTATACAGTGCCATGGCAACTAACTGTCAATATTTACAATACATTCTGGCCAGGTCCAGTGGCACCGCTGTGCAAATGTATACGGATGGAGATATAGGGGGTTGAGGTCAGAAACAATATGTTTTATGCACGTAGCACAGGAAATGGTTCTACTGCAGAGTCGAAGAACAAAGGATTACATAGGCTACTGGGTTCCTTTCTTGTAGCATGAAATGCACGAATCCTGCCAAAGTAGAGTCCTACCCATGTCTCGTAGGGTATTATTGCTCTCTAAAGAATGGAATTAAACTGAAAGCAAATAATGATGACAGGTGGATGTAATGTGAAAAGAAGAATAGTGAAAAACCCAATTAAAGTTGTTTCAGCAGCACTGATGATATTAAAGACTGAGGGCATGACTTAAGCAAACACAAGCCTAAAATTACTTACAAGCTTAAAATACTAATGCCATGCCTCCTTTTGGCAAAACTTTCACAAACAAAAATCACACATTGCCACAGTCCAGTAGGCCTACATGAGTATAAAGGTGTAAAACAATCTATGTACAATCCAATAGGTCTATGTGCACAACACATGCATTAGTAGCATGGTCCCTGGAGCTTACCTGTTCTTCACATATAGCCTCCATCCATCCCTGCTGTTCTGATGTGGTGCCAGCTTGGAGGAAGTAGGTCTGTTTCCTGTCCTTAGGAGTAATAGCCCATTTGAATGATCCGTCTCCGTCTACTCCTTCAACAACCTCTACTTCTGGAAGAAGAAGTGATGTTGTTTTAGATGGCAGATATTCAATGCATCCCAATTGGCACCCTATTCCCTATATAGTGCACTACTTTTGATGAGAGCCCCATGGGCCCTGGTCAGAAGTAGTGCAACTCAAAGTGAATAGGGTGCAATTTGGGACACACTTGGGCCAATATTTTTCTGCCTTGTAATGAAATGCAATGAATGCAAAGTACTGTCTCTACATGCCAAGGATACATGTAGACTAAATAACAATAGCCTACTATATTATTGACATTGTATTCTGAGACAGTGTTCCAACACCTAGCTGAGTGAGACCTTGTCACCTTGCTACTGTAGCAGTAAAAGGCACGCTGTTATGGTAACAGGACAACAATGTAGCAAGGAGTTTTCATTTGCACCGTTAGAGGTCGCAGATACTACAGCCATCATAGAGTTTTGAGACAAATAACGGGATAAATAGCTGAGGAAATAGCTTATACTTCAAGGGCGTCACACACCCAAAGCCTGTCGGGTAATGTCGTTCTTCTTGTCTAGCTGCACCATCAACAGCTGGCGGGTGGAACAAAAACTAGAACTTCTAGTCCCAGAAAGTCCTGTGTTCTGTTGTTACCGAATGAGCGGCGACGGGAGTTACTATGGTGCGATAATAGGATACGCATGAACTGGTTGCGATCTGGCTACGGGAAAAAGTTTTGAGAGGAAAGTAACGGATAGTTGGCAAAATACTCGGGCTTCGCACTCAATGCCAAAATATAGAGTTTGGAGGCACGCTCTGCCTTCGCGAATTCACAGTTCAAGCGTTCGAACTTCTTGGAAGATTGGAAATCAAACAAATGTTTAACCTCCAGAGAGCGAAAACCGCCGTTTTCGAAAAGGTAACGTACACGCCTAAAGGCTTTATGGGGGAAGTTAGGCTATAGTGAACAATATCAAGCATAGCATAACAGTTACAAGCAATTGCATGAACATGTTTTACTTCTCCCATCCTAATGAGAGCACATATCCAGATGTGTCTCTTGGTTCCAGATGTGTTAGGCTAGTTGACATTCCTTATGCAAAGGCACAACAAGTGATCATAATAATACCACTAATAATACTGTTATTCTATTGTTGTCATTACAATGTTATTATTACCCTTTAAAAGCTTTTATGAAATGATTGTGTATAGCACAAGCTGTTTCGCAGACTATTAATTTGGCTAATCAATGAGCAATGATAATCTGACGCGTTGATCCGATAGGAGTGTCTCCATTAGCCTACCTACTTTCATCGTTTGCTTTTTTTGTTGCCAGGTAATTTCTGGGGAATGACAAACGTTCTGCTACAAGGAGCAACTGACGAGAGCTGCTCTGTGCCCGTTTCTTCTTCTCACCATAAGAACTGGCTGTTGCTGCCCTGCGGCTGAACATTCTCCAATGGTTGGGGGCTTTTGGAGTTTTGGCAGCTCGATTTTTTTTCTCCAGATACACTTGTGCTCAGAATGGTGTGTAGATCTGAGAATGTGGGAACGAATCAACAGGCTTTCGTTAAAACATGACTTACTGTTATGGATCTCATGTGAGCTGTCGAAGAGGCAACGTGTACAGGGCGCAAGTTACACTTCAGAGTAGGCCTAATTGTTTATTTCTATAGGGGTTGTGTTCACTATGATCTATTACTCATTCAACCGACTGGATATTCTAAACAAGATGACCAAGATGCTTCAACATACCCGATGGCGTTGAAAAGAATTTGAGGTCTGCTATTCTAAATAATACATGTCGTTCAACTTTGCGTCTTTACCCCGTCAAGAATCCGTCAAGGAGACATAAGCTAGCCAATGTCTGCCTGCAGCAGTTCGTCCCTTCCACCCTTACCTAGACTTTTCCCCCTCTCTGTGGCCCCCCACCCAGTGGCCCCACCGACTCCCTCGCCGTCTCCAAGCCCGCCGGCAACACTCTACGGTCGGCTGTCAAATGGGAGTCTCAGCGCCCCGAGCCCCACCAACTCCCAGTGCTCTTTCCACGGGGTGTCTTTTCTCCTCCAGATCGGACTCACCAGGGAAACGGTGAACTTGGATGCCAGCGATCTGTCCGGGCTAGCTGCGGTGAAAGAGCTCGTATGTTCCATAGTGGATCAAAAGGTAAATACTGTCTCTAATCATTTCTGGGCAATAGTGTACAATAGCAGTCCTCCTCATGATGTATTGTGGGTATGCATGAAGACATGCACTTCATTTCATGTCATACTTCATTGCTTTGTAGTCTACACTCTAGACAAGGGCTCTCCAACCCTGTTCCTGGAGAGCTACCGTCCTGTAGGTTTTCACTCCAACCCTAATCTAGCGCACACAATTCTAATAATTAGCTGGTTGATAAACTGAACCAGGTTAGCTACAACTGGGGTTGCATTGAAAACCTACAGAAGGGTGGCTCTCCAGGAACAGGGTTGGAGAGCCATGGTCTAGGCTATAGTGTTACTGATGACATATTTTAAACGGAATGTTTGAAAGATCTTGTTGGTTTCTAAGGGTTTCACGGCTCACGTTTGCACTGTTTTTGTAGTAATTACTGTTTTGTAGACCGTAAACATGTGTTGTATTATTATACCATGAAGTGTGGCATTATGTTTAAGCAGTAAGGCCCGAGGAGGTGTGGTATATAGCCACGGCTAAGGGCTTTTCTTAGGCATGACGCAACACGGAGTGCCTGGACATAGCCCTTAGCAGTGGTATATTGGCCATATACCACAACCCCCCGAGGTGCCTTATTGCTATTATAAACTGGTTACCAATGTAATTAGAGCAGTAAAAATACATGTTTTGACCTACCCATGGTATACGGTCTGATATAACACAGCTGTCAGCCAATCAGCATTCAGGGCTCGAACCACCCAGTTTATATTGTAAAATGAGCACCAGTGTGGGAGAAAAACAATGAAAACAGAGCAACAGTATATAGTTGTGGTTTTCACATGTGTTATCTTGTGTTTAAGTTTCTGCTATGAATGTGACACTTGTGTTTTGCACACAATAGATGCTCCAGTGGTTGTTTAGCTGAGAGGCAGTTTATCCCTCCTGCCTTTGCAATACATTGAAATACTGTGGTAGGCTATGAAAAACGAAAGACGTGGTATGGACACCAGAGTACACTACATTACTCAACAACATATTCACTTTTTCCCGTAAGCTACATTTAAGTGAATTTGTCCCAATACTTTTGGTCCCGTAAAATGGGGGGACTATGTACAAAAAGTGCTGTCATTTCTAAACGGTTCACCCGATATGGATGAAATTACCCGTATATTAAAGCTGACAGTCTTCTGCAGCTTACCACCATAGTCATTGTATCATTTCAAATCCAAAATACTGGAGTACAGATCCAAAAACAACAAAAATGGTCATTGTCCCAATACTTTTGGAGCTCACTGTAGATGGCCTTATCACACATCCCATTCGCAGTTTGTCTTTGTGTAACAATTACACAGAGTAATGTAAAACACGTTTCGTCTTGTATGGTTCTTGAGTAAGGGCAGGAAAACAACCTATTGTTATGATGATGGTTGACCGCAATGATGATTGCGACAGCAATGACACAACTGAAATACATGCAGCTAAACTCACTCTCATTTATTTTCTGTTTTGTACTGGCCGTGTTAGATTTTACAAGGGAAACCAAAGGAAAGCGGTGTAACATAACGTGGTCCATAGTAGTGCAACATCACATTTCTTCTCTTCCTCAATCTCAACATACAGTATGTATCATATAACTGCATGGATATGATGAAAGAGTGGACAGTGAGGTTGCTTGGCCTTCAATCGTGCGCTAAACAGGACCCTTACATCTAGCATAGAAGGCATGAGTAAATAAGAATAGAGTGTTTCTGAACACTTCTACATTCAGGTGGGTGCTACCATGGTTACGGATAATAATGCAAGAATCGTGAATAATGACGAGTGAGAAAGTTCACAAAGATCCTCTCCCCAAAACACGCTAGCCTCAAGGCCTCCCGAGTGGCGCAGCGGTCTAAGGGAATGCATCGCAGTGCTAGAGGCATCACTACAGACCCGGGTTCGATCCCGGGCTGTGTCGCAGTCGGGCCGCAATACAGGGAGACCCATGAGGCGGTGCACAATTGGCCCAGCGACGTCCGGGTTAGGGGAGGGTTTTGCCGGCCGGGATGTCCTTGTCCCATCGCGCTCTAGCGACTCCTTGTGGCGGGCCGGGAGCATGCACGCTGACACGGTCACCAGTTGTACGGTGTTTCCTCTGACACATTGGTGCGGCTGGCTTCCGGGTTAAGCGAGCAGTGTGTCAAGAATGTGTGTCAAGAATTAATGTAGAAGTGTTCAGAAACTTATTCTATACTTATTTACAATAAAAGTTATTTACCATTCATTTCTATAGGGCACAACACAATCTGAAACACAACCAAAACAAACTGCAACTGAAGTCACAAAATTGATTTAGTCATTGCGTTCTAGGAATATGGGACCAAATGGGTGGACTAAACGTTCATTTTTTTCAACGAAAAAGCCCTCAAATCGCCTCGTATAAAACATTTGATCTCATGTCCAAAATGCTGGAGTATAGAGCCAAATGTAAAGTTGTACCTTCACTGTCCAAATAAATACATAGGGGAGTGTATATCCACTATCCATATTATCTGGGTCAACAATACAACTACATCACATTAATGATGGTGGTTCATACCAGAAAGAGATGCTTATAGACTCTCTCACCACTTCACTTTCAGAGAATACGAGCCCGATGGGCCCTGGTCAAAAGTACTGAATAGGGCGCCATTTGTGACGCAACCCCAGTGTGGGAGTATTGAAACTCCGGGACTATATTTACTGTAGGTCAGGCCATGTAATATTTGTGATCCTGTAGGAGGGGTGGAGGGGAACAGGGACTGTCCCTGGGGGGTCCAGGAAGCCAGTGGGGAAGTTCCCCTCCCCTGCAAGCCGCCATACTGCCCAGGGCCGCCTCTGCCTGCCCTGCTCGGCTCCGTAGTCACCCCGGCCTCCCTGTCCTGCCACACAACACAGCTGCAGGTTGATGTACGCAGCAGGCCGCAGACAGAGAGATGGTAGTGTGTTAAAAAAAGACCTTATGTATTTTATTGATTTTGTATTTTGTCCGAATTTAGAGGGAGGGGGGCCGACCGGTGAGAAGGGCTGTGACAGGATTTGTACCCACGTTGCCAGAGAGTCGTGTGTTGTGGAATTTCCTTGGGGCTACAACTGTTAAGTCAGTTGATGATTGTTGCAAGAGTGGGGGAGAAGTAAATCAGATTCTGTGCCATTCAATTTCTCTATCAGCCATTCAAATGCTACAGTATATAAGGAGCATGAAATAGAGCGACTTACTCAGAACGAGGGGGAAATAATCTGCTTACAGCGTTTACCACTGATTTATGTTTTTCATTAATGTATAACGGCGTTTTAGATCTGCTTACTACGAAGTGCAATTGAGCAAAAGGAACTGAATTGCAGATTGCTGACCTATTCCTTAATGTCCAAACAAATGCACTTTGCGCTAATAAAAAGATCGGTCTGTCTCGCAAACGCTTAACCCAGTGTTGGAACTAAACAATTAGAATGAACTAGAACTGTAACGATTCACCTCGTTGCATCATTCTATTTCTACGGTTCAGAGGTCGTCATCCTTCATCATCATTTTCGTCAGTACTGAAAACCAATGGCTAATGGCTATGGCGATATTATTCGAGGGTCTTTTTGCGCAGCCCCAATTAAGCTTGTAGAGTGTCAGCCCTCAGGTTGAGGCGCGAGTCTTGTTTAGCGTGAGACAGTTAAATTGGTCCTGGAGATATGACTCCTTGCCAATGAATGCAATAAGAATGGTCACCAACGGTGTCTTTTTGTGTTCTTAGTTATCAAATGCTTAATGAGCTCTTCCTACACCTGATTATTGTATAGTGGAAGTCCAGCAAGTCTTTGGACAAAGCTTTCTTCTTTTTTTAAACCTTATGACATGAGTTGTTAATATGTTATACACTAAGTAACTTCCATAATTCCGGCGTTGTTATTATGGCCGTTATTCGACTACATGCACTGTGTGACATGAATGACATGTCAAGGTGACTGGAGCCATGGAACTATGCTGTTGGTGTATGAATGACTGGCCACCCACCCCCTCCCCCACTCCTGCATGTGGAGCTGTGCCGTGTTGGTGGAGTGTGTGATTCCTGCTCAAAGTACCATAGGCTAATCATTTGTTTCAGCCAGTGCACAGGACAAGACTGGAACAGCAGAGAGAACAATGATTAACTACAGATGTAGGATCTTAATTTGATCACCCTTTTGTTGCCGAGAATTTTCCTGCACAATTTACGGTGTAAAAAGGCTTCTAACTTTAAAATGACAGACTTGATTTGCCCAAACGAAAAATGTATCAACCCCTACATTATAATCCACATAATAATTCACATTTCCTGTTTCTGCAGGATTATTTCCCTGCTGTAGCAAACTGTCTGAAATTAAAATCCTACATCAGATCCTGGTTTATACTTCCTTGATGAAGTTCTCTCTACCCCAATTTCTCACTAGTCCTGTAACTGATGCATCTGATGATGTGATGTCATAGTATGAACATGACTGAGCTCCTTCTCTCTCTTATGAATACCACCCTTTCAATAGGCTCTGGTAAAAAGTAGTGCGTTATATAGGGAATAGGTGGATTGAAGAGCAAAGATGAAAGAGAGAGAGAGGGAGAGAGAGTGGGGTAGAGAGAAAGTGCGAGAGAAAGTGCGAGAGAGAGCGAGCGAGAGAGAGGGCGGGAGGGAGAGAGAGGGAAAGAAAGGGACATTTCACCTTGCAGGCCATATTCAATTCAGGGATGGCCCGTAGAGAATAACATGTGTCTCTTAGGGCGTATTATCAAGATTAGATAAGTGCAAATGGCAGCTGATTGTGATGACTCTGGTTGCGACTGAGCTTGTATTATTTGAGCCAGTTCACAGGGGGGAATCCGTCATCTCCCTACGCTTTAATTCATCGGTGATGCTGCTGCTCCTTGTATGTTGGAGAATAAGAATTACAATGGAATTACCTTTCTTTGAGCATTTTGTTTAGTACCATTGCATGGTTCCTAATGATTTCTATAAACTTTTATGATTGCCCTTTTTATTAATAAACCAGGCCTAATACTGGCAGAGGCACTATTATTTTATAATCTCTACAAATCATGATATTTTATTTAGTTTTTTTAACCTTTATTTAACTAGGCAAGTCAGTTAAGAACAAATTCTTATTTTCAATGACGGCCTAGGAACAGTGGGCCAACTGCCTTGTTCAGAGGCAATACAGTACATATAGAGCCCTGGGGGGGGTTTGGTGAAATCAGTTGAGTGGGTTTTCATTGGTCAGTCTTTGTGATGTTCGTTCCTGTTACTTAGAATGATCCGCAGAATGGAGGACTGTGCTTGGTGGGATTCTCTGACCGTTCTAGCTCTAGTTCAATGCGTTAGGGCGACCTGCGAACGTCCAGGAAGGTTAAGCGTTAGCCACGCTAACAGAGCTACGTCCGACAATGTTGACATACTCCCTCTTTATTGGACAGGCAAGGGTCGTTGTCACATTCCTGTGGAATGTGTTCAGCTTTAAGGGCTTCGATCGCTGTATGAACCTTGGGCCTTGCTTAACGTCCCTGGCCTGGTTGCAATCCCAAATGGTACCCTATTACCTATAGGGTGCACTACTTTTGACCAGAGCTCTGGTTAAAAGTAGTGCACTACAGCTGTAGCATCTTAACTTGAGCCAGTTTGTTACAGCAGGAATATAATCCTGAAGCAACTGGAAATGTGGATTATTATGTGGATTATAATTCATGGATAGTTTTTGTAGGGGTTGATACATTTTTCACAAGGGGAAAATCAAGTCTTACAAACTTTCGACGTCTTTTTAAACCTCAGGTACACAACACATTTTACATTTGCTGCATTGCAGGAAAGTTCTCCTGCAACAGGGTGATCAAATGAAGATCCTACATCTGTATATAGGGAAGGGGGTGACCTGTTTTATGGAGGAAACTGCTAAGGGGCTTGGAACTCGTCTGAAATCCCTATTCAGACTATGTCATGTGAACCGTGTGTGATATGTTAAGGCCGGCAGTGGGATCTCTGGTTTGGACATCTGAGGTAGTGTCCCAAATGGCACACTATTCCCCTTTATTCCCCTACAGACCATGCCCAAAAGTAGTGCACTATATAGAGACTAGGGTGACATTTGGGACACAGGCTAAATTAATTGTGACGGTACTGGAGTTGTGACATTTTGAAGTTCTGTATATGTGTCATCAAAGTTACGTAAAAGGGCCACATGAAAGTAATGAGGTACGTAAAGCGTTTTCTAAAATGTCAGTGAGTTTTTGGACACACTTTATTTGGATAGTCCAGATCTGCTCTTCAGATGGCCATACTATCAACAAACTATCTGTTGATAAGCAACTGCTTGTTAAGGTTACGGTTAGAGTTAGGGTTAGGGTTAGGTTTAGAATAATGGTAAGGGTAAAGGTTACGCTTAGGGTTAGGGTAAGCGTTAGGGTTAGTAGATAGTTAGTTGTAATGTTACTGATAGTCTGTAGATAGTCTGTTGAGCAACTACAGATGGACTATCCAAATAAAGTGTTACTGAGGGATTTCCATTTCTTAATGGAACTAATTCAATGAAACGTAAACCAATGGGAATAAAGCCATCTTCTACTCTCATGAAGTCTACACTGTGTATGATCTTCCTCTTAGTTGTTTTTTTTATCTGTGAATTATTCTTTTGGAAATATTCTGTCTTCCACAATAAACTAAAATAATTGCTCCATGTGAACATTATATTTTCAGTTCCTGTCTGCAAAGACCACTTCCTTTTTTACTGAGCTCCTCCTTCGCCCCAATAGTATTTCTAGAAAGGAGACAAGTGACATCCATGTATGTATGTATTGTGGGGACCTCTGCCTACCACCATTGGCTGTTACATGGTGTGAACGGTGTGGATTGGGCGCGTGCAATCTTTCATTCATGGGTTTAGTGACAGGCAACTATTTAGTGACTTTGCGTCCCAAATGGCACACTATTATCTTTTCAGTGCACTACTTTTGACCAGAGACAATAGGGGTATAGGGTGCCATGTGGTTAAATATTGCCAGTGAGTCCAGCCCTCTGGCCAACTCTGCACTCCTTTCCTCAGCTCAGCGCGCACTGACCTGCCTGTCTGGCATCCCCCTTCGTTATTGGATAGAGGTGGAATTTATCTGTCTTTAACTAACACAGACCCTGAGGTACTGCTGTAGGATATACAATTGAAGTCGGAAGTTTACATACACCTTAGCCAAATACTTTTAAACGCAGTTTTTCACAATTCCTGACATTTAATCAGAGTAAAAAGTCCCTGTCTTAGGTCAGTGATTATCACCACTTTATTTTAAGAATTTGAAATGTCAGAATAATAGTAGAGAGAATGATTTATTTCAGCTTTTATTTATTTCATCAAATTCCCAATGGGTCAGAAGTTTACATACACTCAATTAGTATTTGGTAGCATTTCCTTTAAATTGTTTAACTTGGGTCAAACGTTTTGGGTAGCCTTCCACAAGCTTCCCACAATAAGTTGGGTGAATTCTGGCCAATTCCTCCTGACAGAGCTGGTGTAACTGAGTCAGGTTTGTAGGCCTCATTGCTCGCACACGCTTTTTCAGTTCTGCCCACAAATGTTCTATGGGATTGAGGTCAGGGCTTTGTGATGGCCACTCCAATACCTTGACTTTGTTGTCCTTAAGCCATTTTGCCACAACTTTGGAAGTATGCTTTGGGTCAATTTCCATTTGGAGGACCCATTTGCGACCAAGCTTTAACTTCCTGACTGATGTCTTGAGATGTTGCTTCAATATATCCACATAATTTTCCTCCCTCGTGATGCCATCTATTTTGTGAAGTGCAGCAGTCCCTCCTGCAGCAAAGGACCCCCACAACATGATGCTGCCACCCCCATGCTTCACGGTTGAGATGGTGTTCTTTGGCTTGCAAGCCTCCCCCTTTTTCCTCCAAACATAACGATGGTCATTATGGCCAAACAGTTCTATTTTTGTTTCATCAGACCAGAGGACATTTCTCCAAAAAGTATGATCTTTGTCCCCATGTGCAGTTGCAAACTGTAGTCTGGCTTTTTTATGGCGGTTTTGGAGCAGCCTGTCTGTAAACAGGTTATGTCGATATAGGACTCGTTTTACTGTGGATATAGATACTTTTGTACCTGTTTCCTCCAGCATCTTCACAAGGTCCTTTGCTGTTGTTCTGGGATTGATTTGCACTTTTCACACCAAAGTACGTTCATCTCTAGGAGACAGAATACGTCTCCTTCCTGAGCGGTATGATGGCTGCGTGGTCACATGGTGTTTATACTTGCATACTATTGTCTGTACAGATGAACGTGGTACCTTCAGGAGTTAGGAAATTGCTCCCAAGGATGAACCAGATTCTACAAAAAAAATTCTGAGGTCTTGGCTGATTTCTTTTGATTTTCCCATGATGTCAAGCAAATACATCTACAGGTACACCTCCAATTGACTCAAATGATGTCAATTAGCCTATCAGAAGCTTCTAAAGGCATTACATAATTTTCTAGAATTTTCCAAGCTGTTTAAAGGCACAGTCAACTTAGTGTATGTGAACTTCTGACCCACTGGAATTGTGATACAGGGAATTACAAGTGAAATAATCTGTCTGTAAACAATTGTTGGAAAAATTACTTGTGTCAATCACAAAGTAGATGTCCTAACCGACTTGCCAAAACTATAGTTTGTTAACAAGACATTTGTGGAGTGGTTGAAAAACGAGTTTTAATGACTCCAACCTAAGTGGATGTAAACGTCCGACTTCAACTGTATCTCTTCTCTTTTCAGAAAGTCCCTGTCAGACAGTGCTATTTTTTCTACGTTGAAAGCCTTTTGTCCCTCACTGCGATTAGAACCAGGAATAGCCTTCAGTACAATAGTGTAGAAATAGAAAAAAGCCTATGGAGTTAAACAAAAGCATGTTTCTGAGTAGTCGACTAAAAAACTTGGAAATAGAATTGTGTTATCTTAGTTGCCTCAGTAGCCAATACTATGTATTCAGTTTAACATTCCCTAAGGCATAGCTGGCTGTCAACATCTCTGTGCTTCTTATTGTGAATCATACTGATACAGCAGGGTCTGTCCAGTACGGAACTAGGACGTGGAGACAGAGTATTTACTGATTGTCCAATAGGAAATCTACAGAATGTTGATTCTGTTCAGCCCTCTGAAACAGGGCCCCAAAGGATAATACCCACCGTAACGAACCTTGCACAGTAGATCACCTGCTGGGTGTTGACGAATGGTTAGAGTCAACATGTAGAATCATCGGGATAGGATCAGAAAATCATGTCCGCAATATTCTGCGGTCAGACGCGATAGGACAGCCTCCCTCCGCTTATAACAGCTTGTTGGTGCGGTCTGTTTCGTCCTTTAGGTTTAAATGCAACAACCCTGCTGGCCTCACCACCTCATATGAGGAAGTATCAGCTCGGCTGACTGATAGCTTCCCCACACGAGGAAGGAGAACATAGGATTTGACTGGCGTCAATGTCAAGCTCATTGTGAGGGCTGGAGGGACAAACATTGACCTGGCCGACGAGGAACAGGACAGTGATGTGGTGTGTGTCTTGCTGATGCTTTTCATTGATAACAGTGCATCACTTTTCATAGGATCTGTTTTGCTTAAGTCCAATAGGCTACGCCATGCCCGGAAGCTTGACTGTGATTTGACCTACACTTAATGGCAGTACACTGTATGCACTGTGTGTGTGCCTTAATGTACAGTGTCTCCCACTGTAGAATGCCCTCACTGTTTTAGACTCATGGTCTGACAACGGCACTATTGTGGAATCAACCGCTCACGGTCTGAAAATAATATTATTTTAAATCAATTGCACGAGACAGGCCTTGTGTTGTCCTTATCTCTCCCAGAGAGAGAGAGAGAGAGAGAGAGAGAGAGAGAGAGAGAGAGAGAGAGAGAGAGAGAGAGAGAGAGAGAGAGAGAGAGAGAGAGAGAGAGAGAGAGAGAGAGAGAGAGAGAGAGAGAGAGAGAGAGAGAGAGAGAGAGAGAGAGAGAGAGAGAGAGAGAGAGAGAGAGAGAGAGAGAGAGAGAGAGAGAGAGAGAGAGAGAGAGAGAGAGAGAGAGAGAGAGAGAGAGAGAGAGAGAGAGAGAGAGAGAGAGAGAGAGAGAGAGAGAGAGAGAGAGAAGGGAGTGAGAGTGAGAGAAAGAAAGAGCGACAGAGAGCGTGCGAGAGCAAGAGAGATAGGAAGATAGAGAGAGAGAGAGGAAGATAGAGAGAGAGAGAGAGAGAGACACGAGGGAGCGAGAGTGAGAGAGAGAGAAAGCAAGAGAGAGAGCGACAGAGAGCGTGCGAGAGCAAGAGAGATAGGAAGATAGAGAGAGAGAGAGAGGGAGAGAGACACAAGGCAGCGAGAGTGAGAAAGCAAGAGAGAGAGCGACAGAGAGCGACAGAGAGCGTGCGAGAGCAGGAGAGATAGGAAGATAGAGAGAGAGATACAGTAGTCTAATGCATATGGCTGCAGTTTACCAGCCTCAGAGACCAGGGCTCTCATCTGGTCAATAGAACAGTCAGATGTATGATCCGTCATTGGTCAGCTTGCTTAAGAGTTATCCCTGTGCATGTGATCAGCCTTAATATAACCTTCTCTGAATGTGACTCTCCCCTAAGTGTTTAATGACAATGGCTACGTCCCGAATGGCACCCTATTCCTTACATAGTGCACTATTTTTGACAAGAGCCCTATGGGCACCCTGGTCAAAAGTGGTGCACTGTATAGGGAATAGGGTGCCATTTGGGACACAAACATGTACTGATATGACATACTCGTTTCCTATACCATAGTGCAAGTGTCCCTCCATCCCTTCCGAGAGCAAAGTAATTGAGATTTGATTATACTGTGCACAGTTTAACCTACCATTTGAGGCATGTTTATCCAAGAGCTTCTCGTCTGCAAAGGGAGGGAGATATGGGGTTTTTGGCTTATGAATTGGAAAAACTGTCCCAAATTGCCTCAAAATAAAGTTGAATTAAATGCTTTATCTCGCCTCACTGGGATGTATATGCGCTCCCTCTGGGGTTGATTGTGAGCCTCTGGAAGCCCAGTGTTTGTTGATGTCTTTTGGCAGGCAGCTGTTTGAGTGTGTGACTTCCTCTACTCTCCTGGTTGATGTCATTTCCATGTAAAAGGACCCACGAGCAGCACCATGTGACGTTCATAGGTCAAATATGGCGTCAAATGAAAGCTGAGTTTGGAATTAAGGTATATATACATTTTCCAACCATTTTTTTCTCCTAAATATTAGGAATAAGCAATGGCCTTGATTTCTGGTCAAACGGCTAAAAAATGGATCGTAGAAAACATCGAGCAGAAAAGGTCTTCAAAGGTATTATAAATGCATCAAAAAATAATCATGTTGAAGTAAAGACCCCCAACTAATATCAGCACTTTTATTTACAGAAATTATTTGCCTTGAAATTCGATTACCAAAAACCCACGTATCTTTAAGATGGGGAGGATCATGAGAATTAGTTCACAGAACAATTAGTTCTAGTGTTTTTACTGATATCGATTTGGTTTATGAATTATTAAGTGATTAAACAAGAAATTGATGTTACCAAATTGATAATGGAATTTCAGAAAAATCTGTAACGGAATTACTGCAGTTGAATTGGCTACAATGAGAACTCATATTAGTCACAAAATACAGTTGGGTCACCTGCTACTGTCCTCCCTTCCACCTGCTACTGTCCTCCCTTCCACTTGCTACTGTCCTCCCTTCCACCGGCATACTATTACGTTCAACTCATAACTGTCTGTCGTCTGGTGGTCTAAGCAAGTCAAAACAGTCTGGACAACCTCTCCCTTTCACGCTCCCTCGCTCTCTCTCTGCCTCTCTCTCGTCTCTCTCTCTCTTCTCTCTCTCTCTTCGCTCTCTCTCTCTCGCTCTCTCTCTCTCTCTCTTCTTTCTCTCTCTGCCTCTCTCTCTCTCTCTCTCTCTCTTCTCTCTCTCTTCTCTCTCTCTCTCTTCGCTCTCTCTCTCTCGCTCTCTCTCTCTCTCTCTTCTTTCTCTCTCTGCCTCTCTCTCTCTCTCTTCGCTCTCTCTCTGCCTCTCTCTATCTCTCTTCTCTCTCTCTCTCTTCTCTCTCTCTCTCTCTCTTCTTTCTCTCTCTGCCTCTCTCTCTCTCTCTGCCTGTCTCTATCTCTCTTCTCTCTCTTCTCTCACTCTCTCTTCGCTCTCTCTCTCTCTCTCGCTCTCTCTCTCTCTCTCCTTTCTCTCTCTTCTCTCTCCTCTCTCTGTCTCTCTCTCTCTCTCTCTCTCTATCTCTCTCTCTCTTCTCTCTCTCTCTGCCTCTCTCTCTCTTCTCTTTCTCTCTCTCTCTGCCTCTCTCTCCAGTTAATGTCACCTCTTACTGACACCTACCCATGAGCCCCCTCTCTTTCCATCTACTGTAACCAGCATCCTTACCCACTGAGCGCCAACTAGCACCGGACGTTGAAAAGCAGTTGAAATTTAGTCAGTCCACCCTATCCACAGAAATAGTTTTTGGTTTTTCAGCTTTAATTTCAACGTCCACAGATGTTTTTGTTCCGTACCGACCTTGATTTGGTCCAAACATAGACGCTCATGATTGGTTTAGATTTGGTCCAGTTTGGATCGGACCAGATCTTAACCAATCATAGACGAGTACGTTTCACAAGTGTGTAAAGCACAATAGAACACAGTCTATTAAGAAAATTAAATGTATTCTACAAGAAACCAATATCAATCCCTAACAACACAACCTTATGGATCAATCCTTGGATAGCTGTCCAGGATAAATTGGTCCACATGGAAAACTAAAGGCATAGAAACCATAAACATAAATGACTTGAGAGTAGGAAATACATTTACTTACATTTCAACTTTAATTGACCAATGTAGATATTTTCAAATACATGCCAAACCAAAAACTATTTCTGTGGATAGGGTGGACTGACTAAACATTTTATATGACAAAATTTAGATTTGAAATATTTTGAACATCTGAACAATCTTGAGTCAGAGGATGATATTTAATTCGTATGTAAGCTATACAAAACCGTATTGAACTTGAACTGATATTGGCACAAGATGGAGGGAATGCTGGAACATAACTAACGAGATTACCGTTAACTAAAATGTACGCTTAATCCAGTCGAACTGTACGTTTATAATTTATTATACAAGATACAAAATTCACTAATTCTACAGCACAACGGAAGAGTCATATCTTAATTGTTAAACAAAAAATGACTCCATTTTCCATGCCTTCTGGGAAAGTCCAAAAGTTATGGGCGGAGTTAGAAAGTTGTATTACAATGTAGAAGTATTACACTGTAAATGTACTTTTGATCCGTCTGTCTGCATATTTCAAGACATGGCATACGAGGGTGCAGTGAGACACTTCATGGGTTGGATGCTACTTTTCTCGTCAATCACCTTTAAAAAGAACGTATACTTAAAAACAGGGAATCAACCAATCCTCCGTCGTTAACGCAATGGAGGGGTTAAAATGCTTTATTATCAAACATGGTTAAGTGTGTGGGCTACGGAGAGAAACAAAATGGTGCCGATGTGGTGGAAAGTGATGCGGGTGCTGGAGAGAGGGGTGTTAATGGATCTGAGAAGGTGGGATGTGGTTGATGTTTGTATGACGTTGTCGTGTGCATGTGTATGTTTTGTGTTGTTTATAAAATATCTAATAAAATCTTACAACAACAAAAAAGAACACAGTAAAGTTTAAAAAAGTTGAGCAGAGTTTAGTTCAGTACAATAGAGCACTTTGGAGTACAGTACAGTACAATATAGTACAGTACACTATAATGTACTGTATTGTACTGTATTCGACTAAACTATACTGTACTCTACTCTACTGAACTGTACTGTACTGAACTATACTCTACTTTATTGTACTCTACTGTATTCTACTGTACTGAACTTTGGTACGGTCAAGAGCAGCTTTAAATTCAACGTCCACGGATGTCGATTTTTGGTCTAGTCCAGTCTTGATTTGGCTTAAACATAGACGTTCATGATTGGCTCAGATTTTGTCCTCTACTCATCTCTACACTGCTGTTCCCTGCTGTGCTGTGCTGTACTTTAATGTCCAAACATGTGAAACATAGACCTCTATGATTGGTTCAGAGTTGCAACCAAATTTGGTCTTGTTTGGGGTCGGAGCTCATTAAAATAATAGCCAGTTTTGTAGAATAATAGCCCAAAATGCAAAAGAGGATATTGCATATTTATTACTTTGTGTACCTATTTAGGATAGATCAACATGAAGAGAAGGACATTCATGTCCAGAATTATGCATTTCTGTGTAGTAGAGATCAGGGACCTATGATGAAATTCTGTTACCGCAATTCTGTTACCGGGTGTAAATCCACTTCCCTTACTGTAGTTCAATAACCAAAATAGTTTTTTTCCAACTCAATGTGTCAATGTGTGACACCCCATGATTTCTGCTTAATTCAGAGTAACAGAGTTTTTGGAAAACGTGGTCGCATTAACATTTTACCAAAATTCTGTTACCAAACTTTGCATCTGCACAGTTTTTCCAGTAAATGTGTTTTTGTAAAATGTTCAGTGTAAATTGTTTGGCATAAACAAGAAACAAAGAAACGTTACTGTGGATTTGCCCTTGGTGCACTGCGCAGTAATCCACAGTCAGTCGCTGGTGAGTAATGGTTACACAGCTGTAGCCCTAATTAAGTCATTTAGCCCGTGTGCCTTTTTTTAACGTTCTGTTTTTACGTTCCGCTTTATGTTTGGCTCCCTGTAACGACTTTTAAGCATATTTGTAGCAGATCAACCAAGTAGTTCATTCATTGTTTCCAAATCTACCACCAAACCACCAGATTCAGCAGTGAAAATGTCCATATTTGAATGAAAAGTAATGAAAAATGTCATAAGGTGTCTATTCTTTAAAAAATAAAATAAAAATAAATAAGTGTGTGTATAGCAGGGTTGTGGCGTTTATCCAGGGAGAAGAACGGCACGTCTTCCAATGTGAATGTGGACAGACAGGGGGACAGAGTTCTCTTCGGGGTTACGTCCCAAATGGCACCCTATTCCCCATATAGTGCACTACTTTTTGACCAAGGGCCATAGGGCTCTGGTCAAAAGTAGTGCACCATCTAGGGAAAAGAGTGTCATATGGGATGCGGACTCTGTTTGTTTGTTTTCACATAGTTTTCTCTGGTAAAGGGAAGTTATCATAGTGACCAGGGAATATGGCGCCATTTGGGACGCAACCCCGGTGTTCTGCACTGGGACGGGATTATCCACGTGGTCAGGCGAGGGCACGATTATACAATCCCCATTAAGAGTAGCCGAGTTTCATCCACTAGGCTTTAAGTGATTATTATATTAAAGTGCGTTCCAGTCCATTGGCAGGCAGCGTGTTAATATTGGAGAGTGTAATTGTAATTTCCTTACTGAGGAGGTTGATGATTTCTAGCCACCTCTTATATTGTTCCTCACCTGCATCGTGTATCTGCTGTGTTCTCTGGTGAAGAGGAGGAGGTGGAGAGTGCTGTATCTTGCGTGATGTCATCCTAATGGGACGGAAAGGTTATTCCAGGCCGCTGAACGTGCTGAAAAAGTCAGGGACAACTCAAGCTTTCCAGTCTAATTTGCGTCCCTACCTATACGTTTAGCCCACTTAACTCGTGACTACATACTCTTTGGTGCAAGAGTGGATGGATGCATCAAGGCTGAACCTATCTGTCGCTAGATAAGACATCGACAGTTCGTTGTACTACACCGGTATTTATGGTGTTGAAACAAGTCCTGCTGAGACTGAAACAACGTTATAAAACTTGTTGTTTGGATACCGGTTGCTGATTGGACAAGCAGCGTACCAAGCACCTCGCATACTGACCCGCTGGAGTCATTTCCTGGGATACTGCTTGTCTCTGCGTGTGGTGTGTGTGTGTGTTCGCACTGTTTCCTAACCTATCCTGATAATCAGGTAGCAAGGAAGCGTAAGGGATTGTCCAAACTAAACGTAACATCAAATGAAAGTGCATTGCTGACCGATTAGCATTTTAAGACCATTTCAAAGACACTTGATCTGAGTCTGTGACTCCTATTAAAACCACCGCGTGTTTTTTTTTTCTGGTGTTTTTATAGCAACGTAACTATTCACGTAGCACCATCACTCTCCTGGGTTGTTCCCAAATGCCACCGTGTTCCCTACATAGTGCCCTACTTTTGACCGTCATCCTATGGGCCCTGGTTAAAAGTAGTGCACTGTATAGGGAATAGGGTGCCATTTGAGACGCGGCCGTGCAGTTGTGTTCCAAAGAACTCCCTGGTGATGAATAGATTGTTTCTCTTCCTCCTCTGCTCTGTGGAAAGGGGGGGATGAGTACTAATATCCGTTGGAGGAGAGGGTGTAGGGTGAGTTTCTGTGGATGTGACCGGGCTGTGTGTGCCCCGTCTCCTCCCCTGGTCTCAACTGTGTGTGGCTCTGTGTATGGTGTGTGTATGACTCAGTGGGTTAAACTGCCTGCCTGCCTTGCTCTGACATAGCAGTGACTTCCTGAGTCACAACCATGACTACTGATGGCTAAGAATGAAGAGTGACAGAAGGGAACCGCTATTAAGGTAGTAGTTGCTAAGAGCTGTATGAAGGCATCTTTATGTCTCAGAATGTGAGATGGGTGAAGGAAACGAATGTGGAAGATGGGGGGGACTGTTGGTTTCTCTCAAGCCTTCAAAGGCTCTGATTAAGGACGCTTTCTTGTTAACGAACATGAATTGAAGCCTTTGTAGATAAATGACATAGGGATACGACATTTTCTGCAGTCACACATATCAGCGCGCGCGCGCGCGCACACACACACACACACACACACACACACACACACACACACACACACACACACACACACACACACACACACACACACACACACACCCCTCCCTTAAGGGGGCAAGAAGGGCACAGGAAGAGCTCTGTCATGTGAAAAGAATGCTGGCGAGAGTCATAAACAGGTCATGGATTAGAGCTAAAACACAGTCAAATCATTGGTCTTATATGGACCCTCTTTATACACAGTCAGTCCACCATGCAGTGTGAAATGCTCAGCAGCGAGTTAACCCATGGCATTTTTTCTCAAAGCATTTTCTGAACGCTACCTCTCAGACTCCCACATACACACAGAGCCTCATGGGCCCCGGTTCAAACGTAGCGTACTATAAAGGGAACAGGAAGCCATTTGGGACACAGCCAAAGTCACAATCTGCAGTCAGCGTGTTTACATATTCTCTACACATCCAACTGTCTCGAAATGATTGGGTGAACTCTCAGTCTGCCTCTCTGGGGGCTGGCTGCTGGTGGTGTTCTCAGATGGGTGTTCTATGTATGATTGCGATGGAGTGTGCGTGTCTGTGTGTGTGGGTGTTGTTTGTTTCTAGACCATCACAGATCAGAAATAATAGTAAGACCAAATGGAAGAGTAAGCACAAGGCGCTGTTCTTCAATTTCTGGTTCATGGCTACCATTTCAGAACAGAAGAATGGAATGCACAAACTCCCTGCCTCTGTCCCACAAAGAGCCTTTGAGAGAATCAACACAACATTCGTATCTCTCAGTTGTTGCGCTGTGAAGACTCAGAGCTATGTACCTCCTAGAAACTACAGCACTTCCTCTGCATAGGAACGTGTGGTTTGTAACTTGGTAACAATAATATTATAGGCTATGCACGGCAAACATGTAGCTTGCTCTACCTACAAGTAGACATCGGAAATTCTGAAATGAATTAGCACGCTTTATACCTGTCTTATTGGTTGAGATCTGAATCCCATATGATCTTGAAACATGTGTGCTCAACTCACTTTCCTGCACAAATCTTCCTCTACACGATTTCGTCAAGAGTTGCTAAGACTGAGATAGCTTAAGAGTTATTTCATGCTGCCCTCCGGGATCAGGGTTCTCTTGCAAAATAGATGACATCTGAGTGAGTGAGACAACCCTGAATGAATAGACGTTAGATGACTGTGATAAGTATGTGCTGTGTCCTGTATGTCTAGTGTACAATATGAGGGTAACTGATGGTCATAAAGATGGGAATGCACAGCTGGCTGTTGAAGTAACTTTCCAGTGAAAATCTCACTGGCAAATGTTCCGATTTTGTTAACTCACATCCAAATAATGTTGTTGACTCATCCTATAGCCGTATTTGTGGCCAAAGCATAAATTGGAGAACCCCCCCCCCCCCCCCCCCCACCTCAAACGTATCTCAAACAGACGGTTTCAAAAATGTTTGCTATTTCCTCGTAGAGGATGATGTCATCCTTGAGGATGAGATGGCCAATCAGCGGTCTACTCGCATAAATATTTTTAATGACCGGTATACGCCCACCCCATTCCAACATAGAACAGCTTCTTTTTTTAACATACTTAATGGAAGTAAAAGTATTTCACTCATGTTGTAATTAATTATAAGGCCATAGTTCAAAGAAATCTGGAAACATTGGACAGTTACTGTAAACCCCAGCTGTAATGGTATTGGGACTGACTTCTGACGTTAACAGCATACAGTTTTATGTAATGCTCACATGCCTGAAAGCTTTGTGTGAATGACACACATACTGTATATACACACACACACACACTCTCTTAGGGGCTAGAGGTCACGTTGGTGCCATGTTAAATGAAGGTAGCTAAAGACACAAGATGTTCTCGTGATGATAGACAAGAGCAGTTGTGTACAATCGAACAGAACGTGCGTCCGCAGGGAGGCTCAACTGTTGGCATTGTCATGCAGACAGATGGTACTAGCCTAATGCTAACTCTGTTCATGCTCACAGGTAAACACCGATGGAGATAAATGCCTCTGTCTGCAGCCCAAATGGCGACATATTCCCTATGTATCGCACTATACCTACGGGCCCCGGTCTAAAGTAGTGTAGTACATAGCCTAAGCCTCTCTGTTTGTCTGGGTCGGGGGATTGTTTGAATGTGGTCGTGTGTGTTTTTTACGAGTACGTAGATTGGATTTGATCTGCCTCTTATAAACGTATCCGTTGTAAAAAAATAAATAAAAAATGGCTCAAAGCACCAAGGTTGGGTTAGTGCCATGTATCTTAGTGGTTACTACTCCATTCACTACTGTCGTGTGCTTTGATAAAATAGCAATGAATACCGCCTGTCTACCTTTGTAGTCGACGTGAATAGATAAAGGCTTTGTTTGGCAGTAGCACGGTTACGTGGTTGGATATAGTCAAGCTAGCCACCTAGTTTCATGACTACTGATACGTTCAGGTTCATTTTCAAGTTCAATTCGGCTTCAGAAGTAAATTGCTGTAATGGTGATTGAAGATGTTCTGGCACTGAGAGACAAAGACAATATTCTTCCCCCCTTCAAAATAGCAAAAAGGGGGGAGTGTCCCTCGTAATTATTCATTTCGCCCTTGGCCATCCAAATGAATGAGGCCCACCGCTTGACGACGGGGCTCTGGACGTCATGGCGACCTTGGCCCACTCAGCCGTACTTCCTGTTGTTCTATGCTAAGTGTTCTAGTGAGGTGACAGATCAGTAGGGTGCAGAAAAACAAGCAAATAGCTGTTTACCTTTCTGTTTCCTATTGGGCTGCCCTGTCCAGAGCCTCTCTGCTCACCCAGCACACTGATAGGTCGAGTATTAAAGGCTTGATAAGTGGTTGGCTTATATAAGGGGGTAAAGCGGCTGTGTCTTTTTCAGACTTTAAAGAACAAGACATAACAAACGTCAGCGGTGCACCGTAAAGATGTCGAACGGTGGCGATTCTTTCAACATGTTGAATCGTTGGGAATTGTAAACTAACAGAAAATGACGGCCAATGTTCTGTGGTGTCCTATTATGGTACACCGATTTCCCTGGGCTCTGTTGCAACTTCTGCCGGTTCTGCATTTGCAGTATCTTCCGCACGATATGTACACACAGCAGGAAATATACATCCCCTCACGCACTCATCATACGTATTCCTTTCCTGCAGTCAAATGACCAAATCACCCTCTCTAATGGCCTCATGGGTGGAATGTTATTCATATTGTTTCATATATATTTATATTTATATAGGTTAAAGACTTAACCTGACCAAAGACTCATGAGCCAGTGCTTTTGAGAGAGGGGACTCTTGTAGAGTATTGCAACACAGAGAAACTACAACCCTGACCATAAACGGTACGAGGCATCGCCTTCTCTGCTCCAAATGTTCTAAGGTGAACCTGCACCACATCCACCCTTGGAGTCAGATAATTTGCCCTCGATAGAGACGTACTTAGTCAATGGGCTCAGATAATGGCATATGAGTGCTGTAGAGATTAGAGGTTGTACATGGGACTGGGCGGTGAAGCCCAGCTGTTTAGATGGACTTATATAACGCAGGCATCCTTCACGGGGATGCCCCGGCTGCTGCTCAGTCTGGTCTGCTCTGACTGTGGTTCCTGGGTGGCGAGCCAAGCAGAGCGGGGGGCCAGCTTGGGGACGAGGTGGAGGATGAGGGTGAGGGTTAAGACATGACACAGACCTCTGTCTCTCCTCAGTGGTTCGATCCTGTTAAAACGTCTTACTGGCATGGCGGACTGAGTAGACGGTCGTTAGATAACCCTCCGTAGCGCTTTTCAGCAGTCAAATGACTAGTGGCCTCATGGGGTGGAATGTTATTCATATTCTTAATTCTTTTATAATGAATAAACATTAGTTTAAAAAAAAAAAGACCCAAATCCGGTGTTTCTATGTCGAACGGTTTTTGTTATATTTCAGTCTTCTTTGATGTACATAAAGTGTCATATTAGGATGCGAACTCAAAATGTAATACATTTCAGCTCTGTGTCTGACATGGAACGGGTGTCTTCTCCCCCCCCCCCCCCCCCCCCAAGCCCTTAACCATGTGTGTGAGGTGTATACTTTTGTTTCAAAGTGGATTTGTTTGAGACTTAACAAGACAGACACACTCTGTGCGACCCTGTGATTTAGCCCGCCGCAATACGAGTTTTTTTAAAGACTGCTGACAGTGTGATAATAGATCGAGAGAGTGTGGACGAGGGGATCGTGTGAACGCAAGAGTTCATCTCGGGTTAATAGTGGTTTAGCACAAAGACGGGATCAGCTGTTTCCACGTGAGTTCACATCATCGCTGCTGAGTTATTGCTGCTTAGTCACACTCTGTAAGATGTGTGTTCACCAAACAGACAGTGGGCCACTGTTGAAAATGGAAACGTTAACGAAGCAGCGGAAGCTCTTGATCGCTATGATATACTGTACAGTGTCTGTGGTGCTCATTCCTTATGTGAATCGAAGAATCGAACCGTCGCTGATGGTTGTGGCGGGTGCAGTGTGTGGATTTGCAGGCAGATTGATGCGTGCTACTCGAGTACGAAGTTGCCTCGTGTTTTTTGTTGTTGTTGTTCAATGGCACCGACATAAAACGATGTCATGTCGTGATGCACCTTATGACCACCAATCGTCTCATGGGTCTGATTAGATAGATCCTGAGATTTCGGTTGCTTTATTGGCCCAAGATAATAATCTTTCAAATGGTATAATATTGAATCATGATTAGATTTACTTGATCCTTAAGCCTAACATGAGGTTTGGCACTATGCCTGACATAAAATACGTCATTTACATTATTCCCTGCAGGCTCCATCCAATAGGAGACCGCAATACTTCATTACGATAGGATAGACAAAGGACAGCTCACTTCCTTGTTTGTCTTGTTCGGATTGGTCTGATTTGCACGTACAGTATCTCTATTGCAGATGGTGGAGTCAGATTAACTGTCTGATTTAGACTCCTACAGATACAGCGTCCTGTCTTCTGGGTAGATGGCTGTCTGTTGTTGATGTGGCGATAAAGTTTTTCCTGAAATATAAATTACACTGGCTTTTACATATATATACAGTATATATTTTTTGCCTTCAATACTTTTCTATAGATAGATTTTACAATAAGCGGAGGTCAACCAGAAATTGACCCTTAAAGGCACAAAGCAGCCTATTGCGTGGCGACATACACAGGCCTATGTGTTTTCTTCTTCATGGGCAACTACTTGACTGAGGCCTGCATATGCATATTTTACGGTGATGTATAATTCGGGGTCACAGTGCCTTGTAGTAAGTAGTTCAGTATGTCAAGTGGTGGCATATTGCTTCTGATGTCTTCTGTGTGCTGTTGGATTGAACTGGATTGGTTGGCTTGTGGTGTGGTGTATTGTAGTGGGATCGTGTCAGTGACAAGCTGCTTGGAATGCGGTGTACTAGCTAGCACATCAGGTCAGTGGCTGCTGGCAGATTGTTTGGGTCCGGAATGTGTTATGGGGCTTGTCAGTTGGGTGTCATATTGTTTTGGGCTGTAGCGTAGGGTAGACAGAGCAGGACGGGCGGCTAATGGCAGCAGGGTGTCAGTGACAGGACCACAGGCATAATTCATGACTAGAGGAGATTAATTGCTGCAGCTCCGGAGCCTGTGGGTTCAATTTCCTGCTGTCACTCTCTCTGTGCTGCCTGGCTGGCTGCTGCACACACACTCCATGCAAACTGCTCTTCACTCGTTTCTTGCTGGTAGTGTAGGCCTACAAGGGCCCCATTCATAATCCCCCCCCTCCCCAAAAGGTTATGTCAAATTAGAATGACTTTATATGCTTTAACCTAATCCTGGACTAAAAAGTACTTTTAATGGAGAATCTCAGGCCTGAGTCATACATACTAGGGGTTGGAACCAGTGCAGGGAACAGAACCGAAAACCGAAAGAGAACAACAAAAAATGTGTAGTGTAAACAGAACTGGGAATGAAAGTGATCTCTACTGTTATTTTCAAACCGGGAACCAGAACCGGGTAATAACGCTTCTTTTTGGTCCAAAAATATTCCTAATGTCTAGTATATAACTCTGTAATACAGTTGTAATAGTGATAGCCTAAACCCATTCCAATTCACTTCATGTCATGATGCTCAGCGCTTCAAGCCAAGCACCCTCCGTGTCTACACCGCTCTCTCCCCACCTGTGAAATTTCAGTTGCATCTCGCGCCTGCACTTATCTGCCCATCGAACATGTAACCAAGTAGCT
Source organism: Salvelinus namaycush (assembly GCF_016432855.1). Lineage (NCBI taxonomy): Eukaryota > Metazoa > Chordata > Actinopteri > Salmoniformes > Salmonidae > Salvelinus > Salvelinus namaycush. The sequence continues at coordinate 6,012,174 of NC_052330.1, forward strand.
TACCCGTTCCATAGCAAGCTTCTCTATCCGCACGAGCTGGTGGAGCAAATGAACGAGCTGAATGTAAAAACGATGTTGATTTCACAGGGTACAAAAACAAACTGTATGAACCGTTACTTTTTGAGCGGGTTTGAACCGTTACTTTTTGAGCGGGTTTGAACCGTTACTTTTTGAGCGGGTTTGAACCGTTACTTTTTGAGCGGGTTTGAACCGTTACTTTTTGAGCGGGTTTGAACCGTTTCAGAACTTTATTATGTTGGTCGGAAACACTGGAGCAGAACACAATAAATAGGGGTTCTGCTCGGGAAACAAAATGAATTGTTTTGGTCCCAAACCCTGATATATACGTCACAGTAACACGCTGTGTAAACTAAACACACCTGTAATACCTCTTGCTCTTCTTCTTCTCCTCAGTTCCCGGAGTGTGGATTCTTTGGCATGTACGACAAGATCCTTCTGTTCCGCCATGACCTGGCCTCGGAGAACATCCTGCAGAGGCTGACGTCAGCGGAGGACATCCACGAGGGAGACCTGATCGAGGTGGTCCTCTCCGGTGAGGGCTTGAGATACTCCTTGTCACGAGAGATGGAAGTCGATATCAAGGGAAGAAGTTGATATTTAGGATGGTACTTGATGTGGTACAACGATCGCTTTGTGTGCCCTGAAACCAATTCAAATCAATGTTCTCTCCTTGTGTATCCCTAGATCTGTCCTGCGTAGCTACTATGTAGGCCCTATGTCACGTCATGTATCCCCCCCATGTATTCTCGGCCCGACCCAAGATGCACCCGCAACATTTTCGGTGGACGGTACTAATTCCCTGTGACAGTGTCTTGTGGTCTGTTGTTGACGGTCATACGTGGGAAACTCAACCAACACCTGAACAGCGGCACACCCCAGAGTAGTATTCATGTTGAATTTCAACACGAGGTGAAACGTGTGAATTCGCAGCCAACCACACAAGACTCAACCCCAGACCACTTCCTCATCCTCTGCTTGTTTTTGGTGCAGCTGGGCCCCACAGTCAGTCAAAGTGCAGTAGTGTTGATGAGAGTGATGAGACGTTACTTGAGTCTTACTCCTCTTTCAGTCGCTTCGTAGACATCGCCTGCTACCCTGTGTGCCCTGGGTGAAAAACAAAACATGTTTTCCCCTCTCTGGTTTTGCGCAGCCAGTCAGGCCTGCTGAGTTCCTCTCTGGCAGCTCAGTTCAGCTCGGTTCAGATCCCTCTCAACTTCCTTTGACACCTCTCCTTTTGTTTCGTGGCTTGTTGGGCTCCGGTCCCAAACTCCACACAACTCTGCTCTGCTCAGTCTCCCTCTCAGAAGGAGGCCCTGGCAGATTTCGGTTGGCTCCCAGCTCAAAGTCATGCGCTTGTTATTTCTGCACTTGCTGTTCCTCTCCGCGATCGACGAGGACGTCGATTGTGAGCTGGTGAATGCTTCTCATGCCCTTTACACACCTGTCCCCACCTAGTCATTGTCAGATTAAGGTCATGTGTAGTCTTGTGAATATATCGTAGGTACCTGTATGACATCTAGAAAACCTTGTTCAATACCAGATCTGTGTGGTTTCTCTCTAGGGACAGAATGCTCTTTTGTGAATGCTGTCTGGATTGTTGTGTGCCCACTGGGAATGTGGTTGCTATGGCGCTGTTGTTCATTACAACCACTTGGTTCAAAGGTGGCCTTCATGTTCGCCTATTGATTTTTTATTTTAAAGAGAGAGAGGGGCTTATGAGCGGTACATTCATTTCCTTGGAAAGTGGACATG